>NW_027362765.1:502483949-503168115 GCF_046119375.1 Phyllobates terribilis | reverse complement strand
AGGATCCTCTTAGAAGGGGGGGTACTGTTAGAACCTTGCTGTTAGGTTTTTTTTCCTTTGCTGGTCACATGACCTTGTTGGCCTATTTAATCCTGCTCCGCCCTTCTGGCTTGGCTGGACTTCATTGTATATCTACTTTCTAGCTAGCCTGTGCTCTGTATCTAACTCTGTTAGTTTGCTTGGTCTACGGACCTCTAGGTTCTATCTATTTTGTTTGTTCGTCTGTCTGCTGCTATTTCTGTTAGGAGGTGTCCCATATTCCTCCCAGTCCTTAGTACTTGTAGGGATTCCCTCCCCAAATCTATAGGTCTCCGTACAGACTAGATTAGGACTTTAGCAGGTCTGATCGCAGGATCAGGTTCCCTGTTACATCGTAGGGATTCAGCTGAGTCTTATAGTAGGGACAGATCTCCTCTCTTTCCTTAGCTTTGGTAGCAGAACATAACACTTGTTATACCACTCTGACATCCACGTCTCTTGTAAGGGGCATTAAAAGCGTCTTGTTATACCACTCTGACCTCCACGTCTCTTCTGAGGGGCATTAAAAGTGTCTTGTTATACCACTCTGACCTCCACGTCTCTTTTAAGGGGCATTAAAAGCATCTTGTTATACCACTCTGACCTCCACGTCTCTTGTAAGGGGCATTAAAAGCGTAGTGTTATACCACTCTAACCTTCACTTCTCTTCTGAGGGGCATTAAAAACGTCTTGTTATACCACTCTGACATCCACGTCTCTTGTAAGAGGCATTAAAAGCGTCTTGTTATACCACTCTGACCTCCACGTCTCTTCTGAGGGGCATTAAAATCGTCTTGTTATGACACTCTGACCTCCACGTCTCTTGTAAGGGGCATTAAAAGCGTCTTGTTATACCACTCTGACCTCCACGTCTCTTCTGAGGGGCATTAAAAGCATCTTGTTATACCACTCAGACCTCCACGTCTCTAGTAAGGGGCATTAAAAGCGTCTTGTTATACCACTCTGACCTCCACGTCTCTTCTGAGGAGCATTCATACCGTCTTGTTATACCACTCTGACCTCAACATCTCTTCTGAGGGGCATTAAAAGCGTCTTGTTATGCGACTCTGAACTCCACGTCTCTTGTAAGGTGCATTAAAAGCGTCTTGTTATACCACTCTGACCTCCACGTCTCTTCTGAGGGGCATTAAAAGTGTCTTGTTATACCACTCTGACATCCACGTCTCTTGTAAGGGGCATTAAAAGCGTCTTGTTATACCACTCTGACCTCCACGTCTCTTCTGAGGGGCATTAAAAGTGTCTTGTTATACCTCTCTGACATCCACATCTCTTGTAAGTGGCGTTAAAAGCGTCTTGTTATACCAATCTGACCTCCACGTCTCTTCTGAGGGGCATTAAAACCATCTTGTTATACCACTCTGACCTCCACGTCTCTTGTAAGGGGCATTAAAAGCGTGTTGTTATACCACTCTGACCTCCACGTCTCTTGTAAGAGGCATTAAAAGCGTCTTGCTATACCACTCTGACCTCCACTTCTCTTCTGAGGGGCATTAAAAGTGTCTTGTTATACCTCTCTGACATCCACATCTCTTGTAAGTGGCGTTAAAAGCGTCTTGTTATACCAATCTGACCTCCACGTCTCTTCTGAGGGGCATTAAAACCATCTTGTTATACCACTCTAACCTCCACTTCTCTTCTGAGGGGCATTAAAAACGTCTTGTTATACCACTCTGACATCCACGTCTCTTGTAAGAGGCATTAAAAGCATCCTGTTATACCACTCTGACCTCCACGTCTCTTCTGAGAGCATTAAAATCGTCTTGTTATGCCACTCTGACCTCCACGTCTCTTGTAAGGGGCATTAAAAGCGTCTTGTTATACCACTCTGACCTCCACGTCTCTTCTGAGGGGCAATAAAAGCATCTTGTTATACCACTCAGACCTCCATGTCTCTAGTAAGGGGCATTAAAAGCGTCTTGTTATACCACTCTGACCTCCACGTCTCTTCTGAGGAGCATTCATACCGTCTTGTTATACCACTCTGACCTGCACGTCTCTTCTGAGGGGCATTAAAAGCGTCTTGTTATGCCACTCTGAACTCCACGTCTCTAGTAAGGGGCATTAAAAGCGTCTTGTTATACCACGCTGACCTCCACGTCTCTTCTGAAGGGCATTAAAAGTGTCTTGTTATACCACTCTGACATCCACGTCTCTTGTAAGGGGCATTAAAATCGTCTTGTTATACCACTCTGACCTCCACGTCTCTTCTGAGGGGCATTAAAAGTGTCTTGTTATACCACTCTGACATCCACATCTCTTGTAAGTGGCATTAAAAGCGTCTTGTTATACAAATCTGACCTCCACGTCTCTTCGGAGGGGCATTAAACCGTCTTGTTATACCACTCTGACCTCCACATCTCTTGTAATGGGCATTAAAAGCATCTTGTTATACCACTCTGACCTCCACGTCTCTTGTAAGGTGCATTAAAAGCGTCTTGATATACCACCCTGACCTCCACGTCTCTTTTGAGGGGCATTAAAACAGTCTTATTATACCACTCTGACCTCCATGTCTCTTGTAAGGGGCATTAAAAGCGTCTTGTTATACCACTCTGACCTCCACGTCTCTTGTAAGGGGCATTAAAAGCATCTACTTATACCACTCTGACCTTCACGTCTCTTCTGAAGGGCATTAAAATCGTCTTGTTAAACCACTCTGACTTCCACGTCTCTTCTGAGGGGCATTAAAAGTGTCTTGTTATACCACTCTGACCTCCACGTCTCTTGTAAGGGGCATTAAAAGCATCTTGTTATACCACTCTGACCTCCACGTCTCTTGTAAGGGGCATTAAAAGCGTCTTGCTATACCACTCTGACCTCCACGTTTCTTCTGAGGAGCATTCAAACCGTCTTGTTATACCACTCTGACCTCCATGTCTCTTCTGAGGGGCATTAAAAGTGTCTTGTTATACCACTCTGACCTCCACGTCTCTTCTGAGGGGCATTAAACCGTCTTGTTATACCACTCTGACCTCCATGTCTCTTGTAAGGGGCATTAAAAGCGTCTTGTTATACCACTCTGACCTCCACGTCTCTTGTAAGGGGCATTAAAAGCGTCGTGTTATACCACTCTAACCTCCACTTCTCTTCTGAGGGGCATTAAAAACGTCTTGTTATACCACTCTGACATCCACGTCTCTTGTAAGAGGCATTAAAAGCGTCTTGTTATACCACTCTGACCTCCACATCTCTGTTGAGAGCATTAAAATCGTCTTGTTATGCCACTCTGACCTCCACGTCTCTTGTAAGGGGCATTAAAAGCGTCTTGTTATACCACTCTGACCTCCACGTCTCTTCTGAGGGGCAATAAAAGCATCTTGTTATACCACTCAGACCTCCATGTCTCTAGTAAGGGGCATTAAAAGCGTCTTGTTATACCACTCTGACCTCCACGTCTCTTCTGAGGAGCATTCATACCGTCTTGTTATACCACTCTGACCTGCACGTCTCTTCTGAGGGGCATTAAAAGCGTCTTGTTATGCCACTCTGAACTCCACGTCTCTAGTAAGGGGCATTAAAAGCGTCTTGTTATACCACGCTGACCTCCACGTCTCTTCTGAAGGGCATTAAAAGTGTCTTGTTATACCACTCTGACATCCACGTCTCTTGTAAGGGGCATTAAAATCGTCTTGTTATACCACTCTGACCTCCACGTCTCTTCTGAGGGGCATTAAAAGTGTCTTGTTATACCACTCTGACATCCACATCTTTTTAAGTGGCATTAAAAGCGTCTTGTTATACAAATCTGACCTCCACGTCTCTTCGAGGGGCATTAAACCGTCTTGTTATACCACTCTGACCTCCACATCTCTTGTAAGGGGCATTAAAAGCGTCTTGTTATACCACCCTGACCTCCACGTCTCTTTTGAGGGGCATTAAAACAGTCTTATTATACCACTCTGACCTCCACGTCTCTTGTAAGGAGCATTAAAAGCATCTTGTTTTACCACTCTGACCTCCAAGTCTCTTGTAAGGGACATTAAAAGCGTCTTGTTATACCACTCTGACCTCCACGTCACTTCTGAGGAGCATTCAAACCGTCTTGTTATACCACTCTGACCTGCACGTCTCTTCTGAAGGGCATTAAAAGCGTCTTGTTATGCCACTCTGAACTCCAGTTCTCTTGTAAGGGGCATTAAAAGCGTCTTGTTATACCACTCTGACCTCCACGTCTCTTCTGAGGGGCATGAAAAGTGTCTTGTTATACCACTCTGACATCCACGTCTCTTGTAAGGGGCATTAAAAGCGTCTTGTTATACCACTCTGACCTCCATGTCTCTTGTACGGGGCATTAAAAGCGTCTTGTTATACAACTCTGACCTCCATGTCTCTTCTGAGGAGCATTCAAACCATTTTGTTATACCACTCTGACCTCCATGTCTCTTCTGAGGGGCATTAAAAACGTCTTGTTATACCACGCTGACCTCCACATCTCTTGTAATGGGCATTAAAAGCATCTTGTTATACCACTCTGACCTCCACGTCTCTTCTGAGGGGCATTAAAAGTGTCTTGTTATACCACTCTGACATCCACGTCTCTTGTAAGGGGTATTAAAAGCGTCTTGTTATACCACTCTGACCTCCACGTCTCTTCTGAGGGGCATTAAAAGTGTCTTGTTATACCACTCTGACCTCCACGTGTTTTTAAGGGGCATTAAAAGCATCTTGTTATACCACTCTGACCTCCACGTCTCTTGTAAGGGGCATTAAAAGCGTAGTGTTATACCACTCTAACCTTCACTTCTCTTCTGAGGGGCATTAAAAACGTCTTGTTATACCACTCTGACATCCACTTCTCTTGTAAGAGGCATTAAAAGCGTCTTGTTATACCACTCTGACCTCCACGTCTCTTCTGAGGGGCATTAAAATCGTCTTGTTATGCCAATCTAACCTCCACGTCTCTTGTAAGGGGCATTAAAAGCGTCTTGTTATACCACTCTGACCTCCACGTCTCTTCTGAGGGGCATTAAAAGCATCTTGTTATACCACTCAGACCTCCACGTCTCTTGTAAGGGGCATTAAAAGCGTCTTGTTATACCACTCTGACCTCCACGTCTCTTCTGAGGAGCATTCATACCGTCTTGTTATACCACTCTGACCTCCACGTCTCTTCTGAGGGGCATTAAAAGTGTCTTGTTATACCACTCTGACTTCCACGTCTCTTCTGAGGGGCATTAAAAGTGTCTTGTTATACCACTCTGACATCCACATCTCTTGTAAGGGGCATTAAAAGCGTCTTGTTATACCACTCTGACCTCCACGTCTCTTGTAAGGGGCATTAAAAGCATCTTGTTTTACCACTCTGACCTCCAAGTCTCTTGTAAGGGGCATTAAAAGCGTCTTGTTATACCACGCTGACCTCCACGTCTCTTCTGAAGGGCATTAAAAGTGTCTTGTTATACCACTCTGACATCCACGTCTCTTGTGAGGGGCATTAAAATCGTCTTGTTATACCACTCTGACCTCCACGTCTCTTCTGAGGGGCATTAAAAGTGTCTTGTTATACCACTCTGACATCCACATCTCTTTTAAGTGGCATTAAAAGCGTCTTGTTATACAAATCTGACCTCCACGTCTCTTCGAGGGGCATTAAACCGTCTTGTTATACCACTCTGACCTCCACATCTCTTGTAATGGGCATTAAAAGCATCTTGTTATACCACTCTGACCTCCACGTCTCTTGTAAGGGGCATTAAAAGCGTCTTGTTATACCACCCTGACCTCCACGTCTCTTTTGAGGGGCATTAAAACAGTCTTATTATACCACTCTGACCTCCATGTCTCTTGTAAGGGGCATTAAAAGCGTCTTGTTATACCACTCTGACCTCCACGTCTCTTGTAAGGGGCATTAAAAGCATCTAGTTATACCACTCTGACCTCCACGTCTCTTCTGAAGGGCATTAAAATCGTCTTGTTAAACCACTCTGACTTTCACGTCTCTTCTGAGGGGCATTAAAAGTGTCTTGTTATACCACTCTGACCTCCACGTCTCTTGAAAGGGGTATTTAAAGCGTCTTGTTAAAACACTCTGACCTCCACATCTCTTCTGATGGGCATTAAAAACGTCTTGTTATACCACTCTGACCTCCACGTCTCTTGTAAGGGGCATGAAAAGTGTCTTATTATACCACTCTGACCTCCACGTCTCTTCTGAGGGGCATTAAAAGTGTCTTGTTATACCACTCTGACATCCACATCTCTTGTAAGGGGCATTAAAAGCGTCTTGTTATACCACTCTGACCTCCACGTCTCTTCTGAGGGGCATTAAAACCGTCTTGTTATACCACTCTGACCTCCACGTCTCTTGTAAGGGGCATTAAAAGCATCTTGTTTTACCACTCTGACCTCCAAGTCTCTTGTAAGGGACATTAAAAGCGTCTTGTTATACCACTCTGACCTCCACGTCACTTCTGAGGAGCATTCAAACCGTCTTGTTATACCACTCTGACCTGCACGTCTCTTCTGAGGGGCATTAAAAGCGTCTTGTTATGCCACTCTGAACTCCAGTTCTCTTGTAAGGGGCATTAAAAGCGTCTTGTTATACCACTCTGACCTCCACGTCTCTTCTGAGGGGCATGAAAAGTGTCTTGTTATACCACTCTGACATCCACGTCTCTTGTAAGGGGCATTAAAAGCGTCTTGTTATACCACTCTGACCTCCACGTCTCTTGTAAGGGGCATTAAAAGCGTCTTGTTATACAACTCTGACCTCCATGTCTCTTCTGAGGAGCATTCAAACCATTTTGTTATACCACTCTGACCTCCATGTCTCTTCTGAGGGGCATTAAAAACGTCTTGTTATACCACGCTGACCTCCACATCTCTTGTAATGGGCATTAAAAGCATCTTGTTATACCACTCTGACCTCCACGTCTCTTCTGAGGGGCATTAAAAGTGTCTTGTTATACCACTCTGACATCCACGTCTCTTGTAAGGGGCATTAAAAGCGTCTTGTTATACCACTCTGACCTCCACGTCTCTTCTGAGGGGCATTAAAAGTGTCTTGTTATACCACTCTGACCTCCACGTCTCTTTTAAGGGGCATTAAAAGCATTTTGTTATACCACTCTGACCTCCACGTCTCTTGTAAGGGGCATTAAAAGCGTAGTGTTATACCACTCTAACCTTCACTTCTCTTCTGAGGGGCATTAAAAACGTCTTGTTATACCATTCTGACATCCACGTCTCTTGTAAGAGGCATTAAAAGCGTCTTGTTATACCACTCTGACCTCCACGTCTCTTCTGAGGGGCATTAAAATCGTCTTGTTATGCCACTCTGACCTCCACGTCTCTTGTAAGGGGTATTAAAAGCGTCTTGTTATACCACTCTGGCCTCCACGTCTCTTCTGAGGGGCATTAAAAGCATCTTGTTATACCACTCAGACCTCCACGTCTCTAGTAAGGGGCATTAAAAGCGTCTTGTTATACCACTCTGACCTCCACGTCTCTTCTGAGGAGCATTCATACCGTCTTGTTATACCACTCTGACCTCCACGTCTCTTCTGAGGGGCATTAAAAGTGTCTTGTTATACCACTCTGACCTCCACGTCTCTTGTAAGGGGTATTTAAAGCGTCTTGTTAAAACACTCTGACCTACACATCTCTTCTGATGGGCATTAAAAACGTCTTGTTATACCACTCTGACCTCCACGTTTCTTCTGAGGAGCATTCAAACCGTCTTGTTATACCACTCTGTCCTCCATGTCTCTTCTGAGGGGCATTAAAAGTGTCTTGTTATACCACTCTGACCTCCACGTCTCTTCTGAGGGGCATTAAAAGTGTCTTGTTATACCACTCTGACATCCACATCTCTTGTAAGGGGCATTAAAAGCGTCTTGTTATACCACTCTGACCTCCACGTCTCTTCTGAGGGGCATTAAAACCGTATTGTTATACCACTCTGACCTCCACGTCTCTTGTAAGGGGCATTAAAAGCATCTTGTTTTACCACTCTGACCTCCAAGTCTCTTGTAAGGGGCATTAAAAGCGTCTTGTTATACCACTCTGACCTCCACGTCACTTCTGAGGAGCATTCAAACCGTCCTGTTATACCACTCTGACCTGCACGTCTCTACTGAGGGGCATTAAAAGCGTCTTGTTATGCCACTCTGAACTCCAGTTCTCTTGTACGGGGCATTAAAAGCGTCTTGTTATACCACTCTGACCTCCACGTCTCTTCTGAGGGGCATTAAAAGTGTCTTGTTATACCACTCTGACATCCACGTCTCTTGTAAGTGGCATTAAAAGCGTCTTGTTATACCACTCTGACCTCCACGTCTCTTGTAAGGGGTAACAAAAGCGTCTTGTTATACAACTCTGACCTCCACGTCTCTTCTGAGGAGCATTCAAACCATTTTGTTATACCACTCTGACCTCCATGTCTCTTCTGAGGGGCATTAAAAACGTCTTGTTATACCACTCTGACCTCCACATCTCTTGTAATGGGCATTAAAAGCATCTTGTTATACCACTCTGACCTCCAAGTCTCTTCTGAGGGGCATTAAAATCGTCTTGTTATGCCACTCTGAACTCCACGTCTCTTGTAAGGGGCATTAAAACCATATTGTTATACCACTCTGACCTCCACGTCTCTTCTGAGGGGCATTAAAAGTGTCTTGTTATACCAATCTGACATCCACATCTCTTGTAAGGGGCATTAAAAGTTTCTTGATATACCACTCTGACCTGCACGTCTCTTCTGAGGGGCATTAAAAGCGTCTTGTTATGCCACTCTGAACTCCACGTCTCTTGTAAGGGGCATTAAAAGCGTCTTGCTATACCACTCTGACCTCCACGTCTCTTCTGAGGGGCATTAAAAGTGTCTTGTTATACCACTCTGACATCCACATCTCTTGTAAGTGGCATTAAAAGCATCTTGTTATACCAATCTGACCTTCACGTCTCTTCTGAGGGGCATTAAAACCATCTTGTTATACCACTCTGACCTCCACGTCTCTTGTAAGGGGCATTAAAAGCGTCTTGTTATACCACTCTGACCTCCACGTCTCTTGTAACGGGCATTAAAAGCGTCTTGCTATACCACTCTGACCTCCACGTTTCTTCTGAGGAGCATTCAAACCGTCTTGTTATACCACTCTGACCTCCATGTCTCTTCTGAGGGGCATTAAAAGTGTCTTGTTATACCACTCTGACCTCCACATCTCTTGTAATGGGCATTAAAAGCATCTTGTTATACCACTCTGACCTCTACGTCTCTTCTGAGTGGCATTAAAATCGTCTTGTTATGCCACTCTGAACTCCACGTCTCTTGTAAGGGGCATTAAAAGCATCTTGTTATACCACTCTGACCTCCACGTCTCTTCTGAGGGGCATTAAAAGTGTCTTGTTATACCACTCTGACATCCACGTCTCTTGTAAGGGGCATTAAAAGTGTCTTGTTATACCACCCTGACCTCCACGTCTCTTCTGAGGGGCATTAAAACCGTCTTATTATACCACTCTTACCTCCACGTCTCTTGTAAGGGGCATTAAAAGCGTCTTGTTATACCACTCTGACCACAACGCATCTTGTAAGGGGCATTAAAAGCGCCTAGTTATACCACTCTAACCTCCACGTCTCTTCTGAGGGGCATTAAAACCGTCTTGTTATACCACTCTGACCTCCACGTCTCTTCTGAGGGGCATTAAAAGTGTCTTGTTATACCACTCTGACCTCCACGTCTCTTGTAAGGGGTATTTAAAGCGTCTTGTTAAAACACTCTGACCTCCACATCTCTGCTGAGGGGCATTAAAAGCGTCTTGTTATACCACTCTGACCTCCACGTCTCTTCTGAGAGGCAATAAAAGCATCTTGTTATACCACTCAGACCTAAATGTCTCTAGTAAGGGGCATTAAAAGCGTCTTGTTATACCACTGTGACCTCCACGTCTCTTCTGAGGAGCATTCATACCGTCTTGTTATACCACTCTGACCTGCACGTCTCTTCTGAGGGGCATTAAAAGCGTCTTGTTATGCCACTCTGAACTCCACGTCTCTAGTAAGGGGCATTAAAAGCGTCTTGTTATACCACGCTGACCTCCACGTCTCTTCTGAAGGGCATTAAAAGTGTCTTGTTATACCACTCTGACATCCACGTCTCTTGTAAGGGGCATTAAAATCGTCTTGTTATACCACTCTGACCTCCACGTCTCTTCTGAGGGGCATTAAAAGTGTCTTGTTATACCACTCTGACATCCACATCTCTTGTAAGTGGCATTAAAAGCGTCTTGTTATACAAATCTGACCTCCACGTCTCTTCGGAGGGGCATTAAACCGTCTTGTTATACCACTCTGACCTCCACATCTCTTGTAATGGGCATTAAAAGCATCTTGTTATACCACTCTGACCTCCACGTCTCTTGTAAGGGGCATTAAAAGCGTCTTGTTATACCACCCTGACCTCCACGTCTCTTTTGAGGGGCATTAAAACAGTCTTATTATGCCACTCTGACCTCCATGTCTCTTGTAAGGGGCATTAAAAGCGTCTTGTTATACCACTCTGACCTCCACGTCTCTTGTAAGGGGCATTAAAAGCATCTAGTTATACCACTCTGACCTCCACGTCTCTTCTGAAGGGCATTAAAATCGTCTTGTTAAACCACTCTGACTTCCACGTCTCTTCTGAGGGGCATTAAAAGTGTCTTGTTATACCACTCTGACCTCCACGTCTCTTGAAAGGGGTATTTAAAGCGTCTTGTTAAAACACTCTGACCTCCACATCTCTTCTGATGGGCATTAAAAACGTCTTGTTATACCACTCTGACCTCCACGTCTCTTGTAAGGGGCATGAAAAGTGTCTTATTATACCACTCTGACCTCCACGTCTCTTCTGAGGGGCATTAAAAGTGTCTTGTTATACCACTCTGACATCCACATCTCTTGTAAGGGGCATTAAAAGCGTCTTGTTATACCACTCTGACCTCCACGTCTCTTCTGAGGGGCATTAAAACCGTCTTGTTATACCACTCTGACCTCCACGTCTCTTGTAAGGGGCATTAAAAGCATCTTGTTTTACCACTCTGACCTCCAAGTCTCTTGTAAGGGACATTAAAAGCGTCTTGTTATACCACTCTGACCTCCACGTCACTTCTGAGGAGCATTCAAACCGTCTTGTTATACCACTCTGACCTGCACGTCTCTTCTGAGGGGCATTAAAAGCTTCTTGTTATGCCACTCTGAACTCCAGTTCTCTTGTAAGGGGCATTAAAAGCGTCTTGTTATACCACTCTGACCTCCACGTCTCTTCTGAGGGGCATGAAAAGTGTCTTGTTATACCACTCTGACATCCACGTCTCTTGTAAGGGGCATTAAAAGCGTCTTGTTATACCACTCTGACCTCCACGTCTCTTGTAAGGGGCATTAAAAGCGTCTTGTTATACAACTCTGACCTCCACGTCTCTTCTGAGGAGCATTCAAACCATTTTGTTATACCACTCTGACCTCCATGTCTCTTCTGAGGGGCATTAAAAACGTCTTGTTATACCACGCTGACCTCCACATCTCTTGTAATGGGCATTAAAAGCATCTTGTTATACCACTCTGACCTCCACGTCTCTTCTGAGGGGCATTAAAAGTGTCTTGTTATACCACTCTGACATCCACGTCTCTTGTAAGGGGCATTAAAAGCGTCTTGTTATACCACTCTGACCTCCACGTCTCTTCTGAGGGGCATTAAAAGTGTCTTGTTATACCACTCTGACCTCCACGTCTCTTTTAAGGGGCATTAAAAGCATCTTGTTATACCACTCTGACCTCCACGTCTCTTGTAAGGGGCATTAAAAGCGTAGTGTTATACCACTCTAACCTTCACTTCTCTTCTGAGGGGCATTAAAAACGTCTTGTTATACCACTCTGACATCCACGTCTCTTGTAAGAGGCATTAAAAGCGTCTTGTTATACCACTCTGACCTCCACGTCTCTTCTGAGGGGCATTAAAATCGTCTTGTTATGACACTCTGACCTCCACGTCTCTTGTAAGGGGCATTAAAAGCGTCTTGTTATACCACTCTGACCTCCACGTCTCTTCTGAGGGGCATTAAAAGCATCTTGTTATACCACTCAGACCTCCACGTCTCTAGTAAGGGGCATTAAAAGCGTCTTGTTATACCACTCTGACCTCCACGTCTCTTCTGAGGAGCATTCATACCGTCTTGTTATACCACTCTGACCTCAACATCTCTTCTGAGGGGCATTAAAAGCGTCTTGTTATGCGACTCTGAACTCCACGTCTCTTGTAAGGTGCATTAAAAGCGTCTTGTTATACCACTCTGACCTCCACGTCTCTTCTGAGGGGCATTAAAAGTGTCTTGTTATACCACTCTGACATCCACGTCTCTTGTAAGGGGCATTAAAAGCGTCTTGTTATACCACTCTGACCTCCACGTCTCTTCTGAGGGGCATTAAAAGTGTCTTGTTATACCTCTCTGACATCCACATCTCTTGTAAGTGGCGTTAAAAGCGTCTTGTTATACCAATCTGACCTCCACGTCTCTTCTGAGGGGCATTAAAACCATCTTGTTATACCACTCTGACCTCCACGTCTCTTGTAAGGGGCATTAAAAGCGTGTTGTTATACCACTCTGACCTCCACGTCTCTTGTAAGAGGCATTAAAAGCGTCTTGCTATACCACTCTGACCTCCACTTCTCTTCTGAGGGGCATTAAAAGTGTCTTGTTATACCTCTCTGACATCCACATCTCTTGTAAGTGGCGTTAAAAGCGTCTTGTTATACCAATCTGACCTCCACGTCTCTTCTGAGGGGCATTAAAACCATCTTGTTATACCACTCTAACCTCCACTTCTCTTCTGAGGGGCATTAAAAACGTCTTGTTATACCACTCTGACATCCACGTCTCTTGTAAGAGGCATTAAAAGCATCCTGTTATACCACTCTGACCTCCACGTCTCTTCTGAGAGCATTAAAATCGTCTTGTTATGCCACTCTGACCTCCACGTCTCTTGTAAGGGGCATTAAAAGCGTCTTGTTATACCACTCTGACCTCCACGTCTCTTCTGAGGGGCAATAAAAGCATCTTGTTATACCACTCAGACCTCCATGTCTCTAGTAAGGGGCATTAAAAGCGTCTTGTTATACCACTCTGACCTCCACGTCTCTTCTGAGGAGCATTCATACCGTCTTGTTATACCACTCTGACCTGCACGTCTCTTCTGAGGGGCATTAAAAGCGTCTTGTTATGCCACTCTGAACTCCACGTCTCTAGTAAGGGGCATTAAAAGCGTCTTGTTATACCACGCTGACCTCCACGTCTCTTCTGAAGGGCATTAAAAGTGTCTTGTTATACCACTCTGACATCCACGTCTCTTGTAAGGGGCATTAAAATCGTCTTGTTATACCACTCTGACCTCCACGTCTCTTCTGAGGGGCATTAAAAGTGTCTTGTTATACCACTCTGACATCCACATCTCTTGTAAGTGGCATTAAAAGCGTCTTGTTATACAAATCTGACCTCCACGTCTCTTCGGAGGGGCATTAAACCGTCTTGTTATACCACTCTGACCTCCACATCTCTTGTAATGGGCATTAAAAGCATCTTGTTATACCACTCTGACCTCCACGTCTCTTGTAAGGTGCATTAAAAGCGTCTTGTTATACCACCCTGACCTCCACGTCTCTTTTGAGGGGCATTAAAACAGTCTTATTATACCACTCTGACCTCCATGTCTCTTGTAAGGGGCATTAAAAGCGTCTTGTTATACCACTCTGACCTCCACGTCTCTTGTAAGGGGCATTAAAAGCATCTACTTATACCACTCTGACCTTCACGTCTCTTCTGAAGGGCATTAAAATCGTCTTGTTAAACCACTCTGACTTCCACGTCTCTTCTGAGGGGCATTAAAAGTGTCTTGTTATACCACTCTGACCTCCACGTCTCTTGTAAGGGGCATTAAAAGCATCTTGTTATACCACTCTGACCTCCACGTCTCTTGTAAGGGGCATTAAAAGCGTCTTGCTATACCACTCTGACCTCCACGTTTCTTCTGAGGAGCATTCAAACCGTCTTGTTATACCACTCTGACCTCCATGTCTCTTCTGAGGGGCATTAAAAGTGTCTTGTTATACCACTCTGACCTCCACGTCTCTTCTGAGGGGCATTAAACCGTCTTGTTATACCACTCTGACCTCCATGTCTCTTGTAAGGGGCATTAAAAGCGTCTTGTTATACCACTCTGACCTCCACGTCTCTTGTAAGGGGCATTAAAAGCGTCGTGTTATACCACTCTAACCTCCACTTCTCTTCTGAGGGGCATTAAAAACGTCTTGTTATACCACTCTGACATCCACGTCTCTTGTAAGAGGCATTAAAAGCGTCTTGTTATACCACTCTGACCTCCACATCTCTGTTGAGAGCATTAAAATCGTCTTGTTATGCCACTCTGACCTCCACGTCTCTTGTAAGGGGCATTAAAAGCGTCTTGTTATACCACTCTGACCTCCACGTCTCTTCTGAGGGGCAATAAAAGCATCTTGTTATACCACTCAGACCTCCATGTCTCTAGTAAGGGGCATTAAAAGCGTCTTGTTATACCACTCTGACCTCCACGTCTCTTCTGAGGAGCATTCATACCGTCTTGTTATACCACTCTGACCTGCACGTCTCTTCTGAGGGGCATTAAAAGCGTCTTGTTATGCCACTCTGAACTCCACGTCTCTAGTAAGGGGCATTAAAAGCGTCTTGTTATACCACGCTGACCTCCACGTCTCTTCTGAAGGGCATTAAAAGTGTCTTGTTATACCACTCTGACATCCACGTCTCTTGTAAGGGGCATTAAAATCGTCTTGTTATACCACTCTGACCTCCACGTCTCTTCTGAGGGGCATTAAAAGTGTCTTGTTATACCACTCTGACATCCACATCTTTTTAAGTGGCATTAAAAGCGTCTTGTTATACAAATCTGACCTCCACGTCTCTTCGAGGGGCATTAAACCGTCTTGTTATACCACTCTGACCTCCACATCTCTTGTAAGGGGCATTAAAAGCGTCTTGTTATACCACCCTGACCTCCACGTCTCTTTTGAGGGGCATTAAAACAGTCTTATTATACCACTCTGACCTCCACGTCTCTTGTAAGGAGCATTAAAAGCATCTTGTTTTACCACTCTGACCTCCAAGTCTCTTGTAAGGGACATTAAAAGCGTCTTGTTATACCACTCTGACCTCCACGTCACTTCTGAGGAGCATTCAAACCGTCTTGTTATACCACTCTGACCTGCACGTCTCTTCTGAAGGGCATTAAAAGCGTCTTGTTATGCCACTCTGAACTCCAGTTCTCTTGTAAGGGGCATTAAAAGCGTCTTGTTATACCACTCTGACCTCCACGTCTCTTCTGAGGGGCATGAAAAGTGTCTTGTTATACCACTCTGACATCCACGTCTCTTGTAAGGGGCATTAAAAGCGTCTTGTTATACCACTCTGACCTCCATGTCTCTTGTACGGGGCATTAAAAGCGTCTTGTTATACAACTCTGACCTCCATGTCTCTTCTGAGGAGCATTCAAACCATTTTGTTATACCACTCTGACCTCCATGTCTCTTCTGAGGGGCATTAAAAACGTCTTGTTATACCACGCTGACCTCCACATCTCTTGTAATGGGCATTAAAAGCATCTTGTTATACCACTCTGACCTCCACGTCTCTTCTGAGGGGCATTAAAAGTGTCTTGTTATACCACTCTGACATCCACGTCTCTTGTAAGGGGTATTAAAAGCGTCTTGTTATACCACTCTGACCTCCACGTCTCTTCTGAGGGGCATTAAAAGTGTCTTGTTATACCACTCTGACCTCCACGTGTTTTTAAGGGGCATTAAAAGCATCTTGTTATACCACTCTGACCTCCACGTCTCTTGTAAGGGGCATTAAAAGCGTAGTGTTATACCACTCTAACCTTCACTTCTCTTCTGAGGGGCATTAAAAACGTCTTGTTATACCACTCTGACATCCACTTCTCTTGTAAGAGGCATTAAAAGCGTCTTGTTATACCACTCTGACCTCCACGTCTCTTCTGAGGGGCATTAAAATCGTCTTGTTATGCCAATCTAACCTCCACGTCTCTTGTAAGGGGCATTAAAAGCGTCTTGTTATACCACTCTGACCTCCACGTCTCTTCTGAGGGGCATTAAAAGCATCTTGTTATACCACTCAGACCTCCACGTCTCTTGTAAGGGGCATTAAAAGCGTCTTGTTATACCACTCTGACCTCCACGTCTCTTCTGAGGAGCATTCATACCGTCTTGTTATACCACTCTGACCTCCACGTCTCTTCTGAGGGGCATTAAAAGTGTCTTGTTATACCACTCTGACTTCCACGTCTCTTCTGAGGGGCATTAAAAGTGTCTTGTTATACCACTCTGACATCCACATCTCTTGTAAGGGGCATTAAAAGCGTCTTGTTATACCACTCTGACCTCCACGTCTCTTGTAAGGGGCATTAAAAGCATCTTGTTTTACCACTCTGACCTCCAAGTCTCTTGTAAGGGGCATTAAAAGCGTCTTGTTATACCACGCTGACCTCCACGTCTCTTCTGAAGGGCATTAAAAGTGTCTTGTTATACCACTCTGACATCCACGTCTCTTGTGAGGGGCATTAAAATCGTCTTGTTATACCACTCTGACCTCCACGTCTCTTCTGAGGGGCATTAAAAGTGTCTTGTTATACCACTCTGACATCCACATCTCTTTTAAGTGGCATTAAAAGCGTCTTGTTATACAAATCTGACCTCCACGTCTCTTCGAGGGGCATTAAACCGTCTTGTTATACCACTCTGACCTCCACATCTCTTGTAATGGGCATTAAAAGCATCTTGTTATACCACTCTGACCTCCACGTCTCTTGTAAGGGGCATTAAAAGCGTCTTGTTATACCACCCTGACCTCCACGTCTCTTTTGAGGGGCATTAAAACAGTCTTATTATACCACTCTGACCTCCATGTCTCTTGTAAGGGGCATTAAAAGCGTCTTGTTATACCACTCTGACCTCCACGTCTCTTGTAAGGGGCATTAAAAGCATCTAGTTATACCACTCTGACCTCCACGTCTCTTCTGAAGGGCATTAAAATCGTCTTGTTAAACCACTCTGACTTTCACGTCTCTTCTGAGGGGCATTAAAAGTGTCTTGTTATACCACTCTGACCTCCACGTCTCTTGAAAGGGGTATTTAAAGCGTCTTGTTAAAACACTCTGACCTCCACATCTCTTCTGATGGGCATTAAAAACGTCTTGTTATACCACTCTGACCTCCACGTCTCTTGTAAGGGGCATGAAAAGTGTCTTATTATACCACTCTGACCTCCACGTCTCTTCTGAGGGGCATTAAAAGTGTCTTGTTATACCACTCTGACATCCACATCTCTTGTAAGGGGCATTAAAAGCGTCTTGTTATACCACTCTGACCTCCACGTCTCTTCTGAGGGGCATTAAAACCGTCTTGTTATACCACTCTGACCTCCACGTCTCTTGTAAGGGGCATTAAAAGCATCTTGTTTTACCACTCTGACCTCCAAGTCTCTTGTAAGGGACATTAAAAGCGTCTTGTTATACCACTCTGACCTCCACGTCACTTCTGAGGAGCATTCAAACCGTCTTGTTATACCACTCTGACCTGCACGTCTCTTCTGAGGGGCATTAAAAGCGTCTTGTTATGCCACTCTGAACTCCAGTTCTCTTGTAAGGGGCATTAAAAGCGTCTTGTTATACCACTCTGACCTCCACGTCTCTTCTGAGGGGCATGAAAAGTGTCTTGTTATACCACTCTGACATCCACGTCTCTTGTAAGGGGCATTAAAAGCGTCTTGTTATACCACTCTGACCTCCACGTCTCTTGTAAGGGGCATTAAAAGCGTCTTGTTATACAACTCTGACCTCCATGTCTCTTCTGAGGAGCATTCAAACCATTTTGTTATACCACTCTGACCTCCATGTCTCTTCTGAGGGGCATTAAAAACGTCTTGTTATACCACGCTGACCTCCACATCTCTTGTAATGGGCATTAAAAGCATCTTGTTATACCACTCTGACCTCCACGTCTCTTCTGAGGGGCATTAAAAGTGTCTTGTTATACCACTCTGACATCCACGTCTCTTGTAAGGGGCATTAAAAGCGTCTTGTTATACCACTCTGACCTCCACGTCTCTTCTGAGGGGCATTAAAAGTGTCTTGTTATACCACTCTGACCTCCACGTCTCTTTTAAGGGGCATTAAAAGCATTTTGTTATACCACTCTGACCTCCACGTCTCTTGTAAGGGGCATTAAAAGCGTAGTGTTATACCACTCTAACCTTCACTTCTCTTCTGAGGGGCATTAAAAACGTCTTGTTATACCATTCTGACATCCACGTCTCTTGTAAGAGGTATTAAAAGCGTCTTGTTATACCACTCTGACCTCCACGTCTCTTCTGAGGGGCATTAAAATCGTCTTGTTATGCCACTCTGACCTCCACGTCTCTTGTAAGGGGTATTAAAAGCGTCTTGTTATACCACTCTGGCCTCCACGTCTCTTCTGAGGGGCATTAAAAGCATCTTGTTATACCACTCAGACCTCCACGTCTCTAGTAAGGGGCATTAAAAGCGTCTTGTTATACCACTCTGACCTCCACGTCTCTTCTGAGGAGCATTCATACCGTCTTGTTATACCACTCTGACCTCCACGTCTCTTCTGAGGGGCATTAAAAGTGTCTTGTTATACCACTCTGACCTCCACGTCTCTTGTAAGGGGTATTTAAAGCGTCTTGTTAAAACACTCTGTCCTACACATCTCTTCTGATGGGCATTAAAAACGTCTTGTTATACCACTCTGACCTCCACGTTTCTTCTGAGGAGCATTCAAACCGTCTTGTTATACCACTCTGTCCTCCATGTCTCTTCTGAGGGGCATTAAAAGTGTCTTGTTATACCACTCTGACCTCCACGTCTCTTCTGAGGGGCATTAAAAGTGTCTTGTTATACCACTCTGACATCCACATCTCTTGTAAGGGGCATTAAAAGCGTCTTGTTATACCACTCTGACCTCCACGTCTCTTCTGAGGGGCATTAAAACCGTATTGTTATACCACTCTGACCTCCACGTCTCTTGTAAGGGGCATTAAAAGCATCTTGTTTTACCACTCTGACCTCCAAGTCTCTTGTAAGGGGCATTAAAAGCGTCTTGTTATACCACTCTGACCTCCACGTCACTTCTGAGGAGCATTCAAACCGTCCTGTTATACCACTCTGACCTGCACGTCTCTACTGAGGGGCATTAAAAGCGTCTTGTTATGCCACTCTGAACTCCAGTTCTCTTGTACGGGGCATTAAAAGCGTCTTGTTATACCACTCTGACCTCCACGTCTCTTCTGAGGGGCATTAAAAGTGTCTTGTTATACCACTCTGACATCCACGTCTCTTGTAAGTGGCATTAAAAGCGTCTTGTTATACCACTCTGACCTCCACGTCTCTTGTAAGGGGTAACAAAAGCGTCTTGTTATACAACTCTGACCTCCACGTCTCTTCTGAGGAGCATTCAAACCATTTTGTTATACCACTCTGACCTCCATGTCTCTTCTGAGGGGCATTAAAAACGTCTTGTTATACCACTCTGACCTCCACATCTCTTGTAATGGGCATTAAAAGCATCTTGTTATACCACTCTGACCTCCAAGTCTCTTCTGAGGGGCATTAAAATCGTCTTGTTATGCCACTCTGAACTCCACGTCTCTTGTAAGGGGCATTAAAACCATATTGTTATACCACTCTGACCTCCACGTCTCTTCTGAGGGGCATTAAAAGTGTCTTGTTATACCAATCTGACATCCACATCTCTTGTAAGGGGCATTAAAAGTTTCTTGATATACCACTCTGACCTGCACGTCTCTTCTGAGGGGCATTAAAAGCGTCTTGTTATGCCACTCTGAACTCCACGTCTCTTGTAAGGGGCATTAAAAGCGTCTTGCTATACCACTCTGACCTCCACGTCTCTTCTGAGGGGCATTAAAAGTGTCTTGTTATACCACTCTGACATCCACATCTCTTGTAAGTGGCATTAAAAGCATCTTGTTATACCAATCTGACCTTCACGTCTCTTCTGAGGGGCATTAAAACCATCTTGTTATACCACTCTGACCTCCACGTCTCTTGTAAGGGGCATTAAAAGCGTCTTGTTATACCACTCTGACCTCCACGTCTCTTGTAACGGGCATTAAAAGCGTCTTGCTATACCACTCTGACCTCCACGTTTCTTCTGAGGAGCATTCAAACCGTCTTGTTATACCACTCTGACCTCCATGTCTCTTCTGAGGGGCATTAAAAGTGTCTTGTTATACCACTCTGACCTCCACATCTCTTGTAATGGGCATTAAAAGCATCTTGTTATACCACTCTGACCTCTACGTCTCTTCTGAGTGGCATTAAAATCGTCTTGTTATGCCACTCTGAACTCCACGTCTCTTGTAAGGGGCATTAAAAGCATCTTGTTATACCACTCTGACCTCCACGTCTCTTCTGAGGGGCATTAAAAGTGTCTTGTTATACCACTCTGACATCCACGTCTCTTGTAAGGGGCATTAAAAGTGTCTTGTTATACCACCCTGACCTCCACGTCTCTTCTGAGGGGCATTAAAACCGTCTTATTATACCACTCTTACCTCCACGTCTCTTGTAAGGGGCATTAAAAGCGTCTTGTTATACCACTCTGACCACAACGCATCTTGTAAGGGGCATTAAAAGCGCCTAGTTATACCACTCTAACCTCCACGTCTCTTCTGAGGGGCATTAAAACCGTCTTGTTATACCACTCTGACCTCCACGTCTCTTCTGAGGGGCATTAAAAGTGTCTTGTTATACCACTCTGACCTCCACGTCTCTTGTAAGGGGTATTTAAAGCGTCTTGTTAAAACACTCTGACCTCCACATCTCTGCTGAGGGGCATTAAAACCGTCTTGTTATACCACTCTGACCTCCACGTCTCTTGTAAGGGGCATGAAAAGTGTCTTGTTATACCACTTTGACCTCCATGTCTCTTCTGAGGAGCATTCAAACCATTTTGTTATACCACTCTGACCTCCATGTCTCTTCTGAGGGGCATTAAAAACGTCTTGTTATACCACGCTGACCTCCACATCTCTTGTAATGGGCATTAAAAGCATCTTGTTATACCACTCTGACCTCCACGTCTCTTCTGAGGGGCATTAAAAGTGTCTTGTTATACCACTCTGACATCCACGTCTCTTGTAAGGGGCATTAAAAGCGTCTTGTTATACCACTCTGACCTCCACGTCTCTTCTGAGGGGCATTAAAAGTGTCTTGTTATACCACTCTGACCTCCACGTCTCTTTTAAGGGGCATTAAAAGCATCTTGTTATACCACTCTGACCTCCACGTCTCTTGTAAGGGGCATTAAAAGCGTAGTGTTATACCACTCTAACCTTCACTTCTCTTCTGAGGGGCATTAAAAACGTCTTGTTATACCACTCTGACATCCACGTCTCTTGTAAGAGGCATTAAAAGCGTCTTGTTATACCACTCTGACCTCCACGTCTCTTCTGAGGGGCATTAAAATCGTCTTGTTATGACACTCTGACCTCCACGTCTCTTGTAAGGGGCATTAAAAGCGTCTTGTTATACCACTCTGACCTCCACGTCTCTTCTGAGGGGCATTAAAAGCATCTTGTTATACCACTCAGACCTCCACGTCTCTAGTAAGGGGCATTAAAAGCGTCTTGTTATACCACTCTGACCTCCACGTCTCTTCTGAGGAGCATTCATACCGTCTTGTTATACCACTCTGACCTCAACATCTCTTCTGAGGGGCATTAAAAGCGTCTTGTTATGCGACTCTGAACTCCACGTCTCTTGTAAGGTGCATTAAAAGCGTCTTGTTATACCACTCTGACCTCCACGTCTCTTCTGAGGGGCATTAAAAGTGTCTTGTTATACCACTCTGACATCCACGTCTCTTGTAAGGGGCATTAAAAGCGTCTTGTTATACCACTCTGACCTCCACGTCTCTTCTGAGGGGCATTAAAAGTGTCTTGTTATACCTCTCTGACATCCACATCTCTTGTAAGTGGCGTTAAAAGCGTCTTGTTATACCAATCTGACCTCCACGTCTCTTCTGAGGGGCATTAAAACCATCTTGTTATACCACTCTGACCTCCACGTCTCTTGTAAGGGGCATTAAAAGCGTGTTGTTATACCACTCTGACCTCCACGTCTCTTGTAAGAGGCATTAAAAGCGTCTTGCTATACCACTCTGACCTCCACTTCTCTTCTGAGGGGCATTAAAAGTGTCTTGTTATACCTCTCTGACATCCACATCTCTTGTAAGTGGCGTTAAAAGCGTCTTGTTATACCAATCTGACCTCCACGTCTCTTCTGAGGGGCATTAAAACCATCTTGTTATACCACTCTAACCTCCACTTCTCTTCTGAGGGGCATTAAAAACGTCTTGTTATACCACTCTGACATCCACGTCTCTTGTAAGAGGCATTAAAAGCATCCTGTTATACCACTCTGACCTCCACGTCTCTTCTGAGAGCATTAAAATCGTCTTGTTATGCCACTCTGACCTCCACGTCTCTTGTAAGGGGCATTAAAAGCGTCTTGTTATACCACTCTGACCTCCACGTCTCTTCTGAGGGGCAATAAAAGCATCTTGTTATACCACTCAGACCTCCATGTCTCTAGTAAGGGGCATTAAAAGCGTCTTGTTATACCACTCTGACCTCCACGTCTCTTCTGAGGAGCATTCATACCGTCTTGTTATACCACTCTGACCTGCACGTCTCTTCTGAGGGGCATTAAAAGCGTCTTGTTATGCCACTCTGAACTCCACGTCTCTAGTAAGGGGCATTAAAAGCGTCTTGTTATACCACGCTGACCTCCACGTCTCTTCTGAAGGGCATTAAAAGTGTCTTGTTATACCACTCTGACATCCACGTCTCTTGTAAGGGGCATTAAAATCGTCTTGTTATACCACTCTGACCTCCACGTCTCTTCTGAGGGGCATTAAAAGTGTCTTGTTATACCACTCTGACATCCACATCTCTTGTAAGTGGCATTAAAAGCGTCTTGTTATACAAATCTGACCTCCACGTCTCTTCGGAGGGGCATTAAACCGTCTTGTTATACCACTCTGACCTCCACATCTCTTGTAATGGGCATTAAAAGCATCTTGTTATACCACTCTGACCTCCACGTCTCTTGTAAGGTGCATTAAAAGCGTCTTGTTATACCACCCTGACCTCCACGTCTCTTTTGAGGGGCATTAAAACAGTCTTATTATACCACTCTGACCTCCATGTCTCTTGTAAGGGGCATTAAAAGCGTCTTGTTATACCACTCTGACCTCCACGTCTCTTGTAAGGGGCATTAAAAGCATCTACTTATACCACTCTGACCTTCACGTCTCTTCTGAAGGGCATTAAAATCGTCTTGTTAAACCACTCTGACTTCCACGTCTCTTCTGAGGGGCATTAAAAGTGTCTTGTTATACCACTCTGACCTCCACGTCTCTTGTAAGGGGCATTAAAAGCATCTTGTTATACCACTCTGACCTCCACGTCTCTTGTAAGGGGCATTAAAAGCGTCTTGCTATACCACTCTGACCTCCACGTTTCTTCTGAGGAGCATTCAAACCGTCTTGTTATACCACTCTGACCTCCATGTCTCTTCTGAGGGGCATTAAAAGTGTCTTGTTATACCACTCTGACCTCCACGTCTCTTCTGAGGGGCATTAAACCGTCTTGTTATACCACTCTGACCTCCATGTCTCTTGTAAGGGGCATTAAAAGCGTCTTGTTATACCACTCTGACCTCCACGTCTCTTGTAAGGGGCATTAAAAGCGTCGTGTTATACCACTCTAACCTCCACTTCTCTTCTGAGGGGCATTAAAAACGTCTTGTTATACCACTCTGACATCCACGTCTCTTGTAAGAGGCATTAAAAGCGTCTTGTTATACCACTCTGACCTCCACATCTCTGTTGAGAGCATTAAAATCGTCTTGTTATGCCACTCTGACCTCCACGTCTCTTGTAAGGGGCATTAAAAGCGTCTTGTTATACCACTCTGACCTCCACGTCTCTTCTGAGGGGCAATAAAAGCATCTTGTTATACCACTCAGACCTCCATGTCTCTAGTAAGGGGCATTAAAAGCGTCTTGTTATACCACTCTGACCTCCACGTCTCTTCTGAGGAGCATTCATACCGTCTTGTTATACCACTCTGACCTGCACGTCTCTTCTGAGGGGCATTAAAAGCGTCTTGTTATGCCACTCTGAACTCCACGTCTCTAGTAAGGGGCATTAAAAGCGTCTTGTTATACCACGCTGACCTCCACGTCTCTTCTGAAGGGCATTAAAAGTGTCTTGTTATACCACTCTGACATCCACGTCTCTTGTAAGGGGCATTAAAATCGTCTTGTTATACCACTCTGACCTCCACGTCTCTTCTGAGGGGCATTAAAAGTGTCTTGTTATACCACTCTGACATCCACATCTTTTTAAGTGGCATTAAAAGCGTCTTGTTATACAAATCTGACCTCCACGTCTCTTCGAGGGGCATTAAACCGTCTTGTTATACCACTCTGACCTCCACATCTCTTGTAAGGGGCATTAAAAGCGTCTTGTTATACCACCCTGACCTCCACGTCTCTTTTGAGGGGCATTAAAACAGTCTTATTATACCACTCTGACCTCCACGTCTCTTGTAAGGAGCATTAAAAGCATCTTGTTTTACCACTCTGACCTCCAAGTCTCTTGTAAGGGACATTAAAAGCGTCTTGTTATACCACTCTGACCTCCACGTCACTTCTGAGGAGCATTCAAACCGTCTTGTTATACCACTCTGACCTGCACGTCTCTTCTGAAGGGCATTAAAAGCGTCTTGTTATGCCACTCTGAACTCCAGTTCTCTTGTAAGGGGCATTAAAAGCGTCTTGTTATACCACTCTGACCTCCACGTCTCTTCTGAGGGGCATGAAAAGTGTCTTGTTATACCACTCTGACATCCACGTCTCTTGTAAGGGGCATTAAAAGCGTCTTGTTATACCACTCTGACCTCCATGTCTCTTGTACGGGGCATTAAAAGCGTCTTGTTATACAACTCTGACCTCCATGTCTCTTCTGAGGAGCATTCAAACCATTTTGTTATACCACTCTGACCTCCATGTCTCTTCTGAGGGGCATTAAAAACGTCTTGTTATACCACGCTGACCTCCACATCTCTTGTAATGGGCATTAAAAGCATCTTGTTATACCACTCTGACCTCCACGTCTCTTCTGAGGGGCATTAAAAGTGTCTTGTTATACCACTCTGACATCCACGTCTCTTGTAAGGGGTATTAAAAGCGTCTTGTTATACCACTCTGACCTCCACGTCTCTTCTGAGGGGCATTAAAAGTGTCTTGTTATACCACTCTGACCTCCACGTGTTTTTAAGGGGCATTAAAAGCATCTTGTTATACCACTCTGACCTCCACGTCTCTTGTAAGGGGCATTAAAAGCGTAGTGTTATACCACTCTAACCTTCACTTCTCTTCTGAGGGGCATTAAAAACGTCTTGTTATACCACTCTGACATCCACTTCTCTTGTAAGAGGCATTAAAAGCGTCTTGTTATACCACTCTGACCTCCACGTCTCTTCTGAGGGGCATTAAAATCGTCTTGTTATGCCAATCTAACCTCCACGTCTCTTGTAAGGGGCATTAAAAGCGTCTTGTTATACCACTCTGACCTCCACGTCTCTTCTGAGGGGCATTAAAAGCATCTTGTTATACCACTCAGACCTCCACGTCTCTTGTAAGGGGCATTAAAAGCGTCTTGTTATACCACTCTGACCTCCACGTCTCTTCTGAGGAGCATTCATACCGTCTTGTTATACCACTCTGACCTCCACGTCTCTTCTGAGGGGCATTAAAAGTGTCTTGTTATACCACTCTGACTTCCACGTCTCTTCTGAGGGGCATTAAAAGTGTCTTGTTATACCACTCTGACATCCACATCTCTTGTAAGGGGCATTAAAAGCGTCTTGTTATACCACTCTGACCTCCACGTCTCTTGTAAGGGGCATTAAAAGCATCTTGTTTTACCACTCTGACCTCCAAGTCTCTTGTAAGGGGCATTAAAAGCGTCTTGTTATACCACGCTGACCTCCACGTCTCTTCTGAAGGGCATTAAAAGTGTCTTGTTATACCACTCTGACATCCACGTCTCTTGTGAGGGGCATTAAAATCGTCTTGTTATACCACTCTGACCTCCACGTCTCTTCTGAGGGGCATTAAAAGTGTCTTGTTATACCACTCTGACATCCACATCTCTTTTAAGTGGCATTAAAAGCGTCTTGTTATACAAATCTGACCTCCACGTCTCTTCGAGGGGCATTAAACCGTCTTGTTATACCACTCTGACCTCCACATCTCTTGTAATGGGCATTAAAAGCATCTTGTTATACCACTCTGACCTCCACGTCTCTTGTAAGGGGCATTAAAAGCGTCTTGTTATACCACCCTGACCTCCACGTCTCTTTTGAGGGGCATTAAAACAGTCTTATTATACCACTCTGACCTCCATGTCTCTTGTAAGGGGCATTAAAAGCGTCTTGTTATACCACTCTGACCTCCACGTCTCTTGTAAGGGGCATTAAAAGCATCTAGTTATACCACTCTGACCTCCACGTCTCTTCTGAAGGGCATTAAAATCGTCTTGTTAAACCACTCTGACTTTCACGTCTCTTCTGAGGGGCATTAAAAGTGTCTTGTTATACCACTCTGACCTCCACGTCTCTTGAAAGGGGTATTTAAAGCGTCTTGTTAAAACACTCTGACCTCCACATCTCTTCTGATGGGCATTAAAAACGTCTTGTTATACCACTCTGACCTCCACGTCTCTTGTAAGGGGCATGAAAAGTGTCTTATTATACCACTCTGACCTCCACGTCTCTTCTGAGGGGCATTAAAAGTGTCTTGTTATACCACTCTGACATCCACATCTCTTGTAAGGGGCATTAAAAGCGTCTTGTTATACCACTCTGACCTCCACGTCTCTTCTGAGGGGCATTAAAACCGTCTTGTTATACCACTCTGACCTCCACGTCTCTTGTAAGGGGCATTAAAAGCATCTTGTTTTACCACTCTGACCTCCAAGTCTCTTGTAAGGGACATTAAAAGCGTCTTGTTATACCACTCTGACCTCCACGTCACTTCTGAGGAGCATTCAAACCGTCTTGTTATACCACTCTGACCTGCACGTCTCTTCTGAGGGGCATTAAAAGCGTCTTGTTATGCCACTCTGAACTCCAGTTCTCTTGTAAGGGGCATTAAAAGCGTCTTGTTATACCACTCTGACCTCCACGTCTCTTCTGAGGGGCATGAAAAGTGTCTTGTTATACCACTCTGACATCCACGTCTCTTGTAAGGGGCATTAAAAGCGTCTTGTTATACCACTCTGACCTCCACGTCTCTTGTAAGGGGCATTAAAAGCGTCTTGTTATACAACTCTGACCTCCATGTCTCTTCTGAGGAGCATTCAAACCATTTTGTTATACCACTCTGACCTCCATGTCTCTTCTGAGGGGCATTAAAAACGTCTTGTTATACCACGCTGACCTCCACATCTCTTGTAATGGGCATTAAAAGCATCTTGTTATACCACTCTGACCTCCACGTCTCTTCTGAGGGGCATTAAAAGTGTCTTGTTATACCACTCTGACATCCACGTCTCTTGTAAGGGGCATTAAAAGCGTCTTGTTATACCACTCTGACCTCCACGTCTCTTCTGAGGGGCATTAAAAGTGTCTTGTTATACCACTCTGACCTCCACGTCTCTTTTAAGGGGCATTAAAAGCATTTTGTTATACCACTCTGACCTCCACGTCTCTTGTAAGGGGCATTAAAAGCGTAGTGTTATACCACTCTAACCTTCACTTCTCTTCTGAGGGGCATTAAAAACGTCTTGTTATACCATTCTGACATCCACGTCTCTTGTAAGAGGCATTAAAAGCGTCTTGTTATACCACTCTGACCTCCACGTCTCTTCTGAGGGGCATTAAAATCGTCTTGTTATGCCACTCTGACCTCCACGTCTCTTGTAAGGGGTATTAAAAGCGTCTTGTTATACCACTCTGGCCTCCACGTCTCTTCTGAGGGGCATTAAAAGCATCTTGTTATACCACTCAGACCTCCACGTCTCTAGTAAGGGGCATTAAAAGCGTCTTGTTATACCACTCTGACCTCCACGTCTCTTCTGAGGAGCATTCATACCGTCTTGTTATACCACTCTGACCTCCACGTCTCTTCTGAGGGGCATTAAAAGTGTCTTGTTATACCACTCTGACCTCCACGTCTCTTGTAAGGGGTATTTAAAGCGTCTTGTTAAAACACTCTGTCCTACACATCTCTTCTGATGGGCATTAAAAACGTCTTGTTATACCACTCTGACCTCCACGTTTCTTCTGAGGAGCATTCAAACCGTCTTGTTATACCACTCTGTCCTCCATGTCTCTTCTGAGGGGCATTAAAAGTGTCTTGTTATACCACTCTGACCTCCACGTCTCTTCTGAGGGGCATTAAAAGTGTCTTGTTATACCACTCTGACATCCACATCTCTTGTAAGGGGCATTAAAAGCGTCTTGTTATACCACTCTGACCTCCACGTCTCTTCTGAGGGGCATTAAAACCGTATTGTTATACCACTCTGACCTCCACGTCTCTTGTAAGGGGCATTAAAAGCATCTTGTTTTACCACTCTGACCTCCAAGTCTCTTGTAAGGGGCATTAAAAGCGTCTTGTTATACCACTCTGACCTCCACGTCACTTCTGAGGAGCATTCAAACCGTCCTGTTATACCACTCTGACCTGCACGTCTCTACTGAGGGGCATTAAAAGCGTCTTGTTATGCCACTCTGAACTCCAGTTCTCTTGTACGGGGCATTAAAAGCGTCTTGTTATACCACTCTGACCTCCACGTCTCTTCTGAGGGGCATTAAAAGTGTCTTGTTATACCACTCTGACATCCACGTCTCTTGTAAGTGGCATTAAAAGCGTCTTGTTATACCACTCTGACCTCCACGTCTCTTGTAAGGGGTAACAAAAGCGTCTTGTTATACAACTCTGACCTCCACGTCTCTTCTGAGGAGCATTCAAACCATTTTGTTATACCACTCTGACCTCCATGTCTCTTCTGAGGGGCATTAAAAACGTCTTGTTATACCACTCTGACCTCCACATCTCTTGTAATGGGCATTAAAAGCATCTTGTTATACCACTCTGACCTCCAAGTCTCTTCTGAGGGGCATTAAAATCGTCTTGTTATGCCACTCTGAACTCCACGTCTCTTGTAAGGGGCATTAAAACCATATTGTTATACCACTCTGACCTCCACGTCTCTTCTGAGGGGCATTAAAAGTGTCTTGTTATACCAATCTGACATCCACATCTCTTGTAAGGGGCATTAAAAGTTTCTTGATATACCACTCTGACCTGCACGTCTCTTCTGAGGGGCATTAAAAGCGTCTTGTTATGCCACTCTGAACTCCACGTCTCTTGTAAGGGGCATTAAAAGCGTCTTGCTATACCACTCTGACCTCCACGTCTCTTCTGAGGGGCATTAAAAGTGTCTTGTTATACCACTCTGACATCCACATCTCTTGTAAGTGGCATTAAAAGCATCTTGTTATACCAATCTGACCTTCACGTCTCTTCTGAGGGGCATTAAAACCATCTTGTTATACCACTCTGACCTCCACGTCTCTTGTAAGGGGCATTAAAAGCGTCTTGTTATACCACTCTGACCTCCACGTCTCTTGTAACGGGCATTAAAAGCGTCTTGCTATACCACTCTGACCTCCACGTTTCTTCTGAGGAGCATTCAAACCGTCTTGTTATACCACTCTGACCTCCATGTCTCTTCTGAGGGGCATTAAAAGTGTCTTGTTATACCACTCTGACCTCCACATCTCTTGTAATGGGCATTAAAAGCATCTTGTTATACCACTCTGACCTCTACGTCTCTTCTGAGTGGCATTAAAATCGTCTTGTTATGCCACTCTGAACTCCACGTCTCTTGTAAGGGGCATTAAAAGCATCTTGTTATACCACTCTGACCTCCACGTCTCTTCTGAGGGGCATTAAAAGTGTCTTGTTATACCACTCTGACATCCACGTCTCTTGTAAGGGGCATTAAAAGTGTCTTGTTATACCACCCTGACCTCCACGTCTCTTCTGAGGGGCATTAAAACCGTCTTATTATACCACTCTTACCTCCACGTCTCTTGTAAGGGGCATTAAAAGCGTCTTGTTATACCACTCTGACCACAACGCATCTTGTAAGGGGCATTAAAAGCGCCTAGTTATACCACTCTAACCTCCACGTCTCTTCTGAGGGGCATTAAAACCGTCTTGTTATACCACTCTGACCTCCACGTCTCTTCTGAGGGGCATTAAAAGTGTCTTGTTATACCACTCTGACCTCCACGTCTCTTGTAAGGGGTATTTAAAGCGTCTTGTTAAAACACTCTGACCTCCACATCTCTGCTGAGGGGCATTAAAACCGTCTTGTTATACCACTCTGACCTCCACGTCTCTTGTAAGGGGCATGAAAAGTGTCTTGTTATACCACTTTGACCTCCATGTCTCTTCTGAGGAGCATTCAAACCGTCTTGTTATACCACTCTGACCTGCACGTCTCTTCTGAGGGGCATTAAAAGCATCTTGTTATGCCACTCTGAACTCCACGTCTCTTGTAAGGGGCATTAAAAGCGTCTTGTTATACCACTCTGACCTCCACGTCTCTTCTGAGGGGCATTAAAAGCATCTTGTTACGCCACTCTTAACTCCACGTCTCTTGTAAGGGGCATTAAAATCGTCTTTTTATACCACTCTGACCTCCACGTCTCTTCTGAGGGGCATTAAAAGTGTCTTTTTATACCACTCTGACATCCACATCTCTTGTAAGTGCCATTAAAAGCGTCTTGTTATACCACTCTGACCTCCACGTCTCTTGTAAGGGGCATTAAAAGCATCTAGTTATACCACTCTAACCTCCACGTCTCTTCTGAGGGGCATTAAAACCGTCTTGTTATACCTTTCTGACCTGCACATCTCTTCTGAGGGGCATTAAATGTGTCTTGTTATACCACTCTGACCTCCACGTCTCTTGTAAGGGGTATTTAAAGCGTCTTGTTAAAACACTCTGACCTCCACATCTCTTCTGAGGGGCATTAAAAGTGTCTTGTTATACCACTCTGACCTCCACGTCTCCTGTAAGGGGCATGAAAAGTGTCTTGTTATACCACTCTGACCTCCACGTCTCTTCTGAGGAGCATTCATACCGTTTTGTTATACCACTCTGAACTCCACGTCTCTTCTGAGGGGCATTAAAAGTGTCTTGTTATACCACTCTGACATCCACGTCTCTTGTAAGGGGCATTAAAAGCGTCTTGTTATACCACTCTCACCTCCACGTCTCTTCTGAGGGGCATTAAAAGTGTCTTGTTATACCTCTCTGACATCCACATCTCTTGTAAGTGGCGTTAAAAGCTCTTGTTATACCAATCTGACCTCCACGTCTCTTCTGAGGGGCATTAAAACAATCTTGCTATACCACTCTGACCTCCACGTCTCTTGTAAAGGGCATTAAAAGCGTCTTGTTATACCACTCTGACCTCCACGTCTCTTGTAAGGGGCATTAAAATCATCTTGCTATACCACTCTGACCTCCACGTTTCTTCTGAGGAGCATTCAAACCATCTTGTTATACCACTCTGACCTCCATGTCTCTTCTGAGGGGCATTAAAAGTGTCTTGTTATACCACTCTGACCGCCACGTCTCTTCTGAGGGGCATTAAAACCGTCTTGTTATACCACTCTGACCTCCAGGTCTCTTGTAAGGGGCATTAAAAGCATCTTGTTATACCACTCTGACCTCCACGTCTCTTGTAAGGGGCATTAAAAGTGTCGTGTTATACCTCTCTAACCTCCACTTTTCTTCTGAGGGGCATTAAAAACGTCTTGTTATACCACTTTGACATCCACGTCTCTTGTAAGAGGCATTAAAAGCGTCTTGTTATACCACTCTGACCTCCACGTCTCTTCTGAGAGCATTAAAATCGTCTTGTTATGCCACTCTGACCTCCACTTCTCTTGTAAGGGGCATTAAAAGCGTCTTGTTATACCACTCTGACCTCCACGTCTCTTCTGAGGGGCATTAAAAGCATCTTGTTATACCACTCTGACCTCCACGTCTCTTGTAAGGGGCATTAAAAGCGTCTTGTTGTACCACTCTGACCTCCACGTCTCTTCTGAGGGGCATTAAAAGCATCTTGTTATACCACTCAGACCTCCACGTCTCTAGTAAGGGGCATTAAAAGCGTCTTGTTATACCACTCTGACTTCCACTTCTCTTCTGAGGAGCATTCATACCGTCTTGTTATACCACTCTGACCTGCACGTCTCTTCTGAGGGGCATTAAAAGCGTCTTGTTATGCCACTCTGAACTCCACGTCTCTAGTAAGGGGCATTAAAAGCGTCTTGTTATACCACGCTGACCTCCACGTCTCTTCTGAAGGGCATTAAAAGTGTCTTGTTATACCACTCTGACATCCACGTCTCTTGTAAGGGGCATTAAAATCGTCTTGTTATACCACTCTGACCTCCACGTCTCTTCTGAGGGGCATTAAAAGTGTCTTGTTATACCACTCTGACATCCACATCTCTTGTAAGTGGCATTAAAAGCGTCTTGTTATACAAATCGGACCTCCACGTCTCTTCGGAGGGGCATTAAACCGTCTTGTTATACCACTCTGACCTCCACATCTCTTGTAATGGGCATTAAAAGCATCTTGTTATACCACTCTGACCTCCACCTCTCTTGTAAGGGGCATTAAAAGCGTCTTGTTATACCACCTTGACCTCCACGTCTCTTTTGAGGTGCATTAAAACAGTCTTATTATACCACTCTGACCTCCATGTCTCTTGTAAGGGGCATTAAAAGCATCTTGTTATACCACTCTGGCCTCCACGTCTCTTGTAAGGGGCATTAAAAGCATCTCGTTATACCACTCTGACCTCCACGTCTCTTCTGAAGGGCATTAAAATCGTCTTGTTAAACCACTCTGACTTCCACGTCTCTTCTGAGGTGCATTAAAAGTGTCTTGTTATACCACTCTGACCTCCACGTCTCTTGTAAGGGGTATTTAAAGCGTCTTGTTAAAACACTCTGACCTCCACATCTCTTCTGATGGGCATTAAAAACGTCTTGTTATACCACTCTGACCTCCACGTCTCTTGTAACGGCCATGAAAAGTGTCTTGTTATACCACTCTGACCTCCACGTCTCTTCTGAGGGGCATTAAAAGTGTCTTGTTATACCACTCTGACATCCACATCTCTTGTAAGGTGCATTAAAAGCGTCTTGTTATACCACTCTGACCTCCACGTCTCTTCTGAGGGGCATTAAAACCGTCTTGTTATACCACTCTGACCTCCACGTCTCTTGTAAGGGGCATTAAAAGCATCTTGTTTTACCACTCTGACCTCCAAGTCTCTTGTAAGGGGCATTAAAAGCGTCTTGTTATACCACTCTGACCTCCACGTCACTTCTGAGGAGCATTGAAACCGTCTTGTTATACCACTCTGACCTGCACGTCTCTTCTGAGGGGCATTAAAAGCATCTTGTTATGCCACTCTGAACTCCAGTTCTCTAGTAAGGGGCATTAAAAGCGTCTTGTTATACCACTCTGACCTCCAGTCTCTTCTGAGGGGCATTAAAAGTGTCTTGTTGTACCACTCTGACATCCACGTCTCTTGTAAGTGGCATTAAAAGCGTCTTGTTATACCACTCTGACCTCCACGTCTCTTGTATGGGGCATTAAAAGCGTCTTGTTATACAACTCTGACCTCCACGTCTCTTCTGAGGAGCATTCAAACCATTTTGTTATACCACTCTGACCTCCATGTCTCTTCTGAGGGGCATTAAAAACGTCTTGTTATACCACTCTGACCTCCACATCTCTTGTAATGGGCAATAAAAGCATCTTGTTATACCACTCTGACCTCCAAGTCTCTTCTGAGGGGCATTAAAATCGTCTTGTTATGCCACTCTGAACTCCACGTCTCTTGTAAGGGGCATTAAAACCATCTTGTTATACCACTCTGACCTCCACGTCTCTTGTAAGGGGCATTAAAAGCGTCTTGTTATACCACTCTGACCTCCACGTCTCTTGTAAGGGGCATTAAAAGCGTCTTGTTATACCACTCTGACCTCCATGTCTCTTCTGAGGAGCATTCAAACCATTTTGTTATACCACTCTGACCTCCATGTCTCTTCTGAGGGGCATTAAAAACGTCTTGTTATACCACGCTGACCTCCACATCTCTTGTAATGGGCATTAAAAGCATCTTGTTATACCACTCTGACCTCCACGTCTCTTCTGAGGGGCATTAAAAGTGTCTTGTTATACCACTCTGACATCCACGTCTCTTGTAAGGGGCATTAAAAGCGTCTTGTTATACCACTCTGACCTCCACGTCTCTTCTGAGGGGCATTAAAACCGTCTTGTTATACCACTCTGACCTCCACGTCTCTTGTAAGGGGCATTAAAAGCATCTTGTTTTACCACTCTGACCTCCAAGTCTCTTGTAAGGGGCATTAAAAGCGTCTTGTTATACCACGCTGACCTCCACGTCTCTTCTGAAGGGCATTAAAAGTGTCTTGTTATACCACTCTGACCTCCACGTCTTTTTAAGGGGCATTAAAAGCATCTTGTTATACCACTCTGACCTCCACGTCTCTTGTAAGGGGCATTAAAAGCGTAGTGTTATACCACTCTAACCTTCACTTCTCTTCTGAGGGGCATTAAAAACGTCTTGTTATACCACTCTGACATCCACTTCTCTTGTAAGAGGCATTAAAAGCGTCTTGTTATACCACTCTGAACTCCACGTCTCTTCTGAGGGGCATTAAAATCGTCTTGTTATGCCAATCTGACCTCCACGTCTCTTGTAAGGGGCATTAAAAGCGTCTTGTTATACCACTCTGACCTCCACATCTCTTCTGAGGGGCATTAAAAGTGTCTTGTTATACCACTCTGACATCCACATCTCTTGTAAAGGGCATTAAAAGCGTCTTGTTATACCACTCTGACCTCCACGTCTCTTCTGAGGGGCATTAAAACCGTCTTGTTATACCACTCTGACCTCCACGTCTCTTGTAAGGGGCATTAAAAGCATCTTGTTTTACCACTCTGACCTCCAAGTCTCTTGTAAGGGGCATTAAAAGCGTCTTGTTATACCACGCTGACCTCCACGTCTCTTCTGAAGGGCATTAAAAGTGTCTTGTTATACCACTCTGACCTCCACGTCTTTTTAAGGGGCATTAAAAGCATCTTGTTATACCACTCTGACCTCCACGTCTCTTGTAAGGGGCATTAAAAGCGTAGTGTAATACCACTCTAACCTTCACTTCTCTTCTGAGGGGCATTAAAAACGTCTTGTTATACCACTCTGACATCCACTTCTCTTGTAAGAGGCATTAAAAGCGTCTTGTTATACCACTCTGACCTCCACGTCTCTTCTGAGGGGCATTAAAATCGTCTTGTTATGCCAATCTGACCTCCACGTCTCTTGTAAGGGGCATTAAAAGCGTCTTGTTATACCACTCTGACCTCCACGTCTCTTCTGAGGGGCATTAAAAGCATCTTGTTATACCACTCAGACCTCCACGTCTCTAGTAAGGGGCATTAAAAGCGTCTTGTTATACCACTCTGACCTCCACGTCTCTTCTGAGGGGCATTAAAATTGTCTTGTTATACCACTCTGACATCCACGTCTCTTGTAAGGGGCATTAAAATCGTCTTGTTATACCACTCTGACCTCCACGTCTCTTCTGAGGGGCATTAAAAGTGTCTTGTTATACCACTCTGACATCCACATCTCTTGTAAGTGGCATTAAAAGCGTCTTGTTATACAAATCGGACCTCCACGTCTCTTCGGAGGGGCATTAAACCGTCTTGTTATACCACTCTGACCTCCACATCTCTTGTAATGGGCATTAAAAGCATCTTGTTATACCACTCTGACCTCCACCTCTCTTGTAAGGGGCATTAAAAGCGTCTTGTTATACCACCTTGACCTCCACGTCTCTTTTGAGGTGCATTAAAACAGTCTTATTATACCACTCTGACCTCCATGTCTCTTGTAAGGGGCATTAAAAGCATCTTGTTATACCACTCTGGCCTCCACGTCTCTTGTAAGGGGCATTAAAAGCATCTCGTTATACCACTCTGACCTCCACGTCTCTTCTGAAGGGCATTAAAATCGTCTTGTTAAACCACTCTGACTTCCACGTCTCTTCTGAGGTGCATTAAAAGTGTCTTGTTATACCACTCTGACCTCCACGTCTCTTGTAAGGGGTATTTAAAGCGTCTTGTTAAAACACTCTGACCTCCACATCTCTTCTGATGGGCATTAAAAACGTCTTGTTATACCACTCTGACCTCCACGTCTCTTGTAACGGGCATGAAAAGTGTCTTGTTATACCACTCTGACCTCCACGTCTCTTCTGAGGGGCATTAAAAGTGTCTTGTTATACCACTCTGACATCCACATCTCTTGTAAGGTGCATTAAAAGCGTCTTGTTATACCACTCTGACCTCCACGTCTCTTCTGAGGGGCATTAAAACCGTCTTGTTATACCACTCTGACCTCCACGTCTCTTGTAAGGGGCATTAAAAGCATCTTGTTTTACCACTCTGACCTCCAAGTCTCTTGTAAGGGGCATTAAAAGCGTCTTGTTATACCACTCTGACCTCCACGTCACTTCTGAGGAGCATTGAAACCGTCTTGTTATACCACTCTGACCTGCACGTCTCTTCTGAGGGGCATTAAAAGCATCTTGTTATGCCACTCTGAACTCCAGTTCTCTTGTAAGGGGCATTAAAAGCGTCTTGTTATACCACTCTGACCTCCAGTCTCTTCTGAGGGGCATTAAAAGCGTCTTGTTATACCACTCTGACCTCCACGTCTCTTGTAAGGGGCATTAAAAGCGTCTTGTTATACAACTCTGACCTCCACGTCTCTTCTGAGGAGCATTCAAACCATTTTGTTATACCACTCTGACCTCCATGTCTCTTCTGAGGGGCATTAAAAACGTCTTGTTATACCACTCTGACCTCCACATCCCTTGTAATGGGCAATAAAAGCATCTTGTTATACCACTCTGACCTCCAAGTCTCTTCTGAGGGGCATTAAAATCGTCTTGTTATGCCACTCTGAACTCCACGTCTCTTGTAAGGGGCATTAAAACCATCTTGTTATACCACTCTGACCTCCACGTCTCTTCTGAGGGGCATTAAAAGTGTCTTGTTATACCAATCTGACATCCACGTCTCTTGTAAGGGGCATTAAAAGCATCTTGTTATACCACTCTGACCTCCACGTCTCTTCTGAGGGGCATGAAAAGTGTCTTGTTATACCACTCTGACATCCACGTCTCTTGTAAGGGGCATTAAAAGCGTCTTGTTATACCACTCTGACCTCCACGTCTCTTGTAAGGGGCATTAAAAGCGTCTTGTTATACAACTCTGACCTCCATGTCTCTTCTGAGGAGCATTCAAACCATTTTGTTATACCACTCTGACCTCCATGTCTCTTCTGAGGGGCATTAAAAACGTCTTGTTATACCACGCTGACCTCCACATCTCTTGTAATGGGCATTAAAAGCATCTTGTTATACCACTCTGACCTCCACGTCTCTTCTGAGGGGCATTAAAAGTGTCTTGTTATACCACTCTGACATCCACGTCTCTTGTAAGGGGCATTAAAAGCATCTTGTTATACCACTCTGACCTCCACGTCTCTTCTGAGGGGCATTAAAACCGTCTTGTTATACCACTCTGACCTCCACGTCTCTTGTAAGGGGCATTAAAAGCATCTTGTTTTACCACTCTGACCTCCAAGTCTCTTGTAAGGGGCATTAAAAGCGTCTTGTTATACCACGCTGACCTCCACGTCTCTTCTGAAGGGCATTAAAAGTGTCTTGTTATACCACTCTGACCTCCACGTCTTTTTAAGGGGCATTAAAAGCATCTTGTTATACCACTCTGACCTCCACGTCTCTTGTAAGGGGCATTAAAAGCGTAGTGTTATACCACTCTAACCTTCACTTCTCTTCTGAGGGGCATTAAAAACGTCTTGTTATACCACTCTGACATCCACTTCTCTTGTAAGAGGCATTAAAAGCGTCTTGTTATACCACTCTGACCTCCACGTCTCTTCTGAGGGGCATTAAAATCGTCTTGTTATGCCAATCTGACCTCCACGTCTCTTGTAAGGGGCATTAAAAGCGTCTTGTTATACCACTCTGACCTCCACATCTCTTCTGAGGGGCATTAAAAGTGTCTTGTTATACCACTCTGACATCCACATCTCTTGTAAAGGGCATTAAAAGCGTCTTGTTATACCACTCTGACCTCCACATCTCTTCTGAGGGGCATTAAAACCGTCTTGTTATACCACTCTGACCTCCACGTCTCTTGTAAGGGGCATTAAAAGCATCTTGTTTTACCACTCTGACCTCCAAGTCTCTTGTAAGGGGCATTAAAAGCGTCTTGTTATACCACGCTGACCTCCACGTCTCTTCTGAAGGGCATTAAAAGTGTCTTGTTATACCACTCTGACCTCCACGTCTTTTTAAGGGGCATTAAAAGCATCTTGTTATACCACTCTGACCTCCACGTCTCTTGTAAGGGGCATTAAAAGCGTAGTGTTATACCACTCTAACCTTCACTTCTCTTCTGAGGGGCATTAAAAACGTCTTGTTATACCACTCTGACCTCCACGTCTCTTCTGAGGGGCATTAAAATCGTCTTGTTATGCCAATCTGACCTCCACGTCTCTTGTAAGGGGCATTAAAAGCGTCTTGTTATACCACTCTGACCTCCACGTCTCTTCTGAGGGTCATTAAAAGCATCTTGTTATACCACTCAGACCTCCACGTCTCTAGTAAGGGGCATTAAAAGCGTCTTGTTATACCACTCTGACCTCCACGTCTCTTCTGAGGGGCATTAAAATTGTCTTGTTATACCACTCTGACATCCACGTCTCTTGTAAGGGGCATTAAAATCGTCTTGTTATACCACTCTGACCTCCACGTCTCTTCTGAGGGGCATTAAAAGTGTCTTGTTATACCACTCTGACATCCACATCTCTTGTAAGTGGCATTAAAATGGTCTTGTTATACCACTCTAACCTCCACGTCTCTTCTGAGGAGGATTAAAAGTGTCTTGTTATACCACTCTGACATCCACATCTCTTGTAAGTGGCATTAAAAGCGTCTTGTTATACAAATCTGACCTCCACGTCTCTTCTGAGGGGAATTAAAACCGTCTTGTTATACCACTCTGACCTCCACGTCTCTTCTGAGGGGCATTAAAAGTGTCTTGATATACCACTCTGACCTCCACGTCTCTTGTAAGGGGTATTTAAAGCGTCTTCTTAAAACACTCTGACCTCCACATCTCTTCTGATGGGCATTAAAAATGTCTTGTTATACCACTCTGACCGCCACGTCTCTTGTATGGGGCATGAAAAGTGTTTTGTTATACCACTCTGACCTCCACGTCTCTTCTGAGGGGCATTAAAAGTGTCTTGTAATACCACTCTGACATCCACATCTCTTGTAAGGGGCATTAAAAGAGTCTTGTTATACCACTCTGACCTCCACGTCTCTTCTGAGGGGCATTAAAACTGGCTTGTTATACCACTCTGACCTCCACGTCTCTTCTGAGGGGCATTAAAACAGTCTTGTTATACCACTCTGACCTCCACGTCTCTTCTGAGGGGCATTAAAACCATCTTGTTATACCACTCTGACCTCCACGTCTCTTGTAAGGGGCATTAAAAGCGTCTTGATATACCACTCTGACCTCCACGTCTCTTCTGAGGGGCATTAAAACCATCTTGTTATACCACTCTGACCTCCACGTCTCTTGTAAGGGGCATTAAAAGCGTCTTGATATACCACTCTGACCTCCACGTCTCTTGTAAGGGGCATTAAAAGCTTCGTGTTATACCACGCTAACCTCCACTTCTCTTCTGAGGGGCATTAAAAACGTCTTGTTATACCACTCTGACATCCACGTCTCTTGTAAGAGGCATTAAAAGCATCTTGTTATACCTCTCTGACCTCCACGTCTCTTCTGAGGGGCATTAAAAGCGTCTTGTTATACCACTCTGACCTCCACGTCTCTTCTGAGGAGCATTCAAACCGTCTTGTTATACCACTCTGACCTCCAAGTCTCTTCTGAGGGGCATTAAAAACATCTTGTTATACCACTCTGACCTCCACATCTCTTGTAATGGGCATTAAAAGCATCTTGTTATACCACTCTGACCTCCAAGTCTCTTCTGAGGGGCATTAAAATTGTCTTGTTATGCCACTTTGTACTCCACGTATGTTGTAAGGGGCATTAAAACCATCTTGTTATACCACTCTGACCTCCACGTCTCTCGTAAGGGGCATTAAAATCGTCTTTATATACCACTCTGACCTTCACTTCTCTTCTGAGGGGCATTAAAAGCATCTTCTTATGCCACTCTGAACTCCACGTCTCTTGTAAGGGACATTAAAAGCGTCTTGCTATACCACTCTGACCTCCACGTCTCTTCTGAGGGGCATTAAAAGTGTCTTGTTATACCACTCTGACATTCACGTCTCTTGTAAGGGGCATTAAAAGTGTCTTGTTATACCACCCTAACCTCCACGTCTCTTCTGAGGGGCAGTAAAACCGTCTTATTATACCACTCTGACCTCAACGTCTCTTGTAAGGGGCATTAAAAGCGTCTTGTTATACCACTCTGACCTCCATGTCTCTTGTAAGGGGCATTAAAAACATCTAGTTATACCACTCTAACCTCCACGTCTCTTCTGAGGGGCATTAAAACCGTCTTGTTATACCACTCTGACCTCCACGTCTCTTCTGAGAGGCATTAAAAGTGTATTGTTATACCACTCTGACCTCCACGTCTCTTGTAAGGGGTATTTAAAGCGTTTTGTTAAAACACTCTGACCTCAACATCTCTTCTGAGGGGCATTAAAAGCGTATCGTTATGCCACTCTGAACTCCACGTCTCTTGAAAGGGGCATTAAAAGCGTCTTGTTATACCACTCTGACCTCCACGTCGCTTCTGAGGGGCATTAAAATCGTCTTGTTATGCCACTCTGACCTCCACGTCTCTTGTAAGGGGCATTAAAAGCGTCTTGTTATACCACTCTGACCTCCACGTCTCTTCTGAGGGGCATTAAAAGCATCTTGTTATACCACTCAGACCTCCACGTCTCTAGTAAGGGGCATTAAAAGCGTCTTGTTATACCACTCTGACCTCCACGTCTCTTCTGAGGAGCATTCATACCGTCTTGTTATACCACTCTGACCTCAACATCTCTTCTGAGGGGCATTAAAAGCGTCTTGTTATGCGACTCTGAACTCCACGTCTCTTGTAAGATGCATTAAAAGCGTCTTGTTATACCACTCTGACCTCCACGTCTCTTCTGAGGGGCATTAAAAGTGTCTTGTTATACCACTCTGACATCCACGTCTCTTGTAAGGGGCATTAAAAGCGTCTTGTTATACCACTCTGACCTCCACGTCGCTTCTGAGGGGCATTAAAAGTGTCTTGTTATACCTCTCTGACATCCACATCTCTTGTAAGTGGCGTTAAAAGCGTCTTGTTATACCAATCTGACCTCCACGTCTCTTCTGAGGGGCATTAAAACCATCTTGTTATACCACTCTGACCTCCACGTCTCTTGTAAGGGGCATTAAAAGCGTCTTGTTATACCACTCTGACCTCCACGTCTCTTGTAAGGGGCATTAAAAGCGTCTTGCTATACCACTCTGACCTCCACGTTTCTTCTGAGGAGCATTCAAACCGTCTTGTTATACCACTCTGACCTCCATGTCTCTTCTGAGGGGCATTAAAAGTGTCTTGTTATACCACTCTGACCTCCACGTCTCTTCTGAGGGGCATTAAAACCGTCTTGTTATACCACTCTGACCTCCACGTCTCTTGTAAGGGGCATTAAAAGCGTCTTGTTATACCACTCTGACCTCCACGTCTCTTGTAAGGGGCATTAAAAGCGTCGTGTTATACCACTCTAACCTCCACTTCTCTTCTGAGGGGCATTAAAAACGTCTTGTTATACCACTCTGACATCCACGTCTCTTGTAAGAGGCATTAAAAGCGTCTTGTTATACCACTCTGACCTCCACGTCTCTTCTGAGAGCATTAAAATCGTCTTGTTATGCCACTCTGACCTCCACGTCTCTTGTAAGGGGCATTAAAAGCGTCTTGTTATACCACTCTGACCTCCATGTCTCTTCTGAGGGGCAATAAAAGCATCTTGTTATACCACTCAGACCTAAATGTCTCTAGTAAGGGGCATTAAAAGCGTCTTGTTATACCACTCTGACCTCCACGTCTCTTCTGAGGAGCATTCATACCGTCTTGTTATACCACTCTGACCTGCACGTCTCTTCTGAGGGGCATTAAAAGCGTCTTGTTATGCCACTCTGAACTCCACGTCTCTAGTAAGGGGCATTAAAAGCGTCTTGTTATACCACGCTGACCTCCACGTCTCTTCTGAAGGGCATTAAAAGTGTCTTGTTATACCACTCTGACATCCACGTCTCTTGTAAGGGGCATTAAAATCGTCTTGTTATACCACTCTGACCTCCACGTCTCTTCTGAGGGGCATTAAAAGTGTCTTGTTATACCACTCTGACATCCACATCTCTTGTAAGTGGCATTAAAAGCGTCTTGTTATACAAATCTGACCTCCACGTCTCTTCGGAGGGGCATTAAACCGTCTTGTTATACCACTCTGACCTCCACATCTCTTGTAATGGGCATTAAAAGCATCTTGTTATACCACTCTGACCTCCACGTCTCTTGTAAGGGGCATTAAAAGCGTCTTGTTATACCACCCTGACCTCCACGTCTCTTTTGAGGGGCATTAAAACAGTCTTATTATACCACTCTGACCTCCATGTCTCTTGTAAGGGGCATTAAAAGCGTCTTGTTATACCACTCTGACCTCCACGTCTCTTGTAAGGGGCATTAAAAGCATCTAGTTATACCACTCTGACCTCCACGTCTCTTCTGAAGGGCATTAAAATCGTCTTGTTAAACCACTCTGACTTCCACGTCTCTTCTGAGGGGCATTAAAAGTGTCTTGTTATACCACTCTGACCTCCACGTCTCTTGAAAGGGGTATTTAAAGCGTCTTGTTAAAACACTCTGACCTCCACATCTCTTCTGATGGGCATTAAAAACGTCTTGTTATACCACTCTGACCTCCACGTCTCTTGTAAGGGGCATGAAAAGTGTCTTATTATACCACTCTGACCTCCACGTCTCTTCTGAGGGGCATTAAAAGTGTCTTGTTATACCACTCTGACATCCACATCTCTTGTAAGGGGCATTAAAAGCGTCTTGTTATACCACTCTGACCTCCACGTCTCTTCTGAGGGGCATTAAAACCGTCTTGTTATACCACTCTGACCTCCACGTCTCTTGTAAGGGGCATTAAAAGCATCTTGTTTTACCACTCTGACCTCCAAGTCTCTTGTAAGGGACATTAAAAGCGTCTTGTTATACCACTCTGACCTCCACGTCACTTCTGAGGAGCATTCAAACCGTCTTGTTATACCACTCTGACCTTCACGTCTCTTCTGAGGGGCATTAAAAGCTTCTTGTTATGCCACTCTGAACTCCAGTTCTCTTGTAAGGGGCATTAAAAGCGTCTTGTTATACCACTCTGACCTCCACGTCTCTTCTGAGGGGCATGAAAAGTGTCTTGTTATACCACTCTGACATCCACGTCTCTTGTAAGGGGCATTAAAAGCGTCTTGTTATACCACTCTGACCTCCACGTCTCTTGTAAGGGGCATTAAAAGCGTCTTGTTATACAACTCTGACCTCCACGTCTCTTCTGAGGAGCATTCAAACCATTTTGTTATACCACTCTGACCTCCATGTCTCTTCTGAGGGGCATTAAAAACGTCTTGTTATACCACGCTGACCTCCACATCTCTTGTAATGGGCATTAAAAGCATCTTGTTATACCACTCTGACCTCCACGTCTCTTCTGAGGGGCATTAAAAGTGTCTTGTTATACCACTCTGACATCCACGTCTCTTGTAAGGGGCATTAAAAGCGTCTTGTTATACCACTCTGACCTCCACGTCTCTTCTGAGGGGCATTAAAAGTGTCTTGTTATACCACTCTGACCTCCACGTCTCTTTTAAGGGGCATTAAAAGCATCTTGTTATACCACTCTGACCTCCACGTCTCTTGTAAGGGGCATTAAAAGCGTAGTGTTATACCACTCTAACCTTCACTTCTCTTCTGAGGGGCATTAAAAACGTCTTGTTATACCTCTCTGACATCCACGTCTCTTGTAAGAGGCATTAAAAGCGTCTTGTTATACCACTCTGACCTCCACGTCTCTTCTGAGGGGCATTAAAATCGTCTTGTTATGCCACTCTGACCTCCACGTCTCTTGTAAGGGGCATTAAAAGCGTCTTGTTATACCACTCTGACCTCCACGTCTCTTCTGAGGGGCATTAAAAGCATCTTGTTATACCACTCAGACCTCCACGTCTCTAGTAAGGGGCATTCAAAGCGTCTTGTTATACCACTCTGACCTCCACGTCTCTTCTGAGGAGCATTCATACCGTCTTGTTGTACCACTCTGACCTCAACATCTCTTCTGAGGGGCATTAAAAGCGTCTTGTTATGCGACTCTGAACTCCACGTCTCTTGTAAGGTGCATTAAAAGCGTCTTGTTATACCACTCTGACCTCCACGTCTCTTCTGAGGGGCATTAAAAGTGTCTTGTTATACCTCTCTGACATCCACATCTCTTGTAAGTGGCGTTAAAAGCATCTTGTTATACCAATCTGACCTCCACGTCTCTTCTGAGGGGCATTAAAACCATCTTGTTATACCACTCTGACCTCCACGTCTCTTGTAAGGGGCATTAAAAGCGTCTTGTTATACCACTCTGACCTCCACGTCTCTTGTAAGGGGCATTAAAAGCGTCTTGCTATACCACTCTGACCTCCACGTTTCTTCTGAGGAGCATTCAAACCGTCTTGTTATACCACTCTGACCTCCATGTCTCTTCTGAGGGACATTAAAAGTGTCTTGTTATACCACTCTGACCTCCACGTCTCTTCTGAGGGGCATTAAAACCGTCTTGTTATACCACTCTGACCTCCACGTCTCTTGTAAGGGGCATTAAAAGCGTCTTGTTATACCACTCTGACCTCCACGTCTCTTGTAAGGGGCATTAAAAGCGTCGTGTTATACCACTCTAACCTCCACTTCTCTTCTGAGGGGCATTAAAAACGTCTTGTTATACCACTCTGACATCCACGTCTCTTGTAAGAGGCATTAAAAGCGTCTTGTTATACCACTCTGACCTCCACGTCTCTTCTGAGAGCATTAAAATCGTCTTGTTATGCCACTCTGACCTCCACGTCTCTTGTAAGGGGCATTAAAAGCGTCTTGTTATACCACTCTGACCTCCACGTCTCTTCTGAGGGGCAATAAAAGCATCTTGTTATAACACTCAGACCTCCATGTCTCTAGTAAGGGGCATTAAAAGCGTCTTGTTATACCACTCTGACCTCCACGTCTCTTCTGAGGAGCATTCATACCGTCTTGTTATACCACTCTGACCTGCACGTCTCTTCTGAGGGGCATTAAAAGCGTCTTGTTATGCCACTCTGAACTTCACGTCTCTAGTAAGGGGCATTAAAAGCGTCTTGTTATACCACGCTAACCTCCACGTCTCTTCTGAAGGGCATTAAAAGTGTCTTGTTATACCACTCTGACATCCACGTCTCTTGTAAGGGGCATTAAAATCGTCTTGTTATACCACTCTGACCTCCACGTCTCTTCTGAGGGGCATTAAAAGTGTCTTGTTATACCACTCTGACATCCACATCTCTTGTAAGTGGCATTAAAAGCGTCTTGTTATACAAATCTGACCTCCACGTCTCTTCGGAGGGGCATTAAACCGTCTTGTTATACCACTCTGACCTCCACATCTCTTGTAATGGGCATTAAATGCATCTTGTTATACCACTCTGACCTCCACGTCTCTTGTAAGGGGCATTAAAATCGTCTTGTTATACCACCCTGACCTCCACGTCTCTTTTGAGGGGCATTAAAACAGTCTTATTATACCACTCTGACCTCCATGTCTCTTGTAAGGGGCATTAAAAGCGTCTTGTTATACCACTCTGACCTCCACGTCTCTTGTAAGGGGCATTAAAAGCATCTAGTTATACCACTCTGACCTCCACGTCTCTTCTGAAGGGCATTAAAATCGTCTTGTTAAACCACTCTGACTTCCACGTCTCTTCTGAGGGGCATTAAAAGTGTCTTGTTATACCACTCTGACCTCCACGTCTCTTGTAAGGGGCATTAAAAGCGTCTTGTTATACCACTCTGACCTCCACGTCTCTTGTAAGGGGCATTAAAAGCGTCTTGCTATACCACTCTGACCTCCACGTTTCTTCTGAGGAGCATTCAAACCGTCTTGTTATACCACTCTGACCTCCATGTCTCTTCTGAGGGGCATTAAAAGTGTCTTGTTATACCACTCTGACCTCCACGTCTCTTCTGAGGGGCATTAAAACCGTCTTGTTATACCACTCTGACCTCCACGTCTCTTGTAAGGGGCATTAAAAGCGTCTTGTTATACCACTCTGACCTCCACGTCTCTTGTAAGGGGCATTAAAAGCGTCGTGTTATACCACTCTAACCTCCACTTCTCTTCTGAGGGGCATTAAAAACGTCTTGTTATACCACTCTGACATCCACGTCTCTTGTAAGAGGCAGTAAAAGCGTCTTGTTATACCACTCTGACCTCTACATCTCTTCTGAGAGCATTAAAATCGTCTTGTTATGCCACTCTGACCTCCACGTCTCTTGTAAGGGGCATTAAAAGCGTCTTGTTATACCACTCTGACCTCCACGTCTCTTCTGAGGGGCAATAAAAGCATCTTGTTATACCACTCAGACCTCCATGTCTCTAGTAAGGGGCATTAAAAGCGTCTTGTTATAACACTCTGACCATCACGTCTCTTCTGAGGAGCATTCATACCGTCTTGTTATACCACTCTGAAATGCACGTCTCTTCTGAGGGGCATTCAAAGCGTCTTGTTATGCCACTCTGAACTCCACGTCTCTAGTAAGGGGCATTAAAAGCGTCTTGTTATACCACGCTGACCTCCACGTCTCTTCTGAAGGGCATTAAAAGTGTCTTGTTATACCACTCTGACATCCACGTCTCTTGTAAGGGGCATTAAAATCGTCTTGTTATACCACTCTGACCTCCACGTCTCTTCTGAGGGGCATTAAAAGTGTCTTGTTATACCACTCTGACATCCACATCTCTTTTAAGTGGCATTAAAAGCGTCTTGTTATACAAATCTGACCTCCACGTCTCTTCGAGGGGCATTAAACCGTCTTGTTATAACACTCTGACCTCCACATCTCTTGTAATGGGCATTAAAAGCATCTTCTTATACCACTCTGACCTCCACGTCTCTTGTAAGGGGCATTAAAAGCGTCTTGTTATACCACCCTGACCTCCACGTCTCTTTTGAGGGGCATTAAAACAGTCTTATTATACCACTCTGACCTCCATGTCTCTTGTAAGGGGCATTAAAAGCGTCTTGTTATACAACTCTGACCTCCACGTCTCTTGTAAGGGGCATTAAAAGCATCTAGTTATACCACTCTGACCTCCACGTCTCTTCTGAAGGGCATTAAAATCGTCTTGTTAAACCACTCTGACTTCCACGTCTCTTCTGAGGGGCATTAAAAGTGTCTTGTTATACCACTCTGACCTCCACGTCTCTTGAAAGGGGTATTTAAAGCGTCTTGTTATACCACTCTGACCTCCACGTCTCTTCTGAGGAGCATTCATACCGTCTTGTTATACCACTCTGACCTCAACATCTCTTCTGAGGGGCATTAAAAGCGTCTTGTTATGCGACTCTGAACTCCACGTCTCTTGTAAGGTGCATTAAAAGCGTCTTGTTATACCACTCTGACCTCCACGTCTCTTCTGAGGGGCATTAAAAGTGTCTTGTTATACCACTCTGACATCCACGTCTCTTGTAAGGGGCATTAAAAGCGTCTTGTTATACCACTCTGACCTCCACGTCTCTTCTGAGGGGCATTAAAAGTGTCTTGTTATACCTCTCTGACATCCACATCTCTTGTAAGTGGCGTTAAAAGCGTCTTGTTATACCAATCTGACCTCCACGTCTCTTCTGAGGGGCATTAAAACCATCTTGTTATACCACTCTGACCTCCACGTCTCTTGTAAGGGGCATTAAAAGCGTCTTGTTATACCACTCTGACCTCCACGTCTCTTGTAAGGGGCAGTAAAAGCGTCTTGCTATACCACTCTGACCTCCACGTTTCTTCTGAGGAGCATTCAAACCGTCTTGTTATACCACTCTGACCTCCATGTCTCTTCTGAGGGGCATTAAAAGTGTCTTGTTATACCACTCTGACCTCCACGTCTCTTCTGAGGGGCATTAAAACCGTCTTGTTATACCACTCTGACCTCCACGTCTCTTGTAAGGGGCATTAAAAGCGTCTTGTTATACCACTCTGACCTCCACGTCTCTTGTAAGGGGCATTAAAAGCGTCGTGTTATACCACTCTAACCTCCACTTCTCTTCTGAGGGGCATTAAAAACGTCTTGTTATACCACTCTGACATCCACGTCTCTTGTAAGAGGCATTAAAAGCGTCTTGTTATACCACTCTGACCTCCACGTCTCTTCTGAGAGCATTAAAATCGTCTTGTTATACCACTCTGACCTCCACGTCTCTTCTGAGGGGCAATAAAAGTATCTTGTTATACCACTCAGACCTAAATGTCTCTAGTAAGGGGCATTAAAAGCGTCTTGTTATACCACTCTGACCTCCACGTCTCTTCTGAGGAGCATTCATACCGTCTTGTTATACCACTCTGACCTGCACGTCTATTCTGAGGGGCATTAAAAGCGTCTTGTTATGCCACTCTGAACTCCACGTCTCTAGTAAGGGGCATTAAAAGCGTCTTGTTATACCACGCTGACCTCCACGTCTCTTCTGAAGGGCATTAAAAGTGTCTTGTTATACCACTCTGACATCCACGTCTCTTGTAAGGGGCATTAAAATCGTCTTGTTATACCACTCTGACCTCCACGTCTCTTCTGAGGGGCATTAAAAGTGTCTTGTTATACCACTCTGACATCCACATCTCTTGTAAGTGGCATTAAAAGCGTCTTGTTATACAAATCTGACCTCCACGTCTCTTCGGAGGGGCATTAAACCGTCTTGTTATACCACTCTGACCTCCACATCTCTTGTAATGGGCATTAAAAGCATCTTGTTATACCACTCTGACCTCCACGTCTCTTGTAAGGGGCATTAAAAGCGTCTTGTTATACCACCCTGACCTCCACGTCTCTTTTGAGGGGCATTAAAACAGTCTTATTATACCACTCTGACCTCCATGTCTCTTGTAAGGGGCATTAAAAGCGTCTTGTTATACCACTCTGACCTCCACGTCTCTTGTAAGGGGCATTAAAAGCATCTAGTTATACCACTCTGATCTCCACGTCTCTTCTGAAGGGCATTAAAATCGTCTTGTTAAACCACTCTGACTTCCACGTCTCTTCTGAGGGGCATTAAAAGTGTCTTGTTATACCACTCTGACCTCCACGTCTCTTGTAAGGGGCATTAAAAGCGTCTTGTTATACCACTCTGACCTCCACGTCTCTTGTAAGGGGCATTAAAAGCGTCTTGCTATACCACTCTGACCTCCACATTTCTTCTGAGGAGCATTCAAACCGTCTTGTTATACCACTCTGACCTCCACGTCTCTTCTGAAGGGCATTAAAATCGTCTTGTTAAACCACTCTGACTTCCACGTCTCTTCTGAGGGGCATTAAAAGTGTCTTGTTATACCACTCTGACCTCCACGTCTCTTGAAAGGTGTATTTAAAGCGTCTTGTTATACCACTCTGACCTCCACGTCTCTTCTGAGGAGCATTCATACCGTCTTGTTATACCACTCTGACCTCAACATCTCTTCTGAGGGGCATTAAAAGCGTCTTGTTATGCGACTCTGAACTCCACGTCTCTTGTAAGGTGCATTAAAAGCGTCTTGTTATACCACTCTGACCTCCACGTCTCTTCTGAGGGGCATTAAAAGTGTCTTGTTATACCACTCTGACATCCACGTCTCTTGTAAGCGGCATTAAAAGCGTCTTGTTATACCACTCTGACCTCCACGTCTCTTCTGAGGGGCATTAAAAGTGTCTTGTTATACCTCTCTGACATCCACATCTCTTGTAAGTGGCGTTAAAAGCGTCTTGTTATACCAATCTGACCTCCACGTCTCTTCTGAGGGGCATTAAAACCATCTTGTTATACCACTCTGACCTCCACGTCTCTTGTAAGGGGCATTAAAAGCGTCTTGTTATACCACTCTGACCTCCACGTCTCTTGTAAGGGGCAGTAAAAGCGTCTTGCTATACCACTCTGACCTCCACGTTTCTTCTGAGGAGCATTCAAACCGTCTTGTTATACCACTCTGACCTCCATGTCTCTTCTGAGGGGCATTAAAAGTGTCTTGTTATACCACTCTGACCTCCACGTCTCTTCTGAGGGGCATTAAAACCGTCTTGTTATACCACTCTGACCTCCACGTCTCTTGTAAGGGGCATTAAAAGCGTCTTGTTATACCACTCTGACCTCCACGTCTCTTGTAAGGGGCATTAAAAGCGTCGTGTTATACCACTCTAACCTCCACTTCTCTTCTGAGGGGCATTAAAAACGTCTTGTTATACCACTCTGACATCCACGTCTCTTGTAAGAGGCATTAAAAGCGTCTTGTTATACCACTCTGACCTCCACGTCTCTTCTGAGAGCATTAAAATCGTCTTGTTATACCACTCTGAACTCCACGTCTCTTCTGAGGGGCAATAAAAGTATCTTGTTATACCACTCAGACCTAAATGTCTCTAGTAAGGGGCATTAAAAGCGTCTTGTTATACCACTCTGACCTCCACGTCTCTTCTGAGGAGCATTCATACCGTCTTGTTATACCACTCTGACCTGCACGTCTATTCTGAGGGGCATTAAAAGCGTCTTGTTATGCCACTCTGAACTCCACGTCTCTAGTAAGGGGCATTAAAAGCGTCTTGTTATACCACGCTGACCTCCACGTCTCTTCTGAAGGGCATTAAAAGTGTCTTGTTATACCACTCTGACATCCACGTCTCTTGTAAGGGGCATTAAAATCGTCTTGTTATACCACTCTGACCTCCACGTCTCTTCTGAGGGGCATTAAAAGTGTCTTGTTATACCACTCTGACATCCACATCTCTTGTAAGTGGCATTAAAAGCGTCTTGTTATACAAATCTGACCTCCACGTCTCTTCGGAGGGGCATTAAACCGTCTTGTTATACCACTCTGACCTCCACATCTCTTGTAATGGGCATTAAAAGCATCTTGTTATACTACTCTGACCTCCACGTCTCTTGTAAGGGGCATTAAAAGCGTCTTGTTATACCACCCTGACCTCCACGTCTCTTTTGAGGGGCATTAAAGCAGTCTTATTATACCACTCTGACCTCCATGTCTCTTGTAAGGGGCATTAAAAGCGTCTTGTTATACCACTCTGACCTCCACGTCTCTTGTAAGGGGCATTAAAAGCATCTAGTTATACCACTCTGACCTCCACGTCTCTTCTGAAGGGCATTAAAATCGTCTTGTTAAACCACTCTGACTTCCACGTCTCTTCTGAGGGGCATTAAAAGTGTCTTGTTATACCACTCTGACCTCCACGTCTCTTCTGAGGGGCATTAAAAGTGTCTTGTTATACCTCTCTGACATCCACATCTCTTGTAAGTGGCGTTAAAAGCGTCTTGTTATACCACTCTGACCTCCACGTCTCTTCTGAGGGGCATTAAAAGTGTCTTGTTATACCTCTCTGACATCCACATCTCTTGTAAGTGGCGTTAAAAGCGTCTTGTTATACCAATCTGACCTCCACGTCTCTTCTGAGGGGCATTAAAACCATCTTGTTATACCACTCTGACCTCCACGTCTCTTGTAAGGGGCATTAAAAGCGTCTTGTTATAACACTCTGACCTCCACGTCTCTTGTAAGGGGCAGTAAAAGCGTCTTGCTATACCACTCTGACCTCCACGTTTCTTCTGAGGAGCATTCAAACCGTCTTTTTATACCACTCTGACCTCCATGTCTCTTCTGAGGGGCATTAAAAGTGTCTTGTTATACCACTCTGACCTCCACGTCTCTTCTGAGGGGCATTAAAACCGTCTTGTTATACCACTCTGACCTCCACGTCTCTTGTAAGGGGCATTAAAAGCGTCTTGTTATACCACTCTGACCTCCACGTCTCTTGTAAGGGGCATTAAAAGCGTCGTGTTATACCACTCTAACCTCCACTTCTCTTCTGAGGGGCATTAAAAACGTCTTGTTATACCACTCTGACATCCACGTCTCTTGTAAGAGGCATTAAAAGCGTCTTGTTATACCACTCTGACCTCCACGTCTCTTCTGAGAGCATTAAAATCCTCTTGTTATACCACTCTGACCTCCACGTCTCTTCTGAGGGGCAATAAAAGTATCTTGTTATACCACTCAGACCTAAATGTCTCTAGTAAGGGGCATTAAAAGCGTCTTGTTATACCACTCTGACCTCCACGTCTCTTGTAAGGGGCAATAAAAGCGTCTTGCTATACCACTCTGACCTCCACGTTTCTTCTGAGGAGCATTCAAACCGTCTTGTTATACCACTGTGACCTCCATGTCTCTTCTGAGGGGCATTAAAAGTGTCTTGTTATACCACTCTGACCTCCACGTCTCTTCTGAGGGGCATTAAAACCGTCTTGTTATACCACTCTGACCTCCACGTCTCTTGTAAGGGGCATTAAAAGCGTCTTGTTATACCACTCTGACCTCCACGTCTCTTGTAAGGGGCATTAAAAGCGTCGTGTTATACCACTCTAACCTCCACTTCTCTTCTGAGGGGCATTAAAAACGTCTTGTTATACCACTCTGACATCCACGTCTCTTGTAAGAGGCATTAAAAGCGTCTTGTTATACCACTCTGACCTCCACGTCTCTTCTGAGAGCATTAAAATCGTCTTGTTATACCACTCTGACCTCCACGTCTCTTCTGAGGGGCAATAAAAGTATTTTGTTATACCACTCAGACCTAAATGTCTCTAGTAAGGGGCATTAAAAGCGTCTTGTTATACCACTCTGACCTCCACGTCTCTTCTGAGGAGCATTCATACCGTCTTGTTATACCACTCTGACCTGCACGTCTATTCTGAGGGGCATTAAAAGCGTCTTGTTATGCCACTCTGAACTCCACGTCTCTAGTAAGGGGCATTAAAAGCGTCTTGTTATACCACGCTGACCTCCACGTCTCTTCTGAAGGGCATTAAAAGTGTCTTGTTATACCACTCTGACATCCACGTCTCTTGTAAGGGGCATTAAAATCGTCTTGTTATACCACTCTGACCTCCACGTCTCTTCTGAGGGGCATTAAAAGTGTCTTGTTATACCACTCTGACATCCACATCTCTTGTAAGTGGCATTAAAAGCGTCTTGTTATACAAATCTGACCTCCACGTCTCTTCGGAGGGGCATTAAACCGTCTTGTTATACCACTCTGACCTCCACATCTCTTGTAATGGGCATTAAAAGCATCTTGTTATACCACTCTGACCTCCACGTCTCTTGTAAGGGGCATTAAAAGCGTCTTGTTATACCACCCTGACCTCCACGTCTCTTTTGAGGGGCATTAAAACAGTCTTATTATACCACTCTGACCTCCATGTCTCTTGTAAGGGGCATTAAAAGCGTCTTGTTATACCACTCTGACCTCCACGTCTCTTGTAAGGGGCATTAAAAGCATCTAGTTATACCACTCTGACCTCCACGTCTCTTCTGAAGGGCATTAAAATCGTCTTGTTAAACCACTCTGACTTCCACGTCTCTTCTGAGGGGCATTAAAAGTGTCTTGTTATACCACTCTGACCTCCACGTCTCTTGTAAGGGGCATTAAAAGCGTCTTGTTATACCACTCTGACCTCCACGTCTCTTGTAAGGGGCATTAAAAGCGTCTTGCTATACCACTCTGACCTCCACGTTTCTTCTGAGGAGCATTCAAACCGTCTTGTTATACCACTCTGACCTCCACGTCTCTTCTGAAGGGCATTAAAATCGTCTTTTTAAACCACTCTGACTTCCACGTCTCTTCTGAGGGGCATTAAAAGTGTCTTGTTATACCACTCTGACCTCCACGTCTCTTGAAAGGGGTATTTAAAGCGTCTTGTTATACCACTCTGATCTCCACGTCTCTTCTGAGGAGCATTCATACCGTCTTGTTATACCACTCTGACCTCAACATCTCTTCTGAGGGGCATTAAAAGCGTCTTGTTATGCGACTCTGAACTCCACGTCTCTTGTAAGGTGCATTAAAAGCGTCTTGTTATACCACTCTGACCTCCACGTCTCTTCTGAGGGGCATTAAAAGTGTCTTGTTATACCACTCTGACATCCACGTCTCTTGTAAGGGGCATTAAAAGCGTCTTGTTATACCACTCTGACCTCCACGTCTCTTCTGAGGGGCATTAAAAGTGTCTTGTTATACCTCTCTGAAATCCACATCTCTTGTAAGTGGCGTTAAAAGCGTCTTGTTATACCAATCTGACCTCCACGTCTCTTCTGAGGGGCATTAAAACCATCTTGTTATACCACTCTGACCTCCACGTCTCTTGTAAGGGGCATTAAAAGCGTCTTGTTATACCACTCTGACCTCCACGTCTCTTGTAAGGGGCAGTAAAAGCGTCTTGCTATACCACTCTGACCTCCACGTTTCTTCTGAGGAGCATTCAAACCGTCTTGTTATACCACTCTGACCTCCATGTCTCTTCTGAGGGGCATTAAAAGTGTCTTGTTATACCACTCTGACCTCCACGTCTCTTCTGAGGGGCATTAAAACCGTCTTGTTATACCACTCTGACCTCCACGTCTCTTGTAAGGGGCATTAAAAGCGTCTTGTTATACCACTCTGACCTCCACGTCTCTTGTAAGGGGCATTAAAAGCGTCGTGTTATACCACTCTAACCTCCACTTCTCTTCTGAGGGGCATTAAAAACGTCTTGTTATACCACTCTGACATCCACGTCTCTTGTAAGAGGCATTAAAAGCGTCTTGTTATACCACTCTGACCTCCACGTCTCTTCTGAGAGCATTAAAATCGTCTTGTTATACCACTCTGACCTCCACGTCTCTTCTGAGGGGCAATAAAAGTATCTTGTTATACCACTCAGACCTAAATGTCTCTAGTAAGGGGCATTAAAAGCGTCTTGTTATACCACTCTGACCTCCACGTCTCTTCTGAGGAGCATTCATACCGTCTTGTTATACCACTCTGACCTGCACGTCTATTCTGAGGGGCATTAAAGCGTCTTGTTATGCCACTCTGAACTCCACGTCTCTAGTAAGGGGCATTAAAAGCGTCTTGTTATACCACGCTGACCTCCACGTCTCTTCTGAAGGGCATTAAAAGTGTCTTGTTATACCACTCTGACATCCACGTCTCTTGTAAGGGGCATTAAAATCGTCTTGTTATACCACTCTGACCTCCACGTCTCTTCTGAGGGGCATTAAAAGTGTCTTGTTATACCACTCTGACATCCACATCTCTTGTAAGTGGCATTAAAAGCGTCTTGTTATACAAATCTGACCTCCACGTCTCTTCGGAGGGGCATTAAACCGTCTTGTTATACCACTCTGACCTCCACATCTCTTGTAATGGGCATTAAAAGCATTTTGTTATACCACTCTGACCTCCACGTCTCTTGTAAGGGGCATTAAAAGCGTCTTGTTATACCACCCTGACCTCCACGTCTCTTTTGAGGGGCATTAAAACAGTCTTATTATACCACTCTGACCTCCATGTCTCTTGTAAGGGGCATTAAAAGCGTCTTGTTATACCACTCTGACCTCCACGTCTCTTGTAAGGGGCATTAAAAGCATCTAGTTATACCACTCTGACCTCCACGTCTCTTCTGAAGGGCATTAAAATCGTCTTGTTAAACCACTCTGACTTCCACGTCTCTTCTGAGGGGCATTAAAAGTGTCTTGTTATACCACTCTGACCTCCACGTCTCTTGTAAGGGGCATTAAAAGCGTCTTGTTATACCACTCTGACCTCCACGTCTCTTGTAAGGGGCATTAAAAGCGTCTTGCTATACCACTCTGACCTCCACGTTTCTTCTGAGGAGCATTCAAACCGTCTTGTTATACCACTCTGACCTCCATGTCTCTTCTGAGGGGCATTAAAAGTGTCTTGTTATACCACTCTGACCTCCACGTCTCTTCTGAGGGGCATTAAAACCGTCTTGTTATACCACTCTGACCTCCACGTCTCTTGTAAGGGGCATTAAAAGCGTCTTGTTATACCACTCTGACCTCCACGTCTCTTGTAAGGGGCATTAAAAGCGTCGTGTTATACCACTCTAACCTCCACTTCTCTTCTGAGGGGCATTAAAAACGTCTTGTTATACCACTCTGACATCCACGTCTCTTGTAAGAGGCATTAAAAGCGTCTTGTTATACCACTCTGACCTCCACGTCTCTTCTGAGAGCATTAAAATCGTCTTGTTATGCCACTCTGACCTCCACGTCTCTTGTAAGGGGCATTAAAAGCGTCTTGTTATACCACTCTGACCTCCACGTCTCTTCTGAGGGGCAATAAAAGCATCTTGTTATACCACTCAGACCTCCATGTCTCTAGTAAGGGGCATTAAAAGCGTCTTGTTATAACACTCTGACCTCCACGTCTCTTCTGAGGAGCATTCATACCGTCTTGTTATACCACTCTGAAATGCACGTCTCTTCTGAGGGGCATTAAAAGCGTCTTGTTATGCCACTCTGAACTCCACGTCTCTAGTAAGGGGCATTAAAAGCGTCTTGTTATACCACGCTGACCTCCACGTCTCTTCTGAAGGGCATTAAAAGTGTCTTGTTATACCACTCTGACATCCACATCTCTTGTAAGGGGCATTAAAATCGTCTTGTTATACCACTCTGACCTCCACGTCTCTTCTGAGGGGCATTAAAACCATCTTGTTATACCACTCTGACCTCCACGTCTCTTGTAAGGGGCATTAAAAGCGTCTTGTTATACAACTCTGACCTCCACGTCTCTTGTAAGGGGCAGTAAAAGCGTCTTGCTATACCACTCTGACCTCCACGCTTCTTCTGAGGAGCATTCAAACCGTCTTGTTATACCACTCTGACCTCCATGTCTCTTCTGAGGGGCATTAAAAGTGTCTTGTTATACCACTCTGACCTCCACGTCTCTTCTGAGGGGCATTAAAACCGTCTTGTTATACCACTCTGACCTCCACGTCTCTTGTAAGGGGCATTAAAAGCGTCTTGTTATACCACTCTGACCTCCACGTCTCTTGTAAGGGGCATTAAAAGCGTCGTGTTATACCACTCTAACCTCCACTTCTCTTCTGAGGGGCATTAAAAACGTCTTGTTATACCACTCTGACATCCACGTCTCTTGTAAGAGGCATTAAAAGCGTCTTGTTATACCACTCTGACCTCCATGTCTCTTCTGAGAGCATTAAAATCGTCTTGTTATGCCACTCTGACCTCCACGTCTCTTGTAAGGGGCATTAAAAGCGTCTTGTTATACCACTCTGACCTCCACGTCTCTTCTGAGGGGCAATAAAAGCATCTTGTTATACCACTCAGACCTAAATGTCTCTAGTAAGGGGCATTAAAAGCGTCTTGTTATACCACTCTGACCTCCACGTCTCTTCTGAAGAGCATTCATACCGTCTTGTTATACCACCCTGACCTGCACGTCTCTTCTGAGGGGCATTAAAAGCGTCTTGTTATGCCACTCTGAACTCCACGTCTCTAGTAAGGGGCATTAAAAGCGTCTTGTTATACCACGCTGACATCCACGTCTCTTCTGAAGGGCATTAAAAGTGTCTTGTTATACCACTCTGACATCCACGTCTCTTGTAAGGGGCATTAAAATCGTCTTGTTATACCACTCTGACCTCCACGTCTCTTCTGAGGGGCATTAAAAGTGTCTTGTTATACCACTCTGACATCCACATCTCTTGTAAGTGGCATTAAAAGCGTCTTGTTATACAAATCTGACCTCCACGTCTCTTCGGAGGGGCATTAAACCGTCTTGTTATACCACTCTGACCTCCACATCTCTTGTAATGGGCATTAAAAGCATCTTGTTATACCACTCTGACCTCCACGTCTCTTGTAAGGGGCATTAAAAGCGTCTTGTTGTACCACCCTGACCTCCACGTCTCTTTTGAGGGGCATTAAAACAGTCTTATTATACCACTCTGACCTCCATGTCTCTTGTAAGGGGCATTAAAAGCGTCTTGTTATACCACTCTGACCTCCACGTCTCTTGTAAGGGGCATTAAAAGCATCTAGTTATACCACTCTGACCTCCACGTCTCTTCTGAAGGGCATTAAAATCGTCTTGTTAAACCACTCTGACTTCCACGTCTCTTCTGAGGGGCATTAAAAGTGTCTTGTTATACCACTCTGACCTCCACGTCTCTTGAAAGGGGTATTTAAAGCGTCTTGTTAAAACACTCTGACTTCCACATCTCTTCTGATGGGCATTAAAAACGTCTTGTTATACCACTCTGACCTCCACGTCTCTTGTAAGGGGCATGAAAAGTGTCTTATTATACCACTCTGACCTCCACGTCTCTTCTGAGGGGCATTAAAAGTGTCTTGTTATACCACTCTGACATCCACATCTCTTGTAAGGGGCATTAAAAGCGTCTTGTTATACCACTCTGACCTCCACGTCTCTTCTGAGGGGCATTAAAACCGTCTTGTTATACCACTCTGACCTCCACGTCTCTTGTAAGGGGCATTAAAAGCATCTTGTTTTACCACTCTGACCTCCAAGTCTCTTGTAAGGGACATTAAAAGCGTCTTGTTATACCACTCTGACCTCCACGTCACTTCTGAGGAGCATTCAAACCGTCTTGTTATACCACTCTGACCTGCACGTCTCTTCTGAGGGGCATTAAAAGCTTCTTGTTATGCCACTCTGAACTCCAGTTCTCTTGTAAGGGGCATTAAAAGCGTCTTGTTATACCACTCTGACCTCCACGTCTCTTCTGAGGGGCATGAAAAGTGTCTTGTTATACCACTCTGACATCCACGTCTCTTGTAAGGGGCATTAAAAGCGTCTTGTTATACCACTCTGACCTCCACGTCTCTTGTAAGGGGCATTAAAAGCGTCTTGTTATACAACTCTGACCTCCACGTCTCTTCTGAGGAGCATTCAAACCATTTTGTTATACCACTCTGACCTCCATGTCTCTTCTGAGGGGCATTAAAAACGTCTTGTTATACCACCCTGACCTCCACGTCTCTTTTGAGGGGCATTAAAACAGTCTTATTATACCACTCTGACCTCCATGTCTCTTGTAAGGGGCATTAAAAGCGTCTTGTTATACCACTCTGACCTCCACGTCTCTTGTAAGGGGCATTAAAAGCATCTAGTTATACCACTCTGACCTCCACGTCTCTTCTGAAGGGCATTAAAATCGTCTTGTTAAACCACTCTGACTTCCACGTCTCTTCTGAGGGGCATTAAAAGTGTCTTGTTATACCACTCTGACCTCCACGTCTCTTGTAAGGGGCATTAAAAGCGTCTTGTTATACCACTCTGACCTCCACGTCTCTTGTAAGGGGCATTAAAAGCGTCTTGCTATACCACTCTGACCTCCACGTTTCTTCTGAGGAGCATTCAAACCGTCTTGTTATACCACTCTGACCTCCACGTCTCTTCTGAAGGGCATTAAAATCGTCTTTTTAAACCACTCTGACTTCCACGTCTCTTCTGAGGGGCATTAAAAGTGTCTTGTTATACCACTCTGACCTCCACGTCTCTTGAAAGGGGTATTTAAAGCGTCTTGTTATACCACTCTGACCTCCACGTCTCTTCTGAGGAGCATTCATACCGTCTTGTTATACCACTCTGACCTCAACATCTCTTCTGAGGGGCATTAAAAGCGTCTTGTTATGCGACTCTGAACTCCACGTCTCTTGTAAGTGTTATGTTCTGCTACCAAAGCTAAGGAAAGAGAGGAGATCTGTCCCTACTATAAGACTCAGCTGAATCCCTACGATGTAACAGGGAACCTGATCCTGCGATCAGACCTGCTAAAGTCCTAATCTAGTCTGTACGGAGACCTATAGATTTGGGGAGGGAATCCCTACAAGTACTAAGGACTGGGAGGAATAAGGGACACCTCCTAACAGAAATAGCAGCAGACAGACGAACAAACAAAATAGATAGAACCTAGAGGTCCGTAGACCAAGCAAACTAACAGAGTTAGATACTGAGCACAGGCTAGCTAGAAAGTAGATATACAATGAAGTCCAGCAAAGCCAGAAGGGCGGAGCAGGATTAAATAGGCCAACAAGGTCATGTGACCAGCAAAGGAAAAAAAAACCTAACAGCAAGGTTCTAACAGTACCCCCCCTTCTAAGAGGATCCTCCGGATCCCCTAGGACCAGGCTTATCAGGAAATCTCCTGTGAAACGCTCTGATAAGTCTGGACGCGGAAACATCATCTGACCTCACCCAAGAGTTATCCTCGGGTCCGAAACCTTTCCAGGCCACAAGATACTGCAAACTACCTCTATACCGTCTAGAGTCAAGGATGCGAGAAATTTCATATTCCCCGTCCTCCACCACCGGAGGAACAGAGGCAGAGGCGTCACCATCCGACACAACAGCTTTTTTTAACAGAGAGACATGAAAGACCGGATTAATTCTCCAGGAGGTAGGAACCTCCAACCTAACAGCAGATTGGTTGACAACCTGAAGCACCTTAAAGGGCCCTACAAACTTGGGACCCAATTTCTTAGAAGGAATCCTCAACCGCAGATTCCTAGAGGACAACCAAACCATGTCACCAACAGCGAACAAAACCTCCTGTCGTTTCCTATCAAAGTAGTCTTTAGATTTTCTGTTGGCCTCCTGAAGATTACCACGCACATCCGTCCAAACTCTTTCCAAATCACCGGAAAAATTCTCCTCCTCAGGCACGGCAGATCCCAACTTGGAGAACGACCCAAACGACGGATGTCTCCCAGAACAACAAAAAAAAGGCGAACAACCAGCAGAAGAAGATGTATGATTGTTCAGAGCAAATTCGGCAAGTGGCAGAAACTCAGACCACCCCTCTTGATTGTCTGCCACAAAACAACGCAAGAACTGCTCAACATCCTGGTTTTTCCTTTCTGTCTGGCCATTAGATTCAGGATGATATCCGGACGAAAACGACAAATGAATTCCCAACCTGTCACAAAAGGCACGCCAAAAACGAGCCACGAACTGAGGACCCCTATCAGAAACAATGTCAGTAGGAACGCCATGAAGTCTGACAATTTCCTTGACAAAGGCCTTAGCGAGAGTTTTAGCGCAGGGCAGTTTGACGAAGGGAACCAAGTGACACATCTTGCTAAAACGGTCCACGACCACCCAGATGACAGTAAAACCCTCAGAGGGGGGAAGGTCAGTTATAAAGTCCATAGCCAAATGTGTCCAAGGAGCACTGGGGACCTCCAAAGGACAAAGCAACCCCGCAGCAGGAGTATGTGAGGACTTAGATCTAGCACATATAGTACATTGGCGCACCCACTTAATGACTTCCTTCTGCCATCCAGGCCACCAAAAACTGCGACCCACCAGTCTCTTGGTCTCAGAGATTCCGGGATGACCTGCCAACCGAGATTCGTGACACTCAACAAACAAATCTCTCCTAAAGGTCCCAGGCACAAACAACCTCCCATGAGGAGTGTTAGATGGGGCATTCTCCTGAGCTTTAAGAATCTCATCTTCCAAAACGGAGTCTAAAGCAGCTATCACAACACCTTCTTGTAAAATGTTTTCCTCTTTCTCAGCACCGACTATGGGAGAAAAACTGCGAGACAAGGCATCCGCCTTAACATTCTTAGTACCAGGGATGTAAGTAACGGAGAAATTAAACCGCGAGAAAAACAGTGCCCACCTAGCCTGACGGGCATTCAGGCGCTTGGCAGCGTCAAGATATATCAGATTTTTATGATCCGTAAGAACCTGAACGGGAAATTCCGCACCTTCCAAGAAGTGGCGCCAGTGTTCAAATGCGAGTTTAATAGCCAATAATTCCCGATTACCAATATCGTAATTCAATTCAGTCTCCGAAAATTTTTTTGAAAAAAATGCACAGGGATGTAATCCATCCCCGTTATCCTGAGACAATACTGCGCCAACCCCCACAGAGGAAGCATCAACCTCAACCAAAAACGGCCTAGTAACATCAGGCTGCATAAGGATGGGAGCAGAGGTGAACCTCTCCTTGAGATACACAAAAGCTTCAATGGCCTCAGAAGACCACTGAACCGCATCAGCACCTTTCCTGGTGAGATCAGTCAGAGGTTTGACAATACTAGAAAAATTTTTTATGAATTTTCTATAGTAATTGGCGAAACCCAAAAACCTCTGTATTGATTTCAAACCAATAGGCCTAGGCCATTCCTGCACAGCCTGAACCTTAACCGGATCCATCTCAAAACCTTTGCTGGAGATAATGTAGCCCAAAAAACTAATTCTCTGTACAGCGAACTCACATTTCTCCAGCTTAGCAAAAAGCGAATTGTCCATTAATAACTGTAATACCTCACGCACGCTCCGCCAATGAGACTCCAGATCTGGCGAATAAATCAAAATGTCATCCAAATACACAACCACATTTTTACCGATCAAAGGTCTAAGGATGTCATTAATCAGATTCTGAAAAAATGCAGGAGCATTAGTAAGACCAAAAGGCATAACCAGATTCTCAAAATGACCCACAGGAGTGTTAAAAGCAGTCTTCCATTCATCACCCTCCTTCATGCGCAACAGATTGTATGCCCCCTTAAGGTCAATTTTAGAGAACCACTTGGCCCCCAATAACTGGTTAAACAGATCAGGAATCAATGGCAGTGGGTAAGGATTGCGTACCGTAATTTTGTTAATCTCACGAAAATCCAGACAAGGACGTAAACCGCCGTCCTTTTTTTTTACAAAAAAAAATCCAACCGCCACAGGAGACTTAGAGGGCCTAATGTGACCGGCGGCCAAACTTGTCTGTATGTATTCCTCCAAAGCCTTCCTCTCAGGAATAGTAAGGTTAAATAAACGACTTTTAGGAAGAGTCGCTCCAGGGACAAATTCAATAGAACAATCATAGTCTCTATGGGGAGGCAAAACCTGCGATTCTTTCTCAGAAAAAACTCTCCAAAAATCCTGAATAGGAACAGGCAATTCTCCCCTATCCAAAGCTGCAATACGCCCGTTACAACACTTGTCATAACATTTATGGCTCCAGGATTTAATTTCACTGGTAGACCAATCCAGTACAGGATTGTGAAATTTTAACCAGGGCAAACCCAATATTACTGGAGAAGGCAAGTTATTCAACACTACCAAATCCAATTTCTCATGGTGAACACCATTAATAGTGAGAGGAAATTCACTGACCTTGAGAGTAATATTCTTCAAAGGGGAGCCATCCACAGAAACCACAGCAATGGGGGATGATAAAGGTTCAGGTTTTAAATTGAGTTTTTCCACGAATCCCCCATCAATAACATTCAGTGTAGACCCGCAATCAACAAACACCCGAAATTCCATTAATTTTTCCTGAGCAATCGTGGAAGCAGCTAAAAATATACCCTTGGAATTTAAACAGGCAATACGGGCGTGACTGACCATTTTTTTTTCTTTCTTCATACGAAGCTCACAGCCTTTAATCAAATGACCAGATTTTCCACAATAGAAACACAAGCCTTCTGAAAAACGACGGTGTTTTTCTTGAGAGCGAGGTGCCACCGATCCAATCTCCATCGGTTCACCACTGTTAGTACACACATTATCATAACCAGAAACTGACATAGCAGAGGATTTGCTCTCATTAACCCTAGCACGCAGTCTTCTGTCCACCCGTATAGCTAATTGCATAGCCTGTTGCAAATCCTCAGGTGTAGGATAAGCAATTAGCAGGTCTTTAACCTTTTCACTGAGCCCAGCAAGAAATAGACTTTTCAGAGCAGAATCGTTCCACCCTGTTTGAGTGGACCAACGACGAAAATGTGTACAATATTTTTCCATATTACCTGATCCTTGTTTTAAACGTCTCAACTCAGTCTCAGCTGATGCCACACGGTCAGGATCATCATATAATAGTCCTAAAGCAGAAAAAAAACTATCCACTGATCTGAAGCATGTATCACTAGTTTGCAAAGAAAAGGCCCACTCCTGAGGCTCTTTGCGCAAAAGTGACATTATGAACCCTACGCGCTGGGATTCATCCCCAGAGGACTTGGGTCTCAAACGAAAATACAATAAGCAAGCATTTTTAAATGAAAAAAATTCTCGATGTTCACCAAAAAATAAATCCGGCAAACATACCTTAGGCTCCAAGAAATATGCTCCAGGACAGTTACTCACGTGCTGACGGAGCTCGGCCACTTCCAGAGAGAGTCCCTGCAGGTGTTTAGCCAAATCCTGAACCGACACCATGATGGAACAAAAAAAAATCTTTCCTTAGAGAATTTACAGGCTGGACTTACTGTTATGTTCTGCTACCAAAGCTAAGGAAAGAGAGGAGATCTGTCCCTACTATAAGACTCAGCTGAATCCCTACGATGTAACAGGGAACCTGATCCTGCGATCAGACCTGCTAAAGTCCTAATCTAGTCTGTACGGAGACCTATAGATTTGGGGAGGGAATCCCTACAAGTACTAAGGACTGGGAGGAATAAGGGACACCTCCTAACAGAAATAGCAGCAGACAGACGAACAAACAAAATAGATAGAACCTAGAGGTCCGTAGACCAAGCAAACTAACAGAGTTAGATACTGAGCACAGGCTAGCTAGAAAGTAGATATACAATGAAGTCCAGCAAAGCCAGAAGGGCGGAGCAGGATTAAATAGGCCAACAAGGTCATGTGACCAGCAAAGGAAAAAAAAACCTAACAGCAAGGTTCTAACAGTAAGGTGCATTAAAAGCGTCTTGTTATACCACTCTGACCTCCACGTCTCCTCTGAGGGGCATTAAAAGTGTCTTGTTATACCACTCTGACATCCACGTCTCTTGTAAGGGGCATTAAAAGCGTCTTGTTATACCACTCTGACCTCCACGTCTCTTCTGAGGGGCATTAAAAGTGTCTTGTTATACCTCTCTGAAATCCACATCTCTTGTAAGTGGCGTTAAAAGCGTCTTGTTATACCAATCTGACCTCCACGTCTCTTCTGAGGGGCATTAAAACCATCTTGTTATACCACTCTGACCTCCACGTCTCTTGTAAGGGGCATTAAAAGCGTCTTGTTATACCACTCTGACCTCCACGTCTCTTGTAAGGGGCAGTAAAAGCGTCTTGCTATACCACTCTGACCTCCACGTTTCTTCTGAGGAGCATTCAAACCGTCTTGTTATACCACTCTGACCTCCATGTCTCTTCTGAGGGGCATTAAAAGTGTCTTGTTATACCACTCTGACCTCCATGTCTCTTCTGAGGGGCATTAAAACCGTCTTGTTATACCACTCTGACCTCCACGTCTCTTGTAAGGGGCATTAAAAGCGTCTTGTTATACCACTCTGACCTCCACGTCTCTTGTAAGGGGCATTAAAAGCGTCGTGTTATACCACTCTAACCTCCACTTCTCTTCTGAGGGGCATTAAAAACGTCTTGTTATACCACTCTGACATCCACGTCTCTTGTAAGAGGCATTAAAAGCGTCTTGTTATACCACTCTGACCTCCACGTCTCTTCTGAGAGCATTAAAATCGTCTTGTTATACCACTCTGACCTCCACGTCTCTTCTGAGGGGCAATAAAAGTATCTTGTTATACCACTCAGACCTAAATGTCTCTAGTAAGGGGCATTAAAAGCGTCTTGTTATACCACTCTGACCTCCACGTCTCTTCTGAGGAGCATTCATACCGTCTTGTTATACCACTCTGACCTGCACGTCTATTCTGAGGGGCATTAAAGCGTCTTGTTATGCCACTCTGAACTCCACGTCTCTAGTAAGGGGCATTAAAAGCGTCTTGTTATACCACGCTGACCTCCACGTCTCTTCTGAAGGGCATTAAAAGTGTCTTGTTATACCACTCTGACATCCACGTCTCTTGTAAGGGGCATTAAAATCGTTTTGTTATACCACTCTGACCTCCACGTCTCTTCTGAGGGGCATTAAAAGTGTCTTGTTATACCACTCTGACATCCACATCTCTTGTAAGTGGCATTAAAAGCGTCTTGTTATACAAATCTGACCTCCACGTCTCTTCGGAGGGGCATTAAACCGTCTTGTTATACCACTCTGACCTCCACATCTCTTGTAATGGGCATTAAAAGCATCTTGTTATACCACTCTGACCTCCACGTCTCTTGTAAGGGGCATTAAAAGCGTCTTGTTATACCACCCTGACCTCCACGTCTCTTTTGAGGGGCATTAAAACAGTCTTATTATACCACTCTGACCTCCATGTCTCTTGTAAGGGGCATTAAAAGCGTCTTGTTATACCACTCTGACCTCCACGTCTCTTGTAAGGGGCATTAAAAGCATCTAGTTATACCACTCTGACCTCCACGTCTCTTCTGAAGGGCATTAAAATCGTCTTGTTAAACCACTCTGACTTCCACGTCTCTTCTGAGGGGCATTAAAAGTGTCTTGTTATACCACTCTGACCTCCACGTCTCTTGTAAGGGGCATTAAAAGCGTCTTGTTATACCACTCTGACCTCCACGTCTCTTGTAAGGGGCATTAAAAGCGTCTTGCTATACCACTCTGACCTCCACGTTTCTTCTGAGGAGCATTCAAACCGTCTTGTTATACCACTCTGACCTCCATGTCTCTTCTGAGGGGCATTAAAAGTGTCTTGTTATACCACTCTGACCTCCACGTCTCTTCTGAGGGGCATTAAAACCGTCTTGTTATACCACTCTGACCTCCACGTCTCTTGTAAGGGGCATTAAAAGCGTCTTGTTATACCACTCTGACCTCCACGTCTCTTGTAAGGGGCATTAAAAGCGTCGTGTTATACCACTCTAACCTCCACTTCTCTTCTGAGGGGCATTAAAAACGTCTTGTTATACCACTCTGACATCCACGTCTCTTGTAAGAGGCATTAAAAGCGTCTTGTTATACCACTCTGACCTCCACGTCTCTTCTGAGAGCATTAAAATCGTCTTGTTATGCCACTCTGACCTCCACGTCTCTTGTAAGGGGCATTAAAAGCGTCTTGTTATACCACTCTGACCTCCACGTCTCTTCTGAGGGGCAATAAAAGCTTCTTGTTATACCACTCAGACCTCCATGTCTCTAGTAAGGGGCATTAAAAGCGTCTTGTTATAACACTCTGACCTCCACGTCTCTTCTGAGGAGCATTCATACCGTCTTGTTATACCACTCTGAAATGCACGTCTCTTCTGAGGGGCATTAAAAGCGTCTTGTTATGCCACTCTGAACTCCACGTCTCTAGTAAGGGGCATTAAAAGCGTCTTGTTATACCACGCTGACCTCCACGTCTCTTCTGAAGGGCATTAAAAGTGTCTTGTTATACCACTCTGACATCCACATCTCTTGTAAGGGGCATTAAAATCGTCTTGTTATACCACTCTGACCTCCACGTCTCTTCTGAGGGGCATTAAAACCATCTTGTTATACCACTCTGACCTCCACGTCTCTTGTAAGGGGCATTAAAAGCGTCTTGTTATACAACTCTGACCTCCACGTCTCTTGTAAGGGGCAGTAAAAGCGTCTTGCTATACCACTCTGACCTCCACGCTTCTTCTGAGGAGCATTCAAACCGTCTTGTTATACCACTCTGACCTCCATGTCTCTTCTGAGGGGCATTAAAAGTGTCTTGTTATACCACTCTGACCTCCACGTCTCTTCTGAGGGGCATTAAAACCGTCTTGTTATACCACTCTGACCTCCACGTCTCTTGTAAGGGGCATTAAAAGCGTCTTGTTATACCACTCTGACCTCCACGTCTCTTGTAAGGGGCATTAAAAGCGTCGTGTTATACCACTCTAACCTCCACTTCTCTTCTGAGGGGCATTAAAAACGTCTTGTTATACCACTCTGACATCCACGTCTCTTGTAAGAGGCATTAAAAGCGTCTTGTTATACCACTCTGACCTCCATGTCTCTTCTGAGAGCATTAAAATCGTCTTGTTATGCCACTCTGACCTCCACGTCTCTTGTAAGGGGCATTAAAAGCGTCTTGTTATACCACTCTGACCTCCACGTCTCTTCTGAGGGGCAATAAAAGCATCTTGTTATACCACTCAGACCTAAATGTCTCTAGTAAGGGGCATTAAAAGCGTCTTGTTATACCACTCTGACCTCCACGTCTCTTCTGAGGAGCATTCATACCGTCTTGTTATACCACCCTGACCTGCACGTCTCTTCTGAGGGGCATTAAAAGCGTCTTGTTATGCCACTCTGAACTCCACGTCTCTAGTAAGGGGCATTAAAAGCGTCTTGTTATACCACGCTGACATCCACGTCTCTTCTGAAGGGCATTAAAAGTGTCTTGTTATACCACTCTGACATCCACGTCTCTTGTAAGGGGCATTAAAATCGTCTTGTTATACCACTCTGACCTCCACGTCTCTTCTGAGGGGCATTAAAAGTGTCTTGTTATACCACTCTGACATCCACATCTCTTGTAAGTGGCATTAAAAGCGTCTTGTTATACAAATCTGACCTCCACGTCTCTTCGGAGGGGCATTAAACCGTCTTGTTATACCACTCTGACCTCCACATCTCTTGTAATGGGCATTAAAAGCATCTTGTTATACCACTCTGACCTCCACGTCTCTTGTAAGGGGCATTAAAAGCGTCTTGTTGTACCACCCTGACCTCCACGTCTCTTTTGAGGGGCATTAAAACAGTCTTATTATACCACTCTGACCTCCATGTCTCTTGTAAGGGGCATTAAAAGCGTCTTGTTATACCACTCTGACCTCCACGTCTCTTGTAAGGGGCATTAAAAGCATCTAGTTATACCACTCTGACCTCCACGTCTCTTCTGAAGGGCATTAAAATCGTCTTGTTAAACCACTCTGACTTCCACGTCTCTTCTGAGGGGCATTAAAAGTGTCTTGTTATACCACTCTGACCTCCACGTCTCTTGAAAGGGGTATTTAAAGCGTCTTGTTAAAACACTCTGACTTCCACATCTCTTCTGATGGGCATTAAAAACGTCTTGTTATACCACTCTGACCTCCACGTCTCTTGTAAGGGGCATGAAAAGTGTCTTATTATACCACTCTGACCTCCACGTCTCTTCTGAGGGGCATTAAAAGTGTCTTGTTATACCACTCTGACATCCACATCTCTTGTAAGGGGCATTAAAAGCGTCTTGTTATACCACTCTGACCTCCACGTCTCTTCTGAGGGGCATTAAAACCGTCTTGTTATACCACTCTGACCTCCACGTCTCTTGTAAGGGGCATTAAAAGCATCTTGTTTTACCACTCTGACCTCCAAGTCTCTTGTAAGGGACATTAAAAGCGTCTTGTTATACCACTCTGACCTCCACGTCACTTCTGAGGAGCATTCAAACCGTCTTGTTATACCACTCTGACCTGCACGTCTCTTCTGAGGGGCATTAAAAGCTTCTTGTTATGCCACTCTGAACTCCAGTTCTCTTGTAAGGGGCATTAAAAGCGTCTTGTTATACCACTCTGACCTCCACGTCTCTTCTGAGGGGCATGAAAAGTGTCTTGTTATACCACTCTGACATCCACGTCTCTTGTAAGGGGCATTAAAAGCGTCTTGTTATACCACTCTGACCTCCACGTCTCTTGTAAGGGGCATTAAAAGCGTCTTGTTATACAACTCTGACCTCCACGTCTCTTCTGAGGAGCATTCAAACCATTTTGTTATACCACTCTGACCTCCATGTCTCTTCTGAGGGGCATTAAAAACGTCTTGTTATACCACGCTGACCTCCACATCTCTTGTAATGGGCATTAAAAGCATCTTGTTATACCACTCTGACCTCCACGTCTCTTCTGAGGGGCATTAAAAGTGTCTTGTTATACCACTCTGACATCCACGTCTCTTGTATGGGGCATTAAAAGCGTCTTGTTATACCACTCTGACCTCCACGTCTCTTCTGAGGGGCATTAAAAGTGTCTTGTTATACCACTCTGACCTCCACGTCTCTTTTAAGGGGCATTAAAAGCATCTTGTTATACCACTCTGACCTCCACGTCTCTTGTAAGGGGCATTAAAAGCGTAGTGTTATACCACTCTAACCTTCACTTCTCTTCTGAGGGGCATTAAAAACGTCTTGTTATACCACTCTGACATCCACGTCTCTTGTAAGAGGCATTAAAAGCGTCTTGTTATACCACTCTGACCTCCACGTCTCTTCTGAGGGGCATTAAAATCGTCTTGTTATGCCACTCTGACCTCCACGTCTCTTGTAAGGGGCATTAAAAGCGTCTTGTTATACCACTCTGACCTCCACGTCTCTTCTGAGGGGCATTAAAAGCATCTTGTTATACCACTCAGACCTCCACGTCTCTAGTAAGGGGCATTAAAAGCGTCTTGTTATACCACTCTGACCTCCACGTCTCTTCTGAGGAGCATTCATACCGTCTTGTTATACCACTCTGACCTCAACATCTCTTCTGAGGGGCATTAAAAGCGTCTTGTTATGCGACTCTGAACTCCACGTCTCTTGTAAGGGGCATTAAAAGCGTCTTGTTATACCACTCTGACCTCCACGTCTCTTCTGAGGGGCATTAAAAGTGTCTTGTTATACCTCTCTGACATCCACATCTCTTGTAAGTGGCGTTAAAAGCGTCTTGTTATACCAATCTGACCTCCACGTCTCTTCTGAGGGGCATTAAAACCATCTTGTTATACCACTCTGACCTCCACGTCTCTTGTAAGGGGCATTAAAAGCGTCTTGTTATACCACTCTGACCTCCACGTCTCTTGTAAGGGGCATTAAAAGCGTCTTGCTATACCACTCTGACCTCCACGTTTCTTCTGAGGAGCATTCAAACCGTCTTGTTATACCACTCTGACCTCCATGTCTCTTCTGAGGGGCATTAAAAGTGTCTTGTTATACCACTCTGACCTCCACGTCTCTTCTGAGGGGCATTAAAACCGTCTTGTTATACCACTCTGACCTCCACGTCTCTTGTAAGGGGCATTAAAAGCGTCTTGTTATACCACTCTGACCTCGACTTCTCTTGTAAGGGGCATTAAAAGCGTCGTGTTATACCACTCTAACCTCCACTTCTCTTCTGAGGGGCATTAAAAACGTCTTGTTATACCACTCTGACATCCACGTCTCTTGTAAGAGGCATTAAAAGCGTCTTGTTATACCACTCTGACCTCCACGTCTCTTCTGAGAGCATTAAAATCGTCTTGTTATGCCACTCTGACCTCCACGTCTCTTGTAAGGGGCATTAAAAGCGTCTTGTTATACCACTCTGACCTCCACGTCTCTTCTGAGGGGCAATAAAAGCATCTTGTTATACCACTCAGACCTCCATGTCTCTAGTAAGGGGCATTAAAAGCGTCTTGTTATACCACTCTGACCTCCACGTCTCTTCTGAGGAGCATTCATACCGTCTTGTTATACCACTCTGACCTGCACGTTTCTTCTGAGGGGCATTAAAAGCGTCTTGTTATGCCACTCTGAACTCCACGTCTCTAGTAAGGGGCATTAAAAGCGTCTTGTTATACCACGCTGACCTCCACGTCTCTTCTGAAGGGCATTAAAAGTGTCTTGTTATACCACTCTGACATCCACGTCTCTTGTAAGGGGCATTAAAATCGTCTTGTTATACCACTCTGACCTCCACGTCTCTTCTGAGGGGCATTAAAAGTGTCTTGTTATACCACTCTGACATCCACATCTCTTGTAAGTGGCATTAAAAGCGTCTTCTTATACAAATCTGACCTCCACGTCTCTTCGGAGGGGCATTAAACCGTCTTGTTATACCACTCTGACCTCCACATCTCTTGTAATGGGCATTAAAAGCATCTTGTTATACCACTCTGACCTCCACGTCTCTTGTAAGGGGCATTAAAAGCGTCTTGTTATACCACCCTGACCTCCACGTCTCTTTTGAGGGGCATTAAAACAGTCTTATTATTCCACTCTGACCTCCATGTCTCTTGTAAGGGGCATTAAAAGCGTCTTTTTATACCACTCTGACCTCCACGTCTCTTGTAAGGGGCATTAAAAGCATCTAGTTATACTACTCTGACCTCCACGTCTCTTCTGAAGGGCATTAAAATCGTCTTGTTAAACCACTCTGACTTCCACGTCTCTTCTGAGGGGCATTAAAAGTGTCTTGTTATACCACTCTGACCTCCACGTCTCTTGTAAGGGGCATTAAAAGCGTCTTGTTATACCACTCTGACCTCCACGTCTCTTGTAAGGGGCATTCAAAGCGTCTTGCTATACCACTCTGACCTCCACGTTTCTTCTGAGGAGCATTCAAACCGTCTTGTTATACCACTCTGACCTCCATGTCTCTTCTGAGGGGCATTAAAAGTGTCTTGTTATACCACTCTGACCTCCACGTCTCTTCTGAGGGGCATTAAAACCGTCTTGTTATACCACTCTGACCTCCACGTCTCTTGTAAGGGGCATTAAAAGCGTCTTGTTATACCACTCTGACCTCCACGTCTCTTGGAAGGGGCATTAAAAGCGTCGTGTTATACCACTCTAACCTCCACTTCTCTTCTGAGGGGCATTAAAAACGTCTTGTTATACCACTCTGACATCCACGTCTCTTGTAAGAGGCATTAAAAGCGTCTTGTTATACCACTCTGACCTCCACGTCTCTTCTGAGAGCATTAAAATCGTCTTGTTATGCCACTCTGACCTCCACGTCTCTTGTAAGGGGCATTAAAAGCGTCTTGTTATACCACTCTGACCTCCACGTCTCTTCTGAGAGGCAATAAAAGCATCTTGTTATACCATTCAGACCTCCATGTCTCTAGTAAGGGGCATTAAAAGCGTCTTGTTATACCACTCTGACCTCCACGTCTCTTCTGAGGAGCATTCATACCGTCTTGTTATACCACTCTGACCTGCACGTCTCTTCTGAGGGGCATTAAAAGCGTCTTGTTATGCCACTCTGAACTCCACGTCTCTAGTAAGGGGCATTAAAAGCGTCTTGTTATACCACGCTGACCTCCACGTCTCTTCTGAAGGGCATTAAAAGTGTCTTGTTATACTACTCTGACATCCACGTCTCTTGTAAGGGGCATTAAAATCGTCTTGTTATACCACTGTGACCTCCAAGTCTCTTCTGAGGGGCATTAAAAGTGTCTTGTTATACCACTCTGACATCCACATCTCTTTTAAGTGGCATTAAAAGCGTCTTGTTATACAAATCTGACCTCCACGTCTCGTCGAGGGGCATTAAACCGTCTTGTTATACCACTCTGACCTCCACATCTCTTGTAATGGGCATTAAAAGCATCTTGTTATACCACTCTGACCTCCACGTCTCTTGTAAGGGGCATTAAAAGCGTCTTGTTATACCACTCTGACCTCCACGTCTCTTGTAAGGGGCATTAAAAGCATCTAGTTATACCACTCTGACCTCCACGTCTCTTCTGAAGGGCATTAAAATCGTCTTGTTAAACCACTCTGACTTCCACGTCTCTTCTGAGGGACATTAAAAGTGTCTTGTTATACCACTCTGACCTCCACGTCTCTTGAAAGGGGTATTTAAAGAGTCTTGTTATACAAATCTGACCTCCACGTCTCTTCGGAGGGGCATTAAACCGTCTTGTTATACCACTCTGACCTCCACATCTCTTGTAATGGGCATTAAAAGCATCTTGTTATACCACTCTGACCTCCACGTCTCTTGTAAGGGGCATTAAAAGCGTCTTGTTATACCACCCTGACCTCCACGTCTCTTTTGAGGGGCATTAAAACAGTCTTATTATTCCACTCTGACCTCCATGTCTCTTGTAAGGGGCATTAAAAGCGTCTTTTTATACCACTCTGACCTCCACGTCTCTTGTAAGGGGCATTAAAAGCATCTAGTTATACCACTCTGACCTCCACGTCTCTTCTGAAGGGCATTAAAATCGTCTTGTTAAACCACTCTGACTTCCACGTCTCTTCTGAGGGGCATTAAAAGTGTCTTGTTATACCACTCTGACCTCCACGTCTCTTGTAAGGGGCATTAAAAGCGTCTTGTTATACCACTCTGACCTCCACGTCTCTTGTAAGGGGCATTAAAAGCGTCTTGCTATACCACTCTGACCTCCACGTTTCTTCTGAGGAGCATTCAAACCGTCTTGTTATACCACTCTGACCTCCATGTCTCTTCTGAGGGGCATTAAAAGTGTCTTGTTATACCACTCTGACCTCCACGTCTCTTCTGAGGGGCATTAAAACCATCTTGTTATACCACTCTGACCTCCACGTCTCTTGTAAGGGGCATTAAAACCGTCTTGTTATACCACTCTGACCTCCACGTCTCTTGGAAGGGGCATTAAAAGCGTCGTGTTATACCACTCTAACCTCCACTTCTCTTCTGAGGGGCATTAAAAACGTCTTGTTATACCACTCTGACATCCACGTCTCTTGTAAGAGGCATTAAAAGCGTCTTGTTATACCACTCTGACCTCCACGTCTCTTCTGAGAGCATTAAAATCGTCTTGTTATGCCACTCTGACCTCCACGTCTCTTGTAAGAGGCATTAAAAGCGTCTTGTTATACCACTCTGACCTCCACGTCTCTTCTGAGAGGCAATAAAAGCATCTTGTTATACCACTCAGACCTCCATGTCTCTAGTAAGGGGCATTAAAAGCGTCTTGTTATACCACTCTGACCTCCACGTCTCTTCTGAGGAGCATTCATACCGTCTTGTTATACCACTCTGACCTGCACGTCTCTTCTGAGGGGCATTAAAAGCGTCTTGTTATGCCACTCTGAACTCCACGTCTCTAGTAAGGGGCATTAAAAGCGTCTTGTTATACCACGCTGACCTCCACGTCTCTTCTGAAGGGCATTAAAAGTGTCTTGTTATACTACTCTGACATCCACGTCTCTTGTAAGGGGCATTAAAATCGTCTTGTTATACCACTCTGACCTCCAAGTCTCTTCTGAGGGGCATTAAAAGTGTCTTGTTATACCACTCTGACATCCACATCTCTTTTAAGTGGCATTAAAAGCGTCTTGTTATACAAATCTGACCTCCACGTCTCTTCGAGGGGCATTAAACCGTCTTGTTATACCACTCTGACCTCCACATCTCTTGTAATGGGCATTAAAAGCATCTTGTTATACCACTCTGACCTCCACGTCTCTTGTAAGGGGCATTAAAAGCGTCTTGTTATACCACTCTGACCTCCACGTCTCTTGTAAGGGGCATTAAAAGCATCTAGTTATACCACTCTGACCTCCACGTCTCTTCTGAAGGGCATTAAAATCGTCTTGTTAAACCACTCTGACTTCCACGTCTCTTCTGAGGGGCATTAAAAGTGTCTTGTTATACCACTCTGACCTCCACGTCTCTTGAAAGGGGTATTTAAAGCGTCTTGTTAAAACACTCTGACTTCCACATCTCTTCTGATGGGCATTAAAAACGTCTTGTTATACCACTCTGACCTCCACGTCTCTTGTAAGGGGCATGAAAAGTGTCTTATTATACCACTCTGACCTCCACGTCTCTTCTGAGGGGCATTAAAAGTGTCTTGTTATACCACTCTGACATCCACATCTCTTGTAAGGGGCATTAAAAGCGTCTTGTTATACCACTCTGACCTCCACGTCTCTTCTGAGGGGCATTAAAAAAGTCTTGTTATACCACTCTGACCTCCACGTCTCTTGTAAGGGGCATTAAAAGCATCTTGTTTTACCACTCTGACCTCCAAGTCTCTTGTAAGGGACATTAAAAGCGTCTTGTTATACCACTCTGACCTCCACGTCACTTCTGAGGAGCATTCAAACCGTCTTGTTATACCACTCTGACCTGCACGTCTCTTCTGAGGGGCATTAAAAGCTTCTTGTTATGCCACTCTGAACTCCAGTTCTCTTGTAAGGGGCATTAAAAGCGTCTTGTTATACCACTCTGACCTCCACGTCTCTTCTGAGGGGCATGAAAAGTGTCTTGTTATACCACTCTGACATCCACGTCTCTTGTAAGGGGCATTAAAAGCGTCTTGTTATACCACTCTGACCTCCACGTCTCTTGTAAGGGGCATTAAAAGCGTCTTGTTATACAACTCTGACCTCCACGTCTCTTCTGAGGAGCATTCAAACCATTTTGTTATACCACTCTGACCTCCATGTCTCTTCTGAGGGGCATTAAAAACGTCTTGTTATACCACGCTGACCTCCACATCTCTTGTAATGGGCATTAAAAGCATCTTGTTATACCACTCTGACCTCCACGTCTCTTCTGAGGGGCATTAAAAGTGTCTTGTTATACCACTCTGACATCCACGTCTCTTGTAAGGGGCATTAAAAGCGTCTTGTTATACCACTCTGACCTCCACGTCTCTTCTGAGGGGCATTAAAAGTGTCTTGTTATACCACTCTGACCTCCACGTCTCTTTTAAGGGGCATTAAAAGCATCTTGTTATACCACTCTGACCTCCACGTCTCTTGTAAGGGGCATTAAAAGCGTAGTGTTATACCACTCTAACCTTCACTTCTCTTCTGAGGGGCATTAAAAACGTCTTGTTATACCACTCTGACATCCACGTCTCTTGTAAGAGGCATTAAAAGCGTCTTGTTATACCACTCTGACCTCCACGTCTCTTCTGAGGGGCATTAAAATCGTCTTGTTATGCCACTCTGACCTCCACGTCTCTTGTAAGGGGCATTAAAAGCGTCTTGTTATACCACTCTGACCTCCACGTCTCTTCTGAGGGGCATTAAAAGCATCTTGTTATACCACTCAGACCTCCACGTCTCTAGTAAGGGGCATTAAAAGCGTCTTGTTATACCACTCTGACCTCCACGTCTCTTCTGAGGAGCATTCATACCGTCTTGTTATACCACACTGACCTCAACATCTCTTCTGAGGGGCATTAAAAGCGTCTTGTTATGCGACTCTGAACTCCACGTCTCTTGTAAGGGGCATTAAAAGCGTCTTGTTATACCACTCTGACCTCCACGTCTCTTCTGTGGGGCATTAAAATCGTCTTGTTATGCCACTCTGACCTCCACGTCTCTTGTAAGGTGCATTAAAAGCGTCTTGTTATACCACTCTGACCTCCACTTCTCTTCTGAGGGGCATTAAAAGTGTCTTGTTATACCACTCTGACATCCACGTCTCTTGTAAGGGGCATTAAAAGTGTCTTGTTATACCACTCTGACCTCCACGTCTCTTCTGAGGGGCATTAAAAGTGTCTTGTTATACCTCTCTGACATCCACATCTCTTGTAAGTGGCGTTAAAAGCGTCTTGTTATACCAATCTGACCTCCACGTCTCTTCTGAGGGGCATTAAAACCATCTTGTTATACCACTCTGACCTCCACGTCTCTTGTAAGGGGCATTAAAAGCGTCTTGTTATACCACTCTGACCTCCACGTCTCTTGTAAGGGGCATTAAAAGCGTCTTGCTATACCACTCTGACCTCCACGTTTCTTCTGAGGAGCATTCAAACCGTCTTGTTATACCACTCTGACCTCCATGTCTCTTCTGAGGGGCATTAAAAGTGTCTTGTTATACCACTCTGACCTCCACGTCTCTTCTGAGGGGCATTAAAACCGTCTTGTTATACCACTCTGACCTCCACGTCTCTTGTAAGGGGCATTAAAAGCGTCTTGTTATACCACTCTGACCTCCACGTCTCTTGTAAGGGGCATTAAAAGCGTCGTGTTATACCACTCTAACCTCCACTTCTCTTCTGAGGGGCATTAAAAACATCTTGTTATACCACTCTGACATCCACGTCTCTTGTAAGAGGCATTAAAAGCGTCTTGTTATACCACTCTGACCTCCACGTCTCTTCTGAGAGCATTAAAATCGTCTTGTTATGCCACTCTGACCTCCACGTCTCTTGTAAGGGGCATTAAAAGCGTCTTGTTATACCACTCTGACCTCCACGTCTCTTCTGAGGGGCAATAAAAGCATCTTGTTATACCACTCAGACCTCCATGTCTCTAGTAAGGGGCATTAAAAGCGTCTTGTTATACCACTCTGACCTCCACGTCTCTTCTGAGGAGCATTCATACCGTCTTGTTATACCACTCTGACCTGCACGTCTCTTCTGAGGGGCATTAAAAGCGTCTTGTTATGCCACTCTGAACTCCACGTCTCTAGTAAGGGGCATTAAAAGCGTCTTGTTATACCACGCTGACCTCCACGTCTCTTCTGAAGGGCATTAAAAGTGTCTTGTTATACTACTCTGACATCCACGTCTCTTGTAAGGGGCATTAAAATCGTCTTGTTATACCACTGTGACCTCCAAGTCTCTTCTGAGGGGCATTAAAAGTGTCTTGTTATACCACTCTGACATCCACATCTCTTTTAAGTGGCATTAAAAGCGTCTTGTTATACAAATCTGACCTCCACGTCTCGTCGAGGGGCATTAAACCGTCTTGTTATACCACTCTGACCTCCACATCTCTTGTAATGGGCATTAAAAGCATCTTGTTATACCACTCTGACCTCCACGTCTCTTGTAAGGGGCATTAAAAGCGTCTTGTTATACCACTCTGACCTCCACGTCTCTTGTAAGGGGCATTAAAAGCATCTAGTTATACCACTCTGACCTCCACGTCTCTTCTGAAGGGCATTAAAATCGTCTTGTTAAACCACTCTGACTTCCACGTCTCTTCTGAGGGGCATTAAAAGTGTCTTGTTATACCACTCTGACCTCCACGTCTCTTGAAAGGGGTATTTAAAGAGTCTTGTTATACAAATCTGACCTCCACGTCTCTTCGGAGGGGCATTAAACCGTCTTGTTATACCACTCTGACCTCCACATCTCTTGTAATGGGCATTAAAAGCATCTTGTTATACCACTCTGACCTCCACGTCTCTTGTAAGGGGCATTAAAAGCGTCTTGTTATACCACCCTGACCTCCACGTCTCTTTTGAGGGGCATTAAAACAGTCTTATTATTCCACTCTGACCTCCATGTCTCTTGTAAGGGGCATTAAAAGCGTCTTTTTATACCACTCTGACCTCCACGTCTCTTGTAAGGGGCATTAAAAGCATCTAGTTATACCACTCTGACCTCCACGTCTCTTCTGAAGGGCATTAAAATCGTCTTGTTAAACCACTCTGACTTCCACGTCTCTTCTGAGGGGCATTAAAAGTGTCTTGTTATACCACTCTGACCTCCACGTCTCTTGTAAGGGGCATTAAAAGCGTCTTGTTATACCACTCTGACCTCCACGTCTCTTGTAAGGGGCATTAAAAGCGTCTTGCTATACCACTCTGACCTCCACGTTTCTTCTGAGGAGCATTCAAACCGTCTTGTTATACCACTCTGACCTCCATGTCTCTTCTGAGGGGCATTAAAAGTGTCTTGTTATACCACTCTGACCTCCACGTCTCTTCTGAGGGGCATTAAAACCATCTTGTTATACCACTCTGACCTCCACGTCTCTTGTAAGGGGCATTAAAAGCGTCTTGTTATACCACTCTGACCTCCACGTCTCTTGGAAGGGGCATTAAAAGCGTCGTGTTATACCACTCTAACCTCCACTTCTCTTCTGAGGGGCATTAAAAACGTCTTGTTATACCACTCTGACATCCACGTCTCTTGTAAGAGGCATTAAAAGCGTCTTGTTATACCACTCTGACCTCCACGTCTCTTCTGAGAGCATTAAAATCGTCTTGTTATGCCACTCTGACCTCCACGTCTCTTGTAAGGGGCATTAAAAGCGTCTTGTTATACCACTCTGACCTCCACGTCTCTTCTGAGAGGCAATAAAAGCATCTTGTTATACCACTCAGACCTCCATGTCTCTAGTAAGGGGCATTAAAAGCGTCTTGTTATAACACTCTGACCTCCACGTCTCTTCTGAGGAGCATTCATACCGTCTTGTTATACCACTCTGACCTGCACGTCTCTTCTGAGGGGCATTAAAAGCGTCTTGTTATGCCACTCTGAACTCCACGTCTCTAGTAAGGGGCATTAAAAGCGTCTTGTTATACCACGCTGACCTCCACGTCTCTTCTGAAGGGCATTAAAAGTGTCTTGTTATACTACTCTGACATCCACGTCTCTTGTAAGGGGCATTAAAATCGTCTTGTTATACCACTCTGACCTCCAAGTCTCTTCTGAGGGGCATTAAAAGTGTCTTGTTATACCACTCTGACATCCACATCTCTTTTAAGTGGCATTAAAAGCGTCTTGTTATACAAATCTGACCTCCACGTCTCTTCGAGGGGCATTAAACCGTCTTGTTATACCACTCTGACCTCCACATCTCTTGTAATGGGCATTAAAAGCATCTTGTTATACCACTCTGACCTCCACGTCTCTTGTAAGGGGCATTAAAAGCGTCTTGTTATACCACTCTGACCTCCACGTCTCTTGTAAGGGGCATTAAAAGCATCTAGTTATACCACTCTGACCTCCACGTCTCTTCTGAAGGGCATTAAAATCGTCTTGTTAAACCACTCTGACTTCCACGTCTCTTCTGAGGGGCATTAAAAGTGTCTTGTTATACCACTCTGACCTCCACGTCTCTTGAAAGGGGCATTTAAAGCGTCTTGTTAAAACACTCTGACTTCCACATCTGTTCTGATGGGCATTAAAAACGTCTTGTTATACCACTCTGACCTCCACGTCTCTTGTAAGGGGCATGAAAAGTGTCTTATTATACCACTCTGACCTCCACGTCTCTTCTGAGGGGCATTAAAAGTGTCTTGTTATACCACTCTGACATCCACATCTCTTGTAAGGGGCATTAAAAGCGTCTTGTTATACCACTCTGACCTCCACGTCTCTTCTGAGGGGCATTAAAAAAGTCTTGTTATACCACTCTGACCTCCACGTCTCTTGTAAGGGGCATTAAAAGCATCTTGTTTTACCACTCTGACCTCCAAGTCTCTTGTAAGGGACATTAAAAGCGTCTTGTTATACCACTCTGACCTCCACGTCACTTCTGAGGAGCATTCAAACCGTCTTGTTATACCACTCTGACCTGCACGTCTCTTCTGAGGGGCATTAAAAGCTTCTTGTTATGCCACTCTGAACTCCAGTTCTCTTGTAAGGGGCATTAAAAGCGTCTTGTTATACCACTCTGACCTCCACGTCTCTTCTGAGGGGCATGAAAAGTGTCTTGTTATACCACTCTGACATCCACGTCTCTTGTAAGGGGCATTAAAAGCGTCTTGTTATACCACTCTGACCTCCACGTCTCTTGTAAGGGGCATTAAAAGCGTCTTGTTATACAACTCTGACCTCCACGTCTCTTCTGAGGAGCATTCAAACCATTTTGTTATACCACTCTGACCTCCATGTCTCTTCTGAGGGGCATTAAAAACGTCTTGTTATACCACGCTGACCTCCACATCTCTTGTAATGGGCATTAAAAGCATCTTGTTATACCACTCTGACCTCCACGTCTCTTCTGAGGGGCATTAAAAGTGTCTTGTTATACCACTCTGACATCCACGTCTCTTGTAAGGGGCATTAAAAGCGTCTTGTTATACCACTCTGACCTCCACGTCTCTTCTGAGGGGCATTAAAAGTGTCTTGTTATACCACTCTGACCTCCACGTCTCTTTTAAGGGGCATTAAAAGCATCTTGTTATACCACTCTGACCTCCACGTCTCTTGTAAGGGGCATTAAAAGCGTAGTGTTATACCACTCTAACCTTCACTTCTCTTCTGAGGGGCATTAAAAACGTCTTGTTATACCACTCTGACATCCACGTCTCTTGTAAGAGGCATTAAAAGCGTCTTGTTATACCACTCTGACCTCCACGTCTCTTCTGAGGGGCATTAAAATCGTCTTGTTATGCCACTCTGACCTCCACGTCTCTTGTAAGGGGCATTAAAAGCGTCTTGTTATACCACTCTGACCTCCACGTCTCTTCTGAGGGGCATTAAAAGCATCTTGTTATACCACTCAGACCTCCACGTCTCTAGTAAGGGGCATTAAAAGCGTCTTGTTATACCACTCTGACCTCCACGTCTCTTCTGAGGAGCATTCATACCGTCTTGTTATACCACACTGACCTCAACATCTCTTCTGAGGGGCATTAAAAGCGTCTTGTTATGCGACTCTGAACTCCACGTCTCTTGTAAGGGGCATTAAAAGCGTCTTGTTATACCACTCTGACCTCCACGTCTCTTCTGTGGGGCATTAAAATCGTCTTGTTATGCCACTCTGACCTCCACGTCTCTTGTAAGGTGCATTAAAAGCGTCTTGTTATACCACTCTGACCTCCACTTCTCTTCTGAGGGGCATTAAAAGTGTCTTGTTATACCACTCTGACATCCACGTCTCTTGTAAGGGGCATTAAAAGTGTCTTGTTATACCACTCTGACCTCCACGTCTCTTCTGAGGGGCATTAAAAGTGTCTTGTTATACCTCTCTGACATCCACATCTCTTGTAAGTGGCGTTAAAAGCGTCTTGTTATACCAATCTGACCTCCACGTCTCTTCTGAGGGGCATTAAAACCATCTTGTTATACCACTCTGACCTCCACGTCTCTTGTAAGGGGCATTAAAAGCGTCTTGTTATACCACTCTGACCTCCACGTCTCTTGTAAGGGGCATTAAAAGCGTCTTGCTATACCACTCTGACCTCCACGTTTCTTCTGAGGAGCATTCAAACCGTCTTGTTATACCACTCTGACCTCCATGTCTCTTCTGAGGGGCATTAAAAGTGTCTTGTTATACCACTCTGACCTCCACGTCTCTTCTGAGGGGCATTAAAACCGTCTTGTTATACCACTCTGACCTCCACGTCTCTTGTAAGGGGCATTAAAAGCGTCTTGTTATACCACTCTGACCTCCACGTCTCTTGTAAGGGGCATTAAAAGCGTCGTGTTATACCACTCTAACCTCCACTTCTCTTCTGAGGGGCATTAAAAACGTCTTGTTATACCACTCTGACATCCACGTCTCTTGTAAGAGGCATTAAAAGCGTCTTGTTATACCACTCTGACCTCCACGTCTCTTCTGAGAGCATTAAAATCGTCTTGTTATGCCACTCTGACCTCCACGTCTCTTGTAAGGGGCATTAAAAGCGTCTTGTTATACCACTCTGACCTCCACGTCTCTTCTGAGGGGCAATAAAAGCATCTTGTTATACCACTCAGACCTCCATGTCTCTAGTAAGGGGCATTAAAAGCGTCTTGTTATATCACTCTGACCTCCACGTCTCTTCTGAGGAGCATTCATACCGTCTTGTTATACCACTCTGACCTGCACGTCTCTTCTGAGGGGCATTAAAAGCGTCTTGTTATGCCACTCTGAACTCCACGTCTCTAGTAAGGGGCATTAAAAGCGTCTTGTTATACCACGCTGACCTCCACGTCTCTTCTGAAGGGCATTAAAAGTGTCTTGTTATACCACTCTGACATCCACGTCTCTTGTAAGGGGCATTAAAATCGTCTTGTTATACCACTCTGACCTCCACGTCTCTTCTGAGGGGCATTAAAAGTGTCTTGTTATACCACTCTGACATCCACATCTCTTGTAAGTGGCATTAAAAGCGTCTTGTTATACAAATCTGACCTCCACGTCTCTTCGGAGGGGCATTAAACCGTCTTGTTATACCACTCTGACCTCCACATCTCTTGTATTGGGCATTAAGAGCATCTTGTTATACCACTCTGACCTCCACGTCTCTTGTAAGGGGCATTAAAAGCGTCTTGTTATACCACCCTGACCTCCACGTCTCTTTTGAGGGGCATTAAAACAGTCTTATTATTCCACTCTGACCTCCATGTCTCTTGTAAGGGGCATTAAAAGCGTCTTTTTATACCACTCTGACCTCCACGTCTCTTGTAAGGGGCATTAAAAGCATCTAGTTATACCACTCTGACCTCCACGTCTCTTCTGAAGGGCATTAAAATCGTCTTGTTAAACCACTCTGACTTCCACGTCTCTTCTGAGGGGCATTAAAAGTGTCTTGTTATACCACTCTGACCTCCACGTCTCTTGTAAGGGGCATTAAAAGCGTCTTGTTATACCACTCTGACCTCCACGTCTCTTGTAAGGGGCATTAAAAGCGTCTTGCTATACCACTCTGACCTCCACGTTTCTTCTGAGGAGCATTCAAACCGTCTTGTTATACCACTCTGACCTCCATGTCTCTTCTGAGGGGCATTAAAAGTGTCTTGTTATACCACTCTGACCTCCACGTCTCTTCTGAGGGGCATTAAAACCGTCTTGTTACACCACTCTGACCTCCACGTCTCTTGTAAGGGGCATTAAAAGCGTCTTGTTATACCACTCTGACCTCCACGTCTCTTGGAAGGGGCATTAAAAGCGGCGTGTTATACCACTCTAACCTCCACTTCTCTTCTGAGGGGCATTAAAAACGTCTTGTTATACCACTCTGACATCCACGTCTCTTGTAAGAGGCATTAAAAGCGTCTTGTTATACCACTCTGACCTCCACATCTCTTCTGAGAGCATTAAAATCGTCTTGTTATGCCACTCTGACCTCCACGTCTCTTGTAAGGGGCATTAAAAGCATCTTGTTATACCACTCTGACCTCCACGTCTCTTCTGAGAGGCAATAAAAGCATCTTGTTATACCACTCAGACCTCCATGTCTCTAGTAAGGGGCATTAAAAGCGTCTTGTTATACCACTCTGACCTCCACGTCTCTTCTGAGGAGCATTCATACCGTCTTGTTATACCACTCTGACCTGCACGTCTCTTCTGAGGGGCATTAAAAGCGTCTTGTTATGCCACTCTGACCTCCACGTCTCTTGTAAGGGGTATTTAAAGCGTCTTGTTAAAACACTCTGACCTCCACATCTCTTCTGATGGGCATTAAAAACGTCTTGTTATACCACTCTGACCTCCACGTCTCTTGTAAGGGGCATGAAAAGTGTCTTATTATACCACTCTGACCTCCACGTCTCTTCTGAGGGGCATTAAAAGTGTCTTGTTATACCACTCTGACATCCACATCTCTTGTAAGGGGCATTAAAAGCGTCTTGTTATACCACTCTGACCTCCACGTCTCTTCTGAGGGGCATTAAAAGTGTCTTGATATACCACTCTGACCTGCACGTCTCTTCTGAGGGGCATTAAAAGCGTCTTGCTATGCCACTCTGAACTCCACGTCTCTTGTAAGGGGCATTAAAAGCGTCTTGCTATACCACTCTGACCTCCACGTCTCTTCTGAGGCGCATTAAAAGTGTCTTGTTATACCACTCTGACATCCACATCTCTTGTAAGTGGCATTAAAAGAATCTTGTTATACCAATCTGACCTCCACGTCTCTTCTGAGGGGCATTAAAACCATCTTGTTATACCACTCTGACCTCCACGTCTCTTGTAAGGGGCATTAAAAGCGTCTTGTTATACCAGTCTGACCTCCACGTCTCTTGTAACGGGCATTAAAAGCATCTTGCTATACCACTCTGACCTCCACGTTTCTTCTGAGGAGCATTCAAACCGTCTTGATATACCACTCTGACCTCCATGTCTCTTCTGAGGGGCATTAAAAGTGTCTTGTTATACCACTCTGACCTCCACATCTCTTGTAATGGGCATTAAAAGCATCTTGTTATACCACTCTGACCTCCACGTCTCTTCTGAGTGGCATTAAAATCGTCTTGTTATGCCACTCTGAACTCCACGTCTCTTGTAAGGGCATTAAAAGCATCTTGTTATACCACTCTGACCTCCACGTCTCTTCTGAGGGGCATTAAAAGTGTCTTGTTATACCACTCTGACATCCACGTCTCTTGTAAGGGGCATTAAAAGTGTCTTGTTATACCACTCTGACCTCCACGTCTCTTCTGAGGGGCATTAAAACCGTCTTATTATACCACTCTTACCTCCACGTCTCTTGTAAGGGGCATTAAAAGCGTCTTGTTATACCACTCTGACCACAACGTATCTTGTAAGGGGCATTAAAAGCGTCTAGTTATACCACTCTAACCTCCACGTCTCTTCTGAGGGGCATTAAAACCGTCTTGTTATACCACTCTGACCTCCACGTCTCTTCTGAGGGGCATTAAAAGTGTCTTGTTATACCACTCTGACCTCCACGTCTCTTGTAAGGGGTATTTAAAGCGTCTTGTTAAAACACTCTGACCTCCACATCTCTTCTGAGGAGCATTAAAAGCGTCTTGTTATACCACTCTGACATCCACATTTCTTGTAAGGGGCATTAAAAGCGTCTTGTTATACCACTCTGACCTCCACGTCTCTTCTGAGGGGCATTAAAACCGTCTTGTTATACCACTCTGACCTCCACGTCTCTTGTAAGGGGCATTAAAAGCATCTTGTTATACCACTCTGACCTCTACGTCTCTTGTAAGGGGCATTAAAAGCGTCTTGTTATACCACTCTGACCTCCACGTCTCTTGTAAGGGGTATTTAAAGCGTCTTGTTAAAGCACTCTGACCTCCACATCTCTTCTGATGGGCATTAAAAACGTCTTGTTATACCACTCTGACCTCCACGTCTCTTGTAAGGGGCATGAAAAGTGTTTTGTTATACCACTCTGACCTCCACGTCTCTTCTGAGGGGCATTAAAAGTGTCTTGTTATACCACTCTGACATCCACATTTCTTGTAAGGGGCATTAAAAGCGTCTTGTTATACCACTCTGACCTCCACGTCTCTTCTGAGGGGCATTAAAACCGTCTTGTTATACCACTCTGACCTCCACGTCTCTTGTAAGGGGCATTAAAAGCATCTTGTTATACCACTCTTACCTCCACGTCTCTTGCAAGGGGCGTTAAAAGCGTCTTGTTATACCACTATGAGCTCCACGTCTCTTGTAAGGGGCATTAAAAGCATCTTGTTATTCCACTCTGACCTCCTCGTCTCTTCTGAGGAGCATTCAAACAGTCTTGTTATACCACTCTGACCTCCATATCTCTTCTGAGGGGCATTAAAAATGTCTTGTTATACCACTCTGACCTCCACATCTCTTGTAATGGGCATTAAAAGCATATTGTTATACCACTCTGACCTCCACATCTCTTGTAAGTGGCATTAAAAGCTTCTTGTTATACCACTCTGACCTCCACGTCTCTTCTGAGGGGCATTAAAACCGTCTTTTTATACCACTCTGACCTCCATGTCTCTTGTAAAGGGCATTAAAAGCAGATTGTTATACCACTCTGACCTCCACGTCTCTTGTAAGGGACATTAAAAGCGTCTAGTTATACCACTGTAACCTCCACGTCTCTTCTGAGGGGCATTAAAACCGTCTTGTTATACCACTCTGACCTCCACGTCTCTTCTGAGGGGCATTAAAAGTGTCTTGTTATACCACTCTGACATCCACATCTCTTGTAAGGGGCATTAAAAGCGTCTTGTTATACCACTCTGACCTCCACGTCTCTTCTGAGGGGCATTAAAAGTGTCTTGTTATTCCACTCTGACATCCACATCTCTTGTAAGTGGCATTAAAAGCGTGTTGTTTTACCCCTCTGACCTCCACGTCTCTTCTGAGGGGCATTAAAACCGTCTTGTTATACCACTCTGACCTCCACGTCTCTTGTAAGGGGCATTAAAAGCGTCTTGTTATACCACTCTGACCTCCACGTCTCTTGTAAGGGGCATTAAAAGCATCTTGTTATTCCACTCTGACCTCCTCGTCTCTTCTGAGGAGCATTCAAACAGTCTTGTTATTCCACTATGACCTCCATGTCTCTTCTGAGGGGCATTAAAAATGTCTTGTTATACCACTCTGACCTCCACATCTCTTGTAATGGGCATTAAAAGCATCTTGTTATACCACTCTGACCTCCACATCTCTTGTAAGTGGCATTAAAAGCGTCTTGTTATACCACCCTGACCTCCACTTCTCTTCTGAGGGGCATTAAAACCGTCTTATTATACCACTCTGACCTCCATGTCTCTTGTAAAGGGCATTAAAATTGTCTTGTTATACCACTCTGACCTCCACGTCTCTTGTAAGGGGCATTAAAAGCGTCTAGTTATACCACTGTAACCTCCACGTCTCTTCTGAGGGGCATTAAAACCGTCTTGTTATACCACTCTGACCTCCACGTCTCTTCTGAGGGGCATTAAAAGTGTCTTGTTATACCACTCTGAATTCCACGTCTCTTGTAAGGGGTATTTAAAGTGTCTTGTTAAAACATTCTGACCTCCACATCTCTTCTGAGGGGCATTAAAAGCGTCTTGTTATACCACTCTGACCTCCATGTCTCTTGTAAGGGGCATGAAAAGTGTCTTGTTATACCACTCTGACCTCCACGTCTCTTCTGAGTGGCATTAAAAGTGTCTTGTTATACCACTCTGACATCCACATCTCTTGTAAGGGGCAGTAAAAGCGTCTTGTTATACCACTCTGACCTCCACGTCTCTTCTCAGGGGCATTAAAACCGTCTTGTTATACCAATCTGACCTCCACATCTCTTGTAAGGGGCATTAAAAGCATCTTGTTATACCACTCTGACCTCCACGTCTCTTGTAAGGGGCATTAAAAGCGTCTTGTTATACCACTCTGACCTCCACGTCACTTCTGAGGAGCATTCAAACCATCTTGTTTAACCACTCTGACCTGCACTTCTCTTCTGAGGGACATTAAAAGCGTCTTGTTGTGCCACTCGAAAATCCACGTCTCTTGTAAGGGGCATTAAAAGCGTCTTGTTATACCACTCTGACCTCCACATCTCTTCTGAGGGGCATTAAAAGTGTCTTGTTATACCTCTCTGACATCCACGTCTCTTGTAAGGGGCATTAAAAGCGCCTTGTTATACCACTCTGACCTCCAGGTCTCTTCTGAGGGGCATTAAAAGTGTCTTGATATACCAATCTGACATCCGCATCTCTTGTAAGTGACATTAAAAGCGTCTTGTTATACCAATCTGACCTCCACGTCTCTTCTGAGGGGCATTAAAACCGTCTTGTTATACCACTCTGACCTCCAAGTCTCTTGTAATGGGCATTAAAAGCGTCTTGTTATACCACTATGACCTCCACGTCTTTTGTAAGGGGCATTAAAAGCGTCTTGCTATACCACTCTGACCTCCACATCTCTTCTGAGGAGCATTCAAACCGTCTTGTTATACCACTCTGACCTCCATGTCTCTTCTGAGGGGCATTAAAAGCGTCTTGTTATACCACTCTGACCTCCACATCTCTTGTAATGGGCATTAAAAGCATCTTGTTATACCACTCTGACCTCCACATCTCTTCTGAGGGGCATTAAAATCGTCTTGTTATGCAACTCTGAACTCTACGTCTCTTGGAAGGGGCATTAAAAGCATCTTGTTAAACCACTCTGACCTCCACGTCTCTTCTGAGGGGCATTAAAAGTGTCTTGTTATACCACTCTGACATCCACATCTCTTGTAAGGGGCATTAAAAGCACCTTGATATACCACTCTGACCTGCACGTCTCTTCTGAGGGGCATTAAAAGCGTCTTGTTATGCCACTCTGAACTCCACGTCTCTTGTAAGGGGCATTAAAAGCGTCTTGTTATACTACTCTGACATCCACGTCTCTTGTAAGGGGCATTAAAAGCGTCTTGTTATACCACTCTGACCTCCACGTCTCTGGTAAGGGGCATTAAAAGCTTCTAGTTTTACCACTCTAACCTTCACGTCTCTTCTGAGGGACATTAAAACTGTCTTGTTATACCACTCTGACCTCCACGTCTCTTGTAAGGGGCATGAAAAGTGTCTTGTTATACCACTCTGACCTCCACGTCTCTTCTGAGGGGCATTAAAACCGTCTTGTTATACCACTCTGACCTCCACGTCTCTTGTAAGGGGCAATAAAAGCGTCTTGTTATACCACTCTGACCTCCACGTCTCTTGTAAGGGGCATTAAAAGCGTCGTGTTATACCACTCTAACCTCCACTTCTCTTCTGAGGGGCATTAAAAATGTCTTGTTATACCACTCTGACATCCACGTCTCTTGTAAGAGGCATTAAAAGCATCTTGTTATACCACTCTGACCTCCACGTCTCTTCTAAAGGCATTAAATCATCTTATTATGCCACTCTGAACTCCACGTCTCTTGTAAGGGGCATTAAAAGCGTCTTGTTATACGACTCTGACCTCCATGTTTCTTCTGAGGGGCATTAAAAGTGTCTCGTTATACCACTCTGACATCCACATCTCTTGTAAGGGGCATTAAAAGAGTCTTGTTATACCACTCTGACCTCCAAGTCTCTTCTGAGGGGCATTAAAACTGTCTTGTTATACCACTCTGACCTCCACGTCTCTTGCAAGGGGCATTAAAAGCGTCTTGTTATACCACTCTGACCTCCACGTCTCTAGTAAGGGGCATTAAAAGCATCTTGTTATACCACTCTGACCTCCACGTCTCTTCTGAGGAGCATTCATACCGTCTTGTTATACCACTCTGACCTGCACGTCTCTTCTGAGGGGCATTAAAAGCGTCTTGTTATGCCACTGTGACTTCCACGTCTCTTCTGAGTGGCATGAAAACCGTCTTATTATGCCACTCTGAACTCCACGTCTCTTGTAAGGGGCATGAAAAGTGTTTTGTTATACCACTCTGACCTCCACGTCTCTTCTGAGGGGCATTAAAAGTGTCTTGTTATACCACTCTGACATCCACATTTCTTGTAAGGGGCATTAAAAGCGTCTTGTTATACCACTCTGACCTCCACGTCTCTTCTGAGGGGCATTAAAACCGTCTTGTTATACCACTCTGACCTCCACGTCTCTTGTAAGGGGCATTAAAAGCATCTTGTTATACCACTCTTACCTCCACGTCTCTTGCAAGGGGCGTTAAAAGCGTCTTGTTATACCACTATGAGCTCCACGTCTCTTGTAAGGGGCATTAAAAGCATCTTGTTATTCCACTCTGACCTCCTCGTCTCTTCTGAGGAGCATTCAAACAGTCTTGTTATACCACTCTGACCTCCATATCTCTTCTGAGGGGCATTAAAAATGTCTTGTTATACCACTCTGACCTCCACATCTCTTGTAATGGGCATTAAAAGCATATTGTTATACCACTCTGACCTCCACATCTCTTGTAAGTGGCATTAAAAGCTTCTTGTTATACCACTCTGACCTCCACGTCTCTTCTGAGGGGCATTAAAACCGTCTTTTTATACCACTCTGACCTCCATGTCTCTTGTAAAGGGCATTAAAAGCAGATTGTTATACCACTCTGACCTCCACGTCTCTTGTAAGGGACATTAAAAGCGTCTAGTTATACCACTGTAACCTCCACGTCTCTTCTGAGGGGCATTAAAACCGTCTTGTTATACCACTCTGACCTCCACGTCTCTTCTGAGGGGCATTAAAAGTGTCTTGTTATACCACTCTGACATCCACATCTCTTGTAAGGGGCATTAAAAGCGTCTTGTTATACCACTCTGACCTCCACGTCTCTTCTGAGGGGCATTAAAAGTGTCTTGTTATTCCACTCTGACATCCACATCTCTTGTAAGTGGCATTAAAAGCGTGTTGTTTTACCCCTCTGACCTCCACGTCTCTTCTGAGGGGCATTAAAACCGTCTTGTTATACCACTCTGACCTCCACGTCTCTTGTAAGGGGCATTAAAAGCGTCTTGTTATACCACTCTGACCTCCACGTCTCTTGTAAGGGGCATTAAAAGCATCTTGTTATTCCACTCTGACCTCCTCGTCTCTTCTGAGGAGCATTCAAACAGTCTTGTTATTCCACTATGACCTCCATGTCTCTTCTGAGGGGCATTAAAAATGTCTTGTTATACCACTCTGACCTCCACATCTCTTGTAATGGGCATTAAAAGCATCTTGTTATACCACTCTGACCTCCACATCTCTTGTAAGTGGCATTAAAAGCGTCTTGTTATACCACCCTGACCTCCACTTCTCTTCTGAGGGGCATTAAAACCGTCTTATTATACCACTCTGACCTCCATGTCTCTTGTAAAGGGCATTAAAATTGTCTTGTTATACCACTCTGACCTCCACGTCTCTTGTAAGGGGCATTAAAAGCGTCTAGTTATACCACTGTAACCTCCACGTCTCTTCTGAGGGGCATTAAAACCGTCTTGTTATACCACTCTGACCTCCACGTCTCTTCTGAGGGGCATTAAAAGTGTCTTGTTATACCACTCTGAATTCCACGTCTCTTGTAAGGGGTATTTAAAGTGTCTTGTTAAAACATTCTGACCTCCACATCTCTTCTGAGGGGCATTAAAAGCGTCTTGTTATACCACTCTGACCTCCATGTCTCTTGTAAGGGGCATGAAAAGTGTCTTGTTATACCACTCTGACCTCCACGTCTCTTCTGAGTGGCATTAAAAGTGTCTTGTTATACCACTCTGACATCCACATCTCTTGTAAGGGGCAGTAAAAGCGTCTTGTTATACCACTCTGACCTCCACGTCTCTTCTCAGGGGCATTAAAACCGTCTTGTTATACCAATCTGACCTCCACATCTCTTGTAAGGGGCATTAAAAGCATCTTGTTATACCACTCTGACCTCCACGTCTCTTGTAAGGGGCATTAAAAGCGTCTTGTTATACCACTCTGACCTCCACGTCACTTCTGAGGAGCATTCAAACCATCTTGTTTAACCACTCTGACCTGCACTTCTCTTCTGAGGGACATTAAAAGCGTCTTGTTGTGCCACTCGAAAATCCACGTCTCTTGTAAGGGGCATTAAAAGCGTCTTGTTATACCACTCTGACCTCCACATCTCTTCTGAGGGGCATTAAAAGTGTCTTGTTATACCTCTCTGACATCCACGTCTCTTGTAAGGGGCATTAAAAGCGCCTTGTTATACCACTCTGACCTCCAGGTCTCTTCTGAGGGGCATTAAAAGTGTCTTGATATACCAATCTGACATCCGCATCTCTTGTAAGTGACATTAAAAGCGTCTTGTTATACCAATCTGACCTCCACGTCTCTTCTGAGGGGCATTAAAACCGTCTTGTTATACCACTCTGACCTCCAAGTCTCTTGTAATGGGCATTAAAAGCGTCTTGTTATACCACTATGACCTCCACGTCTTTTGTAAGGGGCATTAAAAGCGTCTTGCTATACCACTCTGACCTCCACATCTCTTCTGAGGAGCATTCAAACCGTCTTGTTATACCACTCTGACCTCCATGTCTCTTCTGAGGGGCATTAAAAGCGTCTTGTTATACCACTCTGACCTCCACATCTCTTGTAATGGGCATTAAAAGCATCTTGTTATACCACTCTGACCTCCACATCTCTTCTGAGGGGCATTAAAATCGTTTTGTTATGCAACTCTGAACTCTACGTCTCTTGGAAGGGGCATTAAAAGCATCTTGTTAAACCACTCTGACCTCCACGTCTCTTCTGAGGGGCATTAAAAGTGTCTTGTTATACCACTCTGACATCCACATCTCTTGTAAGGGGCATTAAAAGCACCTTGATATACCACTCTGACCTGCACGTCTCTTCTGAGGGGCATTAAAAGCGTCTTGTTATGCCACTCTGAACTCCACGTCTCTTGTAAGGGGCATTAAAAGCGTCTTGTTATACTACTCTGACATCCACGTCTCTTGTAAGGGGCATTAAAAGCGTCTTGTTATACCACTCTGACCTCCACGTCTCTGGTAAGGGGCATTAAAAGCTTCTAGTTTTACCACTCTAACCTTCACGTCTCTTCTGAGGGGCATTAAAACTGTCTTGTTATACCACTCTGACCTCCACGTCTCTTGTAAGGGGCATGAAAAGTGTCTTGTTATACCACTCTGACCTCCACGTCTCTTCTGAGGGGCATTAAAACCGTCTTGTTATACCACTCTGACCTCCACGTCTCTTGTAAGGGGCAATAAAAGCGTCTTGTTATACCACTCTGACCTCCACGTCTCTTGTAAGGGGCATTAAAAGCGTCGTGTTATACCACTCTAACCTCCACTTCTCTTCTGAGGGGCATTAAAAATGTCTTGTTATACCACTCTGACATCCACGTCTCTTGTAAGAGGCATTAAAAGCATCTTGTTATACCACTCTGACCTCCACGTCTCTTCTAAAGGCATTAAATCATCTTATTATGCCACTCTGAACTCCACGTCTCTTGTAAGGGGCATTAAAAGCGTCTTGTTATACGACTCTGACCTCCATGTTTCTTCTGAGGGGCATTAAAAGTGTCTCGTTATACCACTCTGACATCCACATCTCTTGTAAGGGGCATTAAAAGAGTCTTGTTATACCACTCTGACCTCCACGTCTCTTCTGAGGGGCATTAAAACTGTCTTGTTATACCACTCTGACCTCCACGTCTCTTGCAAGGGGCATTAAAAGCGTCTTGTTATACCACTCTGACCTCCACGTCTCTAGTAAGGGGCATTAAAAGCATCTTGTTATACCACTCTGACCTCCACGTCTCTTCTGAGGAGCATTCATACCGTCTTGTTATACCACTCTGACCTGCACGTCTCTTCTGAGGGGCATTAAAAGCGTCTTGTTATGCCACTCTGACTTCCACGTCTCTTCTGAGTGGCATGAAAACCGTCTTATTATGCCACTCTGAACTCCACGTCTCTTGTAAGGGGCATGAAAAGTGTTTTGTTATACAACTCTGACCTCCACGTCTCTTCTGAGGGGCATTAAAAGTGTCTTGTTATACCACTCTGACATCCACATTTCTTGTAAGGGGCATTAAAAGCGTCTTGTTATACCACTCTGACCTCCACGTCTCTTCTGAGGGGCATTAAAACCGTCTTGTTATACCACTCTGACCTCCACGTCTCTTGTAAGGGGCATTAAAAGCATCTTGTTATACCACTCTGACCTCTACGTCTCTTGGAAGGGGCATTAAAAGCGTCTTGTTATACCACTCTGACCTCCACGTCTCTTGTAAGGGGTATTTAAAGCGTCTTGTTAAAACACTCTGACCTCCACATCTCTTCTGACGGGCATTAAAAACGTCTTGTTATACCACTCTGACCTCCACGTCTCTTGTAAGGGGCATGAAAAGTGTTTTGTTATACCACTCTTACCTCCACGTCTCTTCTGAGGGGCATTAAAAGTGTCTTGTTATACCACTCTGACATCCACATTTCTTGTAAGGGGCATTAAAAGCGTCTTGTTATACCACTCTGACCTCCACGTCTCTTCTGAGGGGCATTAAAACCGTCTTGTTATACCACTCTGACCTCCATGTCTCTTGTAAAGGGCATTAAAAGCAGATTGTTATACCACTCTGACCTCCACGTCTCTTGTAAGGGACATTAAAAGCATCTAGTTATACCACTGTAACCTCCACGTCTCTTCTGAGGGGCATTAAAACCGTCTTGTTATACCACTCTGACCTCCACGTCTCTTCTGAGGGGCATTAAAAGTGTCTTGTTATACCACTCTGACATCCACATCTCTTGTAAGGGGCATTAAAAGCGTCTTGTTATACCACTCTGACCTCCACGTCTCTTCTGAGGGGCATTAAAAGTGTCTTGTTATTCCACTCTGACATCCACATCTCTTGTAAGTGGCATTAAAAGCGTGTTGTTTTACCCCTCTGACCTCCACGTCTCTTCTGAGGGGCATTAAAACCGTCTTGTTATACCACTCTGACCTCCACGTCTCTTTTAAGGGCCATTAAAAGCATCTTGTTATACCACTCTGACCTCCACGTCTCTTGCAAGGGGCATTAAAAGCGTCTTGTTATACCACTCTGACCTCCACGTCTCTTGTAAGGGGCATTAAAAGCATCTTGTTATTCCACTCTGACCTCCTCGTCTCTTCTGAGGAGCATTCAAACAGTCTTGTTATACCACTATGACCTCCATGTCTCTTCTGAGGGGCATTAAAAATGTCTTGTTATACCACTCTGACCTCCACATCTCTTATAATGGGCATTAAAAGCATCTTGTTATACCACTCTGACCTCCACATCTCTTGTAAGTGGCATTAAAAGCGTCTTGTTATACCACCCTGACCTCCACTTCTCTTCTGAGGGGCATTAAAACCGTCTTATTATACCACTCTGACCTCCATGTCTCTTGTAAAGGGCATTAAAAGCGTCTTGTTATACCACTCTGACCTCCACGTCTCTTGTAAGGGGCATTAAAAGCGTCTAGTTATACCACTGTAACCTCCACGTCTCTTCTGAGGGGCATTAAAACCGTCTTGTTATACCACTCTGACCTCCACGTCTCTTCTGAGGGGCATTAAAAGTGTCTTGTTATACCACTCTGAATTCCACGTCTCTTGTAAGGGGTATTTAAAGTGTCTTGTTAAAACATTCTGACCTCCACATCTCTTCTGAGGGGCATTAAAAGCGTCTTGTTATACCACTCTGACCTCCATGTCTCTTGTAAGGGGCATGAAAATTGTCTTGTTATACCACTCTGACCCCCACGTCTCTTCTGAGTGGCATTAAAAGTGTCTTGTTATACCACTCTGACATCCACATCTCTTGTAAGGGGCAGTAAAAGCGTCTTGTTATACCACTCTGACCTCCACGTCTCTTCTCAGGGGCATTAAAACCGTCTTGTTATACCAATCTGACCTCCACATCTCTTGTAAGGGGCATTAAAAGCATCTTGTTATACCACTCTGACCTCCACGTCTCTTGTAAGGGGCATTAAAAGCGTCTTGTTATACCACTCTGACCTCCAAGTCACTTCTGAGGAGCATTCAAACCATCTTGTTTAACCACTCTGACCTGCACTTCTCTTCTGAGGGGCATTAAAAGCGTCTTGTTGTGCCACTCGAAAATCCACGTCTCTTGTAAGGGGCATTAAAAGCGTCTTGTTATACCACTCTGACCTCCACGTCTCTTCTGAGGGGCATTAAAAGTGTCTTGTTATACCTCTCTGACATCCACGTCTCTTGTAAGGGGCATTAAAAGCGTCTTGTTATACCACTCTGACCTCCAGGTCTCTTCTGAGGGGCATTAAAAGTGTCTTGATATACCACTCTGACATCCGCATCTCTTGTAAGTGACATTAAAAGCATCTTGTTATACCAATCTGACCTCCACGTCTCTTCTGAGGGGCATTAAAACCGTCTTGTTATACCACTCTGACCTCCAAGTCTCTTGTAATGGGCATTAAAAGCGTCTTGTTATACCACTATGACCTCCACGTCTTTTGTAAGGGGCATTAAAAGCATCTTGCTATACCACTCTGACCTCCACGTCTCTTCTGAGGAGCATTCAAACCGTCTTCTTATACCACTCTGACCTCCATGTCTCTTCTGAGGGGCATTAAAAGCGTCTTGTTATACCACTCTGACCTCCACATCTCTTGTAATGGGCATTAAAAGCATCTTGTTATACCACTCTGACCTCCACATCTCTTCTGAGGGGCATTAAAATCGTCTTGTTATGCAACTCTGAACTCTACGTCTCTTGGAAGGGGCATTAAAAGCATCTTGTTAAACCACTCTGACCTCCACGTCTCTTCTGAGGGGCATTAAAAGTGTCTTGTTATACCACTCTGACATCCACATCTCTTGTAAGGGGCATTAAAAGCACCTTGATATACCACTCTGACCTGCACGTCTCTTCTGAGGGGCATTAAAAGCGTCTTGTTATGCCACTCTGACATCCACGTCTCTTGTAATGGGCATTAAAAGCGTCTTTTTATACCACTCTGACCTCCACGTCTCTGGTAAGGGGCATTAAAAGCTTCTAGTTTTACCACTCTAACCTTCACGTCTCTTCTGAGGGGCATTAAAACTGTCTTGCTATACCACTCTGACCTCCACGTCTCTTGTAAGGGGCATGAAAAGTGTCTTGTTATACCACTCTGACCTCCACGTCTCTTCTGAGGGGCATTAAAACCGTTTTGTTATACCACTCTGACCTCCACGTCTCTTGTAAGGGGCAATAAAAGCGTCTTGTTATACCACTCTGACCTCCACGTCTCTTGTAAGGGGCATTAAAAGCGTCGTGTTATACCACTCTAACCTCCACTTCTCTTCTGAGGGGCATTAAAAATGTCTTGTTATACCACTCTGACATCCACGTCTCTTGTAAGAGGCATTAAAAGCATCTTGTTATACCACTCTGACCTCCACGTCTCTTCTAAAGGCATTAAATCGTCTTATTATGCCACTCTGAACTCCACGTCTCTTGTAAGGGGCATTAAAAGCGTCTTGTTATACCACTCTGACCTCCACGTTTCTTCTGAAGGGCATTAAAAGTGTCTCGTTATACCACTCTGACATCCACATCTCTTGTAAGGGGCATTAAAAGAGTCTTGTTATACCACTCTGACCTCCACGTCTCTTCTGAGGGGCATTAAAACTGTCTTGTTATACCACTCTGACCTCCACGTCTCTTGCAAGGGGCATTAAAAGCGTCTTGTTATACCACTCTGACCTCCACGTCTCTAGTAAGGGGCATTAAAAGCGTCTTGTTATACCACTCTGACCTCCACGTCTCTTCTGAGGAGCATTCATACCGTCTTGTTATACCACTCTGACCTGCACGTCTCTTCTGAGGGGCATTAAAAGCGTCTTGTTATGCCACTCTGACCTCCACGTCTCTTCTGAGTGGCATGAAAACCGTCTTATTATGCCACTCTGAACTCCACGTCTCTTGTAAGGGGCATGAAAAGTGTTTTGTTATACCACTCTGACCTCCACGTCTCTTCTGAGGGGCAATAAAAGTGTCTTGTTATACCACTCTGACATCCACATTTCTTGTAAGGGGCATTAAAAGCGTCTTGTTATACCACTCTGACCTCCACGTCTCTTCTGAGGGGCATTAAAACCGTCTTGTTATACCACTCTGACCTCCACGTCTCTTGTAAGGGGCATTAAAAGCATCTTGTTATACCACTCTGACCTCCACGTCTCTTGTAAGGGGTATTTAAAGCGTCTTGTTAAAAACTCTGACCTCCACATCTCTTCTGATGGGCATTAAAAACGTCTTGTTATACCACTCTGACCTCCACGTCTCTTGTAAGGGGCATGAAAAGTGTTTTGTTATACCACTCTGACCTCCACGTCTCTTCTGAGGGGCATTAAAAGTGTCTTGTTATACCACTCTGACATCCACATTTCTTGTAAGGGGCATTAAAAGCGTCTTATTATACCACTCTGACCTCCACGTCTCTTCTGAGGGGCATTAAAACCGTCTTGTTATACCACTCTGACCTCCACGTCTCTTGTAAGGGGCATTAAAAGCATCTTGTTATACCACTCTGACCTCCACGTCACTTCTGAGGAGCATTCAAACCGTCTTGTTATACCACTCTGACCTGCACGTCTCTTCTGAGGGGCATTAAAAGCGTCTTGTTATGCCACTCTGAACTCCACGTCTCTTGTAAAGGGCATTAAAAGCGTCTTGTTATACCACTCTGACCTCCACGTCTCTTCTGAGGGGCATTAAAAGTGTCTTGTTATACCACTCTGACATCCACGTCTCTTGTAAGGGGCATTAAAAGCGTCTTGTTATACCACTCTGACCTCCACGTCTCTTCTGAGTGGCATTAAAACCGTCTTATTATACCACTCTGACCTCCATGTCTCTTGTAAGGGGCATTAAAAGCGTCTTGTTATACAACTCTGACCTCCACGTCTCTTGTAAGGGGCATTAAAAGCGTCTAGTTATACCACTCTAACATCCACGTCTCTTCTGACGGGCATTAAAACCGTCTTGATAAACCACTCTGACCTCCACGTCTCTTCTGAGGGGCATTAAAAGTGTCTTGTTATACCACTCTGACCTCCACGTCTCTTGTAAGGGGTATTTAAAGCGTCTTGTTAAAACACTCTGACCTCCACATCTCTTCTGATGGGCATTAAAAACGTCTTGTTATACCACTCTGACCTCCACGTCTCTTGTAAGGGGCATGAAAAGTGTTTTGTTATACCACTCTGACCTCCACGTCTCTTCTGAGGGGCATTAAAAGTGTCTTGTTATACCACTCTGACATCCACATTTCTTGTAAGGGGCATTAAAAGCGTCTTGTTATACCACTCTGACCTCCACGTCTCTTCTGAGGGGCATTAAAACTGTCTTGTTATACCACTCTGACCTCCACGTCTCTTGTAAGGGGCATTAAAATCATCTTGTTATACCACTCTGACCTCTACGTCTCTTGTAAGGGGCATTAAAAGCGTCTTGTTATACCACTCTGACCTCCACGTCACTTCTGAGGAGCATTCAAACCGTCTTGTTATACCACTCTGACCTGCACGTCTCTTCTGAGGGGCATTAAAAGCGTCTTGTTATGCCACTCTGAACTCCACGTCTCTTGTAAAGGGCATTAAAAGCGTCTTGTTATACCACTCTGACCTCCACGTCTCTTCTGAGGGGCATTAAAAGTGTCTTGTTATACCACTCTGACATCCACGTCTCTTGTAAGGGGCATTAAAAGCGTCTTGTTATACCACTCTGACCTCCACGTCTTTTCTGAGGGGCATAAAAAGCGTCTTGTTATACCACTCTGACCTCCATGTCTCTTAAAAGAGGCATTAAAAGCGTCTTGTTATACGACTCTGACCTCCACGTTTCTTCTGAGGGGCATTAAAACCAGCTTGTTATACCACTCTGACCTCCAAGTCTCTTCTGAGGGGCATTAAAACAGTCTTGTTAGACCATTCTGACCTCCACGTCTCTTCTGAGGGGCATTAAAACCATCTTGTTATACCACTCTGACCTCCACGTCTCTTGTAAGGGGCATTAAAAGCGTCGTGTTATACCACGCTAACCTCCACTTCTCTTCTGAGGGGCATTAAAAACGTCTTGTTATACCACTCTGACATCCACGTCTCTTGTAAGAGGCATTAAAATCGTCTTGTTATACCTCTCTGACCTCCAAGTCTCTTCTGAGGGGCATTAAAAGCGTCTTGTTATACCACTCTGACCTCCACGTTCTTCTGAGGAGCATTCAAACCGTCTTGTTATACCACTCTGACCTCCAAGTCTCTTCTGAGGGGCATTAAAAACATCTTGTTATACCACTCTGACCTCCACATCTCTTGTAATGGGCATTAAAAGCAACTTGTTATACCACTCTGACCTCCAAGTCTCTTCTGAGGGGCATTAAAATTGTCTTGTTATGCCACTCTGTACTCCACGTATCTTGTATGGGGCATTAAAACCATCTTGTTAAACTACTCTGACCTCCACGTCTCTCGTAAGGGGCATTAAAAGCGTCGTGTTATACCACTCTAACCTCCACTTCTCTTCTGAGGGGCATTAAAAACGTCTTGTTATACCACTCTGACATCCACGTCTCTTCTGAGGGGCATTAAATCGTCTTATTATGCCACTCTGAACTACACGTCTCTTGTAAGGGGCATTAAAAGCGTCTTGTTATACCACTATGACCTCCACGTCTTTTGTAAGGGGCATTAAAAGCGTCTTGCTATACCACTCTGACCTCCACATCTCTTCTGAGGAGCATTCAAACCGTCTTGTTATACCACTCTGACCTCCATGTCTCTTCTGAGGGGCATTAAAAGCGTCTTGTTATACCACTCTGACCTCCACATCTCTTGTAATGGGCATTAAAAGCATCTTGTTATACCACTCTGACCTCCACATCTCTTCTGAGGGGCATTAAAATCGTCTTGTTATGCAACTCTGAACTCTACGTCTCTTGGAAGGGGCATTAAAAGCATCTTGTTAAACCACTCTGACCTCCACGTCTCTTCTGAGGGGCATTAAAAGTGTCTTGTTATACCACTCTGACATCCACATCTCTTGTAAGGGGCATTAAAAGCACCTTGATATACCACTCTGACCTGCACGTCTCTTCTGAGGGGCATTAAAAGCGTCTTGTTATGCCACTCTGAACTCCACGTCTCTTGTAAGGGGCATTAAAAGCGTCTTGTTATACTACTCTGACATCCACGTCTCTTGTAAGGGGCATTAAAAGCGTCTTGTTATACCACTCTGACCTCCACGTCTCTGGTAAGGGGCATTAAAAGCTTCTAGTTTTACCACTCTAACCTTCACGTCTCTTCTGAGGGGCATTAAAACTGTCTTGTTATACCACTCTGACCTCCACGTCTCTTGTAAGGGGCATGAAAAGTGTCTTGTTATACCACTCTGACCTCCACGTCTCTTCTGAGGGGCATTAAAACCGTCTTGTTATACCACTCTGACCTCCACGTCTCTTGTAAGGGGCAATAAAAGCGTCTTGTTATACCACTCTGACCTCCACGTCTCTTGTAAGGGGCATTAAAAGCGTCGTGTTATACCACTCTAACCTCCACTTCTCTTCTGAGGGGCATTAAAAATGTCTTGTTATACCACTCTGACATCCACGTCTCTTGTAAGAGGCATTAAAAGCATCTTGTTATACCACTCTGACCTCCACGTCTCTTCTAAAGGCATTAAATCATCTTATTATGCCACTCTGAACTCCACGTCTCTTGTAAGGGGCATTAAAAGCGTCTTGTTATACGACTCTGACCTCCATGTTTCTTCTGAGGGGCATTAAAAGTGTCTCGTTATACCACTCTGACATCCACATCTCTTGTAAGGGGCATTAAAAGAGTCTTGTTATACCACTCTGACCTCCACGTCTCTTCTGAGGGGCATTAAAACTGTCTTGTTATACCACTCTGACCTCCACGTCTCTTGCAAGGGGCATTAAAAGCGTCTTGTTATACCACTCTGACCTCCACGTCTCTAGTAAGGGGCATTAAAAGCATCTTGTTATACCACTCTGACCTCCACGTCTCTTCTGAGGAGCATTCATACCGTCTTGTTATACCACTCTGACCTGCACGTCTCTTCTGAGGGGCATTAAAAGCGTCTTGTTATGCCACTGTGACTTCCACGTCTCTTCTGAGTGGCATGAAAACCGTCTTATTATGCCACTCTGAACTCCACGTCTCTTGTAAGGGGCATGAAAAGTGTTTTGTTATACCACTCTGACCTCCACGTCTCTTCTGAGGGGCATTAAAAGTGTCTTGTTATACCACTCTGACATCCACATTTCTTGTAAGGGGCATTAAAAGCGTCTTGTTATACCACTCTGACCTCCACGTCTCTTCTGAGGGGCATTAAAACCGTCTTGTTATACCACTCTGACCTCCACGTCTCTTGTAAGGGGCATTAAAAGCATCTTGTTATACCACTCTTACCTCCACGTCTCTTGCAAGGGGCGTTAAAAGCGTCTTGTTATACCACTATGAGCTCCACGTCTCTTGTAAGGGGCATTAAAAGCATCTTGTTATTCCACTCTGACCTCCTCGTCTCTTCTGAGGAGCATTCAAACAGTCTTGTTATACCACTCTGACCTCCATATCTCTTCTGAGGGGCATTAAAAATGTCTTGTTATACCACTCTGACCTCCACATCTCTTGTAATGGGCATTAAAAGCATATTGTTATACCACTCTGACCTCCACATCTCTTGTAAGTGGCATTAAAAGCTTCTTGTTATACCACTCTGACCTCCACGTCTCTTCTGAGGGGCATTAAAACCGTCTTTTTATACCACTCTGACCTCCATGTCTCTTGTAAAGGGCATTAAAAGCAGATTGTTATACCACTCTGACCTCCACGTCTCTTGTAAGGGACATTAAAAGCGTCTAGTTATACCACTGTAACCTCCACGTCTCTTCTGAGGGGCATTAAAACCGTCTTGTTATACCACTCTGACCTCCACGTCTCTTCTGAGGGGCATTAAAAGTGTCTTGTTATACCACTCTGACATCCACATCTCTTGTAAGGGGCATTAAAAGCGTCTTGTTATACCACTCTGACCTCCACGTCTCTTCTGAGGGGCATTAAAAGTGTCTTGTTATTCCACTCTGACATCCACATCTCTTGTAAGTGGCATTAAAAGCGTGTTGTTTTACCCCTCTGACCTCCACGTCTCTTCTGAGGGGCATTAAAACCGTCTTGTTATACCACTCTGACCTCCACGTCTCTTGTAAGGGGCATTAAAAGCGTCTTGTTATACCACTCTGACCTCCACGTCTCTTGTAAGGGGCATTAAAAGCATCTTGTTATTCCACTCTGACCTCCTCGTCTCTTCTGAGGAGCATTCAAACAGTCTTGTTATTCCACTATGACCTCCATGTCTCTTCTGAGGGGCATTAAAAATGTCTTGTTATACCACTCTGACCTCCACATCTCTTGTAATGGGCATTAAAAGCATCTTGTTATACCACTCTGACCTCCACATCTCTTGTAAGTGGCATTAAAAGCGTCTTGTTATACCACCCTGACCTCCACTTCTCTTCTGAGGGGCATTAAAACCGTCTTATTATACCACTCTGACCTCCATGTCTCTTGTAAAGGGCATTAAAATTGTCTTGTTATACCACTCTGACCTCCACGTCTCTTGTAAGGGGCATTAAAAGCGTCTAGTTATACCACTGTAACCTCCACGTCTCTTCTGAGGGGCATTAAAACCGTCTTGTTATACCACTCTGACCTCCACGTCTCTTCTGAGGGGCATTAAAAGTGTCTTGTTATACCACTCTGAATTCCACGTCTCTTGTAAGGGGTATTTAAAGTGTCTTGTTAAAACATTCTGACCTCCACATCTCTTCTGAGGGGCATTAAAAGCGTCTTGTTATACCACTCTGACCTCCATGTCTCTTGTAAGGGGCATGAAAAGTGTCTTGTTATACCACTCTGACCTCCACGTCTCTTCTGAGTGGCATTAAAAGTGTCTTGTTATACCACTCTGACATCCACATCTCTTGTAAGGGGCAGTAAAAGCGTCTTGTTATACCACTCTGACCTCCACGTCTCTTCTCAGGGGCATTAAAACCGTCTTGTTATACCAATCTGACCTCCACATCTCTTGTAAGGGGCATTAAAAGCATCTTGTTATACCACTCTGACCTCCACGTCTCTTGTAAGGGGCATTAAAAGCGTCTTGTTATACCACTCTGACCTCCACGTCACTTCTGAGGAGCATTCAAACCATCTTGTTTAACCACTCTGACCTGCACTTCTCTTCTGAGGGACATTAAAAGCGTCTTGTTGTGCCACTCGAAAATCCACGTCTCTTGTAAGGGGCATTAAAAGCGTCTTGTTATACCACTCTGACCTCCACATCTCTTCTGAGGGGCATTAAAAGTGTCTTGTTATACCTCTCTGACATCCACGTCTCTTGTAAGGGGCATTAAAAGCGCCTTGTTATACCACTCTGACCTCCAGGTCTCTTCTGAGGGGCATTAAAAGTGTCTTGATATACCAATCTGACATCCGCATCTCTTGTAAGTGACATTAAAAGCGTCTTGTTATACCAATCTGACCTCCACGTCTCTTCTGAGGGGCATTAAAACCGTCTTGTTATACCACTCTGACCTCCAAGTCTCTTGTAATGGGCATTAAAAGCGTCTTGTTATACCACTATGACCTCCACGTCTTTTGTAAGGGGCATTAAAAGCGTCTTGCTATACCACTCTGACCTCCACATCTCTTCTGAGGAGCATTCAAACCGTCTTGTTATACCACTCTGACCTCCATGTCTCTTCTGAGGGGCATTAAAAGCGTCTTGTTATACCACTCTGACCTCCACATCTCTTGTAATGGGCATTAAAAGCATCTTGTTATACCACTCTGACCTCCACATCTCTTCTGAGGGGCATTAAAATCGTCTTGTTATGCAACTCTGAACTCTACGTCTCTTGGAAGGGGCATTAAAAGCATCTTGTTAAACCACTCTGACCTCCACGTCTCTTCTGAGGGGCATTAAAAGTGTCTTGTTATACCACTCTGACATCCACATCTCTTGTAAGGGGCATTAAAAGCACCTTGATATACCACTCTGACCTGCACGTCTCTTCTGAGGGGCATTAAAAGCGTCTTGTTATGCCACTCTGAACTCCACGTCTCTTGTAAGGGGCATTAAAAGCGTCTTGTTATACTACTCTGACATCCACGTCTCTTGTAAGGGGCATTAAAAGCGTCTTGTTATACCACTCTGACCTCCACGTCTCTGGTAAGGGGCATTAAAAGCTTCTAGTTTTACCACTCTAACCTTCACGTCTCTTCTGAGGGGCATTAAAACTGTCTTGTTATACCACTCTGACCTCCACGTCTCTTGTAAGGGGCATGAAAAGTGTCTTGTTATACCACTCTGACCTCCACGTCTCTTCTGAGGGGCATTAAAACCGTCTTGTTATACCACTCTGACCTCCACGTCTCTTGTAAGGGGCAATAAAAGCGTCTTGTTATACCACTCTGACCTCCACGTCTCTTGTAAGGGGCATTAAAAGCGTCGTGTTATACCACTCTAACCTCCACTTCTCTTCTGAGGGGCATTAAAAATGTCTTGTTATACCACTCTGACATCCACGTCTCTTGTAAGAGGCATTAAAAGCATCTTGTTATACCACTCTGACCTCCACGTCTCTTCTAAAGGCATTAAATCATCTTATTATGCCACTCTGAACTCCACGTCTCTTGTAAGGGGCATTAAAAGCGTCTTGTTATACGACTCTGACCTCCATGTTTCTTCTGAGGGGCATTAAAAGTGTCTCGTTATACCACTCTGACATCCACATCTCTTGTAAGGGGCATTAAAAGAGTCTTGTTATACCACTCTGACCTCCACGTCTCTTCTGAGGGGCATTAAAACTGTCTTGTTATACCACTCTGACCTCCACGTCTCTTGCAAGGGGCATTAAAAGCGTCTTGTTATACCACTCTGACCTCCACGTCTCTAGTAAGGGGCATTAAAAGCATCTTGTTATACCACTCTGACCTCCACGTCTCTTCTGAGGAGCATTCATACCGTCTTGTTATACCACTCTGACCTGCACGTCTCTTCTGAGGGGCATTAAAAGCGTCTTGTTATGCCACTCTGACTTCCACGTCTCTTCTGAGTGGCATGAAAACCGTCTTATTATGCCACTCTGAACTCCACGTCTCTTGTAAGGGGCATGAAAAGTGTTTTGTTATACCACTCTGACCTCCACGTCTCTTCTGAGGGGCATTAAAAGTGTCTTGTTATACCACTCTGACATCCACATTTCTTGTAAGGGGCATTAAAAGCGTCTTGTTATACCACTCTGACCTCCACGTCTCTTCTGAGGGGCATTAAAACCGTCTTGTTATACCACTCTGACCTCCACGTCTCTTGTAAGGGGCATTAAAAGCATCTTGTTATACCACTCTGACCTCTACGTCTCTTGGAAGGGGCATTAAAAGCGTCTTGTTATACCACTCTGACCTCCACGTCTCTTGTAAGGGGTATTTAAAGCGTCTTGTTAAAACACTCTGACCTCCACATCTCTTCTGACGGGCATTAAAAACGTCTTGTTATACCACTCTGACCTCCACGTCTCTTGTAAGGGGCATGAAAAGTGTTTTGTTATACCACTCTTACCTCCACGTCTCTTCTGAGGGGCATTAAAAGTGTCTTGTTATACCACTCTGACATCCACATTTCTTGTAAGGGGCATTAAAAGCGTCTTGTTATACCACTCTGACCTCCACGTCTCTTCTGAGGGGCATTAAAACCGTCTTGTTATACCACTCTGACCTCCATGTCTCTTGTAAAGGGCATTAAAAGCAGATTGTTATACCACTCTGACCTCCACGTCTCTTGTAAGGGACATTAAAAGCGTCTAGTTATACCACTGTAACCTCCACGTCTCTTCTGAGGGGCATTAAAACCGTCTTGTTATACCACTCTGACCTCCACGTCTCTTCTGAGGGGCATTAAAAGTGTCTTGTTATACCACTCTGACATCCACATCTCTTGTAAGGGGCATTAAAAGCGTCTTGTTATACCACTCTGACCTCCACGTCTCTTCTGAGGGGCATTAAAAGTGTCTTGTTATTCCACTCTGACATCCACATCTCTTGTAAGTGGCATTAAAAGCGTGTTGTTTTACCCCTCTGACCTCCACGTCTCTTCTGAGGGGCATTAAAACCGTCTTGTTATACCACTCTGACCTCCACGTCTCTTTTAAGGGCCATTAAAAGCATCTTGTTATACCACTCTGACCTCCACGTCTCTTGCAAGGGGCATTAAAAGCGTCTTGTTATACCACTCTGACCTCCACGTCTCTTGTAAGGGGCATTAAAAGCATCTTGTTATTCCACTCTGACCTCCTCGTCTCTTCTGAGGAGCATTCAAACAGTCTTGTTATACCACTATGACCTCCATGTCTCTTCTGAGGGGCATTAAAAATGTCTTGTTATACCACTCTGACCTCCACATCTCTTATAATGGGCATTAAAAGCATCTTGTTATACCACTCTGACCTCCACATCTCTTGTAAGTGGCATTAAAAGCGTCTTGTTATACCACCCTGACCTCCACTTCTCTTCTGAGGGGCATTAAAACCGTCTTATTATACCACTCTGACCTCCATGTCTCTTGTAAAGGGCATTAAAAGCGTCTTGTTATACCACTCTGACCTCCACGTCTCTTGTAAGGGGCATTAAAAGCGTCTAGTTATACCACTGTAACCTCCACGTCTCTTCTGAGGGGCATTAAAACCGTCTTGTTATACCACTCTGACCTCCACGTCTCTTCTGAGGGGCATTAAAAGTGTCTTGTTATACCACTCTGAATTCCACGTCTCTTGTAAGGGGTATTTAAAGTGTCTTGTTAAAACATTCTGACCTCCACATCTCTTCTGAGGGGCATTAAAAGCGTCTTGTTATACCACTCTGACCTCCATGTCTCTTGTAAGGGGCATGAAAATTGTCTTGTTATACCACTCTGACCCCCACGTCTCTTCTGAGTGGCATTAAAAGTGTCTTGTTATACCACTCTGACATCCACATCTCTTGTAAGGGGCAGTAAAAGCGTCTTGTTATACCACTCTGACCTCCACGTCTCTTCTCAGGGGCATTAAAACCGTCTTGTTATACCAATCTGACCTCCACATCTCTTGTAAGGGGCATTAAAAGCATCTTGTTATACCACTCTGACCTCCACGTCTCTTGTAAGGGGCATTAAAAGCGTCTTGTTATACCACTCTGACCTCCAAGTCACTTCTGAGGAGCATTCAAACCATCTTGTTTAACCACTCTGACCTGCACTTCTCTTCTGAGGGGCATTAAAAGCGTCTTGTTGTGCCACTCGAAAATCCACGTCTCTTGTAAGGGGCATTAAAAGCGTCTTGTTATACCACTCTGACCTCCACGTCTCTTCTGAGGGGCATTAAAAGTGTCTTGTTATACCTCTCTGACATCCACGTCTCTTGTAAGGGGCATTAAAAGCGTCTTGTTATACCACTCTGACCTCCAGGTCTCTTCTGAGGGGCATTAAAAGTGTCTTGATATACCACTCTGACATCCGCATCTCTTGTAAGTGACATTAAAAGCATCTTGTTATACCAATCTGACCTCCACGTCTCTTCTGAGGGGCATTAAAACCGTCTTGTTATACCACTCTGACCTCCAAGTCTCTTGTAATGGGCATTAAAAGCGTCTTGTTATACCACTATGACCTCCACGTCTTTTGTAAGGGGCATTAAAAGCATCTTGCTATACCACTCTGACCTCCACGTCTCTTCTGAGGAGCATTCAAACCGTCTTCTTATACCACTCTGACCTCCATGTCTCTTCTGAGGGGCATTAAAAGCGTCTTGTTATACCACTCTGACCTCCACATCTCTTGTAATGGGCATTAAAAGCATCTTGTTATACCACTCTGACCTCCACATCTCTTCTGAGGGGCATTAAAATCGTCTTGTTATGCAACTCTGAACTCTACGTCTCTTGGAAGGGGCATTAAAAGCATCTTGTTAAACCACTCTGACCTCCACGTCTCTTCTGAGGGGCATTAAAAGTGTCTTGTTATACCACTCTGACATCCACATCTCTTGTAAGGGGCATTAAAAGCACCTTGATATACCACTCTGACCTGCACGTCTCTTCTGAGGGGCATTAAAAGCGTCTTGTTATGCCACTCTGACATCCACGTCTCTTGTAATGGGCATTAAAAGCGTCTTTTTATACCACTCTGACCTCCACGTCTCTGGTAAGGGGCATTAAAAGCTTCTAGTTTTACCACTCTAACCTTCACGTCTCTTCTGAGGGGCATTAAAACTGTCTTGCTATACCACTCTGACCTCCACGTCTCTTGTAAGGGGCATGAAAAGTGTCTTGTTATACCACTCTGACCTCCACGTCTCTTCTGAGGGGCATTAAAACCGTTTTGTTATACCACTCTGACCTCCACGTCTCTTGTAAGGGGCAATAAAAGCGTCTTGTTATACCACTCTGACCTCCACGTCTCTTGTAAGGGGCATTAAAAGCGTCGTGTTATACCACTCTAACCTCCACTTCTCTTCTGAGGGGCATTAAAAATGTCTTGTTATACCACTCTGACATCCACGTCTCTTGTAAGAGGCATTAAAAGCATCTTGTTATACCACTCTGACCTCCACGTCTCTTCTAAAGGCATTAAATCGTCTTATTATGCCACTCTGAACTCCACGTCTCTTGTAAGGGGCATTAAAAGCGTCTTGTTATACCACTCTGACCTCCACGTTTCTTCTGAAGGGCATTAAAAGTGTCTCGTTATACCACTCTGACATCCACATCTCTTGTAAGGGGCATTAAAAGAGTCTTGTTATACCACTCTGACCTCCACGTCTCTTCTGAGGGGCATTAAAACTGTCTTGTTATACCACTCTGACCTCCACGTCTCTTGCAAGGGGCATTAAAAGCGTCTTGTTATACCACTCTGACCTCCACGTCTCTAGTAAGGGGCATTAAAAGCGTCTTGTTATACCACTCTGACCTCCACGTCTCTTCTGAGGAGCATTCATACCGTCTTGTTATACCACTCTGACCTGCACGTCTCTTCTGAGGGGCATTAAAAGCGTCTTGTTATGCCACTCTGACCTCCACGTCTCTTCTGAGTGGCATGAAAACCGTCTTATTATGCCACTCTGAACTCCACGTCTCTTGTAAGGGGCATGAAAAGTGTTTTGTTATACCACTCTGACCTCCACGTCTCTTCTGAGGGGCAATAAAAGTGTCTTGTTATACCACTCTGACATCCACATTTCTTGTAAGGGGCATTAAAAGCGTCTTGTTATACCACTCTGACCTCCACGTCTCTTCTGAGGGGCATTAAAACCGTCTTGTTATACCACTCTGACCTCCACGTCTCTTGTAAGGGGCATTAAAAGCATCTTGTTATACCACTCTGACCTCCACGTCTCTTGTAAGGGGTATTTAAAGCGTCTTGTTAAAAACTCTGACCTCCACATCTCTTCTGATGGGCATTAAAAACGTCTTGTTATACCACTCTGACCTCCACGTCTCTTGTAAGGGGCATGAAAAGTGTTTTGTTATACCACTCTGACCTCCACGTCTCTTCTGAGGGGCATTAAAAGTGTCTTGTTATACCACTCTGACATCCACATTTCTTGTAAGGGGCATTAAAAGCGTCTTATTATACCACTCTGACCTCCACGTCTCTTCTGAGGGGCATTAAAACCATCTTGTTATACCACTCTGACCTCCACGTCTCTTGTAAGGGGCATTAAAAGCATCTTGTTATACCACTCTGACCTCCACGTCACTTCTGAGGAGCATTCAAACCGTCTTGTTATACCACTCTGACCTGCACGTCTCTTCTGAGGGGCATTAAAAGCGTCTTGTTATGCCACTCTGAACTCCACGTCTCTTGTAAAGGGCATTAAAAGCGTCTTGTTATACCACTCTGACCTCCACGTCTCTTCTGAGGGGTATTAAAAGTGTCTTGTTATACCACTCTGACATCCACGTCTCTTGTAAGGGGCATTAAAAGCGTCTTGTTATACCACTCTGACCTCCACGTCTCTTCTGAGTGGCATTAAAACCGTCTTATTATACCACTCTGACCTCCATGTCTCTTGTAAGGGGCATTAAAAGCGTCTTGTTATACAACTCTGACCTCCACGTCTCTTGTAAGGGGCATTAAAAGCGTCTAGTTATACCACTCTAACATCCACGTCTCTTCTGACGGGCATTAAAACCGTCTTGATAAACCACTCTGACCTCCACGTCTCTTCTGAGGGGCATTAAAAGTGTCTTGTTATACCACTCTGACCTCCACGTCTCTTGTAAGGGGTATTTAAAGCGTCTTGTTAAAACACTCTGACCTCCACATCTCTTCTGATGGGCATTAAAAACGTCTTGTTATACCACTCTGACCTCCACGTCTCTTGTAAGGGGCATGAAAAGTGTTTTGTTATACCACTCTGACCTCCACGTCTCTTCTGAGGGGCATTAAAAGTGTCTTGTTATACCACTCTGACATCCACATTTCTTGTAAGGGGCATTAAAAGCGTCTTGTTATACCACTCTGACCTCCACGTCTCTTCTGAGGGGCATTAAAACTGTCTTGTTATACCACTCTGACCTCCACGTCTCTTGTAAGGGGCATTAAAATCATCTTGTTATACCACTCTGACCTCTACGTCTCTTGTAAGGGGCATTAAAAGCGTCTTGTTATACCACTCTGACCTCCACGTCACTTCTGAGGAGCATTCAAACCGTCTTGTTATACCACTCTGACCTGCACGTCTCTTCTGAGGGGCATTAAAAGCGTCTTGTTATGCCACTCTGAACTCCACGTCTCTTGTAAAGGGCATTAAAAGCGTCTTGTTATACCACTCTGACCTCCACGTCTCTTCTGAGGGGCATTAAAAGTGTCTTGTTATACCACTCTGACATCCACGTCTCTTGTAAGGGGCATTAAAAGCGTCTTGTTATACCACTCTGACCTCCACGTCTTTTCTGAGGGGCATAAAAAGCGTCTTGTTATACCACTCTGACCTCCATGTCTCTTAAAAGAGGCATTAAAAGCGTCTTGTTATACGACTCTGACCTCCACGTTTCTTCTGAGGGGCATTAAAACCAGCTTGTTATACCACTCTGACCTCCACGTCTCTTCTGAGGGGCATTAAAACAGTCTTGTTAGACCATTCTGACCTCCACGTCTCTTCTGAGGGGCATTAAAACCATCTTGTTATACCACTCTGACCTCCACGTCTCTTGTAAGGGGCATTAAAAGCGTCGTGTTATACCACGCTAACCTCCACTTCTCTTCTGAGGGGCATTAAAAACGTCTTGTTATACCACTCTGACATCCACGTCTCTTGTAAGAGGCATTAAAATCGTCTTGTTATACCTCTCTGACCTCCAAGTCTCTTCTGAGGGGCATTAAAAGCGTCTTGTTATACCACTCTGACCTCCACGTTCTTCTGAGGAGCATTCAAACCGTCTTGTTATACCACTCTGACCTCCAAGTCTCTTCTGAGGGGCATTAAAAACATCTTGTTATACCACTCTGACCTCCACATCTCTTGTAATGGGCATTAAAAGCAACTTGTTATACCACTCTGACCTCCAAGTCTCTTCTGAGGGGCATTAAAATTGTCTTGTTATGCCACTCTGTACTCCACGTATCTTGTATGGGGCATTAAAACCATCTTGTTAAACTACTCTGACCTCCACGTCTCTCGTAAGGGGCATTAAAAGCGTCGTGTTATACCACTCTAACCTCCACTTCTCTTCTGAGGGGCATTAAAAACGTCTTGTTATACCACTCTGACATCCACGTCTCTTCTGAGGGGCATTAAATCGTCTTATTATGCCACTCTGAACTCCACGTCTCTTGTAAGGGGCATTAAAAGCGTCTTGTTATACCACTCTGACCTCCACGTCTCTTCTGAGGGGCATTAAAAGTGTCTTGTTATACCACTCTGACATCCACATCTCTTGTAAGGGGCATTAAAAGAGTCTTGTTATACCACTCTGACCTCCACGTCTCTTCTGAGGGGCATTAAAACTGTCTTGTTATACCACTCTGACCTCCACGTCTCTTGAAAGGGGCATTAAAAGCGTCTTGTTATACCACTCTGACCTCCACGTCTCTTGTAAGGGGCATTAAAAGCGTCTTGTTATACCACTCTGACCTCCACGTCTCTTCTGAGTGGCATTAAAACCGTCTTATTATACCACTCTGACCTCCATGTCTCTTGTAAGGGGCATTAAAAGCGTCTTGTTATACAACTCTGACCTCCACGTCTCTTGTAAGGGGCATTAAAAGCGTCTAGTTATACCACTCTAACATCCACGTCTCTTCTGACGGGCATTAAAACCGTCTTGATAAACCACTCTGACCTCCACGTCTCTTCTGAGGGGCATTAAAAGTGTCTTGTTATACCACTCTGACCTCCACGTCTCTTGTAAGGGGTATTTAAAGCGTCTTGTTAAAACACTCTGACCTCCACATCTCTTCTGATGGGCATTAAAAACGTCTTGTTATACCACTCTGACCTCCACGTCTCTTGTAAGGGGCATGAAAAGTGTTTTGTTATACCACTCTGACCTCCACGTCTCTTCTGAGGGGCATTAAAAGTGTCTTGTTATACCACTCTGACATCCACATTTCTTGTAAGGGGCATTAAAAGCGTCTTGTTATACCACTCTGACCTCCACGTCTCTTCTGAGGGGCATTAAAACTGTCTTGTTATACCACTCTGACCTCCACGTCTCTTGTAAGGGGCATTAAAATCATCTTGTTATACCACTCTGACCTCTACGTCTCTTGTAAGGGGCATTAAAAGCGTCTTGTTATACCACTCTGACCTCCACGTCACTTCTGAGGAGCATTCAAACCGTCTTGTTATACCACTCTGACCTGCACGTCTCTTCTGAGGGGCATTAAAAGCGTCTTGTTATGCCACTCTGAACGCCACGTCTCTTGTAAAGGGCATTAAAAGCGTCTTGTTATACCACTCTGACCTCCACGTCTCTTCTGAGGGGCATTAAAAGTGTCTTGTTATACCACTCTGACATCCACGTCTCTTGTAAGGGGCATTAAAAGCGTCTTGTTATACCACTCTGACCTCCACGTCTTTTCTGAGGGGCATTAAAAGCGTCTTGTTATACCACTCTGACCTCCATGTCTCTTAAAAGAGGCATTAAAAGCGTCTTGTTATACGACTCTGACCTCCACGTTTCTTCTGAGGGGCATTAAAACCGGCTTGTTATACCACTCTGACCTCCACGTCTCTTCTGAGGGGCATTAAAACAGTCTTGTTAGACCATTCTGACCTCCACGTCTCTTCTGAGGGGCATTAAAACCATCTTGTTATACCACTCTGACCTCCACGTCTCTTGTAAGGGGCATTAAAAGCGTCGTGTTATACCACGCTAACCTCCACTTCTCTTCTGAGGGGCATTAAAAACGTCTTGTTATACCACTCTGACATCCACGTCTCTTGTAAGAGGCATTAAAATCGTCTTGTTATACCTCTCTGACCTCCAAGTCTCTTCTGAGGGGCATTAAAAGCGTCTTGTTATACCACTCTGACCTCCACGTTCTTCTGAGGAGCATTCAAACCGTCTTGTTATACCACTCTGACCTCCAAGTCTCTTCTGAGGGGCATTAAAAACATCTTGTTATACCACTCTGACCTCCACATCTCTTGTATTGGGCATTAAAAGCAACTTGTTATACCACTCTGACCTCCAAGTCTCTTCTGAGGGGCATTAAAATTGTCTTGTTATGCCACTCTGTACTCCACGTATCTTGTATGGGGCATTAAAACCATCTTGTTAAACTACTCTGACCTCCACGTCTCTCGTAAGGGGCATTAAAAGCGTCGTGTTATACCACTCTAACCTCCACTTCTCTTCTGAGGGGCATTAAAAACGTCTTGTTATACCACTCTGACATCCACGTCTCTTCTGAGGGGCATTAAATCGTCTTATTATGCCACTCTGAACTCCACGTCTATTGTAAGGGGCATTAAAAGCGTCTTGTTATACCACTCTGACCTCCACGTCTCTTCTGAGGGGCATTAAAAGTGTCTTGTTATACCACTCTGACATCCACATCTCTTGTAAGGGGCATTAAAAGAGTCTTGTTATACCACTCTGACCTCCACGTCTCTTCTGAGGGGCATTAAAACTGTCTTGTTATACCACTCTGACCTCCACGTCTCTTGAAAGGGGCATTAAAAGCGTCTTGTTATACCACTCTGACCTCCACGTCTCTTGTAAGGGGCATTAAAAGCGTCTTGTTATACCACTCTGACCTCCACGTCTCTTCTGAGTGGCATTAAAACCGTCTTATTATACCACTCTGACCTCCATGTCTCTTGTAAGGGGCATTAAAAGCGTCTTGTTATACAACTCTGACCTCCACGTCTCTTGTAAGGGGCATTAAAAGCGTCTAGTTATACCACTCTAACATCCACGTCTCTTCTGACGGGCATTAAAACCGTCTTGATAAACCACTCTGACCTCCACGTCTCTTCTGAGGGGCATTAAAAGTGTCTTGTTATACCACTCTGACCTCCACGTCTCTTGTAAGGGGTATTTAAAGCGTCTTGTTAAAACACTCTGACCTCCACATCTCTTCTGATGGGCATTAAAAACGTCTTGTTATACCACTCTGACCTCCACGTCTCTTGTAAGGGGCATGAAAAGTGTTTTGTTATACCACTCTGACCTCCACGTCTCTTCTGAGGGGCATTAAAAGTGTCTTGTTATACCACTCTGACATCCACATTTCTTGTAAGGGGCATTAAAAGCGTCTTGTTATACCACTCTGACCTCCACGTCTCTTCTGAGGGGCATTAAAACTGTCTTGTTATACCACTCTGACCTCCACGTCTCTTGTAAGGGGCATTAAAATCATCTTGTTATACCACTCTGACCTCTACGTCTCTTGTAAGGGGCATTAAAAGCGTCTTGTTATACCACTCTGACCTCCACGTCACTTCTGAGGAGCATTCAAACCGTCTTGTTATACCACTCTGATCTGCACGTCTCTTCTGAGGGGCATTAAAAGCGTCTTGTTATGCCACTCTGAACTCCACGTCTCTTGTAAAGGGCATTAAAAGCGTCTTGTTATACCACTCTGACCTCCACGTCTCTTCTGAGGGGCATTAAAAGTGTCTTGTTATACCACTCTGACATCCACGTCTCTTGTAAGGGGCATTAAAAGCGTCTTGTTATACCACTCTGACCTCCACGTCTTTTCTGAGGGGCATTAAAAGCGTCTTGTTATACCACTCTGACCTCCATGTCTCTTAAAAGAGGCATTAAAAGCGTCTTGTTATACGACTCTGACCTCCACGTTTCTTCTGAGGGGCATTAAAACCGGCTTGTTATACCACTCTGACCTCCACGTCTCTTCTGAGGGGCATTAAAACAGTCTTGTTAGACCATTCTGACCTCCACGTCTCTTCTGAGGGGCATTAAAACCATCTTGTTATACCACTCTGACCTCCACGTCTCTTGTAAGGGGCATTAAAAGCGTCGTGTTATACCACGCTAACCTCCACTTCTCTTCTGAGGGGCATTAAAAACGTCTTGTTATACCACTCTGACATCCACGTCTCTTGTAAGAGGCATTAAAATCGTCTTGTTATACCTCTCTGACCTCCAAGTCTCTTCTGAGGGGCATTAAAAGCGTCTTGTTATACCACTCTGACCTCCACGTTCTTCTGAGGAGCATTCAAACCGTCTTGTTATACCACTCTGACCTCCAAGTCTCTTCTGAGGGGCATTAAAAACATCTTGTTATACCACTCTGACCTCCACATCTCTTGTAATGGGCATTAAAAGCAACTTGTTATACCACTCTGACCTCCAAGTCTCTTCTGAGGGGCATTAAAATTGTCTTGTTATGCCACTCTGTACTCCACGTATCTTGTATGGGGCATTAAAACCATCTTGTTAAACTACTCTGACCTCCACGTCTCTCGTAAGGGGCATTAAAAGCGTCGTGTTATACCACTCTAACCTCCACTTCTCTTCTGAGGGGCATTAAAAACGTCTTGTTATACCACTCTGACATCCACGTCTCTTCTGAGGGGCATTAAATCGTCTTATTATGCCACTCTGAACTCCACGTCTCTTGTAAGGGGCATTAAAAGCGTCTTGTTATACCACTCTGACCTCCACGTCTTTTCTGAGGGGCATTAAAAGTGTCTTGTTATACCACTCTGACATCCACATCTCTTGTAAGGGGCATTAAAAGAGTCTTGTTATACCACTCTGACCTCCACGTCTCTTCTGAGGGGCATTAAAACTGTCTTGTTATACCACTCTGACCTCCACGTCTCTTGAAAGGGGCATTAAAAGCGTCTTGTTATACCACTCTGACCTCCACGTCTCTAGTAAGGGGCATTAAAAGCGTCTTGTTATACCACTCTGACCTCCACGTCTCTTCTGAGGAGCATTCATACCGTCTTGTTATACCACTCTGACCTGCACGTCTCTTCTGAGGGGCATTAAAAGCGTCTTGTTATGCCACTCTGACCTCCACGTCTCTTCTGAGTGGCATTAAAACTGTCTTATTATACCACTCTGACCTCCATGTCTCTTGTAAGGGGCATTAAAAGCGTCTTGTTATACAACTCTGACCTCCACGTCTCTTGTAAGGGGCATTAAAAGCGTCTAGTTATACCACTCTAACATCCACGTCTCTTCTGACGGGCATTAAAACCGTCTTGATAAACCACTCTGACCTCCACGTCTCTTCTGAGGGGCATTAAAAGTGTCTTGTTATACCACTCTGACCTCCACGTCTCTTGTAAGGGGTATTTAAAGCGTCTTGTTAAAACACTCTGACCTCCACATCTCTTCTGATGGGCATTAAAAACGTCTTGTTATACCACTCTGACCTCCACGTCTCTTGTAAGGGGCATGAAAAGTGTTTTGTTATACCACTCTGACCTCCACGTCTCTTCTGAGGGGCATTAAAAGTGTCTTGTTATACCACTCTGACATCCACATTTCTTGTAAGGGGCATTAAAAGCGTCTTGTTATACCACTCTGACCTCCACGTCTCTTCTGAGGGGCATTAAAACTGTCTTGTTATACCACTCTGACCTCCACGTCTCTTGTAAGGGGCATTAAAATCATCTTGTTATACCACTCTGACCTCTACGTCTCTTGTAAGGGGCATTAAAAGCGTCTTGTTATACCACTCTGACCTCCACGTCACTTCTGAGGAGCATTCAAACCGTCTTGTTATACCACTCTGACCTGCACGTCTCTTCTGAGGGGCATTAAAAGCGTCTTGTTATGCCACTCTGAACGCCACGTCTCTTGTAAAGGGCATTAAAAGCGTCTTGTTATACCACTCTGACCTCCACGTCTCTTCTGAGGGGCATTAAAAGTGTCTTGTTATACCACTCTGACATCCACGTCTCTTGTAAGGGGCATTAAAAGCGTCTTGTTATACCACTCTGACCTCCACGTCTTTTCTGAGGGGCATTAAAAGCGTCTTGTTATACCACTCTGACCTCCATGTCTCTTAAAAGAGGCATTAAAAGCGTCTTGTTATACGACTCTGACCTCCACGTTTCTTCTGAGGGGCATTAAAACCGGCTTGTTATACCACTCTGACCTCCACGTCTCTTCTGAGGGGCATTAAAACAGTCTTGTTAGACCATTCTGACCTCCACGTCTCTTCTGAGGGGCATTAAAACCATCTTGTTATACCACTCTGACCTCCACGTCTCTTGTAAGGGGCATTAAAAGCGTCGTGTTATACCACGCTAACCTCCACTTCTCTTCTGAGGGGCATTAAAAACGTCTTGTTATACCACTCTGACATCCACGTCTCTTGTAAGAGGCATTAAAATCGTCTTGTTATACCTCTCTGACCTCCAAGTCTCTTCTGAGGGGCATTAAAAGCGTCTTGTTATACCACTCTGACCTCCACGTTCTTCTGAGGAGCATTCAAACCGTCTTGTTATACCACTCTGACCTCCAAGTCTCTTCTGAGGGGCATTAAAAACATCTTGTTATACCACTCTGACCTCCACATCTCTTGTATTGGGCATTAAAAGCAACTTGTTATACCACTCTGACCTCCAAGTCTCTTCTGAGGGGCATTAAAATTGTCTTGTTATGCCACTCTGTACTCCACGTATCTTGTATGGGGCATTAAAACCATCTTGTTAAACTACTCTGACCTCCACGTCTCTCGTAAGGGGCATTAAAAGCGTCGTGTTATACCACTCTAACCTCCACTTCTCTTCTGAGGGGCATTAAAAACGTCTTGTTATACCACTCTGACATCCACGTCTCTTCTGAGGGGCATTAAATCGTCTTATTATGCCACTCTGAACTCCACGTCTATTGTAAGGGGCATTAAAAGCGTCTTGTTATACCACTCTGACCTCCACGTCTCTTCTGAGGGGCATTAAAAGTGTCTTGTTATACCACTCTGACATCCACATCTCTTGTAAGGGGCATTAAAAGAGTCTTGTTATACCACTCTGACCTCCACGTCTCTTCTGAGGGGCATTAAAACTGTCTTGTTATACCACTCTGACCTCCACGTCTCTTGAAAGGGGCATTAAAAGCGTCTTGTTATACCACTCTGACCTCCACGTCTCTTGTAAGGGGCATTAAAAGCGTCTTGTTATACCACTCTGACCTCCACGTCTCTTCTGAGTGGCATTAAAACCGTCTTATTATACCACTCTGACCTCCATGTCTCTTGTAAGGGGCATTAAAAGCGTCTTGTTATACAACTCTGACCTCCACGTCTCTTGTAAGGGGCATTAAAAGCGTCTAGTTATACCACTCTAACATCCACGTCTCTTCTGACGGGCATTAAAACCGTCTTGATAAACCACTCTGACCTCCACGTCTCTTCTGAGGGGCATTAAAAGTGTCTTGTTATACCACTCTGACCTCCACGTCTCTTGTAAGGGGTATTTAAAGCGTCTTGTTAAAACACTCTGACCTCCACATCTCTTCTGATGGGCATTAAAAACGTCTTGTTATACCACTCTGACCTCCACGTCTCTTGTAAGGGGCATGAAAAGTGTTTTGTTATACCACTCTGACCTCCACGTCTCTTCTGAGGGGCATTAAAAGTGTCTTGTTATACCACTCTGACATCCACATTTCTTGTAAGGGGCATTAAAAGCGTCTTGTTATACCACTCTGACCTCCACGTCTCTTCTGAGGGGCATTAAAACTGTCTTGTTATACCACTCTGACCTCCACGTCTCTTGTAAGGGGCATTAAAATCATCTTGTTATACCACTCTGACCTCTACGTCTCTTGTAAGGGGCATTAAAAGCGTCTTGTTATACCACTCTGACCTCCACGTCACTTCTGAGGAGCATTCAAACCGTCTTGTTATACCACTCTGACCTGCACGTCTCTTCTGAGGGGCATTAAAAGCGTCTTGTTATGCCACTCTGAACTCCACGTCTCTTGTAAAGGGCATTAAAAGCGTCTTGTTATACCACTCTGACCTCCACGTCTCTTCTGAGGGGCATTAAAAGTGTCTTGTTATACCACTCTGACATCCACGTCTCTTGTAAGGGGCATTAAAAGCGTCTTGTTATACCACTCTGACCTCCACGTCTTTTCTGAGGGGCATTAAAAGCGTCTTGTTATACCACTCTGACCTCCATGTCTCTTAAAAGAGGCATTAAAAGCGTCTTGTTATACGACTCTGACCTCCACGTTTCTTCTGAGGGGCATTAAAACCGGCTTGTTATACCACTCTGACCTCCACGTCTCTTCTGAGGGGCATTAAAACAGTCTTGTTAGACCATTCTGACCTCCACGTCTCTTCTGAGGGGCATTAAAACCATCTTGTTATACCACTCTGACCTCCACGTCTCTTGTAAGGGGCATTAAAAGCGTCGTGTTATACCACGCTAACCTCCACTTCTCTTCTGAGGGGCATTAAAAACGTCTTGTTATACCACTCTGACATCCACGTCTCTTGTAAGAGGCATTAAAATCGTCTTGTTATACCTCTCTGACCTCCAAGTCTCTTCTGAGGGGCATTAAAAGCGTCTTGTTATACCACTCTGACCTCCACGTTCTTCTGAGGAGCATTCAAACCGTCTTGTTATACCACTCTGACCTCCAAGTCTCTTCTGAGGGGCATTAAAAACATCTTGTTATACCACTCTGACCTCCACATCTCTTGTAATGGGCATTAAAAGCAACTTGTTATACCACTCTGACCTCCAAGTCTCTTCTGAGGGGCATTAAAATTGTCTTGTTATGCCACTCTGTACTCCACGTATCTTGTATGGGGCATTAAAACCATCTTGTTAAACTACTCTGACCTCCACGTCTCTCGTAAGGGGCATTAAAAGCGTCGTGTTATACCACTCTAACCTCCACTTCTCTTCTGAGGGGCATTAAAAACGTCTTGTTATACCACTCTGACATCCACGTCTCTTCTGAGGGGCATTAAATCGTCTTATTATGCCACTCTGAACTCCACGTCTCTTGTAAGGGGCATTAAAAGCGTCTTGTTATACCACTCTGACCTCCACGTCTTTTCTGAGGGGCATTAAAAGTGTCTTGTTATACCACTCTGACATCCACATCTCTTGTAAGGGGCATTAAAAGAGTCTTGTTATACCACTCTGACCTCCACGTCTCTTCTGAGGGGCATTAAAACTGTCTTGTTATACCACTCTGACCTCCACGTCTCTTGAAAGGGGCATTAAAAGCGTCTTGTTATACCACTCTGACCTCCACGTCTCTAGTAAGGGGCATTAAAAGCGTCTTGTTATACCACTCTGACCTCCACGTCTCTTCTGAGGAGCATTCATACCGTCTTGTTATACCACTCTGACCTGCACGTCTCTTCTGAGGGGCATTAAAAGCGTCTTGTTATGCCACTCTGACCTCCACGTCTCTTCTGAGTGGCATTAAAACTGTCTTATTATACCACTCTGACCTCCATGTCTCTTGTAAGGGGCATTAAAAGCGTCTTGTTATACAACTCTGACCTCCACGTCTCTTGTAAGGGGCATTAAAAGCGTCTAGTTATACCACTCTAACATCCACGTCTCTTCTGACGGGCATTAAAACCGTCTTGATAAACCACTCTGACCTCCACGTCTCTTCTGAGGGGCATTAAAAGTGTCTTGTTATACCACTCTGACCTCCACGTCTCTTGTAAGGGGTATTTAAAGCGTCTTGTTAAAACACTCTGACCTCCACATCTCTTCTGATGGGCATTAAAAACGTCTTGTTATACCACTCTGACCTCCACGTCTCTTGTAAGGGGCATGAAAAGTGTTTTGTTATACCACTCTGACCTCCACGTCTCTTCTGAGGGGCATTAAAAGTGTCTTGTTATACCACTCTGACATCCACATTTCTTGTAAGGGGCATTAAAAGCGTCTTGTTATACCACTCTGACCTCCACGTCTCTTCTGAGGGGCATTAAAACTGTCTTGTTATACCACTCTGACCTCCACGTCTCTTGTAAGGGGCATTAAAATCATCTTGTTATACCACTCTGACCTCTACGTCTCTTGTAAGGGGCATTAAAAGCGTCTTGTTATACCACTCTGACCTCCACGTCACTTCTGAGGAGCATTCAAACCGTCTTGTTATACCACTCTGACCTGCACGTCTCTTCTGAGGGGCATTAAAAGCGTCTTGTTATGCCACTCTGAACGCCACGTCTCTTGTAAAGGGCATTAAAAGCGTCTTGTTATACCACTCTGACCTCCACGTCTCTTCTGAGGGGCATTAAAAGTGTCTTGTTATACCACTCTGACATCCACGTCTCTTGTAAGGGGCATTAAAAGCGTCTTGTTATACCACTCTGACCTCCACGTCTTTTCTGAGGGGCATTAAAAGCGTCTTGTTATACCACTCTGACCTCCATGTCTCTTAAAAGAGGCATTAAAAGCGTCTTGTTATACGACTCTGACCTCCACGTTTCTTCTGAGGGGCATTAAAACCGGCTTGTTATACCACTCTGACCTCCACGTCTCTTCTGAGGGGCATTAAAACAGTCTTGTTAGACCATTCTGACCTCCACGTCTCTTCTGAGGGGCATTAAAACCATCTTGTTATACCACTCTGACCTCCACGTCTCTTGTAAGGGGCATTAAAAGCGTCGTGTTATACCACGCTAACCTCCACTTCTCTTCTGAGGGGCATTAAAAACGTCTTGTTATACCACTCTGACATCCACGTCTCTTGTAAGAGGCATTAAAATCGTCTTGTTATACCTCTCTGACCTCCAAGTCTCTTCTGAGGGGCATTAAAAGCGTCTTGTTATACCACTCTGACCTCCACGTTCTTCTGAGGAGCATTCAAACCGTCTTGTTATACCACTCTGACCTCCAAGTCTCTTCTGAGGGGCATTAAAAACATCTTGTTATACCACTCTGACCTCCACATCTCTTGTATTGGGCATTAAAAGCAACTTGTTATACCACTCTGACCTCCAAGTCTCTTCTGAGGGGCATTAAAATTGTCTTGTTATGCCACTCTGTACTCCACGTATCTTGTATGGGGCATTAAAACCATCTTGTTAAACTACTCTGACCTCCACGTCTCTCGTAAGGGGCATTAAAAGCGTCGTGTTATACCACTCTAACCTCCACTTCTCTTCTGAGGGGTATTAAAAACGTCTTGTTATACCACTCTGACATCCACGTCTCTTCTGAGGGGCATTAAATCGTCTTATTATGCCACTCTGAACTCCACGTCTATTGTAAGGGGCATTAAAAGCGTCTTGTTATACCACTCTGACCTCCACGTCTCTTCTGAGGGGCATTAAAAGTGTCTTGTTATACCACTCTGACATCCACATCTCTTGTAAGGGGCATTAAAAGAGTCTTGTTATACCACTCTGACCTCCACGTCTCTTCTGAGGGGCATTAAAACTGTCTTGTTATACCACTCTGACCTCCACGTCTCTTGAAAGGGGCATTAAAAGCGTCTTGTTATACCACTCTGACCTCCACGTCTCTTGTAAGGGGCATTAAAAGCGTCTTGTTATACCACTCTGACCTCCACGTCTCTTCTGAGTGGCATTAAAACCGTCTTATTATACCACTCTGACCTCCATGTCTCTTGTAAGGGGCATTAAAAGCGTCTTGTTATACAACTCTGACCTCCACGTCTCTTGTAAGGGGCATTAAAAGCGTCTAGTTATACCACTCTAACATCCACGTCTCTTCTGACGGGCATTAAAACCGTCTTGATAAACCACTCTGACCTCCACGTCTCTTCTGAGGGGCATTAAAAGTGTCTTGTTATACCACTCTGACCTCCACGTCTCTTGTAAGGGGTATTTAAAGCGTCTTGTTAAAACACTCTGACCTCCACATCTCTTCTGATGGGCATTAAAAACGTCTTGTTATACCACTCTGACCTCCACGTCTCTTGTAAGGGGCATGAAAAGTGTTTTGTTATACCACTCTGACCTCCACGTCTCTTCTGAGGGGCATTAAAAGTGTCTTGTTATACCACTCTGACATCCACATTTCTTGTAAGGGGCATTAAAAGCGTCTTGTTATACCACTCTGACCTCCACGTCTCTTCTGAGGGGCATTAAAACTGTCTTGTTATACCACTCTGACCTCCACGTCTCTTGTAAGGGGCATTAAAATCATCTTGTTATACCACTCTGACCTCTACGTCTCTTGTAAGGGGCATTAAAAGCGTCTTGTTATACCACTCTGACCTCCACGTCACTTCTGAGGAGCATTCAAACCGTCTTGTTATACCACTCTGACCTGCACGTCTCTTCTGAGGGGCATTAAAAGCGTCTTGTTATGCCACTCTGAACTCCACGTCTCTTGTAAAGGGCATTAAAAGCGTCTTGTTATACCACTCTGACCTCCACGTCTCTTCTGAGGGGCATTAAAAGTGTCTTGTTATACCACTCTGACATCCACGTCTCTTGTAAGGGGCATTAAAAGCGTCTTGTTATACCACTCTGACCTCCACGTCTTTTCTGAGGGGCATTAAAAGCGTCTTGTTATACCACTCTGACCTCCATGTCTCTTAAAAGAGGCATTAAAAGCGTCTTGTTATACGACTCTGACCTCCACGTTTCTTCTGAGGGGCATTAAAACCGGCTTGTTATACCACTCTGACCTCCACGTCTCTTCTGAGGGGCATTAAAACAGTCTTGTTAGACCATTCTGACCTCCACGTCTCTTCTGAGGGGCATTAAAACCATCTTGTTATACCACTCTGACCTCCACGTCTCTTGTAAGGGGCATTAAAAGCGTCGTGTTATACCACGCTAACCTCCACTTCTCTTCTGAGGGGCATTAAAAACGTCTTGTTATACCACTCTGACATCCACGTCTCTTGTAAGAGGCATTAAAATCGTCTTGTTATACCTCTCTGACCTCCAAGTCTCTTCTGAGGGGCATTAAAAGCGTCTTGTTATACCACTCTGACCTCCACGTTCTTCTGAGGAGCATTCAAACCGTCTTGTTATACCACTCTGACCTCCAAGTCTCTTCTGAGGGGCATTAAAAACATCTTGTTATACCACTCTGACCTCCACATCTCTTGTAATGGGCATTAAAAGCAACTTGTTATACCACTCTGACCTCCAAGTCTCTTCTGAGGGGCATTAAAATTGTCTTGTTATGCCACTCTGTACTCCACGTATCTTGTATGGGGCATTAAAACCATCTTGTTAAACTACTCTGACCTCCACGTCTCTCGTAAGGGGCATTAAAAGCGTCGTGTTATACCACTCTAACCTCCACTTCTCTTCTGAGGGGCATTAAAAACGTCTTGTTATACCACTCTGACATCCACGTCTCTTCTGAGGGGCATTAAATCGTCTTATTATGCCACTCTGAACTCCACGTCTCTTGTAAGGGGCATTAAAAGCGTCTTGTTATACCACTCTGACCTCCACGTCTTTTCTGAGGGGCATTAAAAGTGTCTTGTTATACCACTCTGACATCCACATCTCTTGTAAGGGGCATTAAAAGAGTCTTGTTATACCACTCTGACCTCCACGTCTCTTCTGAGGGGCATTAAAACTGTCTTGTTATACCACTCTGACCTCCACGTCTCTTGAAAGGGGCATTAAAAGCGTCTTGTTATACCACTCTGACCTCCACGTCTCTAGTAAGGGGCATTAAAAGCGTCTTGTTATACCACTCTGACCTCCACGTCTCTTCTGAGGAGCATTCATACCGTCTTGTTATACCACTCTGACCTGCACGTCTCTTCTGAGGGGCATTAAAAGCGTCTTGTTATGCCACTCTGACCTCCACGTCTCTTCTGAGTGGCATTAAAACTGTCTTATTATACCACTCTGACCTCCATGTCTCTTGTAAGGGGCATTAAAAGCGTCTTGTTATACAACTCTGACCTCCACGTCTCTTGTAAGGGGCATTAAAAGCGTCTAGTTATACAACTCTAACCTCCACGTCTCTTCTGACGGGCATTAAAACCGTCTTGTTAAACCACTCTGACCTCCACGTCTCTTCTGAGGGGCATTAAAAGTGTCTTGTTATACCACTCTGACCTCCACGTCTCTTGTAAGGGGTATTTAAAGCGTCTTGTTAAAACACTCTGACCTCCACATCTCTTCTGATGGGCATTAAAACCGTCTTGTTATACCACTCTGACCTCCAAGTCTCTTCTGAGGGGCATAAAAATTGTCTTGTTATGCCACTCTGTACTCCACGTATCTTGTAAGGGGCATTAAAACCATCTTGTTATACCTCTCTGACCTCCACGTCTCTCGTAAGGGGCATTAAAAGCGTCTTGATATACCACTCTGACCTGCACTTCTCTTCTGAGGGGCATTAAAAGCATCTTGTTATGCCACTCTGAACTCCACGTCTCTTGTAAGGGGCATTAAAAGCGTCTTGCTATACCACTCTGACCTCCACGTCTCTTCTGAGGGGCATTAAAAGTGTCTTGTTATACCTCTCTGACATCCACGTCTCTTGTAAGGGGCATTAAAAGCGTCTTGTTATACCACCCTGATCTCCACGTCTCTTCTGAGGGGCAGTAAAACCGTCTTTTTATACCACTCTGACCTCAACGTCTCTTGTAAGGGGCATTAAAAGCGCCTTGTTATACCACTCTGACCTCCATGTCTCTTGTAAGGGGCATTAAAAGCGTCTTATTATACCACTCTGACCTCCACGTCTATTCTGAGGGGCATTAAAAGTGTATTGTTATACCACTCTGACCTCCACGTCTCTTGTAAGGGGTATTTAAAGCGTCTTGTTAAAACACTCTGACCTCCACATCTCTTCTGAGGGGCATTAAAAGCGTCTTGTTATGCCACTCTGAACTCCACATCTCTTGTAAGGGGCATTAAAAGCGTCTTGTTATACCACTCTGACCTCCACGTCTCTCGTAAGGGGCATTAAAAGCGTCTTGATATACCACTCTGACCTGCACTTCTCTTCTGAGGGGCATTAAAAGCATCTTGTTATGGCACTCTGAACTCCACGTCTCTTGTAAGGGACATTAAAAGCGTCTTGCTATACCACTCTGACCTCCACGTCTCTTCTGAGGGGCATTAAAAGTGTCTTGTTATACCACTCTGACATCCACGTCTCTTGTAAGGGGCATTAAAAGCGTCTTGTTATACCACCCTGACCTCCACGTCTCTTCTGAGGGGCAGTAAAACCGTCTTATTATACCACTCTGACCTCAACGTCTCTTGTAAGGGGCATTAAAAGCGTCTTGTTATACCACTCTGACCTCCATGTCTCTTGTAAGGGGCATTAAAAGCGTCTTATTATACCACTCTGACCTCCACGTCTATTCTGAGGGGCATTAAAAGTGTATTGTTATACCACTCTGACCTCCACGTCTCTTGTAAGGGGTATTTAAAGCGTCTTGTTAAAACACTCTGACCTCCACATCTCTTCTGAGGGGCATTAAAAGCGTCTTGTTATGCCACTCTGAACTCCACATCTCTTGTAAGGGGCATTAAAAGCGTCTTTTTATACCACTCTGACCTCCACGTCTCTTCTGAGGGGCATTAAAAGTGTCTTGTTATACCACTCTGACATCCACGTCTCTTCTGAGGGGCATTAAAAGTGTCTTGTTATACCTCTCTGACATCCACATCTCTTGTAATTGGCGTTAAAAGCTCTTGTTATACCAATCTGACCTCCACGTCTCTTCTGAGGGGCATTAAAACCATCTTGTTATACCACTCTGACCTCCACGTCTCTTGTAAGGGGCATTAAAAGCATCTTGTTATACCACTCTGACCTCCACGTCTCTTGTAAGGGGCATTAAAAGCGTCTTGCTATACCACTCTGCCCTCCACGTTTCTTCTGAGGAGCATTCAAACCGTCTTGTTATACCAGTATGACCTCCATGTCTCTTCTGAGGGGCATTAAAAGTGTCTTGTTATACCACACTGACCTCCACGTCTCTTCTGAGGGGCATTAAAACCGTCTTGTTATACCACTCTGACCTCCACGTCTCTTGTAAGGGGCATTAAAAGCGTCGTGTTATACCACTCTAACCTCCACTTCTCTTCTGAGGGGCATTAAAAACGTCTTGTTATACCACTCTGACATCCACGTCTCTTGTAAGAGGCATTAAAAGCATCTTGTTATACCACTCTGACCTCCACGTCTCTTCTGAGGGGCATTAAAATCGTCTTGTTATGCCACTCTGAACTCCACGTCTCTTGTAAGGGGCATTAAAAGCGTCTTGTTATACCACTCTGACCTCCACGTCTCTTCTGAGGGGCATTAAAAGCATCTTGTTATACCACTCAGACCTCCACGTCTCTAGTAAGGGGCATTAAAAGCGTCTTGTTATACCACTCTGACCTCCACGTCTCTTCTGAGGAGCATTCTTACCGTCTTGTTATACCACTCTGACCTGCACGTCTCTTCTGAGGGGCATTAAAAGCGTCTTGTTATGCCACTCTGAACTCCACGTCTCTAGTAAGGGGCATTAAAAGCGTCTTGTTATACCACTCTGACCTCCACGTCTCTTCTGAAGGGCATTAAAATCGTCTTGTTAAACCACTCTGACTTCCATGTCTCTTCTGAGATGCATTAAAAGTGTCTTGTTATACCACTCTGACCTCCACGTCTCTTGTAAGGGGTATTTAAAGCGTCTTGTTAAAACACTCTGACCTCCACATCTCTTCTGATGGGCATTAAAAATGTCTTGTTATACCAGTCTGACCTCCACGTTTCTTGTAAGGGGCATGAAAAGTGTCTTGTTATACCACTCTGACCTCCACGTCTCTTCTGAGGGGCATTAAAAGTGTCTTGTTATACAACTCTGACATCCACATCTCTTGTAAGGGGCATTAAAAGCGTCTTGTTATACCACTCTGACCTCCACGTCTCTTCTGAGGGGCATTAAAACCGTCTTGTTATACCACTCTGACCTCTACGTCTCTTGTAAGTGGCATTAAAAGCGTCTTGTTATACCACTCTGACCTCCACGTCACTTCTGAGGTGCATTCAAACCGTCTTGTTATATCACTCTGACCTGCACGTCTCTTCTGAGGGGCATTAAAAGCGTCTTGTTATGCCACTCTGAACTCCAGTTCTCTTGTAAGGGGCATTAAAAGCGTCTTGTTATACCACTCTGACCTCCACGTCTCTTCTGAGGGGCATTAAAAGTGTCTTGTTATACCACTCTGACATCCACGTCTCTTGTAAGGGGCATTAAAAGCGTATTGTTATACCACTCTGACCTCCACGTCTCTTGTAAGGGGCATTAAAAGCGTCTGGTTATACAACTCTGACCTCCACGTCTCTTCTGAGGAGCATTCAAACCATTTTGCTATATCACTCTGACCTCCATGTCTCTTCTGAGGGGCATTAAAAACGTCTTGTTATACCACTCTGACCTCCACATCTCTTGTAATGGGCATTAAAAGCATCTTGTTATACCACTCTGACGTCCAAGTCTCTTCTGAGGGGCATTAAAATCGTCTTGTTATGCCACTCTGAACTCCACGTCTCTTGTAAGGGGCATTAAAAGCGTCTTGTTACACCACTCTGACCTCCACGTCTCTTGTAAAGGGCATTAAAAGCGTCTTGCTAAACCACTCTGACCTCCACGTTTCTTTTGAGGAGCATTCAAACCGTCTTGTTATACCACTCTGACCTCCATGTCTCTTCTGAGGGGCATTAAAAGTGTCTTGTTATACCACTCTGACCTCCACATCTCTTGTAATGGGCATTAAAAGCATCTTGTTATACCACTCTGACCTCCACGTCTCTTCTGAGTGGCATTAAAATCGTCTTGTTATGCCACTCTGAACTCCACGTCTCTTGTAAGGGGCATTAAAAGCGTCTTGTTATACCACTCTGACCTCCACGTCTCTTCTGAGGGGCATTAAAAGTGTCTTGTTATACCACTCTGACATCCACGTCTCTTGTAAGGGGCATTAAAAGCGTCTTGTTATACCACCCTGACCTCCACGTCTCTTCTGAGGGGCATTAAAACCGTCTTATTATACCACTCTGACCTCCACGTCTCTTGTAAGCGGCATTAAAAGCATCTTGTTATACCACTCTGACCACCACGTATCTTGTAAGGGGCATTAAAAGCGTCTAGTTATACCACTCTATCCTCCACGTCTCTTCTGAGGGGCATTAAAACCGTCTTGTTATACCACTCTGACCTCCACGTCTCTTCTGAGGGGCATTAAAAGTGTCTTGTTATACCTCTCTGACCTCCACGTCTCTTGTAACGGGTATTTAAAGCGCCTTGTTAAAACACTCTGACCTCCACATCTCTTCAGAGGGGCATTAAAAGCGTCTTGTTATACCACTCTGACCTCCACGTCTCTTGTAAGGGGCATGAAAAGTGTCTTGTTATACCACTCTGACCTCCACGTCTCTTCTGAGGAGCATTCAAACCGTCTTGTTATACCACTCTGACCTGCACGTCTCTTCTGAGGGGCATTAAAAGCATCTTGTTATGCCACTCTGAACTCCACGTCTCTTGTAAGGGGCATTAAAAGCGTCTAGTTATACCACTCTATCCTCCACGTCTCTTCTGAGGGGCATTAAAACCGTCTTGTTATACCACTCTGACCTCCACGTCTCCTCTGAGGGGCATTAAAAGTGTCTTGTTATACCTCTCTGACCTCCACGTCTCTTGTAACGGGTATTTAAAGCGTCTTGTTAAAACACTCTGACCTCCACATCTCTTCAGAGGGGCATTAAAAGCGTCTTGTTATACCACTCTGACCTCCACGTCTCTTGTAAGGGGCATGAAAAGTGTCTTGTTATACCACTCTGACCTCCACGTCTCTTCTGAGGAGCATTCAAACCGTCTTGTTATACCACTCTGACCTGCACGTCTCTTCTGAGGGGGATTAAAAGCATCTTGTTATGCCACTCTGAACTCCACGTCTCTTGTAAGGGGCATTAAAAGCGTCTTGTTATACCACTCTGACCTCCACGTCTCTTCTAAGGGGCATTAAAAGCGTCTTGTTACGCCACTCTTAACTCCACGTCTCTTGTAAGGGGCATTAAAATCGTCTTGTTATACCACTCTGACCTCCACGTCTCTTCTGAGGGGCATTAAAAGTGTCTTTTTATACCACTCTGACATCCACATCTCTTGTAAGTGCCATTAAAAGCGTCTTGTTATACCACTCTGACCTCCACGTCTCTTGTAAGGGGCATTAAAAGCATCTAGTTATACCACTCTAACCTCCACGTCTCTTCTGAGGGGCATTAAAACCGTTTTGTTATACCTTTCTGACCTGCACATCTCTTCTGAGGGGCATTAAAAGTGTCTTGTTATACCACTCTGACCTCCACGTCTCTTGTATGGGGTATTTAAAGCGTCTTGTTAAAACACTCTGACCTCCACATCTCTTCTGAGGGGCATTAAAAGCGTCTTGTTATACCACTCTGACCTCCACGTCTCTTGTAAGGGGCATGAAAAGTGTCTTGTTATACCACTCTGACCTCCACGTCTCTTCTGAGGGGCATTAAAATCATCTTATTATACCACTCTGACCTCCACGTCTCTTCTGAGGGGCATTAAAAGTGTGTTGTTATAGCACGCTGACATCCACATCTCTTGTAAGGGGCATTAAAAGCTTCCTGTTATACCACTCTGACCTCCACGTCTCTTCTGAGGGGCATTAAAACCGTCTTGTTATACCACTCTGACCTCCACGTCTCTTGTAAGGGGCATTAAAATCATCTTGTTATACCACTCTGACCTCCACGTCTCTTCTGAGGAGCATTCAAACCGTCTTGTTATACCACTCTGTCCTGCACGTCTCTTCTGAGGGGCATTAAAAGCATCTTGTTATGCCACTCTGAACTCTTCGTCTCTTGTAAGGGGCATTAAAAGCGTCTTGTTATACCACTCTGACCTCCACGTCTCTTCTGAGGGGCATTAAAAGTATCTTGTTATACCACTCTGACATCCACATCTCTTATAAGTGGCATTAAAAGCGTCTAGTTATAACACTCTGACCTCCACGTCTCTTGTAAGGGGCATTAAAAGCGTCTGATTATACCACTCTGACCTCCACGTCTCTTCTGAGGAGCATTCAAACCGTCTTGTTATACCCCTCTGACCTCCATGTCTCTTGAAAGGGGCATTAAAAGAGTCTTGTTATACCACTCTGAACTCCATGTGTCTTGTAAGGGGCATTAATAGCGTCTTGTTATACCACTCTAACCTCCTCGTCTCTTCTGAGGGGCATTAAAACCGTCTTGTTATACCACTCTGACCACCACATCTCTTCTGAGGGGCATTAAAAGTGGCACGTGATACCACTCTGACCTCCACATCTCTTGTAAGGGGTATTTAAAGCGTCTTGTTAAAACACTCTGACTTCCACATCTCTTCTGAGGGGCATTAAAAGCGTCTTGTTATACCACTCTGACCTCCACGTCTCTTGTAAGGCGCATGAAAAGTGTCTTGTTATACCACTCTGACCTCCACGTCTCTTCTGAGGGGCATTAAAATCGTCTTATTATACCACTCTGAGCTCCACGTCTCTTCTGAGGGGTATTAAAAGTGTCTTGTTATACCACGCTGACATCCACATCTCTTGTAAGGGGCATAAAAAGCATCTTGTTATACCACTCTGACCTCCACGTCCCTTCTGAGGGGCATTAAAACCGTCTTATTATACCACTCTGACATCCACGTCTCTTGTAAGGGGCATTAAAAGCGTCTTGTTATACCACCCTGACCTCCACGTCTCTTCTGAGGGGAAGTAAAACCGTCTTATTATACAACTCTGACCTCCACGTCTCTTGTAAGGAGCATTAAAAGCGTCTTGTTATACCACTCTGACCTCCACGTCTCTTGTAAGGGGCATTAAAAGCGTCTAGTTATACCACTCTAACCTCCACGTCTCTTCTGAGGGGCATTAAAACCGTCTTGTTATACCACTCTGACCTCCACGTCTCTTCTGAGGGGCATTAAAAGGGTCTTGTTATACCACTCTGACCTTCACGTCTCTTGTAAGGTGTATTTAAAGCGTCTTGTTAAAACACTCTGACCTCCACATCTCTTCTGAGGGGCATTAAAAGCATCTTGTTATGCCACTTTGAACTCCACGTCTCTTGTAAGGGGCATTAAAAGCGTCTTGTTATACCACTCTGACCTCCACGTCTCTTGTAAGGGGCATTAAAAGCGTCTTGCTATAACACTCTGACCTCCACGTTTCTTCAGAGGAGCATTCAAACCGTCTTGTTATACCACTCTGTCCTCCATGTCTCTTTTGAGGGGCATTAAAAGTGTCTTGTTATACCACTCTGACCTCCACATCTCTTGTAATAGGCATTAAAAGCATCTTGTTATACCACTCTGACCTCCACGTCTCTTCTGAGTGGCATTAAAATCATCTTGTTATGCCACTCTGAACTCCACGTCTCTTGTAAGGGGCATTAAAAGCGTCTTGTTATACCACTCTGACCTCCACGTCTCTTCTGAGGGGCATTAAAAGTGTCTTGTTATACCACTCTGACATCCACGTCTCTTGCAAGGGGCATTAAAAGCGTCTTGTTATACCACCCTGACCTCCACGTCTCTTGTAAGGGGCATTAAAATCATCTTATTATACCACTCTGACCTCCACGTCTCTTGTAAGGGGCATTTAAAGCGTCTTGTTATACCACTCTGACCTCCACGTATCTTGTAAGGGGCATTAAAAGCGTCTAGTTATACCACTGTAACCTCCACGTCTCTTCTGAGGGGCATTAAAATCGTCTTGTTATACCACTCTGACCTCCACGTCTCTTCTGAGGCGCACTAAAAGTGTCTTGTTATACCACTCTGACCTCCACGTCTCTTGTAAAGGGTATATAAAGCATCTTGTTAAAATAGTCTGACCTCCACATCTCTTCTGAGGGGCATTAAAAGCGTCTTGTTATACCACTCTGACCTCCACGTCTCTTATAAGGGGCATGAAAAGTGTCTTGTTATACCACTCTGACCTCCACGTCTCTTCTGAGGAGCATTCAAACCGTCTTGTTATACCACTCTGACCTGCACGTCACTTCTGAGGGGCATTAAAAGCATCTTGTTATGCCACTCTGAACTCCACGTCTCTTGTAAGGGGCATTAAAAGCGTCTTGTTGTACCACTCTGACCTCCACGTCTCTTCTGAGGGGCATTAAAAGCGTCTTGTTACGCCACTCTTAACTCCACGTCTCTTGTAAGGGGCATTAAAATCGTCTTGTTATACCACTCTGACCTACACGTCTCTTCTGAGGGGCATTAAAAGTGTCTTTTTATACCACTCTGACATCGACATCTCTTGTAAGTGCCATTAAAAGCGTCTTGTTATACCACTCTGACATCCACGTCTCTTGTAAGGGGCATTAAAAGCGTCTAGTTATACCACTCTAACCTCCACGTCTCTTCTGAGGGGCATTAAAACCGTCTTGTTATACCTTTCTGACCTGCACGTCTCTTCTGAGGGGCCTTAAAAGTGTGTTATTATACCACGCTGACATCCACATCTCTTGTAAGGGGCATTAAAAGCGTCTTGTTATACCACGCTGACCTCCACGTCTCTTCTGAGGGGCATTAAAACCGTCTTGTTATACCACTCTGACCTCCACGTCTCTTGTAAGGGGTATTAAAAGCATCTTGTTATACCACTCTGACCTCCACGTCTCTTCTGAGGAGCATTCAAACCGTCTTGTTATACCACTCTGACCTGCACGTCTCTTCTGAGGGGCATTAAAAGCATCTTGTTATGCCACTCTGAACTCCACGTCTCTTGTAAGGGGCATTAAAAGCGTCTTGTTATACCACTCTGACCTCCACGTCTCTTCTGAGGGGCATTAAAAGCGTCTTGTTACGCCACTCTTAACTCCACGTCTCTTGTAAGGGGCATTAAAATAGTCTTGTTATACCACTCTGACCTCCACGTCTCTTCTGAGGGGCATTAAAAGTGTCTTGTTATACCACTCTGACATCCACATCTCTTGTAAGGGGCATTAAAAGCGTCTAGTTATAACACTCTGACCTCCACGTCTCTTGTAAGGGGCATTAAAAGCGTCTTGTTATACCACTCTGACCTTCACGTCTCTTCTGAGGAGCATTCAAACCGTCTTGTTATACCACTCTGACCTCCATGTCTCTTCTGAGGGGCATAAAAAACGTCTTGTTATACCACTCTGACCTCCACATCTCTTGTAATGGGCATTAAAAGCATCTTGTTATACCACTCTGACCTCCACGTCTCTCGTAAGGGGTATTAAAAGCGTCTTGTTATACCACCCTAACCTCCACGTCTCTTCTGAGGGGCATTAAAACCGTCTTGTTATACCCCTCTGACCTCCACGTCTCTTGAAAGGGGCATTAAAAGAGTCTTGTTATACCACTCTGACCTCCACGTCTTTTCGGAGGGGCATAAAAAGCGTCTTGTTATACCACTCTGACCTCCACGTCTCTTCTGAGGGGCATTAAAAGTGTTTTCTTATACCACTCTAACCTCCACATCTCTTCTGAGGGGCATTAAAAGCGTCTTGTTATACCACTCTGACCTCCACGTCTCTAGTAAGGGGCATGAAAAGTGTCTTGTTATACCACTCTGACCTCCACTTCTCTTCTGAGGGGCATTAAAATCGTCTTATTATACCACTCTGACCTCCACGTCTCTTCTGAGGGGCATTAAAAGTGTCTTGTTATACCACGCTGACATCCACATCTCTTTTAAGGGGCATTAAAAGCGTCTTGTTATACCACTCTGACCTCCACGTCTCTTCTGAGGGGCATTAAAACCGTCTTGTTATACCACTCTGACCTCCACGTCTCTTGTAAGGGGATTTAAATGCATCTTGTTATACCACTCTGACCTCCACGTCTCTAGTAAGGGGCATTAAAAGAGTCTTGTTGTACCACTCTGACCTCCACGTCTCTTCTGAGGAGCATTCATACCGTCTTGTTATACCACTCTGACCTGCACGTCTCTTCTGAGGGGCATTAAAAGCGTCTTGTTATGCCACTCTGAACTCCACGTCTCTTGTAAGGGGCATTAAAGCGTCTTGTTATACCACTCTGACCTCCACGTCTCTTCTGAGCGGCATTAAAAGTGTCTTGTTATACCACTCTGACATCCACATCTCTTGTAAGTGGCATTAAAAGCGTCTTGTTATACCAATCTGACCTCCACGTCTCTTCTGAGGGGCATTAAAACCGTCTTGTTATACCACTCTGACCTCCACGTCTCTTGTAAGGGGCATTAAAATCGTCTTGTTATACCACTCTGACCTCCACGTCTCTTGTAAGGGGCATTAAAAGCGTCTTGTTATTCCACTCTGACCTCCACGTCTCTTGAAAGGGGCATTAAAAGAGTCTTGTTATACCACTCTGACCTCCACGTCTTTTCTGAGGGGCATAAAAAGCGTCTTGTTATACCACTCTGACCTCCACGTCTCTTCTGAGGGGCATTAAAAGTGTCTTCTTATACCACTCTAACCTCCACATCTCTTCTGAGGGGCATTAAAAGCGTCTTGTTATACCACTCTGACCTCCACGTCTCTAGTAAGGGGCATGAAAAGTGTCTTGTTATACCACTCTGACCTCCACTTCTCTTCTGAGGGGCATTAAAATCGTCTTATTATACCACTCTGACCTCCACGTCTCTTCTGAGGGGCATTAAAAGTGTCTTGTTATACCACGCTGACATCCACATCTCTTGTAAGGGGCATTAAAAGCGTCTTGTTATACCACTCTGACCTCCACGTCTCTTCTGAGGGGCATTAAAACCGTCTTGTTATACCACTCTGACCTCCACGTCTCTTGTAAGGGGATTTAAATGCATCTTGTTATACCACTCTGACCTCCACGTCTCTTGTAAGGGGCATTAAAAGCGTCTTGTTATACCACTCTAACCTCCACTTCTCTTCTGAGGGGCATTAAAAACGTCTTGTTATACCACTCTGACATCCACGTCTCTTGTAAGAGGCATTAAAAGCATCTTGTTATACCACTCTGACCTCCACGTCTCTTCTGAGGGGCATTAAAATCGTCTTGTTATGCCACTCTGAACTCCACGTCTCTTGTAAGGGGCATTAAAAGCGTCTTGTTATACCACTCTGACCTCCACGTCTCTTCTGAGGGGCATTAAAAGCATCTTGTTATACCACTCAGACCTCCACGTCTCTAGTAAGGGGCATTAAAAGCGTCTTGTTATACCACTCTGACCTCCACGTCTCTTCTGAGGAGCATTCTTACCGTCTTGTTATACCACTCTGACCTGCACGTCTCTTCTGAGGGGCATTAAAAGCGTCTTGTTATGCCACTCTGAACTCCACGTCTCTAGTAAGGGGCATTAAAAGCGTCTTGTTATACCACTCTGACCTCCACGTCTCTTCTGAAGGGCATTAAAATCGTCTTGTTAAACCACTCTGACTTCCATGTCTCTTCTGAGATGCATTAAAAGTGTCTTGTTATACCACTCTGACCTCCACGTCTCTTGTAAGGGGTATTTAAAGCGTCTTGTTAAAACACTCTGACCTCCACATCTCTTCTGATGGGCATTAAAAATGTCTTGTTATACCAGTCTGACCTCCACGTTTCTTGTAAGGGGCATGAAAAGTGTCTTGTTATACCACTCTGACCTCCACGTCTCTTCTGAGGGGCATTAAAAGTGTCTTGTTATACAACTCTGACATCCACATCTCTTGTAAGGGGCATTAAAAGCGTCTTGTTATACCACTCTGACCTCCACGTCTCTTCTGAGGGGCATTAAAACCGTCTTGTTATACCACTCTGACCGCCACGTCTCTTGTAAGGGGCATTAAAAGCATCTTGTTATACCACTCTGACCTCTACGTCTCTTGTAAGTGGCATTAAAAGCGTCTTGTTATACCACTCTGACCTCCACGTCACTTCTGAGGAGCATTCAAACCGTCTTGTTATATCACTCTGACCTGCACGTCTCTTCTGAGGGGCATTAAAAGCGTCTTGTTATGCCACTCTGAACTCCAGTTCTCTTGTAAGGGGCATTAAAAGCGTCTTGTTATACCACTCTGACCTCCACGTCTCTTCTGAGGGGCATTAAAAGTGTCTTGTTATACCACTCTGACATCCACGTCTCTTGTAAGGGGCATTAAAAGCGTATTGTTATACCACTCTGACCTCCACGTCTCTTGTAAGGGGCATTAAAAGCGTCTGGTTATACAACTCTGACCTCCACGTCTCTTCTGAGGAGCATTCAAACCATTTTGCTATACCACTCTGACCTCCATGTCTCTTCTGAGGGGCATTAAAAACGTCTTGTTATACCACTCTGACCTCCACATCTCTTGTAATGGGCATTAAAAGCATCTTGTTATACCACTCTGACGTCCAAGTCTCTTCTGAGGGGCATTAAAATCGTCTTGTTATGCCACTCTGAACTCCACGTCTCTTGTAAGGGGCATTAAAAGCGTCTTGTTACACCACTCTGACCTCCACGTCTCTTGTAAAGGGCATTAAAAGCGTCTTGCTAAACCACTCTGACCTCCACGTTTCTTTTGAGGAGCATTCAAACCGTCTTGTTATACCACTCTGACCTCCATGTCTCTTCTGAGGGGCATTAAAAGTGTCTTGTTATACCACTCTGACCTCCACATCTCTTGTAATGGGCATTAAAAGCATCTTGTTATACCACTCTGACCTCCACGTCTCTTCTGAGTGGCATTAAAATCGTCTTGTTATGCCACTCTGAACTCCACGTCTCTTGTAAGGGGCATTAAAAGCGTCTTGTTATACCACTCTGACCTCCACGTCTCTTCTGAGGGGCATTAAAAGTGTCTTGTTATACCACTCTGACATCCACGTCTCTTGTAAGGGGCATTAAAAGCGTCTTGTTATACCACCCTGACCTCCACGTCTCTTCTGAGGGGCATTAAAACCGTCTTATTATACCACTCTGACCTCCACGTCTCTTGTAAGCGGCATTAAAAGCATCTTGTTATACCACTCTGACCACCACGTATCTTGTAAGGGGCATTAAAAGCGTCTAGTTATACCACTCTATCCTCCACGTCTCTTCTGAGGGGCATTAAAACCGTCTTGTTATACCACTCTGACCTCCACGTCTCTTCTGAGGGGCATTAAAAGTGTCTTGTTATACCTCTCTGACCTCCACGTCTCTTGTAACGGGTATTTAAAGCGCCTTGTTAAAACACTCTGACCTCCACATCTCTTCAGAGGGGCATTAAAAGCGTCTTGTTATACCACTCTGACCTCCACGTCTCTTGTAAGGGGCATGAAAAGTGTCTTGTTATACCACTCTGACCTCCACGTCTCTTCTGAGGAGCATTCAAACCGTCTTGTTATACCACTCTGACCTGCACGTCTCTTCTGAGGGGCATTAAAAGCATCTTGTTATGCCACTCTGAACTCCACGTCTCTTGTAAGGGGCATTAAAAGCGTCTAGTTATACCACTCTATCCTCCACGTCTCTTCTGAGGGGCATTAAAACCGTCTTGTTATACCACTCTGACCTCCACGTCTCCTCTGAGGGGCATTAAAAGTGTCTTGTTATACCTCTCTGACCTCCACGTCTCTTGTAACGGGTATTTAAAGCGTCTTGTTAAAACACTCTGACCTCCACATCTCTTCAGAGGGGCATTAAAAGCGTCTTGTTATACCACTCTGACCTCCACGTCTCTTGTAAGGGGCATGAAAAGTGTCTTGTTATACCACTCTGACCTCCACGTCTCTTCTGAGGAGCATTCAAACCGTCTTGTTATACCACTCTGACCTGCACGTCTCTTCTGAGGGGCATTAAAAGCATCTTGTTATGCCACTCTGAACTCCACGTCTCTTGTAAGGGGCATTAAAAGCGTCTTGTTATACCACTCTGACCTCCACGTCTCTTCTAAGGGGCATTAAAAGCGTCTTGTTACGCCACTCTTAACTCCACGTCTCTTGTAAGGGGCATTAAAATCGTCTTGTTATACCACTCTGACCTCCACGTCTCTTCTGAGGGGCATTAAAAGTGTCTTTTTATACCACTCTGACATCCACATCTCTTGTAAGTGCCATTAAAAGCGTCTTGTTATACCACTCTGACCTCCACGTCTCTTGTAAGGGGCATTAAAAGCATCTAGTTATACCACTCTAACCTCCACGTCTCTTCTGAGGGGCATTAAAACCGTTTTGTTATACCTTTCTGACCTGCACATCTCTTCTGAGGGGCATTAAAAGTGTCTTGTTATACCACTCTGACCTCCACGTCTCTTGTATGGGGTATTTAAAGCGTCTTGTTAAAACACTCTGACCTCCACATCTCTTCTGAGGGGCATTAAAAGCGTCTTGTTATACCACTCTGACCTCCACGTCTCTTGTAAGGGGCATGAAAAGTGTCTTGTTATACCACTCTGACCTCCACGTCTCTTCTGAGGGGCATTAAAATCATCTTATTATACCACTCTGACCTCCACGTCTCTTCTGAGGGGCATTAAAAGTGTGTTGTTATAGCACGCTGACATCCACATCTCTTGTAAGGGGCATTAAAAGCTTCCTGTTATACCACTCTGACCTCCACGTCTCTTCTGAGGGGCATTAAAACCGTCTTGTTATACCACTCTGACCTCCACGTCTCTTGTAAGGGGCATTAAAATCATCTTGTTATACCACTCTGACCTCCACGTCTCTTCTGAGGAGCATTCAAACCGTCTTGTTATACCACTCTGTCCTGCACGTCTCTTCTGAGGGGCATTAAAAGCATCTTGTTATGCCACTCTGAACTCTTCGTCTCTTGTAAGGGGCATTAAAAGCGTCTTGTTATACCACTCTGACCTCCACGTCTCTTCTGAGGGGCATTAAAAGTATCTTGTTATACCACTCTGACATCCACATCTCTTATAAGTGGCATTAAAAGCGTCTAGTTATAACACTCTGACCTCCACGTCTCTTGTAAGGGGCATTAAAAGCGTCTGATTATACCACTCTGACCTCCACGTCTCTTCTGAGGAGCATTCAAACCGTCTTGTTATACCCCTCTGACCTCCATGTCTCTTGAAAGGGGCATTAAAAGAGTCTTGTTATACCACTCTGAACTCCATGTCTCTTGTAAGGGGCATTAATAGCGTCTTGTTATACCACTCTAACCTCCTCGTCTCTTCTGAGGGGCATTAAAACCGTCTTGTTATACCACTCTGACCACCACATCTCTTCTGAGGGGCATTAAAAGTGGCACGTGATACCACTCTGACCTCCACATCTCTTGTAAGGGGTATTTAAAGCGTCTTGTTAAAACACTCTGACTTCCACATCTCTTCTGAGGGGCATTAAAAGCGTCTTGTTATACCACTCTGACCTCCACGTCTCTTGTAAGGCGCATGAAAAGTGTCTTGTTATACCACTCTGACCTCCACGTCTCTTCTGAGGGGCATTAAAATCGTCTTATTATACCACTCTGAGCTCCACGTCTCTTCTGAGGGGTATTAAAAGTGTCTTGTTATACCACGCTGACATCCACATCTCTTGTAAGGGGCATAAAAAGCATCTTGTTATACCACTCTGACCTCCACGTCCCTTCTGAGGGGCATTAAAACCGTCTTATTATACCACTCTGACATCCACGTCTCTTGTAAGGGGCATTAAAAGCGTCTTGTTATACCACCCTGACCTCCACGTCTCTTCTGAGGGGAAGTAAAACCGTCTTATTATACAACTCTGACCTCCACGTCTCTTGTAAGGAGCATTAAAAGCGTCTTGTTATACCACTCTGACCTCCACGTCTCTTGTAAGGGGCATTAAAAGCGTCTAGTTATACCACTCTAACCTCCACGTCTCTTCTGAGGGGCATTAAAACCGTCTTGTTATACCACTCTGACCTCCACGTCTCTTCTGAGGGGCATTAAAAGGGTCTTGTTATACCACTCTGACCTTCACGTCTCTTGTAAGGTGTATTTAAAGCGTCTTGTTAAAACACTCTGACCTCCACATCTCTTCTGAGGGGCATTAAAAGCATCTTGTTATGCCACTTTGAACTCCACGTCTCTTGTAAGGGGCATTAAAAGCGTCTTGTTATACCACTCTGACCTCCACGTCTCTTGTAAGGGGCATTAAAAGCGTCTTGCTATAACACTCTGACCTCCACGTTTCTTCAGAGGAGCATTCAAACCGTCTTGTTATACCACTCTGTCCTCCATGTCTCTTTTGAGGGGCATTAAAAGTGTCTTGTTATACCACTCTGACCTCCACATCTCTTGTAATAGGCATTAAAAGCATCTTGTTATACCACTCTGACCTCCACGTCTCTTCTGAGTGGCATTAAAATCATCTTGTTATGCCACTCTGAACTCCACGTCTCTTGTAAGGGGCATTAAAAGCGTCTTGTTATACCACTCTGACCTCCACGTCTCTTCTGAGGGGCATTAAAAGTGTCTTGTTATACCACTCTGACATCCACGTCTCTTGCAAGGGGCATTAAAAGCGTCTTGTTATACCACCCTGACCTCCACGTCTCTTGTAAGGGGCATTAAAATCATCTTATTATACCACTCTGACCTCCACGTCTCTTGTAAGGGGCATTTAAAGCGTCTTGTTATACCACTCTGACCTCCACGTATCTTGTAAGGGGCATTAAAAGCGTCTAGTTATACCACTGTAACCTCCACGTCTCTTCTGAGGGGCATTAAAATCGTCTTGTTATACCACTCTGACCTCCACGTCTCTTCTGAGGCGCACTAAAAGTGTCTTGTTATACCACTCTGACCTCCACGTCTCTTGTAAAGGGTATATAAAGCATCTTGTTAAAATAGTCTGACCTCCACATCTCTTCTGAGGGGCATTAAAAGCGTCTTGTTATACCACTCTGACCTCCACGTCTCTTATAAGGGGCATGAAAAGTGTCTTGTTATACCACTCTGACCTCCACGTCTCTTCTGAGGAGCATTCAAACCGTCTTGTTATACCACTCTGACCTGCACGTCACTTCTGAGGGGCATTAAAAGCATCTTGTTATGCCACTCTGAACTCCACGTCTCTTGTAAGGGGCATTAAAAGCGTCTTGTTGTACCACTCTGACCTCCACGTCTCTTCTGAGGGGCATTAAAAGCGTCTTGTTACGCCACTCTTAACTCCACGTCTCTTGTAAGGGGCATTAAAATCGTCTTGTTATACCACTCTGACCTACACGTCTCTTCTGAGGGGCATTAAAAGTGTCTTTTTATACCACTCTGACATCGACATCTCTTGTAAGTGCCATTAAAAGCGTCTTGTTATACCACTCTGACATCCACGTCTCTTGTAAGGGGCATTAAAAGCGTCTAGTTATACCACTCTAACCTCCACGTCTCTTCTGAGGGGCATTAAAACCGTCTTGTTATACCTTTCTGACCTGCACGTCTCTTCTGAGGGGCCTTAAAAGTGTGTTATTATACCACGCTGACATCCACATCTCTTGTAAGGGGCATTAAAAGCGTCTTGTTATACCACGCTGACCTCCACGTCTCTTCTGAGGGGCATTAAAACCGTCTTGTTATACCACTCTGACCTCCACGTCTCTTGTAAGGGGTATTAAAAGCATCTTGTTATACCACTCTGACCTCCACGTCTCTTCTGAGGAGCATTCAAACCGTCTTGTTATACCACTCTGACCTGCACGTCTCTTCTGAGGGGCATTAAAAGCATCTTGTTATGCCACTCTGAACTCCACGTCTCTTGTAAGGGGCATTAAAAGCGTCTTGTTATACCACTCTGACCTCCACGTCTCTTCTGAGGGGCATTAAAAGCGTCTTGTTACGCCACTCTTAACTCCACGTCTCTTGTAAGGGGCATTAAAATAGTCTTGTTATACCACTCTGACCTCCACGTCTCTTCTGAGGGGCATTAAAAGTGTCTTGTTATACCACTCTGACATCCACATCTCTTGTAAGGGGCATTAAAAGCGTCTAGTTATAACACTCTGACCTCCACGTCTCTTGTAAGGGGCATTAAAAGCGTCTTGTTATACCACTCTGACCTTCACGTCTCTTCTGAGGAGCATTCAAACCGTCTTGTTATACCACTCTGACCTCCATGTCTCTTCTGAGGGGCATAAAAAACGTCTTGTTATACCACTCTGACCTCCACATCTCTTGTAATGGGCATTAAAAGCATCTTGTTATACCACTCTGACCTCCACGTCTCTCGTAAGGGGTATTAAAAGCGTCTTGTTATACCACCCTAACCTCCACGTCTCTTCTGAGGGGCATTAAAACCGTCTTGTTATACCCCTCTGACCTCCACGTCTCTTGAAAGGGGCATTAAAAGAGTCTTGTTATACCACTCTGACCTCCACGTCTTTTCGGAGGGGCATAAAAAGCGTCTTGTTATACCACTCTGACCTCCACGTCTCTTCTGAGGGGCATTAAAAGTGTCTTCTTATACCACTCTAACCTCCACATCTCTTCTGAGGGGCATTAAAAGCGTCTTGTTATACCACTCTGACCTCCACGTCTCTAGTAAGGGGCATGAAAAGTGTCTTGTTATACCACTCTGACCTCCACTTCTCTTCTGAGGGGCATTAAAATCGTCTTATTATACCACTCTGACCTCCACGTCTCTTCTGAGGGGCATTAAAAGTGTCTTGTTATACCACGCTGACATCCACATCTCTTTTAAGGGGCATTAAAAGCGTCTTGTTATACCACTCTGACCTCCACGTCTCTTCTGAGGGGCATTAAAACCGTCTTGTTATACCACTCTGACCTCCACGTCTCTTGTAAGGGGATTTAAATGCATCTTGTTATACCACTCTGACCTCCACGTCTCTAGTAAGGGGCATTAAAAGAGTCTTGTTGTACCACTCTGACCTCCACGTTTCTTCTGAGGAGCATTCATACCGTCTTGTTATACCACTCTGACCTGCACGTCTCTTCTGAGGGGCATTAAAAGCGTCTTGTTATGCCACTCTGAACTCCACGTCTCTTGTAAGGGGCATTAAAGCGTCTTGTTATACCACTCTGACCTCCACGTCTCTTCTGAGCGGCATTAAAAGTGTCTTGTTATACCACTCTGACATCCACATCTCTTGTAAGTGGCATTAAAAGCGTCTTGTTATACCAATCTGACCTCCACGTCTCTTCTGAGGGGCATTAAAACCGTCTTGTTATACCACTCTGACCTCCACGTCTCTTGTAAGGGGCATTAAAATCGTCTTGTTATACCACTCTGACCTCCACGTCTCTTGTAAGGGGCATTAAAAGCGTCTTGTTATTCCACTCTGACCTCCACGTCTCTTGAAAGGGGCATTAAAAGAGTCTTGTTATACCACTCTGACCTCCACGTCTTTTCTGAGGGGCATAAAAAGCGTCTTGTTATACCACTCTGACCTCCACGTCTCTTCTGAGGGGCATTAAAAGTGTCTTCTTATACCACTCTAACCTCCACATCTCTTCTGAGGGGCATTAAAAGCGTCTTGTTATACCACTCTGACCTCCACGTCTCTAGTAAGGGGCATGAAAAGTGTCTTGTTATACCACTCTGACCTCCACTTCTCTTCTGAGGGGCATTAAAATCGTCTTATTATACCACTCTGACCTCCACGTCTCTTCTGAGGGGCATTAAAAGTGTCTTGTTATACCACGCTGACATCCACATCTCTTGTAAGGGGCATTAAAAGCGTCTTGTTATACCACTCTGACCTCCACGTCTCTTCTGAGGGGCATTAAAACCGTCTTGTTATACCACTCTGACCTCCACGTCTCTTGTAAGGGGATTTAAATGCATCTTGTTATACCACTCTGACCTCCACGTCTCTAGTAAGGGGCATTAAAAGAGTCTTGTTGTACCACTCTGACCTCCACGTCTCTTCTGAGGAGCATTCATACCGTCTTGTTATACCACTCTGACCTGCACGTCTCTTCTGAGGGGCATTAAAAGCGTCTTGTTATGCCACTCTGAACTCCACGTCTCTTGTAAGGGGCATTAAAGCGTCTTGTTATACCACTCTGACCTCCACGTCTCTTCTGAGGGGCATTAAAAGTGTCTTGTTATACCACTCTGACATCCACATCTCTTGTAAGTGGCATTAAAAGCGTCTTGTTATACCAATCTGACCTCCACGTCTCTTCTGAGGGGCATTAAAACCGTCTTGTTATACAACTCTGACCTCCACGTCTCTTGTAAGGGGCATTAAAATCGTCTTGTTATACCACTCTGACCTCCACGTCTCTTGTAAGGGGCATTAAAAGCGTCTTGTTATTCCACTCTGACCTCCACGTCTCTTCTGAGGAGCATCCAAACCATCTTGCTATACCACTCTGACGTCCATGTCTCTTCTGAGGGCATTAAAAATGTCTTGTTATACCACTCTGACCTCCACATCTCTTGTAATGGGCATTAAAAGCATTTTGTTATACCACTCTGACCTCCACGTCTCTTGTAAGGGTCATTAAAAGCATCTTGTTATACCACCCTGACCTCCACGTGTCTTCTGAGGGGCATTAAAACCGTCTTATTATACCACTCTGACCTCCATGTCTCTTGCAAGTGGCATTAGAAGCATCTTGTTATACCACTCTGACCTCTACGTCTCTTATAAGGGGCATTAAAAGCGTCTAGTTATAACACTCTAACCTCCACTTCTCTTCTGAGGGGCATTAAAACCATCTTGTTATACCAATCTGACCTCCACGTCTCTTCTGAGGGGCATTAAAAGGGTCTTGTTATACCACTCTGACCTCCACGTCTCTTGTAAGGGGTATTTAAAGCGTCTTGTTAAAACACTCTGACCTCCACATCTCTTCTGAGGGGCATTAAAAGTGTCTTGTTATACCACCTTGACCTCCACGTCTCTTGTAAGGGGCAGGAAAAGTGTCTTGTTATACCACTCTGACCTCCACGTCTCTTCTGAGGGGCATTAAAAGTGTCTTGTTATACCACTCTGACATCCACATCTCTTGTAAGGGGCATTAAAAGCGTCTTGTTATACCACTCTGACCTCCACGTCTCTCCTGAGGGGCATTAAAACCGTCTTGTTATACCACTCTGACCTCCACGTCTCTTGTAAGGGGCATTAAAAGCATCTTGTTATACCACTCTGACCTCCACGTCACTTCTGAGGAGCATTCACACCGTCTTGTTATACCACTATTACCTGCACGTCTCTTCTGAGGGGCATTAAAAGCGTCTTGTTATGCCACTCTGAACTCCACGTCTCTTGTAACCGGCATTAAGAGCGTCTTGTTATACCACTCTGACCTCCAGGTCTCTTCTGAGGGGCATTAAAAGTGTCTTGTTATACCACTCTGACATCCACGTCTCTTGAAAGGGGCATTAAAAGCGTCTTGTTATACCACTCTGACCTCCACGTCTCTTCTGAGGGGCATTAAAATAGTCTTGTTATACCACCCTGACGTCCACGTCTCTTCTGAGGGGCATTAAAACCGTCTTGTTGTACCACTCTGACCTCCACGTCTCTTGTAAGGGGCATTAAAAGCGTCTTGTTATACCACCCTGACCTCCACGTCTCTTCTGAGGGGCATTAAAACCGTCTTGTTATACCCCTCTGACCTCCACGTCTCTTGAAAGGGGCATTAAAAGAGTCTTGTTATACCACTCTGACCTCCACGTCTTTTCTGAGGGGCATAAAAAGCGTCTTGTTATACCACTCTGACCTCCACGTCTCTTCTGAGGGGCATTAAAAGTGTCTTCTTATACCACTCTAACCTCCACATCTCTTCTGAGGGGCATTAAAAGCGTCTTGTTATACCACTCTGACCTCCACGTCTCTAGTAAGGGGCATGAAAAGTGTCTTGTTATACCACTCTGACCTCCACGTCTCTTCTGAGGGGCATTAAAATCATCTTATTATACCACTCTGACCTCCACGTCTCTTCTGAGGGGCATTAAAAGTGTCTTGTTATACCACGCTGACATCCACATCTCTTGTAAGGGGCATTAAAAGCGTCTTGTTATACCACTCTGACCTCCACGTCTCTTCTGAGGGGCATTAAAACCGTCTTGTTATACCACTCTGACCTCCACGTCTCTTGTAAGGGGCATTAAAAGCGTCTTGTTTTACCACTCTAACCTCCACGTCTCTTCTGAGGGGCAATAAAACCGTCTTGTTATACGACTCTGACCTCCACGTCTCTTCTGAGGGGCATTAAAAGTGTCTCGTTATACCACTCTGACCTCCACGTCTCTTGTAAGGGGTATTTAAAGCGTCTTGTTAAAACACTCTGACCTCCACATCTCTTCAGAGGGGCATTAAAAGCGTCTTTTTATACCACTCTGACCTCCATGTCTCTTGTAAGGGGCATGAAAAGTGTCTTGTTATACCACCCTGACCTCCACGTCTCTTCTGAGGGGCATTAAAACTGTCTTGTTATACCACTCTGACCTCCACGTCTCTTCTGAGGGGCATTAAAAGCGTCTTGTTATACCACTCTGACCTCCACGTCCTTTGTGAGGGGCATAAAAAGCGTCTTGTTATACCACTCTGACCTCCACGTCCCTTGTAAAGGGCATTAAAAGCGTCTTGTTACTCCACTCTGACCTCCACGTCTCTTCTGAGGGGCATTAAAACCGGCTTGTTATACCACTCTGACCTCCACGTCTCTTCTGAGGGACATTAAAACAGTCTTGTTATACCACTCTGACCTCCACGTCTCTTCTGAGGGGCATTAAAACCGTCTTGTTATACCACTCTGACCTCCACGTCTCTTCTAATGGGCATTAAAAGCGTCTTGTTATGCTACTCTGACCTCCACGTCTCTTGTAAGGGGCATTAAAAGCTTCTTGTTATACCACTCTAACCTCCACTTCTCTTCTGAGGGGCATTAAAACCGTCTTGTTATACCACTCTGACATCCACGTCTCTTGTAAGAGGCATTAAAAGCGTCTTGTTATACCACTCTGACCTCCACGTCTCTATTGTGGGGCATTAAAATCGTCTTGTTATGCCACTCTGAACTCCACGTCTCTTGTAAGGGGCATTAAAACCGTCTTGTTATACCACTCTGACCTCCACGTCTCTTCTGAGGGGCATTAAAAGTGTCTTGTTATACCACTCTGAACTCCACGTCTCTTGTAAGGGGTATTTAAAGTGTCTTGTTAAAACACTCTGACCTCCACATCTCTTCTGAGGGGCATTAAAAGCGTCTTGTTATACCACTCTGACCTCCATGTCTCTTGTAAGGGGCATGAAAAGTGTCTTGTTATACCACTCTGACCTCCACGTCTCTTCTGAGTGGCATTAAAAGTGTCTTGTTATACCACTCTGACATCCACATCTCTTGTAAGGGGCAGTAAAAGCGTCTTGTTATACCACTCTGACCTCCACGTCTCTTCTCAGGGGCATTAAAACCGTCTTGTTATACCAATCTGACCTCCACATCTCTTGTAAGGGGTATTAAAAGCATCTTGCTATACCACTCTGACCTCCACGTCTCTTGTAAGGGGCATTAAAAGCGTCTTGTTATACCACTCTGACCTCCACGTCACTTCTGAGGAGCATTCAAACCATCTTGTTTAACCACTCTGACCTGCACTTCTCTTCTGAGGGGCATTAAAAGCGTCTTGTTGTGCCACTCGAAAATCCACGTCTCTTGTAAGGGGCATTAAAAGCGTCTTGTTATACCACTCTGACCTCCACGTCTCTTCTGAGGGGCATTAAAAGTGCCTTGTTATACCTCTCTGACATCCACGTCTCTTGTAAGGGGCATTAAAAGCGTCTTGTTATACCACTCTGACCTCCAGGTCTCTTCTGAGGGGCATTAAAAGTGTCTTGATATACCACTCTGACATCTGCATCTCTTGTAAGTGACATTAAAAGCGTCTTGTTATACCAATCTGACCTCCACGTCTCTTCTGAGGGGCATTAAAACCGTCTTGTTATACCACTCTAACCTCCAAATCTCTTGTAATGGGCATTAAAAGCGTCTTGTTATACCACTATGACCTCCACGTCTTTTGTAAGGGGCATTAAAAGCGTCTTGCTATACCACTCTGACCTCCACGTCTCTTCTGAGGAGCATTCAAACCGTTTTGTTATACCACTCTGACCTCCATGTCTCTTCTGAGTGGCATTAAAAGCGTCTTGTTATACCACTCTGACCTCCACATCTCTTGTAATGGGCATTAAAAGCATCTTGTTATACCACTCTGACCTCCACATCTCTTCTGAGGGTCATTAAAATCGTCTTGTTATGCAACTCTGAACTCTACGTCTCTTGGAAGGGGCATTAAAAGCATCTTGGTAAACCACTCTGACCTCCACTTCTCTTCTGAGGGGCATTAAAAGTGTCTTGTTATACCACTCTGACATCCACATCTCTTGTAAGGGGCATTAAAAGCACCTTAATATACCACTCTGACCTGCACGTCTCTTCTGAGGGGCATTAAAAGCGTCTTGTTATGCCACTCTGAACTCCACGTCTCTTGTAAGGGGCATTAAAAGCGTCTTGTTATACTACTCTGACATCCACGTCTCTTGTAAGGGGCATTAAAAGAGTCTTGTTATACCACTCTGACCTCCACGTCTCTTATAAGGGGCATGAAAAGTGTCTTGTTATACCACTCTGACCTCCACGTCTCTTCTGAGGAGCATTCAAACCGTCTTGTTATACCACTCTGACCTGCACGTCACTTCTGAGGGGCATTAAAAGCATCTTGTTATGCCACTCTGAACTCCACGTCTCTTGTAAGGGGCATTAAAAGCGTCTTGTTGTACCACTCTGACCTCCACGTCTCTTCTGAGGGGCATTAAAAGCGTCTTGTTACGCCACTCTTAACTCCACGTCTCTTGTAAGGGGCATTAAAATCGTCTTGTTATACCACTCTGACCTACACGTCTCTTCTGAGGGGCATTAAAAGTGTCTTTTTATACCACTCTGACATCGACATCTCTTGTAAGTGCCATTAAAAGCGTCTTGTTATACCACTCTGACATCCACGTCTCTTGTAAGGGGCATTAAAAGCGTCTAGTTATACCACTCTAACCTCCACGTCTCTTCTGAGGGGCATTAAAACCGTCTTGTTATACCTTTCTGACCTGCACGTCTCTTCTGAGGGGCCTTAAAAGTGTGTTATTATACCACGCTGACATCCACATCTCTTGTAAAGGGCATTAAAAGCGTCTTGTTATACCACGCTGACCTCCACGTCTCTTCTGAGGGGCATTAAAACCGTCTTGTTATACCACTCTGACCTCCACGTCTCTTGTAAGGGGTATTAAAAGCATCTTGTTATACCACTCTGACCTCCACGTCTCTTCTGAGGAGCATTCAAACCGTCTTGTTATACCACTCTGACCTGCACGTCTCTTCTGAGGGGCATTAAAAGCATCTTGTTATGCCACTCTGAACTCCACGTCTCTTGTAAGGGGCATTAAAAGCGTCTTGTTATACCACTCTGACCTCCACGTCTCTTCTGAGGGGCATTAAAAGCGTCTTGTTACGCCACTCTTAACTCCACGTCTCTTGTAAGGGGCATTAAAATAGTCTTGTTATACCACTCTGACCTCCACGTCTCTTCTGAGGGGCATTAAAAGTGTCTTGTTATACCACTCTGACATCCACATCTCTTGTAAGGGGCATTAAAAGCGTCTAGTTATAACACTCTGACCTCCACGTCTCTTGTAAGGGGCATTAAAAGCGTCTTGTTATACCACTCTGACCTTCACGTCTCTTCTGAGGAGCATTCAAACCGTCTTGTTATACCACTCTGACCTCCATGTCTCTTCTGAGGGGCATAAAAAACGTCTTGTTATACCACTCTGACCTCCACATCTCTTGTAATGGGCATTAAAAGCATCTTGTTATACCACTCTGACCTCCACGTCTCTCGTAAGGGGTATTAAAAGCGTCTTGTTATACCACCCTAACCTCCACGTCTCTTCTGAGGGGCATTAAAACCGTCTTGTTATACCCCTCTGACCTCCACGTCTCTTGAAAGGGGCATTAAAAGAGTCTTGTTATACCACTCTGACCTCCACGTCTTTTCGGAGGGGCATAAAAAGCGTCTTGTTATACCACTCTGACCTCCACGTCTCTTCTGAGGGGCATTAAAAGTGTCTTCTTATACCACTCTAACCTCCACATCTCTTCTGAGGGGCATTAAAAGCGTCTTGTTATACCACTCTGACCTCCACGTCTCTAGTAAGGGGCATGAAAAGTGTCTTGTTATACCACTCTGACCTCCACTTCTCTTCTGAGGGGCATTAAAATCGTCTTATTATACCACTCTGACCTCCACGTCTCTTCTGAGGGGCATTAAAAGTGTCTTGTTATACCACGCTGACATCCACATCTCTTTTAAGGGGCATTAAAAGCGTCTTGTTATACCACTCTGACCTCCACGTCTCTTCTGAGGGGCATTAAAACCGTCTTGTTATACCACTCTGACCTCCACGTCTCTTGTAAGGGGATTTAAATGCATCTTGTTATACCACTCTGACCTCCACGTCTCTAGTAAGGGGCATTAAAAGAGTCTTGTTGTACCACTCTGACCTCCACGTCTCTTCTGAGGAGCATTCATACCGTCTTGTTATACCACTCTGACCTGCACGTCTCTTCTGAGGGGCATTAAAAGCGTCTTGTTATGCCACTCTGAACTCCACGTCTCTTGTAAGGGGCATTAAAGCGTCTTGTTATACCACTCTGACCTCCACGTCTCTTCTGAGCGGCATTAAAAGTGTCTTGTTATACCACTCTGACATCCACATCTCTTGTAAGTGGCATTAAAAGCGTCTTGTTATACCAATCTGACCTCCACGTCTCTTCTGAGGGGCATTAAACCCGTCTTGTTATACCACTCTGACCTCCACGTCTCTTGTAAGGGGCATTAAAATCGTCTTGTTATACCACTCTGACCTCCACGTCTCTTGTAAGGGGCATTAAAAGCGTCTTGTTATTCCACTCTGACCTCCACGTCTCTTGAAAGGGGCATTAAAAGAGTCTTGTTATACCACTCTGACCTCCACGTCTTTTCTGAGGGGCATAAAAAGCGTCTTGTTATACCACTCTGACCTCCACGTCTCTTCTGAGGGGCATTAAAAGTGTCTTCTTATACCACTCTAACCTCCACATCTCTTCTGAGGGGCATTAAAAGCGTCTTGTTATACCACTCTGACCTCCACGTCTCTAGTAAGGGGCATGAAAAGTGTCTTGTTATACCACTCTGACCTCCACTTCTCTTCTGAGGGGCATTAAAATCGTCTTATTATACCACTCTGACCTCCACGTCTCTTCTGAGGGGCATTAAAAGTGTCTTGTTATACCACGCTGACATCCACATCTCTTGTAAGGGGCATTAAAAGCGTCTTGTTATACCACTCTGACCTCCACGTCTCTTCTGAGGGGCATTAAAACCGTCTTGTTATACCACTCTGACCTCCACGTCTCTTGTAAGGGGATTTAAATGCATCTTGTTATACCACTCTGACCTCCACGTCTCTAGTAAGGGGCATTAAAAGAGTCTTGTTGTACCACTCTGACCTCCACGTCTCTTCTGAGGAGCATTCATACCGTCTTGTTATACCACTCTGACCTGCACGTCTCTTCTGAGGGGCATTAAAAGCGTCTTGTTATGCCACTCTGAACTCCACGTCTCTTGTAAGGGGCATTAAAGCGTCTTGTTATACCACTCTGACCTCCACGTCTCTTCTGAGGGGCATTAAAAGTGTCTTGTTATACCACTCTGACATCCACATCTCTTGTAAGTGGCATTAAAAGCGTCTTGTTATACCAATCTGACCTCCACGTCTCTTCTGAGGGGCATTAAAACCGTCTTGTTATACAACTCTGACCTCCACGTCTCTTGTAAGGGGCATTAAAATCGTCTTGTTATACCACTCTGACCTCCACGTCTCTTGTAAGGGGCATTAAAAGCGTCTTGTTATTCCACTCTGACCTCCACGTCTCTTCTGAGGAGCATCCAAACCATCTTGCTATACCACTCTGACGTCCATGTCTCTTCTGAGGGCATTAAAAATGTCTTGTTATACCACTCTGACCTCCACATCTCTTGTAATGGGCATTAAAAGCATTTTGTTATACCACTCTGACCTCCACGTCTCTTGTAAGGGTCATTAAAAGCATCTTGTTATACCACCCTGACCTCCACGTGTCTTCTGAGGGGCATTAAAACCGTCTTATTATACCACTCTGACCTCCATGTCTCTTGCAAGTGGCATTAGAAGCATCTTGTTATACCACTCTGACCTCTACGTCTCTTATAAGGGGCATTAAAAGCGTCTAGTTATAACACTCTAACCTCCACTTCTCTTCTGAGGGGCATTAAAACCATCTTGTTATACCAATCTGACCTCCACGTCTCTTCTGAGGGGCATTAAAAGGGTCTTGTTATACCACTCTGACCTCCACGTCTCTTGTAAGGGGTATTTAAAGCGTCTTGTTAAAACACTCTGACCTCCACATCTCTTCTGAGGGGCATTAAAAGTGTCTTGTTATACCACCTTGACCTCCACGTGTTATGTTCTGCTACCAAAGCTAAGGAAAGAGAGGAGATCTGTCCCTACTATAAGACTCAGCTGAATCCCTACGATGTAACAGGGAACCTGATCCTGCGATCAGACCTGCTAAAGTCCTAATCTAGTCTGTACAGAGACCTAAAGATTTGGGGAGGGAATCCCTACAAGTACTAAGGACTGGGAGGAATATGGGACACCTCCTAACAGAAATAGCAGCAGACAGACGAACAAACAAAATAGATAGAACCTAGAGGTCCGTAGACCAAGCAAACTAACAGAGTTAGATACAGAGCACAGGCTAGCTAGAAAGTAGATATACAATGAAGTCCAGCAAAGCCAGAAGGGCGGAGCAGGATTAAATAGGCCAACAAGGTCATGTGACCAGCAAAGGAAAAAAAACCTAACAGCAAGGTTCTAACAGTACCCCCCCTTCTAAGAGGATCCTCCGGATCCCCTAGGACCAGGCTTATCAGGAAATCTCCTGTGAAACGCTCTGATAAGTCTGGACGCGGAAACATCATCTGACCTCACCCAAGAGTTATCCTCGGGTCCGAAACCTTTCCAGGCCACAAGATACTGCAAACTACCTCTATACCGTCTAGAGTCAAGGATGCGAGAAATTTCATATTCCCCGTCCTCCACCACCGGAGGAACAGAGGCAGAGGCGTCACCATCCGACACAACAGCTTTTTTTAACAGAGAGACATGAAAGACCGGATTAATTCTCCAGGAGGTAGGAACCTCCAACCTAACAGCAGATTGGTTGACAACCTGAAGCACCTTAAAGGGCCCTACAAACTTGGGACCCAATTTCTTAGAAGGAATCCTCAACCGCAGATTCCTAGAGGACAACCAAACCATGTCACCAACAGCGAACAAAACCTCCTGTCGTTTCCTATCAAAGTAGTCTTTAGATTTTCTGTTGGCCTCCTGAAGATTACCACGCACATCCGTCCAAACTCTTTCCAAATCACCGGAAAAACTCTCCTCCTCAGGCACGGCAGATCCCAACTTGGAGAACGACCCAAACGACGGATGTCTCCCAGAACAACAAAAAAAAGGCGAACAACCAGCAGAAGAAGATGTATGATTGTTCAGAGCAAATTCGGCAAGTGGCAGAAACTCAGACCACCCCTCTTGATTGTCTGCCACAAAACAACGCAAGAACTGCTCAACATCCTGGTTTTTCCTTTCTGTCTGGCCATTAGATTCAGGATGATATCCGGACGAAAACGACAAATGAATTCCCAACCTGTCACAAAAGGCACGCCAAAAACGAGCCACGAACTGAGGACCCCTATCAGAAACAATGTCAGTAGGAACGCCATGAAGTCTGACAATTTCCTTGACAAAGGCCTTAGCGAGAGTTTTAGCGCAGGGCAGTTTGACGAAGGGAACCAAGTGACACATCTTGCTAAAACGGTCCACGACCACCCAGATGACAGTAAAACCCTCAGAGGGGGGAAGGTCAGTTATAAAGTCCATAGCCAAATGTGTCCAAGGAGCACTGGGGACCTCCAAAGGACAAAGCAACCCCGCAGCAGGAGTATGTGAGGACTTAGATCTAGCACATATAGTACATTGGCGCACCCACTTAATGACTTCCTTCTGCCATCCAGGCCACCAAAAACTGCGACCCACCAGTCTCTTGGTCTCAGAGATTCCGGGATGACCTGCCAACCGAGATTCGTGACACTCAACAAACAAATCTCTCCTAAAGGTCCCAGGCACAAACAACCTCCCATGAGGAGTGTTAGATGGGGCATTCTCCTGAGCTTTAAGAATCTCATCTTCCAAAACGGAGTCTAAAGCAGCTATCACAACACCTTCTTGTAAAATGTTTTCCTCTTTCTCAGCACCGACTATGGGAGAAAAACTGCGAGACAAGGCATCCGCCTTAACATTCTTAGTACCAGGGATGTAAGTAACGGAGAAATTAAACCGCGAGAAAAACAGTGCCCACCTAGCCTGACGGGCATTCAGGCGCTTGGCAGCGTCAAGATATATCAGATTTTTATGATCCGTAAGAACCTGAACGGGAAATTCCGCACCTTCCAAGAAGTGGCGCCAGTGTTCAAATGCGAGTTTAATAGCCAATAATTCCCGATTACCAATATCGTAATTCAATTCAGTCTCCGAAAATTTTTTTGAAAAAAATGCACAGGGATGTAATCCATCCCCGTTATCCTGAGACAATACTGCGCCAACCCCCACAGAGGAAGCATCAACCTCAACCAAAAACGGCCTAGTAACATCAGGCTGCATAAGGATGGGAGCAGAGGTGAACCTCTCCTTGAGATACACAAAAGCTTCAATGGCCTCAGAAGACCACTGAACCGCATCAGCACCTTTCCTGGTGAGATCAGTCAGAGGTTTGACAATACTAGAAAAATTTTTTATGAATTTTCTATAGTAATTGGCGAAACCCAAAAACCTCTGTATTGATTTCAAACCAATAGGCCTAGGCCATTCCTGCACAGCCTGAACCTTAACCGGATCCATCTCAAAACCTTTGCTGGAGATAATGTATCCCAAAAAGCTAATTCTCTGTACAGCGAACTCACATTTCTCCAGCTTAGCAAAAAGCGAATTGTCCATTAATAACTGTAATACCTCACGCACGCTCCGCCAATGAGACTCCAGATCTGGCGAATAAATCAAAATGTCATCCAAATACACAACCACATTTTTACCGATCAAAGGTCTAAGGATGTCATTAATCAGATTCTGAAAAAATGCAGGAGCATTAGTAAGACCAAAAGGCATAACCAGATTCTCAAAATGACCCACAGGAGTGTTAAAAGCAGTCTTCCATTCATCACCCTCCTTCATGCGCAACAGATTGTATGCCCCCTTAAGGTCAATTTTAGAGAACCACTTGGCCCCCAATAACTGGTTAAACAGATCAGGAATCAATGGCAGTGGGTAAGGATTGCGTACCGTAATTTTGTTAATCTCACGAAAATCCAGACAAGGACGTAAACCGCCGTCCTTTTTTTTTACAAAAAAAAATCCAACCGCCACAGGAGACTTAGAGGGCCTAATGTGACCGGCGGCCAAACTTGTCTGTATGTATTCCTCCAAAGCCTTCCTCTCAGGAATAGTAAGGTTAAATAAACGACTTTTAGGAAGAGTCGCTCCAGGGACAAATTCAATAGAACAATCATAGTCTCTATGGGGAGGCAAAACCTGCGATTCTTTCTCAGAAAAAACTCTCCAAAAATCCTGAATAGGAACAGGCAATTCTCCCCTATCCAAAGCTGCAATACGCCCGTTACAACACTTGTCATAACATTTATGGCTCCAGGATTTAATTTCACTGGTAGACCAATCCAGTACAGGATTGTGAAATTTCAACCAGGGCAAACCCAATATTACTGGAGAAGGCAAGTTATTCAACACTACCAAATCCAATTTCTCATGGTGAACACCATTAATAGTGAGAGGAAATTCACTGACCTTGAGAGTAATATTCTTCAAAGGGGAGCCATCCACAGAAACCACAGCAATGGGGGATGATAAAGGTTCAGGTTTTAAATTGAGTTTTTCCACGAATCCCCCATCAATAACATTCAGTGTAGACCCGCAATCAACAAACACCCGAAATTCCATTAATTTTTCCTGAGCAATCGTGGAAGCAGCTAAAAATATACCCTTGGAATTTAAACAGGCAATACGGGCGTGACTGACCATTTTTTTTTCTTTCTTCATACGAAGCTCACAGCCTTTAATCAAATGACCAGATTTTCCACAATAGAAACACAAGCCTTCTGAAAAACGACGGTGTTTTTCTTGAGAGCGAGGTGCCACCGATCCAATCTCCATCGGTTCACCACTGTTAGTACACACATTATCATAACCAGAAACTGACATAGCAGAGGATTTGCTCTCATTAACCCTAGCACGCAGTCTTCTGTCCACCCGTATAGCTAATTGCATAGCCTGTTGCAAATCCTCAGGTGTAGGATAAGCAATTAGCAGGTCTTTAACCTTTTCACTGAGCCCAGCAAGAAATAGACTTTTCAGAGCAGAATCGTTCCACCCTGTTTGAGTGGACCAACGACGAAAATGTGTACAATATTTTTCCATATTACCTGATCCTTGTTTTAAACGTCTCAACTCAGTCTCAGCTGATGCCACACGGTCAGGATCATCATATAATAGTCCTAAAGCAGAAAAAAAAAACTATCCACTGATCTGAAGCATGTATCACTAGGTTGCAAAGAAAAGGCCCACTCCTGAGGCTCTTTGCGCAAAAGTGACATTATGAACCCTACGCGCTGGGATTCATCCCCAGAGGACTTGGGTCTCAAACGAAAATACAATAAGCAAGCATTTTTAAATGAAAAAAATTCTCGATGTTCACCAAAAAATAAATCCGGCAAACATACCTTAGGCTCCAAGAAATATGCTCCAGGACAGTTACTCACGTGCTGACGGAGCTCGGCCACTTCCAGAGAGAGTCCCTGCAGGTGTTTAGCCAAATCCTGAACCGACACCATGATGGAACAAAAAAAAATCTTTCCTTAGAGAATTTACAGGCTGGACTTACTGTTATGTTCTGCTACCAAAGCTAAGGAAAGAGAGGAGATCTGTCCCTACTATAAGACTCAGCTGAATCCCTACGATGTAACAGGGAACCTGATCCTGCGATCAGACCTGCTAAAGTCCTAATCTAGTCTGTACAGAGACCTAAAGATTTGGGGAGGGAATCCCTACAAGTACTAAGGACTGGGAGGAATATGGGACACCTCCTAACAGAAATAGCAGCAGACAGACGAACAAACAAAATAGATAGAACCTAGAGGTCCGTAGACCAAGCAAACTAACAGAGTTAGATACAGAGCACAGGCTAGCTAGAAAGTAGATATACAATGAAGTCCAGCAAAGCCAGAAGGGCGGAGCAGGATTAAATAGGCCAACAAGGTCATGTGACCAGCAAAGGAAAAAAAACCTAACAGCAAGGTTCTAACACCACGTCTCTTGTAAGGGGCAGGAAAAGTGTCTTGTTATACCACTCTGACCTCCACGTCTCTTCTGAGGGGCATTAAAAGTGTCTTGTTATACCACTCTGACATCCACATCTCTTGTAAGGGGCATTAAAAGCGTCTTGTTATACCACTCTGACCTCCACGTCTCTCCTGAGGGGCATTAAAACCGTCTTGTTATACCACTCTGACCTCCACGTCTCTTGTAAGGGGCATTAAAAGCATCTTGTTATACCACTCTGACCTCCACGTCACTTCTGAGGAGCATTCACACCGTCTTGTTATACCACTATTACCTGCACGTCTCTTCTGAGGGGCATTAAAAGCGTCTTGTTATGCCACTCTGAACTCCACGTCTCTTGTAACCGGCATTAAGAGCGTCTTGTTATACCACTCTGACCTCCAGGTCTCTTCTGAGGGGCATTAAAAGTGTCTTGTTATACCACTCTGACATCCACGTCTCTTGAAAGGGGCATTAAAAGCGTCTTGTTATACCACTCTGACCTCCACGTCTCTTCTGAGGGGCATTAAAATAGTCTTGTTATACCACCCTGACGTCCACGTCTCTTCTGAGGGGCATTAAAACCGTCTTGTTGTACCACTCTGACCTCCACGTCTCTTGTAAGGGGCATTAAAAGCGTCTTGTTATACCACCCTGACCTCCACGTCTCTTCTGAGGGGCATTAAAACCGTCTTGTTATACCCCTCTGACCTCCACGTCTCTTGAAAGGGGCATTAAAAGAGTCTTGTTATACCACTCTGACCTCCACGTCTTTTCTGAGGGGCATAAAAAGCGTCTTGTTATACCACTCTGACCTCCACGTCTCTTCTGAGGGGCATTAAAAGTGTCTTCTTATACCACTCTAACCTCCACATCTCTTCTGAGGGGCATTAAAAGCGTCTTGTTATACCACTCTGACCTCCACGTCTCTAGTAAGGGGCATGAAAAGTGTCTTGTTATACCACTCTGACCTCCACGTCTCTTCTGAGGGGCATTAAAATCGTCTTATTATACCACTCTGACCTCCACGTCTCTTCTGAGGGGCATTAAAAGTGTCTTGTTATACCACGCTGACATCCACATCTCTTGTAAGGGGCATTAAAAGCGTCTTGTTATACCACTCTGACCTCCACGTCTCTTCTGAGGGGCATTAAAACCGTCTTGTTATACCACTCTGACCTCCACGTCTCTTGTAAGGGGCATTAAAAGCGTCTTGTTTTACCACTCTAACCTCCACGTCTCTTCTGAGGGGCAATAAAACCGTCTTGTTATACGACTCTGACCTCCACGTCTCTTCTGAGGGGCATTAAAAGTGTCTCGTTATACCACTCTGACCTCCACGTCTCTTGTAAGGGGTATTTAAAGCGTCTTGTTAAAACACTCTGACCTCCACATCTCTTCAGAGGGGCATTAAAAGCGTCTTGTTATACCACTCTGACCTCCATGTCTCTTGTAAGGGGCATGAAAAGTGTCTTGTTATACCACCCTGACCTCCACGTCTCTTCTGAGGGGCATTAAAACTGTCTTGTTATACCACTCTGACCTCCACGTCTCTTCTGAGGGGCATTAAAAGCGTCTTGTTATACCACTCTGACCTCCACGTCCTTTGTGAGGGGCATAAAAAGCGTCTTGTTATACCACTCTGACCTCCACGTCCCTTGTAAAGGGCATTAAAAGCGTCTTGTTACTCCACTCTGACCTCCACGTCTCTTCTGAGGGGCATTAAAACCGGCTTGTTATACCACTCTGACCTCCACGTCTCTTCTGAGGGACATTAAAACAGTCTTGTTATACCACTCTGACCTCCACGTCTCTTCTGAGGGGCATTAAAACCGTCTTGTTATACCACTCTGACCTCCACGTCTCTTCTAATGGGCATTAAAAGCGTCTTGTTATGCTACTCTGACCTCCACGTCTCTTGTAAGGGGCATTAAAAGCTTCTTGTTATACCACTCTAACCTCCACTTCTCTTCTGAGGGGCATTAAAACCGTCTTGTTATACCACTCTGACATCCACGTCTCTTGTAAGAGGCATTAAAAGCGTCTTGTTATACCACTCTGACCTCCACGTCTCTATTGTGGGGCATTAAAATCGTCTTGTTATGCCACTCTGAACTCCACGTCTCTTGTAAGGGGCATTAAAACCGTCTTGTTATACCACTCTGACCTCCACGTCTCTTCTGAGGGGCATTAAAAGTGTCTTGTTATACCACTCTGAACTCCACGTCTCTTGTAAGGGGTATTTAAAGTGTCTTGTTAAAACACTCTGACCTCCACATCTCTTCTGAGGGGCATTAAAAGCGTCTTGTTATACCACTCTGACCTCCATGTCTCTTGTAAGGGGCATGAAAAGTGTCTTGTTATACCACTCTGACCTCCACGTCTCTTCTGAGTGGCATTAAAAGTGTCTTGTTATACCACTCTGACATCCACATCTCTTGTAAGGGGCAGTAAAAGCGTCTTGTTATACCACTCTGACCTCCACGTCTCTTCTCAGGGGCATTAAAACCGTCTTGTTATACCAATCTGACCTCCACATCTCTTGTAAGGGGTATTAAAAGCATCTTGCTATACCACTCTGACCTCCACGTCTCTTGTAAGGGGCATTAAAAGCGTCTTGTTATACCACTCTGACCTCCACGTCACTTCTGAGGAGCATTCAAACCATCTTGTTTAACCACTCTGACCTGCACTTCTCTTCTGAGGGGCATTAAAAGCGTCTTGTTGTGCCACTCGAAAATCCACGTCTCTTGTAAGGGGCATTAAAAGCGTCTTGTTATACCACTCTGACCTCCACGTCTCTTCTGAGGGGCATTAAAAGTGCCTTGTTATACCTCTCTGACATCCACGTCTCTTGTAAGGGGCATTAAAAGCGTCTTGTTATACCACTCTGACCTCCAGGTCTCTTCTGAGGGGCATTAAAAGTGTCTTGATATACCACTCTGACATCTGCATCTCTTGTAAGTGACATTAAAAGCGTCTTGTTATACCAATCTGACCTCCACGTCTCTTCTGAGGGGCATTAAAACCGTCTTGTTATACCACTCTAACCTCCAAATCTCTTGTAATGGGCATTAAAAGCGTCTTGTTATACCACTATGACCTCCACGTCTTTTGTAAGGGGCATTAAAAGCGTCTTGCTATACCACTCTGACCTCCACGTCTCTTCTGAGGAGCATTCAAACCGTCTTGTTATACCACTCTGACCTCCATGTCTCTTCTGAGTGGCATTAAAAGCGTCTTGTTATACCACTCTGACCTCCACATCTCTTGTAATGGGCATTAAAAGCATCTTGTTATACCACTCTGACCTCCACATCTCTTCTGAGGGTCATTAAAATCGTCTTGTTATGCAACTCTGAACTCTACGTCTCTTGGAAGGGGCATTAAAAGCATCTTGGTAAACCACTCTGACCTCCACTTCTCTTCTGAGGGGCATTAAAAGTGTCTTGTTATACCACTCTGACATCCACATCTCTTGTAAGGGGCATTAAAAGCACCTTAATATACCACTCTGACCTGCACGTCTCTTCTGAGGGGCATTAAAAGCGTCTTGTTATGCCACTCTGAACTCCACGTCTCTTGTAAGGGGCATTAAAAGCGTCTTGTTATACTACTCTGACATCCACGTCTCTTGTAAGGGGCATTAAAAGAGTCTTGTTATACCACTCTGACCTCCACGTCTCTGGTAAGGGGCATTAAAAGCTTCTAGTTTTACCACTCTAACCTTCACGTCTCTTCTGAGGGGCATTAAAACTGTCTTGTTATACCACTCTGACCTCCACGTCTCTTGTAAGGGGCATTAAAAGCGTCTTGTTATACCACTCTGACCTCCACGTCTCTTGTAAGGGGCATGAAAAGTGTCTTGTTATACCACTCTGACCTCCAGGTCTCTTCTGAGGGGCATTAAAACCGTCTTGTTATACCACTCTGACCTCCAAATCTCTTGTAAGGGGCAATAAAAGCGTCTTGTTATACCACTCTGACCTCCACGTCTCTTGTAAGGGGCATTAAAAGCGTCGTGTTATACCACTCTAACCTCCACTTCTCTTCTGAGGGGCATTAAAAATGTCTTGTTATACCACTCTGACATCCACGTCTCTTGTAAGAGGCATTAAAAGCATCTTGTTATACCACTCTGACCTCCACGTCTCTTCTGAGGGGCATTAAATCGTCTTATTATGCCACTCTGAACTCCACGTCTCTTGTAAGGGGCATTAAAAGCGTCTTGTTATACCACTCTGACCTCCACGTTTCTTCTGAGGGGCATTAAAAGTGTCTCGTTATACCACTCTGACATCCACATCTCTTGTAAGGGGCATTAAAAGAGTCTTGTTATACCACTCTGACCTCCACGTCTCTTCTGAGGGGCATTAAAACTGTCTTGTTATACCACTCTGACCTCCACGTCTCTTGCAAGGGGCATTAAAAGCGTCTTGTTATACCACTCTGACCTCCACGTCTCTAGTAAGGGGCATTAAAAGCGTCTTGTTATACCACTCTGACCTCCACGTCTCTTCTGAGGAGCATTCATACCGTCTTGTTATACCACTCTGACCTGCACGTCTCTTCTGAGGGGCATTAAAAGCGTCTTGTTATGCCACTCTGACCTCCACGTCTTTTCTGAGTGGCATGAAAACCGTCTTATTATGCCACTCTGAACTCCACGTCTCTTGTAAGGGGCATGAAAAGTGTTTTGTTATACCACTCTGACCTCCACGTCTCTTCTGAGGGGCATTAAAAGTGTCTTGTTATACCACTCTGACATCCACATTTCTTGTAAGGGGCATTAAAAGCGTCTTGTTATACCACTCTGACCTCCACGTCTCTTCTGAGGGGCATTAAAACCGTCTTGTTATACCACTCTGACCTCCACGTCTCTTGTAAGGGGCATTAAAAGCATCTTGTTATACCACTCTGACCTCTACGTCTCTTGTAAGGGGCATTAAAAGCGTCTTGTTATACCACTCTGACCTCCACGTCTCTTGTAGGGGGTATTTAAAGCGTCTTGTTAAAACACTCTGACCTCCACATCTCTTCTGATGGGCATTAAAAACGTCTTGTTATACCACTCTGACCTCCACGTCTCTTGTAAGGGGCATGAAAAGTGTTTTGTTATACCACTCTGACCTCCACGTCTCTTCTGAGGGGCATTAAAAGTGTCTTGTTATACCACTCTGACATCCACATTTCTTGTAAGGGGCATTAAAAGCGTCTTGTTATACCACTCTGACCTCCACGTCTCTTCTGAGGGGCATTAAAACCGTCTTGTTATACCACTCTGACCTCCACGTCTCTTGTAAGGGGCATTAAAAGCATCTTGTTATACCACTCTGACCTCTACGTCTCTTGTAAGGGGCATTAAAAGCGTCTTGTTATACCACTCTGACCTCCACGTCACTTCTGAGGAGCATTCAAACCGTCTTGTTATACCACTCTGACCTGCACGTCTCTTCTGAGGGGCATTAAAAGCGTCTTGTTATGCCACTCTGAACTCCACGTCTCTTGTAAAGGGCATTAAAAGCATCTTGTTATACCACTCTGACCTTCACGTCTCTTCTGAGGGGCATTAAAAGTGTCTTGTTATACCACTCTGACATCCACGTCTCTTGTAAGGGGCATTAAAAGCGTCTTGTTATACCACTCTGACCTCCACGTCTCTTCTGAGTGGCATTAAAACCGTCTTATTATACCACTCTGACCTCCATGTCTCTTGTAAGGGGCATTAAAAGCGTCTTGTTATACAACTCTGACCTCCACGTCTCTTGTAAGGGGCATTAAAAGCGTCTAGTTATACCACTCTAACATCCACGTCTCTTCTGACGGGCATTAAAACCGTCTTGTTAAACCACTCTGACCTCCACGTCTCTTCTGAGGGGCATTAAAAGTGTCTTGTTATACCACTCTGACCTCCACGTCTCTTGTAAGGGGTATTTAAAGCGTCTTGTTAAAACACTCTGACCTCCACATCTCTTCTGATGGGCATTAAAAACGTCTTGTTATACCACTCTGACCTCCACGTCTCTTCTGAGGGGCATTAAAAGTGTCTTGTTATACCACTCTGACATCCACATTTCTTGTAAGGGGCATTAAAAGCGTCTTGTTATACCACTCTGACCTCCACGTCTCTTCTGAGGGGCATTAAAAGCGTCTTGTTATACCACTCTGACCTCCACGTTCTTCTGAGGAGCATTCAAACCGTCTTGTTATACCACTCTGACCTCCAAGTCTCTTCTGAGGGGCATTAAAAACATCTTGTTATACCACTCTGACCTTCACATCTCTTGTAATGGGCATTAAAAGCAACTTGTTATACCACTCTGACCTCCAAGTCTCTTCTGAGGGGCATTAAAATTGTCTTGTTATGCCACTCTGTACTCCACGTATCTTGTATGGGGCATTAAAACCATCTTGTTAAACTACTCTGACCTCCACGTCTCTCGTAAGGGGCATTAAAAGCGTCGTGTTATACCACTCTAACCTCCACTTCTCTTCTGAGGGGCATTAAAAACGTCTTGTTATACCACTCTGACATCCACGTCTCTTGTAAGAGGCATTAAAAGCATCTTGTTATACCACTCTGACCTCCACGTCTCTTCTGAGGGGCATTAAATCGTCTTATTATGCCACTCTGAACTCCACGTCTCTTGTAAGGGGCATTAAAAGCGTCTTGTTATACCACTCTGACCTCCACGTCTCTTCTGAGGGGCATTAAAAGTGTCTTGTTATACCACTCTGACATCCACATCTCTTGTAAGGGGCATTAAAAGAGTCTTGTTATACCACTCTGACCTCCACGTCTCTTCTGAGGGGCATTAAAACTGTCTTGTTATACCACTCTGACCTCCACGTCTCTTGAAAGGGGCATTAAAAGCGGCTTGTTATACCACTCTGACCTCCACGTCTCTAGTAAGGGGCATTAAAAGCGTCTTGTTATACCACTCTGACCTCCACGTCTCTTCTGAGGAGCATTCATACCGTCTTGTTATACCACTCTGACCTCCACGTCTCTTCTGAGGAGCATTCATACCGTCTTGTTATACCACTCTGACCTGCACGTCTCTTCTGAGGGGCATTAAAAGCGTCTTGTTATGCCACTCTGACCTCCACGTCTCTTCTGAGTGGCATTAAAACTGTCTTATTATACCACTCTGACCTCCATGTCTCTTGTAAGGGGCATTAAAAGCGTCTTGTTATACAACTCTGACCTCCACGTCTCTTGTAAGGGGCATTAAAAGCGTCTAGTTATACAACTCTAACCTCCACGTCTCTTCTGACGGGCATTAAAACCGTCTTGTTAAACCACTCTGACCTCCACGTCTCTTCTGAGGGGCATTAAAAGTGTCTTGTTATACCACTCTGACCTCCACGTCTCTTGTAAGGGGTATTTAAAGCGTCTTGTTAAAACACTCTGACCTCCACATCTCTTCTGATGGGCATTAAAACCGTCTTGTTATACCACTCTGACCTCCAAGTCTCTTCTGAGGGGCATAAAAATTGTCTTGTTATGCCATTCTGTACTCCACGTATCTTGTAAGGGGCATTAAAACCATCTTGTTATACCACTCTGACCTCCACGTCTCTCGTAAGGGGCATTAAAAGCGTCTTGATATACCCCTTTGACCTGCACTTCTCTTCTGAGGGGCATTAAAAGCATCTTGTTATGCCACTCTGAACTCCACGTCTCTTGTAAGGGGCATTAAAAGCGTCTTGCTATACCACTCTGACCTCCACGTCTCTTCTGAGGGGCATTAAAAGTGTCTTGTTATACCACTCTGACATCCACGTCTCTTGTAAGGGGCATTAAAAGCGTCTTGTTATACCACCCTGACCTCCACGTCTCTTCTGAGGGGCATTAAAAGCGTCTTGTTATGCCACTCTGACCTCCACGTTCTTCTGAGGAGCATTCAAACCGTCTTGTTATACCACTCTGACCTCCAAGTCTCTTCTGAGGGGCATTAAAAACATCTTGTTATACCACTCTGACCTCCACATCTCTTGTAATGGGCATTAAAAGCAACTTGTTATACCACTCTGACCTCCAAGTCTCTTCTGAGGGGCATTAAAATTGTCTTGTTATGACACTCTGTACTCCACGTATCTTGTATGGGGCATTAAAACCATCTTGTTAAACTACTCTGACCTCCACGTCTCTTGTAAGGGGCATTAAAAGCGTCGTGTTATACCACTCTAACCTCCACTTCTCTTCTGAGGGGCATTAAAAACGTCTTGTTATACCACTCTGACATCCACGTCTCTTGTAAGAGGCATTAAAAGCATCTTGTTATACCACTCTGACCTCCACGTCTCTTCTGAGGGGCATTAAATCGTCTTATTATGCCACTCTGAACTGCACGTCTCTTGTAAGGGGCATTAAAAGCGTCTTGTTATACCACTCTGACCTCCACGTCTCTTCTGAGGGGCATTAAAAGTGTCTTGTTATACCACTCTGACATCCACATCTCTTGTAAGGGGCATTAAAACAGTCTTGTTATACCACTCTGACCTCCACGTCTCTTCTGAGGGGCATTAAAACTGTCTTGTTATACCACTCTGACCTCCACGTCTCTTGAAAGGGGCATTAAAAGCGTCTTGTTATACCACTCTGACCTCCACGTCTCTAGTAAGGGGCATTAAAAGCGTCTTGTTATACCACCCTGACCTCCACGTCTCTTCTGAGGGGCATTAAAAGCATCTTGTTATACCACTCTGACCTCCACGTTCTTCTGAGGAGCATTCAAACCGTCTTGTTATACCACTCTGACCTCCAAGTCTCTTCTGAGGGGCATTAAAAACATCTTGTTATACCACTCTGACCTCCACATCTCTTGTAATGGGCATTAAAAGCAACTTGTTATACCACTCTGACCTCCAAGTCTCTTCTGAGGGGCATTAAAATTGTCTTGTTATGCCACTCTGTACTCCACGTATCTTGTATGGGGCATTAAAACCATCTTGTTAAACTACTCTGACCTCCACGTCTCTCGTAAGGGGCATTAAAAGCGTCGTGTTATACCACTCTAACCTCCACATCTCTTCTGAGGGGCATTAAAAACGTCTTGTTATACCACTCTGACATCCACGTCTCTTGTAAGAGGCATTAAAAGCATCTTGTTATACCACTCTGACCTCCACGTCTCATCTGAGGGGCATTAAATCGTCTTATTATGCCACTCTGAACTCCACGTCTCTTGTAAGGGGCATTAAAAGGGTCTTGTTATACCACTCTGACCTCCACGTCTCTTCTGAGGGGCATTAAAAGTGTCTTGTTATACCACTCTGACATCCACATCTCTTGTAAGGGGCATTAAAAGAGTCTTGTTATACCACTCTGACCTCCACGTCTCTTCTGAGGGGCATTAAAACTGTCTTGTTATACCACTCTGACCTCCACGTCTCTTGAAAGGGGCATTAAAAGCGTCTTGTTATACCACTCTGACCTCCACGTCTCTAGTAAGGGGCATTAAAAGCGTCTTGTTATACCACTCTGACCTCCACGTCTCTTCTGAGGAGAATTCATACCGTCTTGTTATACCACTCTGACCTGCACGTCTCTTCTGAGGGGCATTAAAAGCGTCTTGTTATGCCACTCTGACCTCCACGTCTCTTCTGAGTGGCATTAAAACTGTCTTATTATACCACTCTGACCTCCATGTCTCTTGTAAGGGGTATTAAAAGCGTCTTGTTATACAACTCTGACCTCCACGTCTCTTGTAAGGGGCATTAAAAGCGTCTAGTTATACAACTCTAACCTCCACGTCTCTTCTGACGGGCATTAAAACCGTCTTGTTAAACCACTCTGACCTCCACGTCTCTTCTGAGGGGCATTAAAAGTGTCTTGTTATACCACTCTGACCTCCACGTCTCTTGTAAGGGGTATTTAAAGCGTCTTGTTAAAACACTCTGACCTCCACATCTCTTCTGATGGGCATTAAAACCGTCTTGTTATACCACTCTGACCTCCAAGTCTCTTCTGAGGGGCATAAAAATTGTCTTGTTATGCCATTCTGTACTCCACGTATCTTGTAAGGGGCATTAAAACCATCTTGTTATACCACTCTGACCTCCACGTCTCTCGTAAGGGGCATTAAAAGCGTCTTGATATACCACTCTGACCTGCACTTCTCTTCTGAGGGGCATTAAAAGCATCTTGTTATGCCACTCTGAACTCCACGTCTCTTGTAAGGGGAATTAAAAGCGTCTTGCTATACCACTCTGACCTCCACGTCTCTTCTGAGGGGCATTAAAAGTGTCTTGTTATACCACTCTGACATCCACGTCTCTTGTAAGGGGCATTAAAAGCGTCTTGTTATACCACCCTGACCTCCACGTCTCTTCTGAGGGGCAGTAAAACCGTCTTATTATACCACTCTGACCTCAACGTCTCTTGTAAGGGGCATTAAAAGCGTCTTATTATACCACTCTGACCTCCACGTCTATTCTGAGGGGCATTAAAAGTGTATTGTTATACCACTCTGACCTCCACGTCTCTTGTAAGGGGTATTTAAAGCGTCTTGTTAAAACACTCTGACCTCCACATCTCTTCTGAGGGGCATTAAAAGCGTCTTGTTATGCCACTCTGAACTCCACATCTCTTGTAAGGGGCATTAAAAGCGTCTTGTTATACCACTCTGACCTCCACGTCTCTCGTAAGGGGCATTAAAAGCGTCTTGATATACCACTCTGACCTGCACTTCTCTTCTGAGGGGCATTAAAAGCATCTTGTTATGCCACTCTGACATCCACGTCTCTTGTAAGAGGCATTAAAAGCATCTTGTTATACCACTCTGACCTCCACGTCTCTTCTGAGGGGCATTAAATCGTCTTATTATGCCACTCTGAACTCCACGTCTCTTGTAAGGGGCATTAAAAGCGTCTTGTTATACCACTCTGACCTCCACGTCTCTTCTGAGGGGCATTAAAAGTGTCTTGTTATACCACTCTGACATCCACATCTCTTGTAAGGGGCATTAAAAGAGTCTTGTTATACCACTCTGACCTCCACGTCTCTTCTGAGGGGCATTAAAACTGTCTTGTTATACCACTCTGACCTCCACGTCTCTTGAAAGGGGCATTAAAAGCGGCTTGTTATACCACTCTGACCTCCACGTCTCTAGTAAGGGGCATTAAAAGCGTCTTGTTATACCACTCTGACCTCCACGTCTCTTCTGAGGAGCATTCATACCGTCTTGTTATACCACTCTGACCTCCACGTCTCTTCTGAGGAGCATTCATACCGTCTTGTTATACCACTCTGACCTGCACGTCTCTTCTGAGGGGCATTAAAAGCGTCTTGTTATGCCACTCTGACCTCCACGTCTCTTCTGAGTGGCATTAAAACTGTCTTATTATACCACTCTGACCTCCATGTCTCTTGTAAGGGGCATTAAAAGCGTCTTGTTATACAACTCTGACCTCCACGTCTCTTGTAAGGGGCATTAAAAGCGTCTAGTTATACAACTCTAACCTCCATGTCTCTTCTGACGGGCATTAAAACCGTCTTGTTAAACCACTCTGACCTCCACGTCTCTTCTGAGGGGCATTAAAAGTGTCTTGTTATACCACTCTGACCTCCACGTCTCTTGTAAGGGGTATTTAAAGCGTCTTGTTAAAACACTCTGACCTCCACATCTCTTCTGATGGGCATTAAAACCGTCTTGTTATACCACTCTGACCTCCAAGTCTCTTCTGAGGGGCATAAAAATTGTCTTGTTATGCCATTCTGTACTCCACGTATCTTGTAAGGGGCATTAAAACCATCTTGTTATACCACTCTGACCTCCACGTCTCTCGTAAGGGGCATTAAAAGCGTCTTGATATACCCCTTTGACCTGCACTTATCTTCTGAGGGGCATTAAAAGCATCTTGTTATGCCACTCTGAACTCCACGTCTCTTGTAAGGGGCATTAAAAGCGTCTTGCTATACCACTCTGACCTCCACGTCTCTTCTGAGGGGCATTAAAAGTGTCTTGTTATACCACTCTGACATCCACGTCTCTTGTAAGGGGCATTAAAAGCGTCTTGTTATACCACCCTGACCTCCACGTCTCTTCTGAGGGGCATTAAAAGCGTCTTGTTATACCACTCTGACCTCCACGTTCTTCTGAGGAGCATTCAAACCGTCTTGTTATACCACTCTGACCTCCAAGTCTCTTCTGAGGGGCATTAAAAACATCTTGTTATACCACTCTGACCTCCACATCTCTTGTAATGGGCATTAAAAGCAACTTGTTATACCACTCTGACCTCCAAGTCTCTTCTGAGGGGCATTAAAATTGTCTTGTTATGACACTCTGTACTCCACGTATCTTGTATGGGGCATTAAAACCATCTTGTTAAACTACTCTGACCTCCACGTCTCTTGTAAGGGGCATTAAAAGCGTCGTGTTATACCACTCTAACCTCCACTTCTCTTCTGAGGGGCATTAAAAACGTCTTGTTATACCACTCTGACATCCACGTCTCTTGTAAGAGGCATTAAAAGCATCTTGTTATACCACTCTGACCTCCACGTCTCTTCTGAGGGGCATTAAATCGTCTTATTATGCCACTCTGAACTGCACGTCTCTTGTAAGGGGCATTAAAAGCGTCTTGTTATACCACTCTGACCTCCACGTCTCTTCTGAGGGGCATTAAAAGTGTCTTGTTATACCACTCTGACATCCACATCTCTTGTAAGGGGCATTAAAACAGTCTTGTTATACCACTCTGACCTCCACGTCTCTTCTGAGGGGCATTAAAACTGTCTTGTTATACCACTCTGACCTCCACGTCTCTTGAAAGGGGCATTAAAAGCGTCTTGTTATACCACTCTGACCTCCACGTCTCTAGTAAGGGGCATTAAAAGCGTCTTGTTATACCACCCTGACCTCCACGTCTCTTCTGAGGGGCATTAAAAGCATCTTGTTATACCACTCTGACCTCCACGTTCTTCTGAGGAGCATTCAAACCGTCTTGTTATACCACTCTGACCTCCAAGTCTCTTCTGAGGGGCATTAAAAACATCTTGTTATACCACTCTGACCTCCACATCTCTTGTAATGGGCATTAAAAGCAACTTGTTATACCACTCTGACCTCCAAGTCTCTTCTGAGGGGCATTAAAATTGTCTTGTTATGCCACTCTGTACTCCACGTATCTTGTATGGGGCATTAAAACCATCTTGTTAAACTACTCTGACCTCCACGTCTCTCGTAAGGGGCATTAAAAGCGTCGTGTTATACCACTCTAACCTCCACATCTCTTCTGAGGGGCATTAAAAACGTCTTGTTATACCACTCTGACATCCACGTCTCTTGTAAGAGGCATTAAAAGCATCTTGTTATACCACTCTGACCTCCACGTCTCATCTGAGGGGCATTAAATCGTCTTATTATGCCACTCTGAACTCCACGTCTCTTGTAAGGGGCATTAAAAGGGTCTTGTTATACCACTCTGACCTCCACGTCTCTTCTGAGGGGCATTAAAAGTGTCTTGTTATACCACTCTGACATCCACATCTCTTGTAAGGGGCATTAAAAGAGTCTTGTTATACCACTCTGACCTCCACGTCTCTTCTGAGGGGCATTAAAACTGTCTTGTTATACCACTCTGACCTCCACGTCTCTTGAAAGGGGCATTAAAAGCGTCTTGTTATACCACTCTGACCTCCACGTCTCTAGTAAGGGGCATTAAAAGCGTCTTGTTATACCACTCTGACCTCCACGTCTCTTCTGAGGAGAATTCATACCGTCTTGTTATACCACTCTGACCTGCACGTCTCTTCTGAGGGGCATTAAAAGCGTCTTGTTATGCCACTCTGACCTCCACGTCTCTTCTGAGTGGCATTAAAACTGTCTTATTATACCACTCTGACCTCCATGTCTCTTGTAAGGGGTATTAAAAGCGTCTTGTTATACAACTCTGACCTCCACGTCTCTTGTAAGGGGCATTAAAAGCGTCTAGTTATACAACTCTAACCTCCACGTCTCTTCTGACGGGCATTAAAACCGTCTTGTTAAACCACTCTGACCTCCACGTCTCTTCTGAGGGGCATTAAAAGTGTCTTGTTATACCACTCTGACCTCCACGTCTCTTGTAAGGGGTATTTAAAGCGTCTTGTTAAAACACTCTGACCTCCACATCTCTTCTGATGGGCATTAAAACCGTCTTGTTATACCACTCTGACCTCCAAGTCTCTTCTGAGGGGCATAAAAATTGTCTTGTTATGCCATTCTGTACTCCACGTATCTTGTAAGGGGCATTAAAACCATCTTGTTATACCACTCTGACCTCCACGTCTCTCGTAAGGGGCATTAAAAGCGTCTTGATATACCACTCTGACCTGCACTTCTCTTCTGAGGGGCATTAAAAGCATCTTGTTATGCCACTCTGAACTCCACGTCTCTTGTAAGGGGAATTAAAAGCGTCTTGCTATACCACTCTGACCTCCACGTCTCTTCTGAGGGGCATTAAAAGTGTCTTGTTATACCACTCTGACATCCACGTCTCTTGTAAGGGGCATTAAAAGCGTCTTGTTATACCACCCTGACCTCCACGTCTCTTCTGAGGGGCAGTAAAACCGTCTTATTATACCACTCTGACCTCAACGTCTCTTGTAAGGGGCATTAAAAGCGTCTTATTATACCACTCTGACCTCCACGTCTATTCTGAGGGGCATTAAAAGTGTATTGTTATACCACTCTGACCTCCACGTCTCTTGTAAGGGGTATTTAAAGCGTCTTGTTAAAACACTCTGACCTCCACATCTCTTCTGAGGGGCATTAAAAGCGTCTTGTTATGCCACTCTGAACTCCACATCTCTTGTAAGGGGCATTAAAAGCGTCTTGTTATACCACTCTGACCTCCACGTCTCTCGTAAGGGGCATTAAAAGCGTCTTGATATACCACTCTGACCTGCACTTCTCTTCTGAGGGGCATTAAAAGCATCTTGTTATGCCACTCTGAACTCCACGTCTCTTGTAAGGGGCATTAAAAGCGTCTTGCTATACCACTCTGACCTCCACGTCTCTTCTGAGGGGCATTAAAAGTGTCTTGTTATACCACTCTGACATCCACGTCTCTTGTAAGGGGCATTAAAAGCGTCTTGTTATACCACCCTGACCTCCACGTCTCTTCTGAGGGGCAGTAAAACCGTCTTATTATACCACTCTGACCTCAACGTCTCTTGTAAGGGGCATTAAAAGCGTCTTGTTATACCACTCTGACCTCCATGTCTCTTGTAAGGGGCATTAAAAGCGTCTTATTATACCACTCTGACCTCCACGTCTATTCTGAGGGGCATTAAAAGTGTATTGTTATACCACTCTGACCTCCACGTCTCTTGTAAGGGGTATTTAAAGCGTCTTGTTAAAACACTCTGACTTCCACATCTCTTCTGAGGGGCATTAAAAGCGTCTTGTTATGCCACTCTGAACTCCACATCTCTTGTAAGGGGCATTAAAAGCGTCTTTTTATACCACTCTGACCTCCACGTCTCTTCTGAGGGGCATTAAAAGTGTCTTGTTATACCACTCTGACATCCACGTCTCTTCTGAGGGGCATTAAAAGTGTCTTGTTATACCTCTCTGACATCCACATCTCTTGTAATTGGCGTTAAAAGCGTCTTGTTATACCAATCTGACCTCCACGTCTCTTCTGAGGGGCATTAAAACCATCTTGTTATACCACTCTGACCTCCACGTCTCTTGTAAGGGGCATTAAAAGCATCTTGTTATACCACTCTGACCTCCACGTCTCTTGTAAGGGGCATTAAAAGCGTCTTGCTATACCACTCTGAGGTCCACATTTCTTCTGAGGAGCATTCAAACCGTCTTGTTATACCAGTATGACCTCCATGTCTCTTCTGAGGGGCATTAAAAGTGTCTTGTTATACCACTCTGACCTCCACGTCTCTTCTGAGGGGCATTAAAACCGTCTTGTTATACCACTCTGACATCCACGTCTCTTGTAAGAGGCATTAAAAGCATCTTGTTATACCACTCTGACCTCCACGTCTCTTCTGAGTGGCATTAACATCGTCTTGTTATGCCACTCTGAACTCCACGTCTCTTGTAAGGGGCATTAAAAGCGTCTTGTTATACCACTCTGACCTCCACGTCTCTTCTGAGGGGCATTAAAAGCATCTTGTTATACCACTCAGACCTCCACGTCTCTAGTAAGGGGCATTAAAAGCGTCTTGTTATACCACTCTGACCTCCACGTCTCTTCTGAGGAGCATTCTTACCGTCTTGTTATACCACTCTGACCTGCACGTCTCTTCTGAGGGGCATTAAAAGCGTCTTGTTATGCCACTCTGAACTCCACGTCTCTAGTAAGGGTCATTAAAAGCGTCTTGTTATACCACGCTGACCTCCACGTCTCTTCTGAGGGACACTAAAAGTGTCTTGTTATACCACTCTGACATCCACGTCTCTTGTAAGGGGCATTAAAATCATCTTGTTATACCACTCTGACCTCCACGTCTCTTCTGAGGGGCATTAAAAGTGTCTTGTTATACCACTCTGACATCCACATCTCTTGTAAGTGGCATTAAAAGCGTCTTGTTATACAAATCTGACCTCCACGTCTCTTCGGAGGGGCATTAAACCGTCTTGTTATACCACTCTGACCTCCACATCTCTTGTAATGGGCATTAAAAGCATCTTGTTATACCACTCTGACCTCCACGTCTCTTGAAAGGGGCATTAAAAGCGTCTTGTTATACCACCCTGACCTCCACGTCTCTTTTGAGGGGCATTAAAACAGTCTTATTATACCACTCTGACCTCCATGTCTCTTGTAAGGGGCATTAAAAGCGTCTTGTTATACCACTCTGACCTCCACGTCTCTTGTAAGGGGCATTAAAAGCGTCTAGTTATACCACTCTGACCTCCACGTCTCTTCTGAAGGGCATTAAAATCGTCTTGTTAAACCACTCTGACTTCCATGTCTCTTCTGAGGGGCATTAAAAGTGTCTTGTTATACCACTCTGACCTCCACGTCTCTTGTAAGGGGTATTTAAAGCGTCTTGTTAAAACACTCTGACCTCCAAATCTCTTCTGATGGGCATTAAAAACGTCTTGTTATACCACTCTGACCTCCACGTTTCTTGTAAGGGGCATGAAAAGTGTCTTGTTATACCACTCTGACCTCCACGTCTCTTCTGAGGGGCATTAAAAGTGTCTTGTTATACAACTCTGACATCCACATCTCTTGTAAGGGGCATTAAAAGCGTCTTGTTATACCACTCTGACCTCCACGTCTCTTCTGAGGGGCATTAAAACCGTCTTGTTATACCACTCTGACCTCCACGTCTCTTGTAATGGGCATTAAAAGCATCTTGTTATACCACTCTGACCTCTACGTCTCTTGTAAGTGGCATTAAAAGCATCTTGTTATACCACTCTGACCTCCACGTCACTTCTGAGGAGCATTCAAACCGTCTTGTTATATCACTCTGACCTGCACGTCTCTTCTGAGGGGCATTAAAAGCGTCTTGTTATGCCACTCTGAACTCCAGTTCTCTTGTAAGGGGCATTAAAAGCGTCTTGTTATACCACTCTGACCTCCACGTCTCTTCTGAGGGGCATTAAAAGTGTCTTGTTATACTACTCTGACATCCACGTCTCTTGTAAGGGGCATTAACAGCGTATTGTTATACCACTCTGACCTCCACGTCTCTTGTAAGGGGCATTAAAAGCGTCTGGTTATACAACTCTGACCTCCAAGTCTCTTCTGAGGGGCATAAAAATTGTCTTGTTATGCCATTCTGTACTCCACGTATCTTGTAAGGGGCATTAAAACCATCTTGTTATACCACTCTGACCTCCACGTCTCTCGTAAGGGGCATTAAAAGCGTCTTGATATACCACTCTGACCTGCACTTCTCTTCTGAGGGGCATTAAAAGCATCTTGTTATGCCACTCTGAACTCCACGTCTCTTGTAAGGGGAATTAAAAGCGTCTTGCTATACCACTCTGACCTCCACGTCTCTTCTGAGGGGCATTAAAAGTGTCTTGTTATACCACTCTGACATCCACGTCTCTTGTAAGGGGCATTAAAAGCGTCTTGTTATACCACCCTGACCTCCACGTCTCTTCTGAGGGGCAGTAAAACCGTCTTATTATACCACTCTGACCTCAACGTCTCTTGTAAGGGGCATTAAAAGCGTCTTATTATACCACTCTGACCTCCACGTCTATTCTGAGGGGCATTAAAAGTGTATTGTTATACCACTCTGACCTCCACGTCTCTTGTAAGGGGTATTTAAAGCGTCTTGTTAAAACACTCTGACCTCCACATCTCTTCTGAGGGGCATTAAAAGCGTCTTGTTATGCCACTCTGAACTCCACATCTCTTGTAAGGGGCATTAAAAGCGTCTTGTTATACCACTCTGACCTCCACGTCTCTCGTAAGGGGCATTAAAAGCGTCTTGATATACCACTCTGACCTGCACTTCTCTTCTGAGGGGCATTAAAAGCATCTTGTTATGCCACTCTGAACTCCACGTCTCTTGTAAGGGGCATTAAAAGCGTCTTGCTATACCACTCTGACCTCCACGTCTCTTCTGAGGGGCATTAAAAGTGTCTTGTTATACCACTCTGACATCCACGTCTCTTGTAAGGGGCATTAAAAGCGTCTTGTTATACCACCCTGACCTCCACGTCTCTTCTGAGGGGCAGTAAAACCGTCTTATTATACCACTCTGACCTCAACGTCTCTTGTAAGGGGCATTAAAAGCGTCTTGTTATACCACTCTGACCTCCATGTCTCTTGTAAGGGGCATTAAAAGCGTCTTATTATACCACTCTGACCTCCACGTCTATTCTGAGGGGCATTAAAAGTGTATTGTTATACCACTCTGACCTCCACGTCTCTTGTAAGGGGTATTTAAAGCGTCTTGTTAAAACACTCTGACTTCCACATCTCTTCTGAGGGGCATTAAAAGCGTCTTGTTATGCCACTCTGAACTCCACATCTCTTGTAAGGGGCATTAAAAGCGTCTTTTTATACCACTCTGACCTCCACGTCTCTTCTGAGGGGCATTAAAAGTGTCTTGTTATACCACTCTGACATCCACGTCTCTTCTGAGGGGCATTAAAAGTGTCTTGTTATACCTCTCTGACATCCACATCTCTTGTAATTGGCGTTAAAAGCGTCTTGTTATACCAATCTGACCTCCACGTCTCTTCTGAGGGGCATTAAAACCATCTTGTTATACCACTCTGACCTCCACGTCTCTTGTAAGGGGCATTAAAAGCATCTTGTTATACCACTCTGACCTCCACGTCTCTTGTAAGGGGCATTAAAAGCGTCTTGCTATACCACTCTGAGGTCCACATTTCTTCTGAGGAGCATTCAAACCGTCTTGTTATACCAGTATGACCTCCATGTCTCTTCTGAGGGGCATTAAAAGTGTCTTGTTATACCACTCTGACCTCCACGTCTCTTCTGAGGGGCATTAAAACCGTCTTGTTATACCACTCTGACATCCACGTCTCTTGTAAGAGGCATTAAAAGCATCTTGTTATACCACTCTGACCTCCACGTCTCTTCTGAGTGGCATTAACATCGTCTTGTTATGCCACTCTGAACTCCACGTCTCTTGTAAGGGGCATTAAAAGCGTCTTGTTATACCACTCTGACCTCCACGTCTCTTCTGAGGGGCATTAAAAGCATCTTGTTATACCACTCAGACCTCCACGTCTCTAGTAAGGGGCATTAAAAGCGTCTTGTTATACCACTCTGACCTCCACGTCTCTTCTGAGGAGCATTCTTACCGTCTTGTTATACCACTCTGACCTGCACGTCTCTTCTGAGGGGCATTAAAAGCGTCTTGTTATGCCACTCTGAACTCCACGTCTCTAGTAAGGGTCATTAAAAGCGTCTTGTTATACCACGCTGACCTCCACGTCTCTTCTGAGGGACACTAAAAGTGTCTTGTTATACCACTCTGACATCCACGTCTCTTGTAAGGGGCATTAAAATCATCTTGTTATACCACTCTGACCTCCACGTCTCTTCTGAGGGGCATTAAAAGTGTCTTGTTATACCACTCTGACATCCACATCTCTTGTAAGTGGCATTAAAAGCGTCTTGTTATACAAATCTGACCTCCACGTCTCTTCGGAGGGGCATTAAACCGTCTTGTTATACCACTCTGACCTCCACATCTCTTGTAATGGGCATTAAAAGCATCTTGTTATACCACTCTGACCTCCACGTCTCTTGAAAGGGGCATTAAAAGCGTCTTGTTATACCACCCTGACCTCCACGTCTCTTTTGAGGGGCATTAAAACAGTCTTATTATACCACTCTGACCTCCATGTCTCTTGTAAGGGGCATTAAAAGCGTCTTGTTATACCACTCTGACCTCCACGTCTCTTGTAAGGGGCATTAAAAGCGTCTAGTTATACCACTCTGACCTCCACGTCTCTTCTGAAGGGCATTAAAATCGTCTTGTTAAACCACTCTGACTTCCATGTCTCTTCTGAGGGGCATTAAAAGTGTCTTGTTATACCACTCTGACCTCCACGTCTCTTGTAAGGGGTATTTAAAGCGTCTTGTTAAAACACTCTGACCTCCAAATCTCTTCTGATGGGCATTAAAAACGTCTTGTTATACCACTCTGACCTCCACGTTTCTTGTAAGGGGCATGAAAAGTGTCTTGTTATACCACTCTGACCTCCACGTCTCTTCTGAGGGGCATTAAAAGTGTCTTGTTATACAACTCTGACATCCACATCTCTTGTAAGGGGCATTAAAAGCGTCTTGTTATACCACTCTGACCTCCACGTCTCTTCTGAGGGGCATTAAAACCGTCTTGTTATACCACTCTGACCGCCACGTCTCTTGTAATGGGCATTAAAAGCATCTTGTTATACCACTCTGACCTCTACGTCTCTTGTAAGTGGCATTAAAAGCATCTTGTTATACCACTCTGACCTCCACGTCACTTCTGAGGAGCATTCAAACCGTCTTGTTATATCACTCTGACCTGCACGTCTCTTCTGAGGGGCATTAAAAGCGTCTTGTTATGCCACTCTGAACTCCAGTTCTCTTGTAAGGGGCATTAAAAGCGTCTTGTTATACCACTCTGACCTCCACGTCTCTTCTGAGGGGCATTAAAAGTGTCTTGTTATACTACTCTGACATCCACGTCTCTTGTAAGGGGCATTAACAGCGTATTGTTATACCACTCTGACCTCCACGTCTCTTGTAAGGGGCATTAAAAGCGTCTGGTTATACAACTCTGACCTCCAAGTCTCTTCTGAGGGGCATAAAAATTGTCTTGTTATGCCATTCTGTACTCCACGTATCTTGTAAGGGGCATTAAAACCATCTTGTTATACCACTCTGACCTCCACGTCTCTCGTAAGGGGCATTAAAAGCGTCTTGATATACCACTCTGACCTGCACTTCTCTTCTGAGGGGCATTAAAAGCATCTTGTTATGCCACTCTGAACTCCACGTCTCTTGTAAGGGGAATTAAAAGCGTCTTGCTATACCACTCTGACCTCCACGTCTCTTCTGAGGGGCATTAAAAGTGTCTTGTTATACCACTCTGACATCCACGTCTCTTGTAAGGGGCATTAAAAGCGTCTTGTTATACCACCCTGACCTCCACGTCTCTTCTGAGGGGCAGTAAAACCGTCTTATTATACCACTCTGACCTCAACGTCTCTTGTAATGGGCATTAAAAGCGTCTTATTATACCACTCTGACCTCCACGTCTATTCTGAGGGGCATTAAAAGTGTATTGTTATACCACTCTGACCTCCACGTCTCTTGTAAGGGGTATTTAAAGCGTCTTGTTAAAACACTCTGACCTCCACATCTCTTCTGAGGGGCATTAAAAGCGTCTTGTTATGCCACTCTGAACTCCACATCTCTTGTAAGGGGCATTAAAAGCGTCTTGTTATACCACTCTGACCTCCACGTCTCTCGTAAGGGGCATTAAAAGCGTCTTGATATACCACTCTGACCTGCACTTCTCTTCTGAGGGGCATTAAAAGCATCTTGTTATGCCACTCTGAACTCCACGTCTCTTGTAAGGGGCATTAAAAGCGTCTTGCTATACCACTCTGACCTCCACGTCTCTTCTGAGGGGCATTAAAAGTGTCTTGTTATACCACTCTGACATCTACGTCTCTTGTAAGGGGCATTAAAAGCGTCTTGTTATACCACCCTGACCTCCACGTCTCTTCTGAGGGGCAGTAAAACCGTCTTATTATACCACTCTGACCTCAACGTCTCTTGTAAGGGGCATTAAAAGCGTCTTGTTATACCACTCTGACCTCCATGTCTCTTGTAAGGGGCATTAAAAGCGTCTTATTATACCACTCTGACCTCCACGTCTATTCTGAGGGGCATTAAAAGTGTATTGTTATACCACTCTGACCTCCACGTCTCTTGTAAGGGGTATTTAAAGCGTCTTGTTAAAACACTCTGACTTCCACATCTCTTCTGAGGGGCATTAAAAGCGTCTTGTTATGCCACTCTGAACTCCACATCTCTTGTAAGGGGCATTAAAAGCGTCTTTTTATACCACTCTGACCTCCACGTCTCTTCTGAGGGGCATTAAAAGTGTCTTGTTATACCACTCTGACATCCACGTCTCTTCTGAGGGGCATTAAAAGTGTCTTGTTATACCTCTCTGACATCCACATCTCTTGTAATTGGCGTTAAAAGCGTCTTGTTATACCAATCTGACCTCCACGTCTCTTCTGAGGGGCATTAAAACCATCTTGTTATACCACTCTGACCTCCACGTCTCTTGTAAGGGGCATTAAAAGCATCTTGTTATACCACTCTGACCTCCACGTCTCTTGTAAGGGGCATTAAAAGCGTCTTGCTATACCACTCTGAGGTCCACATTTCTTCTGAGGAGCATTCAAACCGTCTTGTTATACCAGTATGACCTCCATGTCTCTTCTGAGGGGCATTAAAAGTGTCTTGTTATACCACTCTGACCTCCACGTCTCTTCTGAGGGGCATTAAAACCGTCTTGTTATACCACTCTGACATCCACGTCTCTTGTAAGAGGCATTAAAAGCATCTTGTTATACCACTCTGACCTCCACGTCTCTTCTGAGTGGCATTAACATCGTCTTGTTATGCCACTCTGAACTCCACGTCTCTTGTAAGGGGCATTAAAAGCGTCTTGTTATACCACTCTGACCTCCACGTCTCTTCTGAGGGGCATTAAAAGCATCTTGTTATACCACTCAGACCTCCACGTCTCTAGTAAGGGGCATTAAAAGCGTCTTGTTATACCACTCTGACCTCCACGTCTCTTCTGAGGAGCATTCTTACCGTCTTGTTATACCACTCTGACCTGCACGTCTCTTCTGAGGGGCATTAAAAGCGTCTTGTTATGCCACTCTGAACTCCACGTCTCTAGTAAGGGTCATTAAAAGCGTCTTGTTATACCACGCTGACCTCCACGTCTCTTCTGAGGGGCACTAAAAGTGTCTTGTTATACCACTCTGACATCCACGTCTCTTGTAAGGTGCATTAAAATCATCTTGTTATACCACTCTGACCTCCACGTCTCTTCTGAGGGGCATTAAAAGTGTCTTGTTATACCACTCTGACATCCACATCTCTTGTAAGTGGCATTAAAAGCGTCTTGTTATACAAATCTGACCTCCACGTCTCTTCGGAGGGGCATTAAACCGTCTTGTTATACCACTCTGACCTCCACATCTCTTGTAATGGGCATTAAAAGCATCTTGTTATACCACTCTGACCTCCACGTCTCTTGAAAGGGGCATTAAAAGCGTCTTGTTATACCACCCTGACCTCCACGTCTCTTTTGAGGGGCATTAAAACAGTCTTATTATACCACTCTGACCTCCATGTCTCTTGTAAGGGGCATTAAAAGCGTCTTGTTATACCACTCTGACCTCCACGTCTCTTGTAAGGGGCATTAAAAGCGTCTAGTTATACCACTCTGACCTCCACGTCTCTTCTGAAGGGCATTAAAATCGTCTTGTTAAACCACTCTGACTTCCATGTCTCTTCTGAGGGGCATTAAAAGTGTCTTGTTATACCACTCTGACCTCCACGTCTCTTGTAAGGGGTATTTAAAGCGTCTTGTTAAAACACTCTGACCTCCACATCTCTTCTGATGGGCATTAAAAACGTCTTGTTATACCACTCTGACCTCCACGTTTCTTGTAAGGGGCATGAAAAGTGTCTTGTTATACCACTCTGACCTCCACGTCTCTTCTGAGGGGCATTAAAAGTGTCTTGTTATACAACTCTGACATCCACATCTCTTGTAAGGGGCACTAAAAGCGTCTTGTTATACCACTCTGACCTCCACGTCTCTTCTGAGGGGCATTAAAACCATCTTGTTATACCACTCTGACCGCCACGTCTCTTGTAATGGGCATTAAAAGCATCTTGTTATACCACTCTGACCTCTACGTCTCTTGTAAGTGGCATTAAAAGCATCTTGTTATACCACTCTGACCTCCACGTCACTTCTGAGGAGCATTCAAACCGTCTTGTTATATCACTCTGACCTGCACGTCTCTTCTGAGGGGCATTAAAAGCGTCTTGTTATGCCACTCTGAACTCCAGTTCTCTTGTAAGGGGCATTAAAAGCGTCTTGTTATACCACTCTGACCTCCACGTCTCTTCTGAGGGGCATTAAAAGTGTCTTGTTATACCACTCTGACATCCACGTCTCTTGTAAGGGGCATTAACAGCGTATTGTTATACCACTCTGACCTCCACGTCTCTTGTAAGGGGCATTAAAAGCGTCTGGTTATACAACTCTGACCTCCACGTCTCTTCTGAGGAGCATTCAAACCATTTTGCTATACCACTCTGACCTCCATGTCTCTTCTGAGGGGCATTAAAAACGTCTTGTTATACCACTCTGACCTCCACATCTCTTGTAATGGGCATTAAAAGCATCTTGTTATACCACTCTGACCTCCAAGTCCCTTCTGAGGGGCATTAAAATCGTCTTGTTATGCCACTCTGAACTCCACGTCTCTTGTAAGGGGCATTAAAACCATCTTGTTATACCACTCTGACCTCCACGTCTCTTCTGAGGGGCATTAAAAGTGTCTTGTTATACCACTCTGACATCCACATCTCTTGTAAGGGGCATTAAAAGCGTCTTGATATACCACTCTGACCTGCACGTCTCTTCTGAGGGGCATTAAAAGCGTCTTGTTATGCCACTCTGAACCCCACGTCTCTTGTAAGGGGCATTAAAAGCGTCTTGCTATACCACTCTGACCTCCAAGTCTCTTCTGAGGGGCATTAAAAGTGTCTTATTATACCACTCTGACCTCCACGTCTCTTGTAAAGGGCATTAAAAGCGTCTTGTTATACCACCCTGACCTCCACGTCTCTTCTGAGGGGCAGTAGAACCGTCTTATTATACAACTCTGACCTCCACGTCTCTTGTAAGGGGCATTAAAAGAATCTTGTTATACCACTCTGACCTCCACGTCTCTTGTAAGGGGCATTAAAAGCGTCTTGCTATACCACTCTGACCTCCACCTCTCTTCTGAGGGGCATTAAAAGTGTCTTGTTATGCCACTCAGAACTCCACGTCTCTTGTAAGGGGCATTAAAAGCGTCTTGTTATTCCACTCTGACCTCCACGTCTCTTCTGAGGGGCATTAAAAGTGTCTTGTTATACCACTCTGACATCCACGTCTCTTGTAAGGGGCATTAAAAGCATCTTGTTATACCACTCTGACCTCCACGTCTCTTCTGAGGGGCATTAAAAGTGTCTTGTTATACCACTCTGACATCCACATCTCTTGTAAGTGGCATTAAAAGCATCTTGTTATACCAATCTGACCTCCACGTCTCTTCTGAGGGGCATTAAAACCATCTTGTTATACCACTCTGACCTCCACGTCTCTTGTAAGGGGCATTAAAAGCGTCTTGTTATACCACTCTGACCTCCACGTCTCTTGTAATTGGCATTAAAAGCGTCTTGCTATACCAATCTGACCTCCACGTTTCTTTTGAGGAGCATTGAAACCGTCTTGTTATACCACTCTGACCTCCATGTCTCTTCTGAGGGGCATTAAAAGCATCTTGTTATACCACTCTGACCTCCACGTCTCTTCTGAGTGGCATTAAAATCGTCTTGTTATGCCACTCTGAAGTCCACGTCTCTTGTAAGGGGCATTAAAAGCGTCTTGTTATACCACCCTGACCTCCACGTCTCTTCTGAGGGGCAGTAAAACCGTCTTATTATACCACTCTGACCTCAACGTCTCTTGTAAGGGGCATTAAAAGCGTCTTATTATACCACTCTGACCTCCACGTCTATTCTGAGGGGCATTAAAAGTGTATTGTTATACCACTCTGACCTCCACGTCTCTTGTAAGGGGTATTTAAAGCGTCTTGTTAAAACACTCTGACCTCCACATCTCTTCTGAGGGGCATTAAAAGCGTCTTGTTATGCCACTCTGAACTCCACATCTCTTGTAAGGGGCATTAAAAGCGTCTTGTTATACCACTCTGACCTCCACGTCTCTCGTAAGGGGCATTAAAAGCGTCTTGATATACCACTCTGACCTGCACTTCTCTTCTGAGGGGCATTAAAAGCATCTTGTTATGCCACTCTGAACTCCACGTCTCTTGTAAGGGGCATTAAAAGCGTCTTGCTATACCACTCTGACCTCCACGTCTCTTCTGAGGGGCATTAAAAGTGTCTTGTTATACCACTCTGACATCCACATCTGTTGTAAGGGGCATTAAAAGCGTCTTGTTATACCACCCTGACCTCCACGTCTCTTCTGAGGGGCAGTAAAACCGTCTTATTATACCACTCTGACCTCAACGTCTCTTGTAAGGGGCATTAAAAGCGTCTTGTTATACCACTCTGACCTCCATGTCTCTTGTAAGGGGCATTAAAAGCGTCTTATTATACCACTGTGACCTCCACGTCTATTCTGAGGGGCATTAAAAGTGTATTGTTATACCACTCTGACCTCCACGTCTCTTGTAAGGGGTATTTAAAGCGTCTTGTTAAAACACTCTGACTTCCACATCTCTTCTGAGGGGCATTAAAAGCGTCTTGTTATGCCACTCTGAACTCCACATCTCTTGTAAGGGGCATTAAAAGCGTCTTTTTATACCACTCTGACCTCCACGTCTCTTCTGAGGGGCATTAAAAGTGTCTTGTTATACCACTCTGACATCCACGTCTCTTCTGAGGGGCATTAAAAGTGTCTTGTTATACCTCTCTGACATCCACATCTCTTGTAATTGGCGTTAAAAGCGTCTTGTTATACCACTCTGACCTCCACGTCTCTTGTAAGGGGCATTAAAAGCATCTTGTTATACCACTCTGACCTCCACGTCTCTTGTAAGGGGCATTAAAAGCGTCTTGCTATACCACTCTGAGGTCCACATTTCTTCTGAGGAGCATTCAAACCGTCTTGTTATACCAGTATGACCTCCATGTCTCTTCTGAGGGGCATTAAAAGTGTCTTGTTATACCACTCTGACCTCCACGTCTCTTCTGAGGGGCATTAAAACCGTCTTGTTATACCACTCTGACATCCACGTCTCTTGTAAGAGGCATTAAAAGCATCTTGTTATACCACTCTGACCTCCACGTCTCTTCTGAGGGGCATTAACATCGTCTTGTTATGCCACTCTGAACTCCACGTCTCTTGTAAGGGGCATTAAAAGCGTCTTGTTATACCACTCTGACCTCCACGTCTCTTCTGAGGGGCATTAAAATCATCTTGTTATACCACTCAGACCTCCACGTCTCTAGTAAGGGGCATTAAAAGCGTCTTGTTATACCACTCTGACCTCCACGTCTCTTCTGAGGAGCATTCTTACCGTCTTGTTATACCACTCTGACCTGCACGTCTCTTCTGAGGGGCATTAAAAGCGTCTTGTTATGCCACTCTGAACTCCACGTCTCTAGTAAGGGGCATTAAAAGCGTCTTGTTATACCACGCTGACCTCCACGTCTCTTCTGAGGGGCACTAAAAGTGTCTTGTTATACCACTCTGACATCCACGTCTCTTGTAAGGGGCATTAAAATCATCTTGTTATACCACTCTGACCTCCACGTCTCTTCTGAGGGGCATTAAAAGTGTCTTGTTATACCACTCTGACATCCACATCTCTTGTAAGTGGCATTAAAAGCGTCTTGTTATACAAATCTGACCTCCACGTCTCTTCGGAGGGGCATTAAACCGTCTTGTTATACCACTCTGACCTCCACATCTCTTGTAATGGGCATTAAAAGCATCTTGTTATACCACTCTGACCTCCACGTCTCTTGAAAGGGGCATTAAAAGCGTCTTGTTATACCACCCTGACCTCCACGTCTCTTTTGAGGGGCATTAAAACAGTCTTATTATACCACTCTGACCTCCATGTCTCTTGTAAGGGGCATTAAAAGCGTCTTGTTATACCACTCTGACCTCCACGTCTCTTGTAAGGGGCATTAAAAGCGTCTAGTTATACCACTCTGACCTCCACGTCTCTTCTGAAGGGCATTAAAATCGTCTTGTTAAACCACTCTGACTTCCATGTCTCTTCTGAGGGGCATTAAAAGTGTCTTGTTATACCACTCTGACCTCCACGTCTCTTGTAAGGGGTATTTAAAGCGTCTTGTTAAAACACTCTGACCTCCACATCTCTTCTGATGGGCATTAAAAACGTCTTGTTATACCACTCTGACCTCCACGTTTCTTGTAAGGGGCATGAAAAGTGTCTTGTTATACCACTCTGACCTCCACGTCTCTTCTGAGGGGCATTAAAAGTGTCTTGTTATACAACTCTGACATCCACATCTCTTGTAAGGGGCATTAAAAGCGTCTTGTTATACCACTCTGACCTCCACGTCTCTTCTGAGGGGCATTAAAAGCGTCTTGTTATACCACTCTGACCGCCACGTCTCTTGTAATGGGCATTAAAAGCATCTTGTTATACCACTCTGACCTCTACGTCTCTTGTAAGTGGCATTAAAAGCGTCTTGTTATACCACTCTGACCTCCACGTCACTTCTGAGGAGCATTCAAACCGTCTTGTTATATCACTCTGACCTGCACGTCTCTTCTGAGGGGCATTAAAAGCGTCTTGTTATGCCACTCTGAACTCCAGTTCTCTTGTAAGGGGCATTAAAAGCGTCTTGTTATACCACTCTGACCTCCACGTCTCTTCTGAGGGGCATTAAAAGTGTCTTGTTATACCACTCTGACATCCACGTCTCTTGTAAGGGGCATTAACAGCGTATTGTTATACCACTCTGACCTCCACGTCTCTTGTAAGGGGCATTAAAAGCGTCTGGTTATACAACTCTGACCTCCACGTCTCTTCTGAGGAGCATTCAAACCATTTTGCTATACCACTCTGACCTCCATGTCTCTTCTGAGGGGCATTAAAAACGTCTTGTTATACCACTCTGACCTCCACATCTCTTGTAATGGGCATTAAAAGCATCTTGTTATACCACTCTGACCTCCAAGTCCCTTCTGAGGGGCATTAAAATCGTCTTGTTATGCCACTCTGAACTCCACGTCTCTTGTAAGGGGCATTAAAACCATCTTGTTATACCACTCTGACCTCCACGTCTCTTCTGAGGGGCATTAAAAGTGTCTTGTTATACCACTCTGACATCCACATCTCTTGTAAGGGGCATTAAAAGCGTCTTGATATACCACTCTGACCTGCACGTCTCTTCTGAGGGGCATTAAAAGCGTCTTGTTATGCCACTCTGAACTCCACGTCTCTTGTAAGGGGCATTAAAAGCGTCTTGCTATACCACTCTGACCTCCAAGTCTCTTCTGAGGGGCATTAAAAGTGTCTTATTATACCACTCTGACCTCCACGTCTCTTGTAAAGGGCATTAAAAGCGTCTTGTTATACCACCCTGACCTCCACGTCTCTTCTGAGGGGCAGTAGAACCGTCTTATTATACAACTCTGACCTCCACGTCTCTTGTAAGGGGCATTAAAAGAATCTTGTTATACCACTCTGACCTCCACGTCTCTTGTAAGGGGCATTAAAAGCGTCTTGCTATACCACTCTGACCTCCACGTCTCTTCTGAGGGGCATTAAAAGTGTCTTGTTATGCCACTCAGAACTCCACGTCTCTTGTAAGGGGCATTAAAAGCGTCTTGTTATTCCACTCTGACCTCCACGTCTCTTCTGAGGGGCATTAAAAGTGTCTTGTTATACCACTCTGACATCCACGTCTCTTGTAAGGGGCATTAAAAGCATCTTGTTATACCACTCTGACCTCCACGTCTCTTCTGAGGGGCATTAAAAGTGTCTTGTTATACCACTCTGACATCCACATCTCTTGTAAGTGGCATTAAAAGCATCTTGTTATACCAATCTGACCTCCACGTCTCTTCTGAGGGGCATTAAAACCATCTTGTTATACCACTCTGACCTCCACGTCTCTTGTAAGGGGCATTAAAAGCGTCTTGTTATACCACTCTGACCTCCACGTCTCTTGTAATTGGCATTAAAAGCGTCTTGCTATACCAATCTGACCTCCACGTTTCTTTTGAGGAGCATTGAAACCGTCTTGTTATACCACTCTGACCTCCATGTCTCTTCTGAGGGGCATTAAAAGCATCTTGTTATACCACTCTGACCTCCACGTCTCTTCTGAGTGGCATTAAAATCGTCTTGTTATGCCACTCTGAAGTCCACGTCTCTTGTAAGGGGCATTAAAAGCGTCTTGTTATACCACCCTGACCTCCACGTCTCTTCTGAGGGGCAGTAAAACCGTCTTATTATACCACTCTGACCTCAACGTCTCTTGTAAGGGGCATTAAAAGCGTCTTATTATACCACTCTGACCTCCACGTCTATTCTGAGGGGCATTAAAAGTGTATTGTTATACCACTCTGACCTCCACGTCTCTTGTAAGGGGTATTTAAAGCGTCTTGTTAAAACACTCTGACCTCCACATCTCTTCTGAGGGGCATTAAAAGCGTCTTGTTATGCCACTCTGAACTCCACATCTCTTGTAAGGGGCATTAAAAGCGTCTTGTTATACCACTCTGACCTCCACGTCTCTCGTAAGGGGCATTAAAAGCGTCTTGATATACCACTCTGACCTGCACTTCTCTTCTGAGGGGCATTAAAAGCATCTTGTTATGCCACTCTGAACTCCACGTCTCTTGTAAGGGGCATTAAAAGCGTCTTGCTATACCACTCTGACCTCCACGTCTCTTCTGAGGGGCATTAAAAGTGTCTTGTTATACCACTCTGACATCCACATCTCTTGTAAGGGGCATTAAAAGCGTCTTGTTATACCACCCTGACCTCCACGTCTCTTCTGAGGGGCAGTAAAACCGTCTTATTATACCACTCTGACCTCAACGTCTCTTGTAAGGGGCATTAAAAGCGTCTTGTTATACCACTCTGACCTCCATGTCTCTTGTAAGGGGCATTAAAAGCGTCTTATTATACCACTGTGACCTCCACGTCTATTCTGAGGTGCATTAAAAGTGTATTGTTATACCACTCTGACCTCCACGTCTCTTGTAAGGGGTATTTAAAGCGTCTTGTTAAAACACTCTGACTTCCACATCTCTTCTGAGGGGCATTAAAAGCGTCTTGTTATGCCACTCTGAACTCCACATCTCTTGTAAGGGGCATTAAAAGCGTCTTTTTATACCACTCTGACCTCCACGTCTCTTCTGAGGGGCATTAAAAGTGTCTTGTTATACCACTCTGACATCCACGTCTCTTCTGAGGGGCATTAAAAGTGTCTTGTTATACCTCTCTGACATCCACATCTCTTGTAATTGGCGTTAAAAGCGTCTTGTTATACCACTCTGACCTCCACGTCTCTTGTAAGGGGCATTAAAAGCATCTTGTTATACCACTCTGACCTCCACGTCTCTTGTAAGGGGCATTAAAAGCGTCTTGCTATACCACTCTGAGGTCCACATTTCTTCTGAGGAGCATTCAAACCGTCTTGTTATACCAGTATGACCTCCATGTCTCTTCTGAGGGGCATTAAAAGTGTCTTGTTATACCACTCTGACCTCCACGTCTCTTCTGAGGGGCATTAAAACCGTCTTGTTATACCACTCTGACATCAACGTCTCTTGTAAGAGGCATTAAAAGCATCTTGTTATACCACTCTGACCTCCACGTCTCTTCTGAGGGGCATTAACATCGTCTTGTTATGCCACTCTGAACTCCACGTCTCTTGTAAGGGGCATTAAAAGCGTCTTGTTATACCACTCTGACCTCCACGTCTCTTCTGAGGGGCATTAAAAGCATCTTGTTATACCACTCAGACCTCCACGTCTCTAGTAAGGGGCATTAAAAGCGTCTTGTTATACCACTCTGACCTCCACGTCTCTTCTGAGGAGCATTCTTACCGTCTTGTTATACCACTCTGACCTGCACGTCTCTTCTGAGGGGCATTAAAAGCGTCTTGTTATGCCACTCTGAACTCCACGTCTCTAGTAAGGGGCATTAAAAGCGTCTTGTTATACCACGCTGACCTCCACGTCTCTTCTGAGGGGCACTAAAAGTGTCTTGTTATACCACTCTGACATCCACGTCTCTTGTAAGGGGCATTAAAATCATCTTGTTATACCACTCTGACCTCCACGTCTCTTCTGAGGGGCATTAAAAGTGTCTTGTTATACCACTCTGACATCCACATCTCTTGTAAGTGGCATTAAAAGCGTCTTGTTATACAAATCTGACCTCCACGTCTCTTCGGAGGGGCATTAAACCGTCTTGTTATACCACTCTGACCTCCACATCTCTTGTAATGGGCATTAAAAGCATCTTGTTATACCACTCTGACCTCCACGTCTCTTGAAAGGGGCATTAAAAGCGTCTTGTTATACCACCCTGACCTCCACGTCTCTTTTGAGGGGCATTAAAACAGTCTTATTATACCACTCTGACCTCCATGTCTCTTGTAAGGGGCATTAAAAGCGTCTTGTTATACCACTCTGACCTCCACGTCTCTTGTAAGGGGCATTAAAAGCGTCTAGTTATACCACTCTGACCTCCACGTCTCTTCTGAAGGGCATTAAAATCGTCTTGTTAAACCACTCTGACTTCCATGTCTCTTCTGAGGGGCATTAAAAGTGTCTTGTTATACCACTCTGACCTCCACGTCTCTTGTAAGGGGTATTTAAAGCGTCTTGTTAAAACACTCTGACCTCCACATCTCTTCTGATGGGCATTAAAAACGTCTTGTTATACCACTCTGACCTCCACGTTTCTTGTAAGGGGCATGAAAAGTGTCTTGTTATACCACTCTGACCTCCACGTCTCTTCTGAGGGGCATTAAAAGTGTCTTGTTATACAACTCTGACATCCACATCTCTTGTAAGGGGCATTAAAAGCGTCTTGTTATACCACTCTGACCTCCACGTCTCTTCTGAGGGGCATTAAAACCGTCTTGTTATACCACTCTGACCGCCACGTCTCTTGTAATGGGCATTAAAAGCATCTTGTTATACCACTCTGACCTCTACGTCTCTTGTAAGTGGCATTAAAAGCGTCTTGTTATACCACTCTGACCTCCACGTCACTTCTGAGGAGCATTCAAACCGTCTTGTTATATCACTCTGACCTGCACGTCTCTTCTGAGGGGCATTAAAAGCGTCTTGTTATGCCACTCTGAACTCCAGTTCTCTTGTAAGGGGCATTAAAAGCGTCTTGTTATACCACTCTGACCTCCACGTCTCTTCTGAGGGGCATTAAAAGTGTCTTGTTATACCACTCTGACATCCACGTCTCTTGTAAGGGGCATTAACAGCGTATTGTTATACCACTCTGACCTCCACGTCTCTTGTAAGGGGCATTAAAAGCGTCTGGTTATACAACTCTGACCTCCACGTCTCTTCTGAGGAGCATTCAAACCATTTTGCTATACCACTCTGACCTCCATGTCTCTTCTGAGGGGCATTAAAAACGTCTTGTTATACCACTCTGACCTCCACATCTCTTGTAATGGGCATTAAAAGCATCTTGTTATACCACTCTGACCTCCAAGTCCCTTCTGAGGGGCATTAAAATCGTCTTGTTATGCCACTCTGAACTCCACGTCTCTTGTAAGGGGCATTAAAACCATCTTGTTATACCACTCTGACCTCCACGTCTCTTCTGAGGGGCATTAAAAGTGTCTTGTTATACCACTCTGACATCCACATCTCTTGTAAGGGGCATTAAAAGCGTCTTGATATACCACTCTGACCTGCACGTCTCTTCTGAGGGGCATTAAAAGCGTCTTGTTATGCCACTCTGAACTCCACGTCTCTTGTAAGGGGCATTAAAAGCGTCTTGCTATACCACTCTGACCTCCAAGTCTCTTCTGAGGGGCATTAAAAGTGTCTTATTATACCACTCTGACCTCCACGTCTCTTGTAAAGGGCATTAAAAGCGTCTTGTTATACCACCCTGACCTCCACGTCTCTTCTGAGGGGCAGTAGAACCGTCTTATTATACAACTCTGACCTCCACGTCTCTTGTAAGGGGCATTAAAAGAATCTTGTTATACCACTCTGACCTCCACGTCTCTTGTAAGGGGCATTAAAAGCGTCTTGCTATACCACTCTGACCTCCACGTCTCTTCTGAGGGGCATTAAAAGTGTCTTGTTATGCCACTCAGAACTCCACGTCTCTTGTAAGGGGCATTAAAAGCGTCTTGTTATTCCACTCTGACCTCCACGTCTCTTCTGAGGGGCATTAAAAGTGTCTTGTTATACCACTCTGACATCCACGTCTCTTGTAAGGGGCATTAAAAGCATCTTGTTATACCACTCTGACCTCCACGTCTCTTCTGAGGGGCATTAAAAGTGTCTTGTTATACCACTCTGACATCCACATCTCTTGTAAGTGGCATTAAAAGCATCTTGTTATACCAATCTGACCTCCACGTCTCTTCTGAGGGGCATTAAAACCATCTTGTTATACCACTCTGACCTCCACGTCTCTTGTAAGGGGCATTAAAAGCGTCTTGTTATACCACTCTGACCTCCACGTCTCTTGTAATTGGCATTAAAAGCGTCTTGCTATACCAATCTGACCTCCACGTTTCTTTTGAGGAGCATTGAAACCGTCTTGTTATACCACTCTGACCTCCATGTCTCTTCTGAGGGGCATTATAAGTGTCTTGTTATACCACTCTGACCTCCACATCTCTTGTAATGGGCATTAAAAGCATCTTGTTATACCACTCTGACCTCCACGTCTCTTCTGAGTGGCATTAAAATCGTCTTGTTATGCCACTCTGAAGTCCACGTCTCTTGTAAGGGGCATTAAAAGCGTCTTGTTATACCACTCTGACCTCCACGTCTCTTCTGAGGGGCATTAAAAGTGTCTTGTTATACCACTCTGACATCCACGTCTCTTGTAAGGGGCATTAAAAGCGTCTTGTTATACCACCCTGACCTCCACGTCTCTTCTGAGGGGCATTAAAACCGTCTTATTATACCACTCTGACCTCCACGTCTCTTGTAAGCGGCATTAAATGCGTCTTGTTATACTACTCTGACCTCCACGTATCTTGTAAGGGGCATTAAAAGCGTCTAGTTATACCACTCTATCCTCCACGTCTCTTCTGAGGGGCATTAAAACCGTCTTGTTATACCACTCTGACCTCCACGTCTCTTCTGAGGGGCATTAAAAGTGTCTTGTTATACCTCTCTGACCTCCACGTCTCTTGTAAGGGGTATTTAAAGCGTCTTGTTAAAACACTCTGACCTCCACATCTCTTCTGAGGGGCATTAAAAGCGTCTTGTTATACCACTCTGACCTCCACGTCTCTTGTAAGGGGCATGAAAAGTGTCTTGTTATACCACTCTGACCTCCACGTCTCTTCTGAGGAGCATTCAAACCGTCTTGTTATACCACTCTGACCTGCACGTCTCTTCTGAGGGGCATTAAAAGCATCTTGTTATGCCACTCTGAACTCCACGTCTCTTGTAAGGGGCATTAAAAGCGTCTTGTTATACCACTCTGACCTCCACGTCTCTTCTGAGGGGCATTAAAAGCGTCTTGTTACGCCACTCTTAACTCCACATCTCTTGTAAGGGGCATTAAAATCGTCTTGTTATACCACTCTGACCTCCACGTCTCTTCTGAGGGGCATTAAAAGTGTCTTTTTATACCACTCTGACATCCACATCTCTTGTAAGTGCCATTAAAAGCGTCTTGTTATACCACTCTGACCTCCACGTCTCTTGTAAGGGGCATTAAAAGCATCTAGTTATACCACTCTAACCTCCACGTCTCTTCTGAGGGGCATTAAAACCGTCTTGTTATACCTTTCTGAACTGCACATCTCTTCTGAGTGGCATTAAAAGTGTCTTGTTATACCACTCTGACATCCACATCTCTTGTAAGGGGCATTAAAAGCGTCTTGATATACCACTCTGACCTGCACGTCTCTTCTGAGGGGCATTAAAAGCGTCTTGTTATGCCACTCTGAACTCCACGTCTCTTGTAAGGGGCATTAAAAGCGTCTTGCTATACCACTCTGACCTCCACGTCTCTTCTGAGGGGCATTAAAAGTGTCTTATTATACCACTCTGACATCCAAGTCTCTTGTAAAGGGCATTAAAAGCGTCTTGTTATACCACCCTGACCTCCACGTCTCTTCTGAGGGGCAGTAGAACCGTCTTATTATACAACTCTGACCTCCACGTCTCTTGTAAGGGGCATTAAAAGAATCTTGTTATACCACTCTGACCTCCACGTCTCTTGTAAGGGGCATTAAAAGCGTCTTGCTATACCACTGTGACCTCCACGTCTCTTCTGAGGGGCATTAAAAGTGTCTTGTTATGCCACTCAGAACTCCACGTCTCTTGTAAGGGGCATTAAAAGCGTCTTGTTATTCCACTCTGACCTCCACGTCTCTTCTGAGGGGCATTAAAAGTGTCTTGTTATACCACTCTGACATCCACGTCTCTTGTAAGGGGCATTAAAAGCATCTTGTTATACCACTCTGACCTCCACGTCTCTTCTGAGGGGCATTAAAAGTGTCTTGTTATACCACTCTGACATCCACATCTCTTGTAAGTGGCATTAAAAGCATCTTGTTATACCAATCTGACCTCCACGTCTCTTCTGAGGGGCATTAAAACCATCTTGTTATACCACTCTGACCTCCACGTCTCTTGTAAGGGGCATTAAAAGTGTCTTGTTATACCACTCTGACCTCCAAGTCTCTTGTAAGGGGCATTAAAAGCGTCTTGCTATACCACTCTGACCTCCACGTTTCTTTTGAGGAGCATTCAAACCGTCTTGTTATACCACTCTGACCTCCATGTCTCTTCTGAGGGGCATTATAAGTGTCTTGTTATACCACTCTGACCTCCACATCTCTTGTAATGGGCATTAAAAGCATCTTGTTATACCACTCTGACCTCCACGTCTCTTCTGAGTGGCATTAAAATCGTCTTGTTATGCCACTCTGAAGTCCACGTCTCTTGTAAGGGGCATTAAAAGCGTCTTGTTATACCACTCTGACCTCCACGTCTCTTCTGAGGGGCATTAAAAGTGTCTTGTTATACCACTCTGACATCCACGTCTCTTGTAAGGGGCATTAAAAGCGTCTTGTTATACCACCCTGACCTCCACGTCTCTTCTGAGGGGCATTAAAACCGTCTTATTATACCACTCTGACCTCCACGTCTCTTGTAAGCAGCATTAAATGCGTCTTGTTATACTACTCTGACCTCCACGTATCTTGTAAGGGGCATTAAAAGCGTCTAGTTATACCACTCTATCCTCCACGTCTCTTCTGAGGGGCATTAAAACCGTCTTGTTATACCACTCTGACCTCCACGTCTCTTCTGAGGGGCATTAAAAGTGTCTTGTTATACCTCTCTGACCTCCACGTCTCTTGTAAGGGGTATTTAAAGCGTCTTGTTAAAACACTCTGACCTCCACATCTCTTCTGAGGGGCATTAAAAGCGTCTTGTTATACCACTCTGACCTCCACGTCTCTTGTAAGGGGCATGAAAAGTGTCTTGTTATACCACTCTGACCTCCACGTCTCTTCTGAGGAGCATTCAAACCGTCTTGTTATACCACTCTGACCTGCACGTCTCTTCTGAGGGGCATTAAAAGCATCTTGTTATGCCACTCTGAACTCCACGTCTCTTGTAAGGGGCATTAAAAGCGTCTTGTTATACAACTCTGACCTCCACGTCTCTTCTGAGGGGCATTAAAAGCGTCTTGTTACGCCACTCTTAACTCCACATCTCTTGTAAGGGGCATTAAAATCATCTTGTTATACCACTCTGACCTCCACGTCTCTTCTGAGGGGCATTAAAAGTGTCTTTTTATACCACTCTGACATCCACATCTCTTGTAAGTGCCATTAGAAGCGTCTTATTATACCACTCTGACCTCCACGTCTCTTGTAAGGGGCATTAAAAGCATCTAGTTATACCACTCTAACCTCCACGTCTCTTCTGAGGGGCATTAAAACCGTCTTGTTATACCTTTCTGAACTGCACATCTCTTCTGAGGGGCATTAAAAGTGTCTTGTTATACCACTCTGACCTCCACGTCTCTTGTATGGGGTATTTAAAGCGTCTTGTTAAAACACTCTGACCTCCACATCTCTTCTGAGGGGTATTAAAAGCGTCTTGTTATACCACTCTGACCTCCACGTCTCTTGTAAGGGGCATGAAAAGTGTCTTGTTATACCACTCTGACCTCCACGTCTCTTCTGAGGGGCATTAAAAGCGTCCTGTTATACCACTCTGACCTCCACGTCTCTTCTGAGGGGCATTAAAACCGTCTTGTTATACCACTCTGACCTCCACGTCTCTTGTAAGGGGCATTAAAAGCATCTTGTTATACCAATCTGACCTCCACGTCTCTTCTGAGGAGCATTCAAACCGTCTTGTTATACCACTCTGTCCTGCACGTCTCTTCTGAGGGGCATTAAAAGCATCTTGTTATGCCACTCTGAACTCCTCGTCTCTTGTAGGGGGCATTAAAAGCGTCTTGTTATACCACTCTGACCTCCACGTCTCTTCTGAGGGGCATTAAAAGTGTCTTGTTATACCACTCTGACATCCACATCTCTTGTAAGTGGCATTAAAAGCGTCTAGTTATAACACTCTGACCTCCACGTCTCTTGTAAGGGGCATTAAAAGCGTCTTATTATACCACTCTGACCTCCACGTCTCTTCTGGGGAGCATTCAAACCGTCTTGTTATACCCCTCTGACCTCCATGTCTCTTGAAAGGTGCATTAAAAGAGTCTTGTTATACCACTCTGATCTCCATGTCTCTTGTAAGGGGCATTAACAGCGTCTTGTTATACCACTCTAACCTCCTCGTCTCTTCTGAGGGGCATTAAAACCGTCTTGTTATACCACTCTGACCACCACATCTCTTCTGAGGGGCATTAATAGTGGCACGTGATACCACTCTGACCTCCACATCTCTTGTAAGGGGTATTTAAAGCGTCTTGTTAAAACACTCTGACTTCCACATCTCTTCTGAGGGGCATTAAAAGCGTCTTGTTATACCACTCTGACCTCCACGTCTCTTGTAAGGGGCATGAAAAGTGTCTTGTTATACCACTCTGACCTCCACGTCTCTTCTGACGGGCATTAAAATCGTCTTATTATACCACTCTGAGCTCCACGTCCCTTCTGAGGGGCATTAAAAGTGTCTTGTTATACCACGCTGACATCCACATCTCTTGTAAGGGGCATTAAAAGCGTCTTGTTATACCACTCTGACCTCCACGTCCCTTCTGAGGGGCATTAAAACCGTCTTATTATACCACTCTGACATCCACGTCTCTTGTAAAGGGCATTACAAGCGTCTTGTTATACCACCCTGACCTCCACGTCTCTTCTGAGGGGAAGTAAAACCGTCTTATTATACAACTCTGACCTCCACGTCTCTTGTAAGGAGCATTAAAAGCGTCTTGTTATACCACTCTGACCTCCACGTCTCTTGTAAGGGGCATTAAAAGCGTCTAGTTATACCACTCTAACCTCCACGTCTCTTCTGAGGGGCATTAAAACCGTCTTGTTATACCACTCTGACCTCCACGTCTCTTCTGAGGGGCATTAAAAGGGTCTTGTTATACCACTCTGACCTTCACGTCTCTTGTAAGGGGTATTTAAACCGTCTTGTTATACCACTCTGACCTCCACATCTATTCTGAGGGGCATTAAAAGCGTCTTGTTATGCCACTTTGAACTCCACGTCTCTTGTAAGGGGCATTAAAAGCGTCTTGTTATACCACTCTGACCTCCACGTCTCTTGTAAGGGGCATTAAAAGCGTCTTGCTATAACACTCTGACCTCCATGTTTCTTCAGAGGAGCATTCAAACCGTCTTGTTATACCACTCTGTCCTCCATGTCTCTTTTGAGGGGCATTAAAAGTGTCTTGTTATACCACTCTGACCTCCACATCTCTTGTAATAGGCATTAAAAGCATCTTGTTATACCACTCTGACCTCCACGTCTCTTCTGAGTGGCATTAAAATCATCTTGTTATGCCACTCTGAACTCCACGTCTCTTGTAAGGGGCATTAAAAGCGTCTTGTTATACCACTCTGACCTCCACGTCTCTTCTGAGGGGCATTAAAAGTGTCTTGTTATACCACTCTGACATCCACGTCTCTTGTAATGGGCATTAAAAGCGTCTTGTTATACCACCCTGACATCCACGTCTCTTGTAAGGGGCATTAAAATCATCTTATTATACCACTCTGACCTCCACGTCTCTTGTAAGGGGCATTTAAAGCGTCTTGTTATACCACTCTGACCTCCACGTATCTTGTAAGGGGCATTAAAAGCGTCTAGTTATACTACTGTAACCTCCACGTCTCTTCTGAGGGGCATTAAAACCGTCTTGTTATACCACTCTGACCTCCACGTCTCTTCTGAGGCGCACTAAAAGTGTCTTGTTATACCACTCTGACCTCCACGTCTCTTGTAAAGGGTATATAAAGCATCTTGTTAAAACAGTCTGACCTCCACATCTCTTCTGAGGGGCATTAAAAGCGTCTTGTTATACCACTCTGACCTCCACGTCTCTTATAAGGGGCATGAAAAGTGTCTTGTTATATCACTCTGACCTCCACGTCTCTTCTGAGGAGCATTCAAACCGTCTTGTTATACCACTCTGACCTGCACGTCACTTCTGAGGGGCATTAAAAGCATCTTGTTATGCCACTCTGAACTCCACGTCTCTTGTAAGGGGCATTAAAAGCGTCTTTTTGTACCACTCTGACCTCCACGTCTCTTCTGAGGGGCATTAAAAGCGTCTTGTTACGCCACTCTTAACTCCACGTCTCTTGTAAGGGGCATTAAAATCGTCTTGTTATACCACTCTGACCTACACGTCTCTTCTGAGGGGCATTAAAAGTGTCTTTTTATACCACTCTGACATCGACATCTCTTGTAAGTGCCATTAAAAGCGTCTTGTTATACCACTCTGACATCCACGTCTCTTGTAAGGGGCATTAAAAGCGTCTAGTTATACCACTCTAACCTCCACGTCTCTTCTGAGGGGCATTAAAACCGTCTTGTTATACCTTTCTGACCTGCACGTCTCTTCTGAGGGGCGTTAAAAGTGTGTTATTATACCACGCTGACATCCACATCTCTTGTAAGAGGCATTAAAAGCGTCTTGTTATACCACGCTGACCTCCACGTCTCTTCTGAGGGGCATTAAAACCATCTTGTTATACCACTCTGACCTCCACGTCTCTTGTAAGGGGTATTAAAAGCATCTTTTTATACCACTCTGACCTCCACGTCTCTTCTGAGGAGCATTCAAACCGTCTTGTTATACCACTCTGACCTGCACGTCTCTTCTGAGGGGCATTAGAAGCATCTTGTTATGCCACTCTGAACTCCACGTCTCTTGTAAGGGGCATTAAAATAGTCTTGTTATACCACTCTGACCTCCACGTCTCTTCTGAGGGGCATTAAAAGTGTCTTGTTATACCACTCTGACATCCACATCTCTTGTAAGGGGCATTAAAAGCGTCTTGTTATACCACTCTGACCTCCACGTCTCTTCTGAGGGGCATTAAAAGCGTCTTGTTACGCCACTCTTAACTCCACATCTCTTGTAAGGGGCATTAAAATAGTCTTGTTATACCACTCTGACCTCCACGTCTCTTCTGAGGGGCATTAAAAGTGTCTTGTTATACCACTCTGACATCCACATCTCTTGTAAGGGGCATTAAAAGCGTCTAGTAATAACACTCTGACCTCCACGTCTCTTGTAAGGGGCATTAAAAGCGTCTTGTTATACCACTCTGACCTTCACGTCTCTTCTGAGGAGCATTCAAACCGTCTTGTTATACCACTCTGACCTCCATGTCTCTTCTGAGGGGCATTAAAAACGTCTTGTTATACCACTCTGACCTCCACATCTCTTGTAATGGGCATTAAAAGCATCTTGTTATACCACTCTGACCTCCACATCTCTCGTAAGGGGCATTAAAAGCGTCTTGTTATACCACCCTGACCTCCACGTCTCTTCTGAGGGGCATTAAAACCGTCTTGTTATACCCCTCTGACCTCCACGTCTCTTGAAAGGGGCATTAAAAGAGTCTTGTTATACCACTCTGACCTCCACGTATCTTGTAAGGGGCATTAAAAGCGTCTAGTTATACTACTGTAACCTCCACGTCTCTTCTGAGGGGCATTAAAACCGTCTTGTTATACCACTCTGACCTCCACGTCTCTTCTGAGGCGCACTAAAAGTGTCTTGTTATACCACTCTGACCTCCACGTCTCTTGTAAAGGGTATATAAAGCATCTTGTTAAAACAGTCTGACCTCCACATCTCTTCTGAGGGGCATTAAAAGCGTCTTGTTATACCACTCTGACCTCCACGTCTCTTATAAGGGGCATGAAAAGTGTCTTGTTATATCACTCTGACCTCCACGTCTCTTCTGAGGAGCATTCAAACCGTCTTGTTATACCACTCTGACCTGCACGTCACTTCTGAGGGGCATTAAAAGCATCTTGTTATGCCACTCTGAACTCCACGTCTCTTGTAAGGGGCATTAAAAGCGTCTTTTTGTACCACTCTGACCTCCACGTCTCTTCTGAGGGGCATTAAAAGCGTCTTGTTACGCCACTCTTAACTCCACGTCTCTTGTAAGGGGCATTAAAATCGTCTTGTTATACCACTCTGACCTACACGTCTCTTCTGAGGGGCATTAAAAGTGTCTTTTTATACCACTCTGACATCGACATCTCTTGTAAGTGCCATTAAAAGCGTCTTGTTATACCACTCTGACATCCACGTCTCTTGTAAGGGGCATTAAAAGCGTCTAGTTATACCACTCTAACCTCCACGTCTCTTCTGAGGGGCATTAAAACCGTCTTGTTATACCTTTCTGACCTGCACGTCTCTTCTGAGGGGCGTTAAAAGTGTGTTATTATACCACGCTGACATCCACATCTCTTGTAAGAGGCATTAAAAGCGTCTTGTTATACCACGCTGACCTCCACGTCTCTTCTGAGGGGCATTAAAACCATCTTGTTATACCACTCTGACCTCCACGTCTCTTGTAAGGGGTATTAAAAGCATCTTTTTATACCACTCTGACCTCCACGTCTCTTCTGAGGAGCATTCAAACCGTCTTGTTATACCACTCTGACCTGCACGTCTCTTCTGAGGGGCATTAGAAGCATCTTGTTATGCCACTCTGAACTCCACGTCTCTTGTAAGGGGCATTAAAATAGTCTTGTTATACCACTCTGACCTCCACGTCTCTTCTGAGGGGCATTAAAAGTGTCTTGTTATACCACTCTGACATCCACATCTCTTGTAAGGGGCATTAAAAGCGTCTTGTTATACCACTCTGACCTCCACGTCTCTTCTGAGGGGCATTAAAAGCGTCTTGTTACGCCACTCTTAACTCCACATCTCTTGTAAGGGGCATTAAAATAGTCTTGTTATACCACTCTGACCTCCACGTCTCTTCTGAGGGGCATTAAAAGTGTCTTGTTATACCACTCTGACATCCACATCTCTTGTAAGGGGCATTAAAAGCGTCTAGTAATAACACTCTGACCTCCACGTCTCTTGTAAGGGGCATTAAAAGCGTCTTGTTATACCACTCTGACCTTCACGTCTCTTCTGAGGAGCATTCAAACCGTCTTGTTATACCACTCTGACCTCCATGTCTCTTCTGAGGGGCATTAAAAACGTCTTGTTATACCACTCTGACCTCCACATCTCTTGTAATGGGCATTAAAAGCATCTTGTTATACCACTCTGACCTCCACGTCTCTCGTAAGGGGCATTAAAAGCGTCTTGTTATACCACCCTGACCTCCACGTCTCTTCTGAGGGGCATTAAAACCGTCTTGTTATACCCCTCTGACCTCCACGTCTCTTGAAAGGGGCATTAAAAGAGTCTTGTTATACCACTCTGACCTCCACGTCTTTTCTGAGGGGCATAAAAAGCGTCTTGTTATACCACTCTGACCTCCACGTCTCTTCTGAGGGGCATTAAAAGTGTCTTCTTATACCACTCTAACCTCCACATCTCTTCTGAGGGGCATTAAAAGCGTCTTGTTATACCACTCTGACCTCCACGTCTCTAGTAAGGGGCATGAAAAGTGTCTTGTTATACCACTCTGACCTCCACGTCTCTTCTGAGGGGCATTAAAATCGTCTTATTATACCACTCTGACCTCCACGTCTCTTCTGAGGGGCATTAAAAGTGTCTTGTTATACCACGCTGACATCCACATCTCTTGTAAGGGGCATTAAAAGCGTCTTGTTATACCACTCTGACCTCCACGTCTCTTCTGAGGGGCATTAAAACCGTCTTGTTATACCACTCTGACCTCCACGTCTCTTGTAAGGGGCTTTAAATGCATCTTGTTATACCACTCTGACCTCCACGTCTCTAGTAAGGGGCATTAAAAGAGTCTTGTTGTACCACTCTGACCTCCACGTCTCTTCTGAGGAGCATTCATACCGTCTTGTTATACCACTCTGACCTGCACGTCTCTTCTGAGGGGCATTAAAAGCGTCTTGTTATGCCACTCTGAACTCCACGTCTCTTGTAAGGGGCATTAAAGCGTCTTGTTATACCACTCTGACCTCCACGTCTCTTCTGAGGGGCATTAAAAGTGTCTTGTTGTAACGGGTCTGGGAGGCGGAACCTCTGAGCTACTATACAAGGGGGCGGCCCTTGTAAGGGAGCGGGCGGCAGTCTCTGGATGAACGGACAGGGAGATACGGCAAGTGATCAGGGCAGTCTCTGGGTAAAGGGTAGGTACGACCTGTGATGGCAGAGCCTCCGGGTAGGCTAACAGGCAGATGGTAGATGTGTGCTCCCAGGTGAGCAAGCGAGAGTCTCGGGAATAACAGGTGGTCACGGCACGTGACGGCGGAACCTCCGGGCTGGCAAGCAGGCAGGTAACGGAGAAGCGCTCCCAGGTGAGCGGGCAAGAGTCTCTGAAGTAGCTGATGGTCACAGCACGTGACAACGGAGCCTCCGGGCTGGCAAGCAGGCAGGTAACGGAGAAGCGCTCCCAGGTGAGCGGACAAGAGTCTGAAGTAGCTGATGGTCACAGCACGTGACAACGGAGCCTCCGGGCTGGCAAGCAGGCAGGTAACGGAGAAGCGCTCCCAGGTGAGCGGGCAAGCTGGTCCATAGACAGACTGACCGGAGTTGTAAGGCAGACCGTCGGACCTCAGGAAAGTAGGCAGGTAGCTGATGTGCGCTCCCAGGTGAGCGGGCAGGCTGGTCCTTTAGACAGACTGACAGGAGTAGTAAGGCAGACCGTCGGACCTCAGACTGGCAGACAGGTAACAAGTATTCAGGCAGGAATCAGGCAGGTAACTGGCAGGAAACTGGCAGGTAACTGGCAGGAAACTGGCAGGAAACTGGCAACGGGACCTGAGGGCTGAAGCACAGGTGAGACACAGGTGCAAACAACATTGCTCGGGCACCTCCATTTTGGAGGAGGTGCCTTATATATGATGAAGTCCTCCGGCCATTGGCCGGGGACTCCTTAGGACGGCGCGCGCGGCCCCTTTAAGAGGAGGGGAGCGCGCGCGCGCGCGCCCTAAGCACAGGGGCCGGGAAGGAGCGCGCGCTGAGAGCAGAGCGGGAGGAGGACGCCGGGAAGGAGCGCGCGCTGACAGCAGAGCGGGGAGAGGACGCCGGGCACGGAGCAGAGCGGTGAGGGGAGCAGCGTCCCTGCCTAGCAGAGGGCAGGGACGCCAGCGCTACAGTACCCCCCCCTTTAGGCCCCCCCTTTTTTAGGCCAGACAGAAATTTAGCTAGGATGAGAGGGGCATGGATGTTCTCCCGGGGCTCCCACGTTCTCTCCTCAGGACCAAACCCCTTCCAATCTACCAGAAAAAAGGTCTTTCCTCTTACCCTTTTGGTGGCAAGAATGTTCTCTACCTCAAACTCGTCCTCAGCAGAAACCGGAGCAGGAGGCGTACCTGTAGACTTGGAAAAAGAGTTAAGTACCACAGGTTTGAGGAGAGATACATGGAAGGAGTTAGGGATCCGTAAGTTGACCGGGAGTTTCAATTTATAGGCCACCGGGTTGATCTGACTGATGACCTCCAGTGGGCCGATGAACCGAGGCCCTAACTTATAGGAAGGGATCTTGAGCCGGACATATTTGGACGAGAGCCAGACTTTATCCCCAGGACGGAATTGAGGAGGATCCAGGCGTTTTTTGTCAGCGTGTCTTTTCATACGCTCGGAAGACTGAAGGAGTGCGGATCGGGTACTCTCCCAAATGGAGGAAAATTTGCTAACGAGAGATTCCGCAGCCGGATTGTCCACCGAGGTGGAGACAGGAAAAGGAATCCGAGGATGCTGACCAAAGACTACAAAAAACGGGGATTTGGAGGAGGATTCGCTCTCGTGATTATTGTAAGAGAACTCGGCCCATGGTAGGAGATCCACCCAGTCAGAATGGTGGACATTAACGAAGTGCCGGAGGTAACTGGTCAGGTTCTGATTGATCCGCTCCACTTGACCATTGGACTGTGGGTGGTAAGCGGAAGAGAAGTCCAGGGAGACGTCTAGTAGTTTACAAGTGGCTCTCCAGAAGCGTGAGGTGAACTGTACCCCACGATCCGACACGATGTGGAGGGGCAGGCCATGAAAACGGAAGATGTGACGAATAAAGTCTTTAGCTAGCTCGGGTGCAGACGGGAGGCCTGGCAGGGGAACGAAATGAGCCATCTTGGAGAAGCGGTCAGCGACCACCCAAATGACCGTACAACCGGCAGAGAGTGGGAGGTCAGTTATGAAGTCCATTGCAATATGCTGCCAGGGGGCAGCAGGTACTGGGAGTGGAAGGAGGCGACCGGCTGGCAGCTGTCTCGGAACCTTGTTGCGGGCGCAGGACACACAGGCAGAAACAAAGTCTATTACATCCTTGTGCAGGGTAGGCCACCAGTAGTGCCGGGAAATAAGCTGGAGGGTCTTCTTCTGACCAGCGTGGCCAGCCAGTTTAGACGAGTGACCCCAGTGAAGGATCTTCTCCCGATCAGGTACTGATACGAACGTCTTTCCGGGAGGAAGACGATTTAGACTCACGGGAGCCACCTGCATTACTCTGGCGGGATCGATGATGTGTTTCGGATCTTCCTCGAGATCAGATACCAGAAAGGATCGAGACAAGGCGTCCGCCTTGACGTTTTTGTCAGCCGGGCGAAAATGAAGGACAAAATCAAAACGAGCAAAAAACAAGGACCACCGGGCTTGGCGCGGGTTAAGTCTCTGGGCATGCTGGAGGTAAGCCAAGTTCTTGTGGTCAGTGTAAATTATTACCGGGTGAAGAGCCCCCTCAAGCAGGTAACGCCACTCCTCCAATGCCAGTTTGATGGCCAATAACTCTCGATCTCCTATGGAATAATTGCGCTCTGAGGAGGAGAAGAGTTTAGAGAAGAAGCCGCAAGTTACCATCCTCCCGGAAGAAGATTTTTGAGTAAGTACCGCTCCAGCTCCAGAGGAGGAGGCGTCCACTTCCAGGAAGAACTGCTTGTTGCCGTCCGGGCGATGCAGCACCGGGGCGGAAGAGAAGGCCTGTTTTAAGGAAAGAAAGGCTTCTTCTGCTTCGGGCGGCCACTCTTTGGGATTAGTACCCTTACGGGTGAGCGCGGAAATTGGGGCAGTCCGGGAAGAGAAGTGTGGTATGAAGAGGCGGTAGTAGTTGGCGAAGCCCAGGAACCGCTGAATGGCCTTCAGCCCCTCCGGTCGAGGCCATTTCTCGATGGCAGACAGTTTCTCTGGATCCATTCGTAGGCTGGTCTGAGAAATAATGTAGCCCAAAAACGGAAGCGAGGTCTGCTCAAAGAGGCACTTCTAGTATTTAGCGAAGAGGTGATTCTGCCTGAGCCTGAGCAGGACCTGACGAACGTCCCTCCGGTGAGTCTGGAGATCCGGAGAGAAGACCAAGATGTCGTCCAGGTACACCACTACGCAGGAGTAGAGAAGGTCCCGGAAGATGTCATTGACCAACTCTTGAAAGACGGCAGGAGCGTTACAGAGACCAAAGGGCATTACCAGGTATTCATAGTGGCCGTCCCGGGTGTTGAATGCCGTCTTCCATTCATCCCCTTGACGGATACGAACCAGGTTGTACGCCCCACGGAGGTCTAGTTTGGTGAAGATTCTAGCCCCCCTCAGACGATCAAATAATTCTGGAAGGGGGTACTTATTCTTCACCGTGATCTGGTTTAGGCCTCTATAGTCTATACAGGGACGGAGAGAGCCGTCCTTCTTTTTAACGAAAAAGAAGCCTGCTCCCGCCGGGGAGGTAGATTTCCGGATGAATCCCCTGGCCAGATTCTCCTCAATATATTCGGACATCGACCGGGTCTCAGCAGCGGATAAAGGATAAATACGCCCACGGGGAGGAGTAGTACCGGGTAACAGGTCGATGGGACAGTCGTATGGTCTATGAGGGGGTAATGTCTCTGCCTCCTTTTTATTAAAGACATCAGCATAAGACCAATAAGGAATTGGAAGTCCAGGTAGATTAGCTGGGGTAGGAGAGGGACGGACGGGATGGACGGGAACCAAGCAGGTCTTATGACAGTCTTGTCCCCAGCGAAGGACTTCTCCGGTTTGCCAGTCAAGCACGGGTGCATGTCTCTGGAGCCAAGGCAGACCTAGCAAGAGGGCGTGAGAGAGTCCAGGCAGAACATGAAAGGAGATACTCTCAGAATGCAGCATTCCCACCTGCAGAGTAATGGATTCGGTGATGAGTTGGATGGGGCGTGGTAAGAGCCCCCCATCCACGGCAGCCACAGACAAGGGTACAGCCAGAGGTTTGGTGGGGATGCGGTATTTCTCTACCAGGGACTGTGAAATAAGATTCCCGGCTGCTCCAGAGTCCAGTTGGGCTAGTTCGAAATAACGGTTCTCCCCGTAGACGATTGAAACTGACAACAGCAGGGATGGAGAGGATTTATTCTTGTCTAGGTGGACCTCTCTGAGCGAACCTAGACACAGGCGTTTCCCGACCTTTCCGGGCAGGCACGGATCTGGTGCTCCTTACTGCCACAGTAGAAGCAGGTCCCCTCGGCACGGCGTAAGTCCTGACGGGTCTTGACCATCTTGGTCTGGTCGACCTGCATAGGCTCAGGAGGGTGTACCTGGTTAGAGACAGAAGGAGTGACGGGTTTCTGAAAAGTAGGAGCTAGACGTGGTAACCTCCTCTCACGGGTGACCTCTCTGGCACGCTCCTGGAACCGTAGGTCAATCCGGGTGACAAGAGTTATTAAGTCATCGAGAGTGGTAGGAGTGTCCCGACCGGCAAGTTCATCTTTAATACGGCCGGACAGACCCTCCCAGAAGACGGAAACCAGAGCGTCGTTATCCCAGGTCAGCTCCGAGGCAAGGGTACGGAACCGTATGGCATATTGGCCCACGGTGAGACTCCCCTGACGGAGGCGTAGCAACGATGATGCAGATGAGGTCTTCCGTCCGGGTTCGTCGAAGACTTTCCGGAAAGCTGTGAGAAAAGCAGGCAAGTTGGACACCAGGGGGTCTCCTCTCTCCCATAGAGGATTTAGCCAGGCCAGGGCTTCCCCGGTGAGATGGGACATGATGAAGGCAATTTTGGCCCGGTCGGAGTTAAACTGGTAGGACAAAAGTTCAAAATGCAGGGTGCACTGATTTAAGAAGCCCCGAGCCTGGACGGAGTCGCCTCCGAAGCGAGGAGGTGCAGAAAGCCGGGGTCCGGGGTAGGATACCATGGTATTAGTGGGCAGCGGAGCTGCCGGATTGCAAGATATGGCACTGGCGGAGGTTGTTGGTGGATCAGACAGAGGGTTCAGGCGAGTATTAACATTCCGCAGGTGACCCAGGATGGACTCCTGTTGGGACCTCTGACGGGACAGTTCAAGACAGAGGTCCGAGAGCGAGGGAGCTTGGGTGCCACCGGGTTCCATGGCCCGAGCAAACTGTAACGGGTCTGGGAGGCGGAACCTCTGAGCTACTATACAAGGGGGCGGCCCTTGTAAGGGAGCGGGCGGCAGTCTCTGGATGAACGGACAGGGAGATACGGCAAGTGATCAGGGCAGTCTCTGGGTAAAGGGTAGGTACGACCTGTGATGGCAGAGCCTCCGGGTAGGCTAACAGGCAGATGGTAGATGTGTGCTCCCAGGTGAGCAAGCGAGAGTCTCGGGAATAACAGGTGGTCACGGCACGTGACGGCGGAACCTCCGGGCTGGCAAGCAGGCAGGTAACGGAGAAGCGCTCCCAGGTGAGCGGGCAAGAGTCTCTGAAGTAGCTGATGGTCACAGCACGTGACAACGGAGCCTCCGGGCTGGCAAGCAGGCAGGTAACGGAGAAGCGCTCCCAGGTGAGCGGACAAGAGTCTGAAGTAGCTGATGGTCACAGCACGTGACAACGGAGCCTCCGGGCTGGCAAGCAGGCAGGTAACGGAGAAGCGCTCCCAGGTGAGCGGGCAAGCTGGTCCATAGACAGACTGACCGGAGTTGTAAGGCAGACCGTCGGACCTCAGGAAAGTAGGCAGGTAGCTGATGTGCGCTCCCAGGTGAGCGGGCAGGCTGGTCCTTTAGACAGACTGACAGGAGTAGTAAGGCAGACCGTCGGACCTCAGACTGGCAGACAGGTAACAAGTATTCAGGCAGGAATCAGGCAGGTAACTGGCAGGAAACTGGCAGGTAACTGGCAGGAAACTGGCAGGAAACTGGCAACGGGACCTGAGGGCTGAAGCACAGGTGAGACACAGGTGCAAACAACATTGCTCGGGCACCTCCATTTTGGAGGAGGTGCCTTATATATGATGAAGTCCTCCGGCCATTGGCCGGGGACTCCTTAGGACGGCGCGCGCGGCCCCTTTAAGAGGAGGGGAGCGCGCGCGCGCGCGCCCTAAGCACAGGGGCCGGGAAGGAGCGCGCGCTGAGAGCAGAGCGGGAGGAGGACGCCGGGAAGGAGCGCGCGCTGACAGCAGAGCGGGGAGAGGACGCCGGGCACGGAGCAGAGCGGTGAGGGGAGCAGCGTCCCTGCCTAGCAGAGGGCAGGGACGCCAGCGCTACACTTGTTATACCACTCTGACATCCACATCTCTTGTAAGTGGCATTAAAAGCGTCTTGTTATACCAATCTGACCTCCACGTCTCTTCTGAGGGGCATTAAAACCGTCTTGTTATACCACTCTGACCTCCACGTCTCTTGTAAGGGGCATTAAAATCGTCTTGTTATACCACTCTGACCTCCACGTCTCTTGTAAGGGGCATTAAAAGCGTCTTGTTATTCCACTCTGACCTCCACGTCTCTTCTGAGGAGCATCCAAACCATCTTGCTATACCACTCTGACCTCCATGTCTCTTCTGAGGGCATTAAAAATGTCTTGTTATACCACTCTGACCTCCACATCTCTTGTAATGGGCATTAAAAGCATCTTGTTATACCACTCTGACCTCCACGTCTCTTGTAAGGGTCATTAAAAGCATCTTGTTATACCACCCTGACCTCCACGTCTCTTCTGAGGGGCATTAAAACCGTCTTATTATACCACTCTGACCTCCATGTCTCTTGCAAGTGGCATTAAAAGCATCTTGTTATACCACTCTGACCTCCACGTCTCTTGTAAGGGGCATTAAAAGCGTCTAGTTATAACACTCTAACCTCCACTTCTCTTCTGAGGGGCATTAAAACCATCTTGTTATACCAATCTGACCTCCACGTCTCTTCTGAGGGGCATTAAAAGGGTCTTGTTATACCACTCTGACCTCCACGTCTCTTGTAAGGGGTATTTAAAGCGTCTTGTTAAAACACTCTGACCTCCACATCTCTTCTGAGGGGCATTAAAAGTGTCTTGTTATACCACCTTGACCTCCACGTCTCTTGTAAGGGGCAGGAAAAGTGTCTTGTTATACCACTCTGACCTCCACGTCTCTTCTGAGGGGCATTAAAAGTGTCTTGTTAAACCACTCTGACATCCACATCTCTTGTAAGGGGCATTAAAAGCGTCTTGTTATACCACTCTGACCTCCACGTCTCTCCTGAGGGGCATTACAACCGTCTTGTTATACCACTCTGACCTCCACGTCTCTTGTAAGGGGCATTAAAAGCATCTTGTTATACCACTCTGACCTCCACGTCACTTCTGAGGAGCATTCAAACCGTCTTGTTATACCACTCTTACCTGCACGTCTCTTCTGAGGGGCATTAAAAGCGTCTTGTTATGCCACTCTGAACTCCACGTCTCTTGTAACGGGCATTAAGAGCGTCTTGTTATACCACTCTGACCTCCACGTCTCTTCTGAGGGGCATTAAAAGTGTGTTGTTATACCACTCTGACATCCACGTCTCTTGTAAGGGGCATTAAAAGCATCTTGTTATACCACTCTGACCTCCACGTCTCTTCTGAGGGGCATTAAAAGTGTCTTGTTATACCACTCTGAGATCCACATCTCTTGTAAGTGGCATTAAAAGCATCTTGTTATACCAATCTGACCTCCACGTCTCTTCTGAGGGGCATTAAAACCGTCTTGTTATACCACTCTGACCTCCACGTCTCTTGTAAGGGGCATTAAAAGCGTCTTGTTATACCACTCTGACCTCCACGTCTCTTGTAAGGGGGCATTAAAAGTGTCTTGTTATACCACTCTGACCTCCACGTCTCTTCTGAGGAGCATTCAAACCGTCTTGTTATACCACTCTGACCTCTAAGTCTCTTCTGAGGGGCATTAAAAACGTCTTGTTATACCACTCTGACCTCCACATCTCTTGTAATGGGCATTAAAAGCATCTTGTTATACCACTCTGACCTCCACGTCTCTTGTAAGGGGCATTAAAAGCGTCTTGTTATACCACCCTGACCTACACGTCTCTTCTGAGTGGCATTAAAACCGTCTTGTTATACCACTCTGACCTCCATGTCTCTTGTAAGGGGCATTAAAAGCGTCTTGTTATACCACTCTGACCTCCACGTCTCTTGTAAGGGGCATTAAAAGCGTCTTGTTATACCACTCTAACCTCCATGTCTCTTCTGAGGGGCATTAAAAGCGTCTTGTAATACCACTCTGACCTCCACGTCTCTTCTGAGGGGCATTAAAAGTGTCTTGTTATACCACTCTGACCTCCACGCCTCTTGTAAGGGGTATTTAAAGCGTCTTGTTAAAACACTCTGACCTCCACATCTCTTCTGAGGGGCATTAAAAGCGTCTTGTTATACCACGCTGACCTCCACGTCTCTTGTAAGGGGCATGAAAAGTGTCTTGTTATACCACTCTGACCTCCACGTCTCTTCTGAGGGGCATTATAACTGTCTTGTTATACCACTCTGACCTCCACGTCTCTTCTGAGGGGCATTAAAAGCGTCTTGTTATACCACTCTGACCTCCACGTCTTTTCTGAGGGGCATAAAAAGCGTCTTGTTATACCACTCTGACCTCCACGTCTCTTTTAAGGGGACATTAAAAGCGTCTTGTTTTACCACTCTGACCTCCACGTCTCTTCTGAGGGGCATTAAAACTGGCTTGCTATACCACTCTGACCTCCACGTCTCTTCTGAGGGGCATTAAAACAGTCTTGTTATACCACCCTGACGTCCACGTCTCTTCTGAGGGGCATTAAAACCGTCTTGTTGTACCACTCTGACCTCCACGTCTCTTTTAAGGGGCATTAAAACCGTCTTGTTATACCACCCTAACCTCCACGTCTCTTCTGAGGGGCATTAAAACCGTCTTGTTATACCCCTCTGACCTCCACGTCTCTTGAAAGGGGCATTAAAAGAGTCTTGTTATACCACTCTGACCTCCACGTCTTTTCTGAGGGGCATAAAAAGCGTCTTGTTATACCACTCTGACCTCCACGTCTCTTCTGAGGGGCATTAAAAGTGTCTTCTTATACCACTCTAACCTCCACATCTCTTCTGAGGGGCATTAAAAGCGTCTTGTTATACCACTCTGACCTCCACGTCTCTAGTAAGGGGCATGAAAAGTGTCTTGTTATACCACTCTGACCTCCACGTCTCTTCTGAGGGGCATTAAAATCGTCTTATTATACCACTCTGACCTCCACGTCTCTTCTGAGGGGCATTAAAAGTGTCTTGTTATACCACGCTGACATTCACATCTCTTGTAAGGGGCATTGAAAGCGTCTTGTTATACCACTCTGACCTCCATGTCTCTTCTGAGGGGCATTAAAACCGTCTTGTTATACCACTCTGACCTCCACGTCTCTTGAAAGGGGCATTAAGAGAGCCTTGTTATACCCCTCTGCCCTCCATGTCTCTTGTAAGGGGCATTAAAAGCGTCTTGTTTTACCACTCTAACCTCCACGTCTCTTCTGAGGGGCAATAAAACCGTCTTGTTATACGACTCTGACCTCCACGTCTCTTCTGAGGGGCATTAAAAGTGTCTCGTTATACCACTCTGACCTCCACGTCTCTTGTAAGGGGTATTTAAAGCGTCTTGTTAAAACACTCTGACCTCCACATCTCTTCAGAGGGGCATTAAAAGCGTCTTGTTATACCACTCTGACCTCCATGTCTCTTGTAAGGGGCATGAAAAGTGTCTTGTTATACCACCCTGACCTCCACGTCTCTTCTGAGGGGCATTAAAACTGTCTTGTTATACCACTCTGACCTCCACGTCTCTTCTGAGGGGCATTAAAAGCGTCTTGTTATACCACTCTGACCTCCACGTCTTTTCTGAGGGGCATAAAATGCGTCTTGTTATACCACTCTGACCTCCACGTCTCTTGTAAGGGGCATTAAAAGCGTCTTGTTATTCCACTCTGACCTCCACGTCTCTTCTGAGGGGCATTAAAACCGGCTTGTTATACCACTCTGACCTCCACGTCTCTTCTGAGGGACATTAAAACAGTCTTGTTATACCACTCTGACCTCCACGTCTCTTCTGAGGGGCATTAAAACCGTCTTGTTATACCACTCTGAACTCCACGTCTCTTGTAAGGGGCATTAAAGCGTCTTGTTATACCACTCTGACCTCCACGTCTCTTCTGAGGGGCATTAAAAGCGTCTTGTTATGCCACTCTGAACTCCACGTCTCTTGTAAGGGGCATTAAAGCGTCTTGTTATACCACTCTGACCTCCACGTCTCTTCTGAGGGGCATTAAAAGTGTCTTGTTATACCACTCTGACATCCACATCTCTTGTAAGTGGCATTAAAAGCGTCTTGTTATACCAATCTGACCTCCTCGTCTCTTCTGAGGGGCATTAAAACTGTCTTGTTATACCACTCTGACCTCCACGTCTCTTGTAAGTGGCATTAAAATCGTCTTGTTATACCACTCTGACCTCCACGTCTCTTGTAATGGGCATTAAAAGCGTCTTTTTATTCCACTCTGACCTCCACGTCTCTTCTGAGGAGCATCCAAACCGTCTTGCTATACCACTCTGACCTCCATGTCTCTTCTGAGGGCATTAAAAATGTCTTGTTATACCACTCTGACCTCCACATCTCTTGTAATAGGCATTAAAAGCATCTTGTTATACCACTCTGACCTCCATGTCTCTTGTAAGGGTCATTAAAAGCATCTTGTTATACCACCCTGACCTCCACGTCTCTTCTGAGGGGCATTAAAACCGTCTTATTATACCACTCTGACCTCCATGTCTCTTGCAAGTGGCATTAAAAGCATCTTGTTATACCACTCTGACCTCCACGTCTCTTGTAAGGGGCATTAAAAGCGTCTTGTTATACCACTCTGACCTCCACGTCTCTTCTGAGGGGCATTAAAACCATCTTGTTATACCACTCTGACCTCCACGTCTCTTGTAAGGGGCTTTAAATGCATCTTGTTATACCACTCTGACCTCCACGTCTCTAGTAAGGGGCATTAAAAGAGTCTTGTTGTACCACTCTGACCTCCACATCTCTTCTGAGGGGCATTAAAAGTGTCTTGTTATACCACCTTGACCTCCACGTCTCTTGTAAGGGGCATTAAAACTGTCTTGTTATACCACTCTGACCTCCACGTCTCTTCTGAGGGGCATTAAAACTGTCTTGTTATACCACTCTGACCTCCACGTCTCTTCTGAGGGGCATTAAAAGCGTCTTGTTATACCACTCTGACCTCCACGTCTTTTCTGAGGGGCATAAAAATCGTCTTGTTATACCACTCTGAAATCCACGTCTCTTTTAAGGGGACATTAAAAGCGTCTTGTTATACCACTCTGACATCCACGTCTCTTCTGAGGGGCATTAAAACCGGCTTGCTATACCACTCTGACCTCCACGTCTCTTCTGAGGGGCATTAAAACAGTCTTGTTATACCACCCTGACGTCCACGTCTCTTCTGAGGGGCATTAAAACCGTCTTGTTGTACCACTCTGACCTCCACGTCTCTTGTAAGGGGCATTAAAACCGTCTTGTTATACCACTCTGACCTCCACGTCTCTTGTAAGGGGCATTAAAAGCGTCTTGTTATACCACTCTTATCTCCACTTCTCTTCTGAGGGGCATTAAAACCGCCTTGTTATACCACTTTGACCTCCACGTCTCTTCTGAGGGGCATTAAAAGCGTCTTGTTATGCCACTCTGAACTCCATGTCTCTTGTAAGGGGCATTAAAAGCATCTTGTTATACCACTCTGACCTCCACGTCTCTTCTGAGGGGCATTAAAAGTGTCTTGTTATACCACTCTGACCTCCACATCTCTTCTGAGGGGCATTAAAAGTGTCTTGTTATACCACTCTGACCTCCACGTCTCTTCTGAGGTGCATTAAAAGCGTCTTGTTATACCACTCTGACCTCCACGTCTCTTCAGAGGGGCATTAAAAGCGTCTTGTTATACCACTCTGACCTCCACATCTCTTGTAAGGGGCATTAAAAGCGTCTTGTTATACCACTCTGACCTCCACGTCTCTTCTGAGGGGCATTAAAACCGGCTTGTTATACCACTCTGACCTCCACGTCTCTTCTGATGGGCATTAAAACAGTCTTGTTTTACCACTCTGACCTCCACCTCTCTTCTGAGGGTCATTAAAACCATCTAGCTATACCACTCTGACCTCCACTTCTCTTGTAAGGGGCATTAAAAGCGTCTTGTTATACCACTCTGACCTCCACGTCTCTTGTAAGGGGCATTAAAAGCGTCTTGTTATACCACTCTAACCTCCACGTCTCTTCTGAGGGGCATTAAAAGTGTCTTGTTATACCACTCTGACCTCCACGTCTCTTGTAAGGGGCATTAAAAGCATCTTGTTATACCACTCTGACATCCACGTCTCTTGTAAGGGGCATTAAAAGCGTCTTGTTATACCACTCTGACCTCCACGTCTCTTCTGAGGGGCATTAAAAGCATCTTGTTATACCACTCTGACATCCATATCTCTTGTAAGGGACATTAAAAGCGTCTTGTTATACCACTCTGACCTCCACGTCTCTTCTGAGGGGCATTAAAAGCGTCTTGTTATACCACTCTGACCTCCACGTGTCTTCTGAGGGCATTAAAAGTGTCTTGTTATACCACTCTGACCTCCACGTCTCTTGTAAGGGGCATTAAAAGCGTCTTGTTATACCACTCTGACCTCGACGTCTCATCTGAGTGGCATTATAAGCCTTCTTGTTATACCACTCTGACCTCCACGTCTCTTGTAAGGTACATTAAAATCGTCTTGTTATACCACTCTGACCTCCACGTCTCTTCTGAGGGGCATTAAAAGCGTCTTGTTATATCACTCTGACCTCCAGGTCTCTTCTGAGTGGCATTAAAAGCGTCTTGTTATACCACTCTGACCTCCAGGTCTCTTGTATGGGGCATTAAAAGCGTCTTGTTATACCAGTCTGACCTTCACGTCTCTTCTGAGGGGCATTAAGACCGTCTTGTTATACCACTCTGACCTCCACGTCTCTTCTGAGGGGCATTAAGAGCGTCTTGTTATGCCACTCTAACCTCCACGTCTCTTGTAAGGGGCATAAAAACGTCTTATTATACCACTCTGACCCCCACATCTCTTATAAGGGGCATTAAAAGCATCTTGTTATACCGCTCTGACCTCCACGTCTCTTCTGAGGGGCATTAAAACCGTCTTGTTATACCACTCTGACCTCCACGTCTCTTCTGAGGGGCATTAAAAGCGTCTTGATATACCTCTCTGACCTCCACGTTTTTTGTAAGGGGCATTAAAAGCATCTTGTTATACCACTCTGACCTCCACGTCTCTTCTGAGGGGCATTAAAACCGTCTTGTTATACCACTCTGACCTCCACGTCTCTTCTGAGGGGCATTAAAAGCGTCTTGTTATACCACTCTGACCTCCATGTCTCTTCTGAGGGGCATTAAAAGCGTCTTGTTATACCACTCTGACCTCCATGTCTCTTCTGAGGGGCATTAAAAGCGTCTTGTTATACCACTCTGACCTACACGTCTCTTGTAAGGGGCATTAAAAGTGTCTTGTTATTCAACTCTGACCTCTACATCTCTTGTAAGGGGCATTTAAAGCATCTTGTTATACCACTCTGACCTCCACGTCTCTTCTGAGGGGCATTAAAACCGTCTTGTTATACCACTCTGACCTCCACGTCTCTTCTGAGGGGCATTAAAAGCGTCTTATTATACCACTCTGACCTCCACGTCTCTTGTAAGGGGCATTCAAAGAGTCTTGTTATACCACTCTGACCTCCATGTCTCTTCTGAGGGGCATTAAAAGCGTTTTGTTAAGCTACTGGGACCTCCACGACTCTTCGAACGGGCATTGCATTTCCTCATAATTTTTGGAAGCTTCTTGGAAGGCATAAGCAAATACTATGGGAGACCCACTCCCCAATAATGGGACTTATGTTTGTAATATGCTGTACTGCATGGCTCTTGTAAGGGGCATTGCAAGTTGCTCCGTCCTAATTTTTGGAAGCTTTTGCTTGGAACGCATAAGCAAATACTATGGGAGACCCACTCCCCAATAATGGGACTTATGTTTGTAATATGCTGTACTGCATGGCTCTTGTAAGGGGCATTGCAAGTTGCTCCGTCCTAATTTTTGGAAGCTTTTGCTTGGAAGACATAAGCAAATACTATGGGAGACCCACTCCCCAATAATGGGACTTATGTATATCTGGGGTAAAGCGCACAATCACAGATTGAATATGACCCGCTAGGTGATTGATGTTTTAATATTTTTTATACCACATTGCAAAATATTTACCCTTCACCTTTCCTTAGTTAAAATCCAGTGAGCTAAGGTTTGGCGGCTTTGTCTCTACAAGACTACAATGACCAATCCAAGAACCTGTCTAAACACTTTGATGAATTGGGGCTTAAGATTTTTACCTCTGTTTCTGCCTATTGGCTTAACCAATTGCTGCCACTTGATATATAAGAATCAAGAGGGTTTTGCACCTGGCAGACATTAGAAAAAGCATGAATATTATCAATTGGGAAAGTACTTCTAATACTCCAGCAACTGTTTTGCCTTTGGACATACACAAAGTCTTTGGACATCTCTTGGAATTACTTATTTCAGGTTTTACGCTATTTAGGCTTCTCTGGTTCTTTGTGAACGTTTTCAAATGACTTTACTCTAGTCCAGATCTGGGCAACGTGCGGCCCGTGGGCCACATCTGGCCCTCTGGCTGTTCCAGTCCGGCCCGCGGACCGAGACAGCCGAAGGGCTGATAACAGTGGCCCACGGGCCGCACTGCACCGCACGCCGTCACCGCTCGCCGTCACTGCCCGCCTGCACACCGTCACCGCTGTCTCAATCCGTGGTCTCAATCCGCGGTGAATGCATTGGTGGAGGAGGGGCCGCCACTTCCCTCTTCCACCAATCAGCGTTAGAAACAGCTGACACAATGGCATCAGCCTGCACACTGTGGAGAGTCAGTGCATCAGAAAGTATATGCTGGACACAGGGGGGGCTTTAATGCTGGACACAGGGACGGCTTTGCTTTGATGCTGGACACAGGGGGGCTTTAATGCTGGACACAAGAGATGCTTTAATGCTGGACACAGGGGGGGCTCTCATGCTGGACACAGGGGGGCTCTCATGCTGTACATAGTGGGGCTCTCATGCTGGACATAGTGGGGGGCTCTCATGCTGGACACAGGGAGGGCTGTCATGCTGGACACAGGGGGGTCTCATGCTGGACACAGGGGGGGCTCTCATGCTGGACACAGGGGGCTCTCATGCTGGACACAGGGGGGGCTCTCATGCTGGACACAGGGGGGTCTCATGCTGGACACAGGGGGGACTCTCATGCTGGACACAGGGAGGGCTGTCATGCTGGACACAGGGGGGGTCTCATGCTGGACACAGGGGGGGCTCTCATGCTGGACGCAGGGGGGCTCTCATGCTGGACACAGGGGGGGCTCTCATGCTGGACACTAGGGAGGGCTGTCATGCTGGACACATGGGGGCTCTCATGCTGGACATAGGGGGGCTCTCATGCTGGACACTAGGGAGGGTTGTCATGCTGGACACAGAGGGGCTCTCATGCTGGACACAGGGGGGGCTCTCATGCTGGACACTAGGGAGGGCTGTCAGGCTGGACACAGGGGGGGCTCTCATGCTGGACATGGGGGGCTTTAATGCTAGACACTGGGGGGCTTTAATGCTGGACACTGGGGGGCTGTCATGCTGGACACTTGGAAGGGCTGTCATGCTGGACATGAGGAGGCTCTCGAGCTCTCATACTGGACATGGGGGGGTGGGTGGTGCACATGCTGGACTTGGGAGGGCTGTGTGGGGCTCATGCTGGACATGGGGGGCTGTGTATGGCTCATGCTGGACACGGGAGGGCTGTGTGGGGCTCATGCTAGACATGGGGGGCTGTGTATGGCTCATGCTGGACACCGGAGGGCTGTGTGGGGCTCATTCTGGACATGGGGGGCTGTGTGGAGCTCATGGTGGACACAGGAGAGCTGTGTGGTGCTCATGCTGGACACGGGAGGACTGTGTGTGGCTCATACTGGACATGGGGGGGGGCTGTGTGGGGCTCATGCTGGACTTGGGGGCTGTGTGGGGCTCATGCTGGACATGGGGGGCTGTGTGGGGCTCATGCTGGACATGGGGGGGCTGTGTGGGGCTCATGCTGGACATGGGGGGCTTTGTGGGGCTCATGCTGGACATGGGGAGGCTGTGTGGGGCTCATGCTCATGTTAATATTAATATTGAGCAGAATTAATTTCAGCCTATTGGTTCGGCCCTCCCCAACAGTCACGGTCTCTCATGTGGCCCCTCGGGAAAATTAATTGCCCACCCCTGCTCTAGTCCATAAGCATATCTTAAAGGAAAGCTATCATCAGAACATGACCTAATGTTTAAATCCAGGTTTTTGTGGGGGTGAATTTTTATTTTTTTTCAATTTCACAATCTTTATCAAAAATAAAAAAATATTCTCACACTGGTCACTGGGGCTTTTTCTAGACTCTAACTTCCTATTTTCAGGAAATCCATATGTAAATTGGCCACAATGAACAGACTGCAACTCTAACTTTTGTATTAAAGCAGCTAATGAGTGTGTGCAAAGGTTATTGTGAAGGGAGGAGGAGCAGGGTCAGCTGTGACATCACCTATTATGATTGGGGACTTCTGTGTCCACAATCCGGGGTCGATTTTGCCAGATTTTTCATTTCATAATGCACCAAATGTTTTCTATTAGGGCTCACACTCATCTGTGAGAAAAACTGCCGAGTGCAATCCGATAGAAAATCGGATTGCATTCTGACTAATGTTATTCCATGATTGCCTGCTCATCTGCAATTTTTTTCTCAGCTCAGATTGGACTGAGAAAATATATCATGGCATGCTGCGTTTTGTCACGAATATCGGACTCGCCAATGCAAGTCAATGGGTGCAAGAAAAAAATTGCACAGTACTCGGACCATGCTAGTGCCGTCCGATTTTTACTCATCCATCTCATAAAAAACTCGATATTTCAACGACCGCGTAAGTGACCCATCATAATAGAATAGATAGAAAAATGTCAGTGACATATATAATTAGTACAGTACGTGTGTACCCTACTATAGCCTAAAAAAATGGCGTGGGATCCGGCGAAATTTTATTAACCAGCTGAGGGAAAGCGGACAGCTGGGGGATGATGTTTATAGCCTAAGAAGGTGGTAATACCCATGGAGATTCCCAGACTATTAATATCATCCCACAGCTGTATACTTAACCTTTACTGGTTATTAAAATGGGGAACCCCCATAAAAACATAACATGGGGTTCCCCCTATTTTAACAACCAACAAAGGCTAGGCAGACTGCTGCGGGCTGATATTAATAGAGCAGGCTGAATGGTTGCATGATGCGACCATTCAGCCTGACATGCCTCCTAGCCACTGAGCTGCACATGCTAGCGACTGATTGTTCCTTCCACTGGCACACTCTGGACTCAACTTTCATTCTCTTCCATTGCCCATTGATGACCTAAAAGGACAATTTGGGGACTGTACTGTGTGGACTTGGCAGAGTTGTCCTGTTCTTAATCCCTTTAAACCCCCTAGCCCTTAGCCCTTTCCTATCCCCATGTGTGTTTTACCATAGCGCAGCTCAGTGACTCGTGGTAACGGAAATAAGGTGAGCAGAGTTCAGAACCAATGAACTCTTCTCACCTCAAAGACGTCACTGTGAGAACCTTTTTTGAGATAAATTATAAATTGTAACAACACGAGAGATGTAACCCGGAAAAACACGCTTCTTAGAAGCCTTTGATGATGTCACGTGGGAGTCTTATGGGTTTTTGATATTAGACTTAAGAACCAATACCCCTAAAGAGCTACGCTTAATGACGGGGTTGTTTCCACCAGCCTTGCCCATGGTGTATGTTCAAAAGAAAAATACAACTAAAAAGTGAATTTTACAGTAAACCGGGCATTCTACGCTGCGTACGCAGTGTTGTAAAGATGTCACTGGGCTCTCCTAAAAATGCTGGCGACGGTAACCCTGCTGTCAGAAAATCTTTTTTGCTCAGTGCGAGCAGTGATTTAATCACAGCCATAGGGGAGATTGCTTTAAACATCTTAAAAGGTCAAATTCCCCTGAAAGAGTGGCAAAAAATATACTAAAAAAGTTGTGTAAAACTATAAGACCCCTAGGTGATAAATCACACTCCATAAAGAAAAAGAAACGTCTGCTAAAGCAGACCGGCGGGTCTATAGGGCCTCTTTTAGGCTTTGCAATCCCAATAATAATTTACCTACTATCCGGCACATAATGGAGCAGACAGAGAAAATGTATCTTGTTCCCAAACAGGATCTAATCAAACTATGACCTCTTAATACAGATAACATACGACAGAGTGTTATCCAGCCCCTTGATGGCAAACTAGCGACATTTTACAGCGCCGTGACATACCAGACGATGTGAAACTGAAAAAATATAGTGATGCACTACATAACATGCTGTACTTGGTACGTAACACGACGCAGTCATGCTTCAACCAACAGGAATGCACCTCGGGGATGGGATACGTTTATGCAGGCAATGGCCAAGTTAAATATTTCGTCCGTCGTTGTGGGTAATCCCGCTACTAGAGGAGTTTGAAATGGTTTAAAAATGGCCATCATTGAGCCTCAGCGCTATCTACACCGCGCGTCCTTTCCCCACCGCACCATTCAGTCTTTACATTCGCCATCATTAGGTCTCACGCAAGGGACTTTGCTGCCTAAAAAGAGACGTTTACCATTATTATTAGAATCCACATGGCTGACGATGTAACCGCAGTGCGGCCTAAATGCTTTCATATTATTCTGTAAGAATTGTAAAATAAATGTCTGTGTTGTAATGTTTTATATTATACTGTAATAAATGTAAAATATCTGTGATAGTATATATTATTATATACTTTATCTGTATATTACTCTGTAATAAATGTACGTATATTTGTATATTATTCTGTCATTGTGATAATATATTTTATTAAATTCAACACCACTGTAACTTATTATAATGCTTTATATCATTCTATAAGTCCGCTGAAATGTGATGTGGCTGATACATTCTATTTTTGGATCAATAAAATCTTACAAACCGATTAAAACAAATACTTTTATACTTGGGGACTATAAGAGGTTGAAAAAACATTATTGGCCATATACATAATATGCCCAATATTGAGAATTATAAACAGTATTATTGGCCATATAAATAATATGCCCAAAACTGAGAATTATAAACAGTATTATTGGCCATATACATAATATGCCCAATATTGAGAATTATAAAAATTTGAGAATTGTCAAAATAATGATAGGCAATTAATTGTATTGCTAATGACTCTATCAAATCTACCATTTAATGGATTTGCTAATAACGCTATTAAATGAATAGTATAATAGGGGAGGGGTTACGCTTTGCCGAGGGGTGAGGTTAGACAGTTTGATACACTTTGATAGGGAATAGGCACCTGTCAGATTATAGTTGATGGATCCTATGAATTCTCATGGATGGAACATTAGACTGATGCTTTTGCTACAGCCATACAAATGATTGACAGCTCTGCACAATATATAGCGGCTCTGCCAAGCACTTCAGCTCCCTGCAACTTAGTCCTATTTAGCGTAATAGAAGTGAGCTCCAATCCAGTCACAGCCCTACAAAATGTACAGAACTGTGCCTTAGGCCAGTGGAAATCAAAACCAGGTGAGGAACAATCAGAGAAAAGGTATAATAGAAACAAGTCACCAATTCTACATTTATCACCCACTCCTGGTTTTGGCTCCCACTCCTGAGAAAAAATACTGACCGAATACTGACCACATACTGATAGTGGGGCTGTGACCTTATAAATAAAAAGTATGCGGCGCTCCTGCCAGCTATAATTAGGGACCTGGATTATTGCTGATCACATATTGATGTATGGGCTGAAACCCTGATTCCAGTGATGTGTCTCTTACAAGGCTGTGTTTTGCTGTTTCAGTAAAATCAGTGTTTGATCAGTAGAAGATTAACACCACAGGACTAGGTATCTCATACACCCTGGTCTACTGCTCGGTGTGTAACCCCTCCCCCAACACCGATTCACAGCTTTCCGTTTATGTACAGTGTACACAAAAAGCTGTCAATCAGTCGTGTGGGCGGGGTTATACACAGCTCAGTATTCTGAGCACTGCTAGACCTGAAGCAGAAAAAACTGATTTTATAACAACTGATGCACCCAGTAAACTAAGTGACACATCGCTGTAATCGGGGTCTCTGCCCCTACATCATGATGCTCTCAGATTACATAGCAAAAAGTCCCCTTAAAAAATATTTATCTATAGAATATTTAAACCCTTGAAAACAAATATCAGAACTGTATTATATAGTCATAGTTAGGGATGAGCGAACCCGTGGAAGTTTGGGTTTGGCCGAACATGAGCCCAAGGCTCGGTTCGGGTACCCGAACTTGACCCTGGAACCCATATAAATCAATAGGGACCCGAACTTTGGGGCTGTAAAATGGTCGTAGTAAGGGGTAGGGGGATGCAAAAAGAAGCAAAATGGGGGTGAGAGCAGGACAATTGCCATGCAAACAAATGTGGATAGGAACATGACTTAAAATAATAGAATAAAAAAATAATCTTGAACCAGGAGGCGGTCCAAGTGGAGGAGAGGATCAGTGCCTTGCATGTTTATTTTACTGAACTTGTAAATGAAAAAATGAATAAATGAAAAAAAAATGTGGGGTCCCCCCTATTTTTATAACCAGCCAAGGTAATAAGACAGCTGTGAGCTGGTCTTATTATGCTTGGAAGGGGCCAATATCCATGGCCCTTTCCAGACTATTAATATCATGGGGGGGGGGGACCTAAAAAAAAATGATGTGAGGTCCCCCATATTTTTAATAACCAGCTAAGGCAAAGCAGACAGTTGGGAGCTGCTGTTAATAGGCTGGGAAGGGCCATGGATATTGGCAAATTCCCAGCCTAATAAGATTATCCCTCAGCCACCCCAGCAATGGCGCATCCAATAGATGTCACAATTCTGGCGCTTAGCCTCAGCTCTTCCCGATTGCCCTGGTGCGTTGGCAATCTGTGTAATGGTTTTGGGGTTGATGTCAGCTGTGTAATATCTGCTGACATCAAGCCCAGGGATTAGTATGGAGAGGGGTCTATCACACACACCCATTACTAACCCTGTAGTCTAAAGAAAGAAACACACACAGAAAAAGTCCTTTATTTGTAAAAATCACTCTGACAAGTTCCCTCTTTACCCCATTTATTACCATAAAAAAATATTACACAGGGTCTGCTGTAATCCAAATGAAGGTCTCATGACGATCCCTGTCTTCTTCATTCAGCTCCATAGACTGGAGCAGCAGCCACTGTCATCTCGCAGTCGCTGTACTCCGTGAGACCCGGACACTGTGAACTGAGGTGACATCAGTTAGGTCACTTCAGTTCACAGTGGCCGGTTCTCAGTAGGGCAGCACGAGAGCCGGAATGATGAGTGGTGAGCTGTAATTCCTAAACCCTTACTCCAATTAGGATGTGAATACCCTCAAATTAAAGCTGAGAGTCTGCACTTTAAGCCCATGTGGATTATATAACTGTTTCTTGAATATGTTGTGGTAAAGAGCTAAAATGACAAAACTTGTGTCAATGTCCAAATATTTGTGGACCTAACTGTAGCTGCTCGCTCTTATATCCAGAGCACTGCTGCTACTGCCACGTCCTTTATAACAAATAGTAGCAGTGTAGTAGTGCACACACAGGAAGCAGCCAACACATCATGCATGGAAGAAGCCTCCACATAGACCTCAGGCGTGCAGCAGCGCCATTCCAAGTTCCTCTCCGACAGAGTCGGTGGGCATGTGTTCATCAGACGTGTCTGCACTCAGTATGCTGGGTACATCTGCCAGGGCAGTGGAGCAGCATCATTTAAAGGAGCAGCGACGTACCTGCAGCCGCTAAGGCAACGTGCGGCATCAATGCGCATTACGCATTATAATGGGGCAATTACTTTTTGACCTTTCTTGCTGGGCCCCGTGTGGTAACCCAGATTGCCTTCATTATGATTCATCTCTGCATCCTACGCTCATATAAAGTCACGCAGCAGAATAGTTCTTACCCTATAGCCGCAGAATTGATCTTTTCTTACACATACAGTATGTAAATACTTTTATGCCAAAATAAATAGACACAAGTATTCTAGGAGTGATACCTATATTGGCTAGCAAGAAAAATTATATCTGCAACTGGCCTTCAGAGCACAGAGGCTCCTTCATCAGGTAAGTTTACAAGATGAATGACTGAGTTAAGAGCAAAACATTTAAGAGGTGTCAGAACAGGATATTTGTGCATGGGGTGATGGAGTGATGTATTCTAAAGATAAGCCAAGGTTCTAGAATTAAAGTTTTTGTTACAAATGGAAAAGTGGTGGGAATGATGGCTTAGGAGTGTAGTGATCTGGAGTCAGTCTGGTGGAGGTGTAACATGGTCCATGTAGTGAGCAATAAATTTCGGAGTTAGATTGAGTTCCCTGTTAAAGACATGAACTTCCTTATGAGCTTGAATACCAGGTTTTTCTCCATCTTACTTAAATGTCTTTTCAGTATTATCACTTTTATATCTGTCATAGTGCAGAGCAGTAGAAACGTGTCCTGTGCAGTCATAGATCACACTTCTCTGTCATCTGATGGACGACTCTAGGTTTGGTAAATGCCATGAGAATGTGACCTGCCTGACTGCATTGTGCCAGCTGTAAAGTTTGGTGGAGGAGGATAATGCTATGGGGTTGTTTTTCAGGGATCAGCTTTGGGATCTTAGTTCCAGTAAAGGGAAGTTTTAATTCTTCAGCATAGAAGATATTATGGACAAATGTATGCTTCCAACATTGTGGGAACAGTTTGGAGAAGCCTTTTTCTGTCCCAGCATGACTACGCTCCAGTGCACAAAGCAGGGTCCATCAAGGCAAGGTTTGGGGAGATTGGTGTGGAGGAACCTGACTGGCTACACAGAGCCCGGACTGAGGGATGAACCCAGGGCCGGCGTCAGCACCCGGCGTACCCGGGCAAGTGCCGGGGCCCTGGAAAATCAGAGGGGCCCAGCCGCCCACTCACTGTCGGGGCCCGGGCCCACACACCCACCCGCCCACTCACTGTCGGGGCCGGGCCCACACACTGTCGGGGCCGGGCCCACACACCCACCCGCCCACTCACTGTCGGGGCCGGGCCCACACACCCACCCGCCCACTCACTGTCGGGGCCGGGCCCACACACCCACCCGCCCACTCACTGTCGGGGCCCTGGCCGCTTCCTCGGCACCTGTTCAGGGACGCAGGCGCTGCTTGATTGCCGGCACTTCCCCCAGACATGGCCGCGCGCTGTCCGGCTGTGTCTGCTAGTAATGACACGGCAGGGTCGACGGCACTGCACCTTTAATTGTGCTTGTGTGTCGCTCCTGCCGCGTCATTACTAGCAGACACAGCCGCACAGCGCGCGGCCATGTCTGGGGGAGTGCCGGCAATCAAACACCGTCGGAGCGGAGGTCCTGCACAGATGGGCGGGAGGGGCCCGGACCCGACCGCAAGTGGGCCCCTCTGATGTTCCAGGGCCATGAAGTCTGTGACACGCCGGGGGCCCTGCACTGCCCCATACCCGAGGAGCTGCTGGACAGGACACTGGACCGGGGACAGGTGAGTGAGGCTTCCCCAATCCCCATATTAAAAATATTAGTAATGGGTCTGTGTGAGTGCATGTATGTGAATGTCAGTGTATATGACTGTGTATATATATTTGTCTGTTTTATCTATGTGTATGTCTGTATGTGTACATATGTCTGCGTACCGTGTGTGCGCGCGCATATGTCTGCGTACCGTGTGTGCGCACGCATATGTCTGCGTACCGTGTGTGCGCGCGCATATGTCTGCGTACCGTGTGTGCGCGCGCATATGTCTGCGTACCGTGTGTGCGCACGCATATGTCTGCGTACCGTGTGTGTGCACGCATATGTCTGCGTACCGTGTGTGCGTGCATATGTCTGCGTACCGTGTGCGCGCGCGCATATGTCTGCGTACCGTGTGTGCGCACGCATATGTCTGCGTACCGTGTGTGCGCACGCATATGTCTGCGTACCGTGTGTGTGTGCATATGTCTGCGTATCGTGTGTGCGCGCGCATATGTCTGCGTACCGTGTGTGCGCGCGCATGTCTGCGTACCGAGTGTGCGCACGCATATGTCTGCGTACCGTGTGTGCGTGCATATGTCTGTGTACCGTGTGTACGTGTGCATATGTCTGCGTACCGTGTGTGCGCGCGCATATGTCTGCGTATGTGCAGGATGAGGGGGCAGGCTGGGCCATGTGTAATAAATAAATAAATAAACATATATATATATATATATATATATATTTATATATATATTTCTCCGCCGTATCTGTGCATCATGAATCGTGTATGTGTTAAAAGGGCCCACTGAGACTCTTTCGCCCGGTGCCCAGAAAAACCTGGAGCCGGCCCTGGATGAACCTTTGGGATGAACTAGAATGGAGATTGCTAGCCAGGACTACCCATAAATAAAGGGGCAAAAATTCTCACAGACGCCTCCAAAATCTTGTAGAAAGGAACCAACTTCAAATGAATGCCTATGGATTTAGAATGAGATGTCATAAAATTCTGTATCTCTATACTTATGTCCATATGGTGTATATGTATAATAACAATACTGTAGAAGAAAAAAAATGGATTATAAGACGCTACTGTGTATATGTGTTCATGGGTCTGTGTGTGTGTGGGGGTGGGGGAGTTTATCATTTGTAACAATTTACTGTATGGGATTATTTACATACATTTATAAACCCTCCATAGACTTTATTATACATAATTATATTGAATATCATTGGCTGCTGGGCACATTCTAGAATGTTGTGACATCACAGGATCGGCACCATGATCACCTCTGCCTGGACATTATGACATCATGAGGACTATATCAGCAACCGCTCACCCAGCATTCCGTTGAGGGTTATAGAAGGAGTTACAGTTACAGAGTGAGTATACATGTCTTACACTTCTGTCCTGTCCTTATTATTTCCCATTTTTGATCTACACTGTGTTCAGAATTATTAGGCAAATGAGTATTTTGATAACATGATACTTTTTATACATGTTGTCCTACTCCAAGCTGTATAGGCTTGAGAGCCATCTACGAATTAAGTAAATCTAGTGATGTGCATCTCTGTAATGAGCAGGGATGTTGACTAATGACTAGTGTTGAGCATTCCGATACTGAAATATCGGGTATCGGTCGATATTCGCGGTATTGGAATTCCGATACTTAATTCCGATACTTTTGCAATATCGTATACCGGAATCGGAAGTTCCCATAATGCAATGAGCCAGTTTCATTTTATTCAGCCAATGAGGATCCTAAGAAGTGTGGGCACATCCTGTTAGGCATGTAGGCATCTTAACTAATGGCATGGCTGTGATTGGCTGCTGAAATGATGTCATGATGTACTATAAAAGCCGCTGCCGCCATTTTCTGCTCACTCTGCTGTGAATTCAGTTAGGGATAGGACGCTGTTGTTCTGAGGGACAGTTTTAGCTACCTATTTGGTCTATTCTGCTTTACCCAAGCTACTTTATAAATCGCTGTGCATTGCAGCGCTAGTGCACAGTTCTCTGTGCTGTTCACCGTTGTCTGCAAGGTCTGTGTGTGTGAGTGCAGCTCACCCTGTAGTGTGTGCTTCAGCCACGTCTGGTTGTAGTGCACTCAGTGTGTGTCACTGCCTCATACATTGTCCTTTTTTGCCAATTCATAATTTTTCCTGATATCTCCTATTAGTGTGGTGGTTCCATCCGTATTCAGCTAAATTGGTTCCAAACACACTATATAGGAGTAGTTAGAGGAGCCTTTCTGCAGCATTGTGCCCTGCAGCCCCAGCCAGATTAGTATTAGCCTATTTTTTGTAGCCTCATCTATTGCATTGTAGGTTACCTTCCTAAATTGTAATAGCTACAAAAAGTTTGTGATACTATCGGTATTACATCTTTGGGCACATCCAGTGTCTTTTTGTGACAAAAAAAACCTAAATAAAGTTCACCAAACACTCCACTTTACAGTTGTGTAGGCCACATTAGATCATATTAAAGTCTAGTCCACACTTTATAAAATTTGTGTTTCTTATACCTGTTAGCATCTGTTCAAGAATAAGCACACTAAAACCTTAGTACTTTTCTGCCTATGTTTATCAGTCTACCAAGATGAAGAAGGCAGGGAGTAAGGCATGTGGTCGTGGTCGTGGGTGTGGAGTTTCTGCAGGGAGAGGACGTGAGGATTCTGTGCCTGCAGGGAGAGGATGTGGGGATTTTGTGCCTGCTGCGGGCACCAGTGACTTAGCATCCCCCAGTTTTACCAGGGAACAGTCCTTTATGCGCAGCTTTGTAGGAGCTAGCCGTACCCCACTGCTGCGGGAGGAGCAAATTGAAGCCGTTGTCGGATGGATGGCAGCTAACGCATTGACTTCAATTAGTTCCAGATCCTCTCAGGTCCTGAGCACTGACGAGCACCCATCTGTCTCTTCACCACCTGCCAAATTGCCCAGGCAATCAGAGAGCCCTGGACAGGAGCCATCTCTACTTCTGTTCTCTGAATCTCTTGGCTTGGAAAGAGGGGGCCAGCCAAGCAGAATTCGAGAATTTGAAGAAGAGGTAGTATGCAGTGATGCGCAACCGTTTTGTCTCTCTGAATCTGAAAAGGCGGGTGGGCCAGTGCCTATGGTCAGCAGCACACCTCAGTACGCATCTGATGATGAGACTCAGGTGCCACTTTCTAGTGCGTACTGTGCTGTCGAGACTACCCAGGAGAAGCAGTTGTTTGAAGAGGGTGGTGTAGATGATGAGGTCCTTGACCCATCATGGCGTGAAGGACAGGAAGGTGGTGGGAGCAGCTCTGAGGAAGAGATTCCCCGAACGGCCCCAAAAGAAGGGAGAGGGAGGGGGCAGACTTGGTTGCCTGTAGCCTCCACTTCGGCACCCATTAGGAGCATGGCTCTTCCAAAATCCAAAGCGGGCACTCCCAAGACTTGCAGTGCCTGGTCCTTTTCTGACACAGTTGCAAATGACATTTGCTTTGTCAAATGCAAGCTGTGTAATCAGAAGGTGAAAAGAGGGAAAAGTGTCAGCAACCTCAATACCACAAATATGTGGAAACATGTGCGGACCAAGCACGTGGTGGAGTTACAAAAACACACTGAAGACCTAGGCCAACCTACAGCGCCACCTACCACCTCTTCAGCTCGTGTTGTAGCCTCTTCCTCCAGCTCACACAGCTGGTTCGGCTTCCTCACAGGATCGCCATGGAAGAATCTCTGGCACTGTTGTACAGAGACACAGTGTAATTCCACCCACAGCACCACTTTCCCAGTCATCCTCACACTCCCAGGCCAGTCTACAGCCATCGTTAGCACAGGCATGGGAGAAAAGGCGCCCATACTCGGCAAACCACCCCCCAAGCAAAGGCTCTGAATGCTGGCATTGATAAACTACTGGCCCTTGAAATGCTATCATTCAGGCTGGTGGAGACTGACACCTTCCGTAACTTTATGGCATTGGCAGTCCCACAATACAACGTGCCCAGCCGCTTTTATTTCAGCAGGCAAGCCGTCCCTGCCCTGCAACATCATCTGGAGGGAAAAATTAAACATGCGCTACAAAACGCCGTCAGTAGCAAGGTCCACCTGACCACCGATGCGTGGACCAGTAAGCATGGACAGGGACGATACCTTTCCCTCACTGCCCATTGGGTAAATGTTGTGGAGCCGGGTACAGATCTTGAGAGTGGCGCTGTACGTGTTCTGCCAACTCCAGGGATTGCAGGAATCCAGTCTGTACACATTGACTCCTCCTCATACTCCAGTTCCTCTGAATCAGCGCTGCAGGAGCAGTCACGGTCTACCTCCACATTGACCCGTGAACAGTTACCTGTTATGATGACCGATATGAGCACAGCCGTGGCCAAACGTCAACAGGAAGTATTAAAATTAATTTCTTTGGGGAATCGAAGCCACACAGCGCAGGAGCTCTGGAATGCCATCAAGCAGCAGAGCGACGTGTGGTTTGTGCCAGCGAATCTCCAGCCAGGCATGGTAGTGTGTGACAATGGCCGAAATCTGGTGGCAGCTCTTGGCCTAGGCAACCTCACTCACATCCCATGTCTGGCACATGTGCTCAACTTGGTCGTGCAGAGTTTTTTGAGGGACTATCCGGATCTTGATGCACTGCTTCACAAGGTCCGCATAGAGTGCGCTCACTTGCGACGTTCCAGCAACACAAGATCACGCATTGCAGCTCTGCAGCGCCGATTACGTCTTCCGGAACATCGCATCATTTGTGACCTACCCACCAGGTGGAATTCAACGTTACATATGTTGGAGAGGTTGTGTGAGCAGCAGGCAGCAGTAATTGAGTACCAGCTGTTATAACTCTCCTGTTAGGTTTTTTTTAGTTTGCTGGTCACATGACCATTTTTGCCTATTTAATCCGGCTCCACCCTCCTGGTCTTGCTGGACTTCATTGTATTTACTACTCTTGAGCTAGCTTGGTGCTCTGTTGCCGTTCTCTGTTAGTTTTGCTAGGTCTTCTGACCTCTATGCTTTTTGTTGTGTGTTTGTCTTTGACTGCTACTATTTCTGCTAGGAGGTGTCCAACTTATCCCAGTCCCTAGTTCTTGTAGGGATCCCTCCCTCACATCTATAGGTCTTCGTTCAGACTAGCCGAGGACTTTAGCGGGTCTGATCGCAGGATCAGGTTCCCCGTTACATCGTAGGGATCTAGTTTAGTTCTATTGTAGGGACAGTTCTCCTGTCTTTCCTTAGTCCCTGTAGCAGATCATAACAGTAAGTCCAGCCCTAAAAGAAAAAAAAAAATTTTCTCTAAGGAAAGACCTCCAGTTTTCCATCATGGTCTCGGTTCAAGATTTGGCTCAACGCTTGCAGGGACTCTCTCTGGAGGTGGCCAAGCTCCAACAACACGTGAGTAGCTGTTCTGGAGCACATTTTGTGGAACCAAAGGTACGTCTGCCTGATTTATTTTTTGGCGAGCAACAAGATTTTTTTTCTTTTAAAAATGCTTGTTTATTGTATTTTCGTTTGAGACCCGGATCCTCTGGTGATGAATCACAGCGCATAGGGTTCATAATGTCACTTTTGCGCAAAGATCCTCAGGGATGGGCCTTCTCTCTCCAACCTAGTGATCCGTGCTTTAGATCAGTGGATAGTTTTTTTTCTGCTTTGGGTTTGTTGTATGATGATCCTGATCGTGTCTCATCTGCTGAGTCTGAATTGAGACGTTTGAGGCAGGGATCAGGTAATGTGGAAAAATATTGTTCTCACTTCCGTCGGTGGTCTGCCCAGGTGGGGTGGAACGATTCAGCTTTGAAAAGCTTGTTTCTTGCAGGGCTAGGTGAAAGGGTTAAGGATTTACTGATTGCTTATCCCACACCTGGAAACTTGCAGGAGGCAATGCAATTAGCTATACGGATGGACAGGAGACTGCGTGCAAGGGTTAATGAGAGCAAATCCTCTGCTATGTCAGCTCCGAGTCTTGAGAGGGTCTGTGCTGACAATGGAGAGCCGATGGAGATTGGGGCGATGGCACCCCGCTCTCAGGAAAAAGATTGCAGGCTTTCTGAAGGCTTGTGCTTCTATTGCGGAAATTCTGGTCATTTTATTAAGAACTGTGTGCTTCGTTTGAAGAAAGAAAAAAAATGGTCAGTTATGCCCTTATTGCCTGTTTAAATTCTAAGGGAGCATTCCTATCTGCCACTACTGCTGCTCAGGATGAATTAATTGAATTTCGGGTATTTGTGGATTGTGGTTCTACTCTGAATGTGATTGATGGGGGATTCTTGGAAAAACTTAGATTAGAACCTAAAACTTTGTCATCCCCTATTGCTGTGGTTTCTGTTGATGGCTCTCCCTTGAAGAGTGTTACTCATAAGGTCTGTGAATTTCCCCTCACTATTAATGGTATTCACCAAGAAAATTTGGATTTGGTGGTATTGGATAATTTGCCTTCTCCAGTAATATTGGGGTTACCCTGGTTAAAATTGCACAATCCTGTACTGGATTGGTCTACCAATGAAATTAAGTCCTGGAGCCCTAAGTGTTATGACAAGTGTTGTAACGGACGTATTGCTGCTGTGGATAAAGGGGAGTTGCCTGTACCTATTCAGGATTTTTGGAGAGTTTTTTCTGAGGAGGAGTCACAAATTTTGCCTCCCCATAGAGACTATGATTGTACCATTGAATTTGTCCCTGGAGCGACTCTTCCTAAAAGTCGTTTATTTAATCTTACTATTCCTGAGAGAAAGGCTTTGGAGGAATACATACAGACAAGCTTGGCCGCCGGTCACATTAGGCCTTCCAAGTCTCCTGTGGCTGTTGGATTTTTTTTGTAAAAAAAAAAGATGGCGGTTTACGTCCTTGTCTGGACTTTCGTGAGATTAATAAAATTACTGTACGCAATCCTTACCCACTGCCATTGATTCCTGATTTATTTAACCAGTTAGTGGGGGCCAAGTGGTTCTCTAAAATTGATCTCCGGGGGGCATACAATTTGTTGCGCATGAAGGAGGGTGATGAATGGAAGACTGCTTTTAACACTCCTGTGGTGCATTTTGAGAATCTGATTATGCCTTTTGGTCTTACCAATGCTCCAGCATTTTTTCAGAATCTTATTAATGACATCCTTAGACCTTTAATCGGCAAAAATGTGGTTGTGTATTTGGATGACATTCTGATTTATTCGCCTGATCTGGAGTCTCATTGGCGGAGCGTACGTGAGGTATTACAGTTATTAATGGACAATTCGCTTTTTGCTAAGCTGGAGAAATGTGAGTTCGCTGTACAGAGAATTAGTTTTTTGGGCTACATTATCTCCAGTGAAGGTTTTGAGATGGACCCGGTTAAAGTTCAAGCTGTGCAGGAATGGCCTAGGCCTATTGGTTTGAAATCAATACAGAGGTTTTTGGGTTTCGCCAATTATTACAGAAAATTCATAAAAAATTTTTCTATTATTGTCAAACCGCTGACCGATCTCACCAGGAAAGGTGCTAATGCTGTTCAGTGGACTTCTGAGGCCATTGAAGCTTTTGTGTTTCTAAAGGAGAGGTTCACCTCTGCTCCCATCCTTATGCAGCATAATGTGACTAAGCCGTTTTTGGTTGAGGTTGATGCTTCTTCGGTGGGGGTCGGTGCGGTGTTGTCTCAGGAAAACAAGGATGGAATACATCCCTGTGCCTTTTTTTAAAAAAAATTTTCTGAGACTGAACTTAATTACGATATTGGTAATCGGGAATTGCTGGCGATTAAACTCGCATTTGAACACTGGCGTCACCTCTTGGAAGGTGCTGAATTTCCCATTCAGGTTTTCACTGATCATAAAAATCTGATCTATCTTGATGCTGCCAAGCGCTTGAATGCCCGTCAGGCTAGGTGGGCACTTTTTTTCTCGCGGTTTAATTTTTCCGTTACTTACATCCCGGGTACCAAGAATGTTAAAGCGGATGCTTTGTCTCGCAGCTTTTCTCCCATGGTCGGTGTTGAGGAGGAAGAGGAGAGCATTTTACAAGAAGGTGTTGTGATTGCTGCTTTGGACTCCGTTTTGGAGGATGAGATTCTTAAAGCTCAGGAGAATGCCCCATCTAACACTCCCCATGGGAGGTTGTTTGTGCCTAGGACCTTTAGGAGAGATTTGTTTGTTGAGTGTCATGAGTCTCGGTTGGCAGGTCATCCAGGAATTTCTGAGACCAAGAGACTTGTGGGTCGCAGTTTTTGGTGGCCTGGATGGCAGAAGGAAGTCATTAAGTGGGTGCGCCAATGTACTGTGTGTGCTAGATCCAAGTCTTCGCATGCTCCTGCTGCGGGGTTGCTTTGCCCTCTGGAGGTTCCTAGTGCACCTTGGACACATCTGGCTATGGACTTTATTATTGACCTTCCCCCCTCTGAAGGTTTCACGGTCATCTGGGTGGTCGTGGACCGTTTTAGCAAGATGTGTCACTTGGTTCCCTTCATCAAACTGCCTTGCGCTAAGACACTCGCTAAGGCCTTTGTCAAGGAAATTGTCAGACTACATGGTGTTCCTACTGACATTGTTTCTGATAGGGGACCTCAGTTCGTGGCTCGTTTTTGGCGTGCCTTTTGTGACAGGTTGGGAGTTCATTTGTCGTTTTCATCTGGATATCATCCTGAGTCTAATGGCCAGACAGAAAGGAAGAACCAGGATGTTGAGCAGTTCTTGCGTTGTTTTGTGGCAGACAATCAAGAGGGGTGGTCTGAGATTCTGCCACTTGCTGAATTTGCTCTTAACAACCATACATCCTCTTCTGCTGGGTGTTCGCCTTTTTTTTGTTGTTCTGGGAGACATCCGTCTTTTGGGTCATTCTCCAAATTGGTTTCGGCTGTGCCTGAGGAGGAGAGTTTTTCCGGTGATTTGGAGAGAGTTTGGACGGATGTGCGTGGTAATCTTCAGGAGGCTAACAAAAAATCTAAGAGGTACTTTGATAAGAAACGGCAAGAGGTTTTGTTTGCTGTTGGTGACATGGTTTGGTTGTCCTCTAAGAATCTGCGATTGAGGATTCCTTCTAAAAAATTGGGTCCCAAGTTCGTAGGGCCCTTTAAGGTGCTTCAGATAGTTAACCAATCTGCTGTTAGGTTGGAGGTTCCTACGTCCTGGAAGATTAACCCGGTGTTTCATGTTTCTCTGTTGAAAAAAGCTGATGTGTCTGATGGTGACGCCTCTGCCACTGTTCCTCCGGTGGTGGAGGACGGGGAATATGAAATTTCCCGCATCCTAAATTCTAGACGGTATAGAGGGAGTTTGCAGTATCTCGTCGCTTGGAAGGGTTTCGGACCTGAGGATAACTCATGGGTGAGGGCGGATGATGTTTCTGCTTCCAGACTTGTCAGAGCGTTTCACAGGAGGTTTCCTGGTAAGCCTGGGCCTAGGGGATCCGGAGGATCCTCTTAGAAGAGGGGGTACTGTTAGAACTCTCCTGTTAGGTTTTTTTAGTTTGCTGGTCACATTACCATTTCTGCCTATTTAATCCGGCTCCGCCCTCCTGGTCTTGCTGGACTTCATTGTATTTACTACTCTTGAGCTAGCTTGGTGCTCTGTTGCCGTTCTCTGTTAGTTTTGCTAGGTCTTCTGACCTCTATGCTTTTTGTTGTGTGTTTGTCTTTGACTGCTACTATTTCTGCTAGGAGGTGTCCAACTTATCCCAGTCCCTAGTTCTTGTAGGGATCCCTCCCTCACATCTATAGGTCTTCGTTCAGACTAGCCGAGGACTTTAGTGGGTCTGATCGCAGGATCAGGTTCCCCGTTACATCGTAGGGATCTAGTTTAGTTCTATTGTAGGGACAGTTCTCCTGTCTTTCCTCAGTCCCTGTAGCAGATCATAACACCAGCTACAGCAGGCGCAAACAAGTCGCAGTGCGCGCCGTTCACACTTCACCACCACTGAGTGGGCCTCTATGAAGGACATTTTCCACGTTTTGCGTGCCTTCGATTATTCCACGCGGATGGCGAGTTCAGATGATGCACTAGTCAGCATGACTATCGCCCTTATCTGCCTGCTTGAAAAAACACTGCAAGCACTAAGGGACGAGGTTTTGGAAGAGGTGGAGGATGAGGACTCACAAATGCCATCTGCTTCTCTACAGTTTGCGCAACGTTGTTCCTCACAAAGGCCTAGGCAGGGGACACTTTGTGAGGAGGATGAGGAGGAGTCAATGGATGAGGAAGACATCTGTCCAGAGGAGGGAGGTACACAATGCTCTAGTAGTCAGTATCTAGAGCGAGGGTGGGGTGATGCAGAGCAGGCAGAGATCACGCCTCAAGCAGGGGACAGCGTTTCTTGGCCAGTTGGCAGTCTGCAGCACATGGTTGATTTCATGCTGCAGTGCCTGAGAAACGACCGCCGCATCGCCCACATTCTCAACACGGCTGATTATTGGGTGTCCACCCTCCTTGATCCTCGCTACCGGGACAACTTACAAAGCCTTATAACACCATTGAACCGGGAGCGTAAAATGCGGGAGTACCAAGACGCACTGGTGCATTCCATCATGTTCTCCATTCCAACCGAGAGCAGTGCTGCTAGTGCTTTACAAAGCAGCTCAGTGCGTCAAGGCAGTGGAGGAGGCTCTGCACAAAGAGGGAGCAGAAGCAGCGCCTCAGCACAAGGCAAGACCAGTATGGCCGAAATGTGGCAAAGTTTTGTGTCCCCGCCGCCACAAATGTCTACACCATCACAGACGGCTCCAGTCAGCAGGAGGCAACGTTTCCGTCAGATGGTGACAGACTACATGTCTTGCCCTCTTAGTGTACTCCCAGACGGCTCTTCTCCCTTCAAGTTTTGGGTCTGTAAGCTGGATACATGGCCAGAGCTTACTCAGTATGCATTGGAGGTGCTAGCTTGCCTTGCTGCTAGTGTATTATCGGAACGCGTCTTTAGTGCCGCAGGTGGTGTACTAACAGACCGTCGCATGCGACTATCTTCCGATAATGTTGACCGGCTTACTTTTCTCAAAATGAACAAGGCCTGGATATCTCATGAATTTGCCAGTCCTCTTCCAGAATAAATAATTGGTTGGCAACAGTATCCAGGTCTCCTGTTGTGTTCATGTTTCTACCACCTGAACTGTAATCCCTGAGCTCCAACACTGCCAGTTGGCGCTCAGAAGTGCTGTCTGCACAGTCAACACTTGCTGCCGTGTTATTGGGGTTCAGTAACGTCAGCTGTTCCCCTGCTGTGCGGACGGAAATTTCTCCTGCTCTGTCCTCATTCACACTACTACAGATTTTAAAGTTGCTCCAATTACACCTCTGGCTCCTCTGTTTTCAGTATTATCCCTGAGCTCCAACACCGCCAGTTGGCACTCGGAAGTGCTGTCTGCACAGTCAACACTTGCTGCCGTGTTATTGGGGTTCAGTAATGTCAGCTGTTCCCCTGCTGTGCGGACGGCAATTTCTCCTGCTCTGTCCACATTCTCACTACTACAGATTTTAAAGTTGCTCCAATTACACCTCTGGCTCCTCTGTTTTCAGTATTATCCCTGAGCTCCAATACCACCAGTTGGCGCTCGGAAGTGCCGTCTGCACAGTCAACACTTGCTGCCATGCTATTGGGGTTCAGTAACGTCAGCTGTTCCCCTGCTGTGCGGACGGCAATTTCTCCTGCTCTGTCCACATTCTCACTACTACAGATTTTAAAGTTGCTCCAATTACGCCTCTGGCTCCTCTGTTTTCAGTATTATCCCTGAGCTCCAACACCACCAGTTGGTGCTCGGAAGTGCCGTCTGCACAGTCAACACTTGCTGCCATGTTATTGGGGTTCAGTAACGTCAGCTGTCCCCTGCTGTGCGGACAGCAATTTCTCCTGCTCTGTCCACATTCTCACTACTACAGATTTTAAAATTGCTCCAATTACACCTCTGGTTCCTCTGTTTTCAGTATTATCCCTGAGCTCCAACACCGCTAGTTGGCGCTCGGAAGTGCCGTCTGCACAGTCAACACTTGCTGCCGTGTTATTGGGGTTCAGTAACGTCAGCTGTTCCCCTGCTGTGCGGACGGAAATTTCTCCTGCTCTGTCCTCATTCACACTACTACAGATTTTAAAGTTGCTCCAATTACGCCTCTGGCTCCACTCTGTTTTTAGTATTTACCCTGGGTTCCAGCACCGCCAGCTGTTTCCCAGCAGTGTCTTTGGCATGGGTACTCCCTCCTGCCCAGCCTGGTTCCAGCACGTCAACTGTTTCCGGGTAGTGTCAACATCACTTTGCCTCCAATGCGTTGTCCTGTCGTGTTGCGGTCGGGTTAGCCGACTCTATGGTGCCTGCAGTTTAGGTGACTCCTATGTGGGCTGCGGGATCTGGCAATGAAGGCTGGTTCCATAGTGCCAATAGGACAAGCACCCCCTGTAGGACTGTGGGTTTTGGTAACTGCGGCCGGTTCGCGGCCTTTAAACTTTTTTTTACATGGGTACCTTCTGCTACCCATCCGGGTTCCAGTACTGTCAGCTGGTTCTCGGCAGTGTCTTTGGCACGGCTACTCCCTCCTGCCCAGGCTGGTTCCAGCACGCCAGCTGTTTCCGGGTAGTGTCAACGTCACTTTGCCTCCAATGCGTTGTCCTGTTGTGTTGCGGTCGGGTTAGCCGACTCTATGGTGCCTGCAGTTTAGGTGACTCCTATGTGGGCTGCAGGATCTGGCAATGAAGGCTGGTTCCATAGTGCCAATAGGACAAGCACCCCATGTAGGACTGTGGGTTTTGGTAACTGCGGCCGGCTCGCGGCCTTTAAACTTTTTTTTACATGGGTACCTTCTGCTACCCATCCAGGTTCCAGTACCGTCAGCTGGTTCTCGGCAGTGCCTTTGGCTTAGGTGCCTTCTTCTCGGTATCCAAGTTCCACCAACGTCTGCTGGTCCTTGGTAGTGCTTTCTGGCACAGGTACCTCCTGCTTAGTAACCGAGTTCCAGTACCGTCAGCTGGTCTTCGGTAGTTCCATTGGCTCTTGTACCTTCTGCTACCCATCCGGGTTCCAGTACCGTCAGCTGGTCCTCGTTAGTTCCATTTGCTCTTGTACCTTCTACTACCCATCCGGGTTCCAGTGCCGTCAGCTGGTTCTCGGCAGTGTCTTTGGCACGGGTACTCCTTCCTGCCCAGCCTGGTTCTAGCATGCCAGCTGTTTCCGGGTAGTGTCAACGTCACTTTGCCTCCAATGCGTTGTCCTGTCGTGTTGCGGTCGGGTTAGCCGACTCTATGGTGCCTACAGTTTAGGTGACTCCTATGTGGGCTGCGGGATCTGGCAATGAAGGCTGGTTCCATAGTGCCAATAGGACAAGCACCCCCTGTAGGACTGTGGGTTTTGGTAACTGTGGCCGGCTCGCGGCCTTGAAACTTTTTTTTACATGGGTACCTTCTGCTACCCATCCGGGTTCCAGTACCGTCAGCTGGTTCTCGGCAGTGCCTTTGGATTAGGTGCCTCCTTCTCGGTATCCAAGTTCTACCAACGTCTGCTGGTCCTTGGTAGTGCTTTCTGGCATAGGTACCTCCTGCTTAGTAACCGAGTTCCAGTACCGTCAGCTGGTCTTCGGTAGTTCCATTGGCTCTTGTTCCTTCTGCTACCCATCCGGGTTCCAGTACCATCAGCTGGTCCTCGTTAGTTCCATTTGCTCTTGTACATTCTACTACCCATCTGGGTTCCAGTACCGTCAGCTGGTTCTCCGCAGTGCCTTTGGCTTAGGTGCCTCCTTCTCGGTATCCAAGTTCCACCAACGTCTGCTGGTCCTTGGTAGTGCTTTCTGGCACAGGTACCTCCTGCTTAGTAACCGAGTTCCAGTACCGTCAGCTGGTCCTCGGTAGTTCCATTGGCTCTTGTACCTTCTGCTACCCATCCGGGTTCCAGTACCGTCAGCTGGTTCTCGGCATTGTCTTTGGCATGGGTAATCCTTCCTGCCCAGCCTGGTTCCAGCACGCCAGCTGTTTCCAGGTAGTGTCAACGTCACTTTGCCTCCAATGCGTTGACCTGTCGTGTTGCGGTCGGGTTAGCCGACTCTATGGTGCCTGCAGTTTAGGTGACTCCTATGTGGGCTGCGGGATCTGGCAATGAAGGCTGGTTCCATAGTGCCAATAGGACAAGCACCCCCTGTAGGACTGTGGGTTTTGGTAACTGCGGCCGGCTCGCAGCCTTGAAACTTTTTTTTACATGGGTTCCTTCTGCTATCCATCCGGGTTCCAGTACCGTCAGCTGGTTCTCGGCAGTGCCTTTGGCTTAGGTGCCTCCTTCTCGGTATCCAAGTTCCACCAACGTCTGCTGGTCCTTGCTACTGCTTTCTGGCACAGGTACCTCCTGCTTAGTAACCAAGTTCCAGTACCGTCAGCTGGTCCTCGGTAGTTCCATTGGCTCTTGTACCTTCTGCTACCCATCCGGGCTCCAGTACCGTCAGCTGGTCCTCGTTAGTTCCATTTGCTCTTGTACATTCTACTACCCATCTGGGTTCCAGTACCGTCAGCTGGTTCTCCGCAGTGCCTTTGGCTTAGGTGCCTCCTTCTCGGTATCCAAGTTCCACCAACGTCTGCTGGTCCTTGGTAGTGCTTTCTGGCACAGGTACCTCCTGCTTAGTAACCGAGTTCCAGTACCGTCAGCTGGTCCTCGGTAGTTCCATTGGCTCTTGTACCTTCTGCTACCCATCTGGGTTCCAGTACCGTCAGCTGGTTCTCGGCAGTGTCTTTGGCATGGGTACTCCTTCCTGCCCAGCCTGGTTCCAGCACGCCAGCTGTTTCCAGGTAGTGTCAACGTCACTTTGCCTCCAATGCGTTGACCTGTCGTGTTGCGGTTGGGTTAGCCGACTCTATGGTGCCTGCAGTTTAGGTGACTCCTATGTGGGCTGCGGGATCTGGCAATGAAGGCTGGTTCCATAGTGCCAATAGGACAAGCACCCCCTGTAGGACTGTGGGTTTTGGTAACTGCTGCCGGCTCGCAGCCTTGAAACTTTTTTTTACATGGGTTCCTTCTGCTACCCATCCGGGTTCCAGTACCGTCAGCTGGTTCTCAGCAGTGCCTTTGGCTTAGGTGCCTCCTTCTCGGTATCCAAGTTCCACCAACGTCTGCTGGTCCTTGCTACTGCTTTCTGGCACAGGTACCTCCTGCTTAGTAACCAAGTTCCAGTACCGTCAGCTGGTCTTCGGTAGTTCCATTGGCTCTTGTACCTTCTGCTACCCATCCGGGTTCCAGTACCGTCAGCTGGTCCTCGGTAGTTCCATTTGCTCTTGTACCTTCTACTACCCATCCGGGTTCCAGTACCATCAGCTGGTTCTCGGCAGTGCCTTTGGCTTAGGTGCCTCCTTCTCGGTATCCAAGTTCCACCAACGTCTGCTGGTCCTTGGTAGTGCTTTCTGGCACAGGTACCTCCTGCTTAGTAACCGAGTTCCAGTACCGTCAGCTGGTCCTCGGTAGTTCCATTGGCTCTTGTACCTTCTGCTACCCATCCGGGTTCCAGTACCATCAGCTGGTTCTCGGCAATTCCTCAGCCTTCTTGTACCTTCTGCTACATTTCCAAGTTCAAGCTTTTTGAAATGGTTCTTGGTAATCACTCTGGATCTGACTCGCCCCCTGGGCCTGTGCTGGGAACCCGGAACCGGGCCTGTTGTAGGATGCTGGGGGTTGTAGTCTCCGTGTGGCGGTGACCCGGTCCGTGGCTCAGGGTGGTCAAATCAGTGGCAGTCTATTGGTATTGTAATTGTCCGACTACGCCACCCGTGGATTGCGGTCAGTGGGGACCGCAGCTGCGCTGCAGACCGCTGAGGCTGATGTTATATGCGCAGCCAAGAATGGGATAACTCCCCACGGGAGAAGTATTGCCTCAGGGCAGCTAGAGTGAATGATGGTAGTGATGGTGTGGGCGTCCCAGTACTAATGGTGCTGGTGCGGCGATGAAACACAGAGACGTGTGGTTGCAGTTCAGGGTCTTTACTGATGTTGTAAGGCAGACCCTCCCAGGAGTACTGGCTAGTACAAGGGGCCTGGTCAGTCTGTGAGCAAGCAAGATCTCCCCTGGCCAGGCGGAGTTGTAGGCCTCCCCGTCTACCTGCACTCTTCCTGGCTACCTTGCTGTAAGCGGTTACAAGTAGCCCACGTCCCTGAGTATACCGTGTGGTGCTCACCCATGTGGCTGGTGACTTGGGGCCTTCTGTTAGCCTCCGCTCCTGGATGGCGGCGCTGGTCCCTTCTTTGTGACTGAGCCTCCGGGCTTCTATGGCCAGAGGACCTGGAATTCCCTGCAGGCTGGTTTCTGCTGCTGGGTATATATCAGTCCCCACAGCCTCGGACTCCTGTGTCTGGTTTTAGTGTCCTCAGCCAGGGCGAGCTATATCTCTGCTCACAGCCCCTGGTCTTCTGCTTCTGCTCCTACAGAGCTCCTGTTCTCACTTTCCCTGTGTCTGCTGTCCTCCAGACCAGATCTCTGCGTCTCTGTCTGGGACTTCACTCTCTAATCCCGCCCTAGACCCAGTTTATAAGGGCAGATTCCTCCCCTCCCAGGTCTGGGTGGGCCGTGTTGCATGCTTAGGGCTCCTGACCAGAGAAACCTCCCACTTGCTCTCAGACATAATATTTCTATTACTGTGGCAACCAGACCCCTGGGGTGCCACATTCCCCCCTAGTAAACTTTAGTACTCCGGGACTAAACACATTTTTAAAGAAACATAAATACAGGGTATAACAATAACAAGACAACATATTTACAAGAAACTTTAGTCTGTAGAGGTCACGGCGTGTCCGTAACCGGGTGTCCATATCACCCAAGGTGAAGTTTGTGTAACTGGAGGGTGTCCATGTCACCCAAGGTGAAGCTTTAAGCGAAGTAGGGGACCTGTCCAAAGCAAACCCCTTGCGTTGGCCTTGGGCGTGGCTGCAAGGCTGGAGCTAGCTACTTTGGGCCGCAAGGAGGCCACGCCAGACAAGTTTTCTCTTCCGCGGACGTCTTCGCAAGAGGCACCAAGGTGCAACTATCTACAAAACTGTTCCGGTTATCCAGCGTCCATAACCTGTTAGTCCAAATAAATCTGCAGGGTAACTGAGAAACATAATTAGTAACAGGCAACAACAAAAACCATAAACAGTTAACAGATAAATTCACAGTGCATTAGTTATATTCTCCAGCGAGCGGGCATCTGACCTCTAGTGACTCTAGTGGACCTACAGAGCTCACTAACTGGTTCTGCACTACAGGGTGTAGGAGATGTTGTGGGTAAGCTGGGCAGCTGTCTGCGCACTCTTTGGCTCACTAGGGGCACGGCAGGCTCACTACTAGCAGAGGGTTGATCCTCCTGGACTGCTGGTGTGGACTCTTCTGCCTCTTGGGCCGGCTGCTCTTCCAGCTCTACCAGTTCCTCTGTAGGCACTTGCGGGGCTGGCTGGAGAAAGGTGAGGACGGGTACCACGACAGCGCCGTTTACATGTGTCCAAGACCGGGGGAAGTCTCCGAGTACGGTACTGATCATTTCTTCCCTTTCCTCTGCGGGTTGAGGGTTTTCTTGATCTTCTTCAGGGCTTTGCAGCTGCTCGGGATACTTCTTCAGGTGGTCTCTGGAGACAATGGCTGTGGTTTCTCCTCCATCCTTACTGATTACGCAGATTTTTGGGTTCTCATGGCTTGAGGGCAGTACGGTGTACGGGTCCTTCTCCCACTGGTCATCCAACTTGTAGAGCCGCCTCTTCCTCTTCAAGACCTGCTCTCCAGGTACCAGGGGAACAGCGGGAGCATACTGGTTATAAGCCTTCTCTTGCCTTTCTCTAGCTTGAGACAGACTTCGCTCGACGCTCTCCTGTACTTTCCGATACTGCTGCTGCCGTTCTGTATCCCAGTCTGCCTCTGGCGAGGTGTCCTCAGGTGTCAGGACTCCCATATCCAGGTCAATAGGCAGCTTACCAGGTCTTGCTCTCATTAGGTAAGCCGGGGTACAGTTGGTGGAACCTACAGGGATGTGGTTATACAGGTCCACCAGATCGGGCAGTTTCTCAGGCCACAGACTGCGTTCTTCCAGGGGCAATGTTTTTAGCAGATCTATCACCACCTGGTTCATCTTCTCGCAGAGTCCATTGGTTTGAGGGTGATAGGGCGTTGTTCTTATCTTCTTGCAGCCATACAGGTTGCAGAACTCCTGGAAGACCTCCGCTTCGAAGGCTGGTCCTTGGTCTGTCAACACTTGGTCCGGGTACCCGTGTGGACGGCAGAAGTGCTGCTGGAAGGCTCTAGCTGCTGTTTGAGCCGTTAAGTCCTTGACCGGGACCACCACCAGGAACCGGGAGTAATGATCTACGATTGTGAGGGCGTAGACATACCCAGATCTGCTTGGAGCCAGTTTCACATGGTCCAGGGCTACCAGTTCCAGTGGCTGTCTGGTGATGATGGACTGCAGGGGAGTCTTCTGGCTGCCACGGTCCTTTCTTCTTAGGTTGCACGGGCCACAGTCTCTGCACCACCTCTCGATGGCTCCTCTCATGCCTACCCAGTAGAACCGTTCACGCAACAAGAACTCCAGCTTCTTCCATCCGAAGAGTCCTGCTCCATTGTGGTATGCCTCCAGAACCATAGCCGCGTCTCGTCTTGGGACCACTACCTGCCAGGTCAACTCATGTGTTCGAGAGTTAACCATTCTCTGGCACAGCTTCTCCCTGTAGAGGAACAGCTTACTTTTCTCCTTCCACAGTTGCTTGGTCTCCTCCGCAGCATCTGGGTCAAGACTGGCATCGGCCTGGGTCAGCATTTCCTTCACCAAACGGACTGCGGGATCACTGTCTTGCGTTTCCGCCCAGTTGTAGTGGGGCAAGGGATTGAACGTCATGGAGCGCCTGTCCTTCACACGGTGGGAATACAGGGCAATCCCATGATGGTGGAACGCAGGGAGCTCGACTTATTCCAGATCTTCTGAATCTTCCCCTACGTCCGGTAAGTTCGGCATTCTAGACAGGGCATCCGCGTTGGCATTTGAGCGTCCCGCCCGATATTTGATGGTGAATTCAAAGTTGGACAGGCGGGCCATCCATCTCTGTTCCAGGGCACCGAGCCTTGCAGTGTCCAGGTGTGTCAACGGGTTGTTATCCGTGTACACGGTGAATTTGGAGGAGGCAAGGTAATGCTTGAAACGTTCGGTCACTGCCCACTCTACTGCCAGGAACTCCAGCTTGAATGACCTATAATTCTCAGGGTTCCTCTCCGTGGGCCGTAGCTTTCGGCTGGCGTAAGCGATTACCCGTTCTTTCCCCTGCTGGGTCTGGGACAGTACGGCTCCTAGCCCGATGTTGCTTGCGTCCGTGTGGAGGATAAAGGGCTGGCTGCAGTCTGGATATGTCAGTATTTCATCCCCCGTGAGGGCCATCTTCAGCTGGCAGAAGGACTCCTCTTCAAGCTTTTCCCACCTGAAGGGCGGCTTCTGGTTTTTGGCTTTCCGAGATTGACCTATCAGGAGGTCCTGCATAGGGGCTGCCATTTTGGTGAAACCGGGAATGAATCTTCGGTAGTAGCCTACCAACCCGAGGAATTGCCGCACTTCCTTTATGCTGGAGGGTCTTGGCCAGTCCTTAATCACGGTGATCTTATCAGGGTCGGGAGCCACTCCGTCAGCACTCACCACGTGTCCCAGGTACTGCACCCTTGGTTTCAGTAGATGACACTTTGATGGTTTCACCTTTAAGCCGTAGTTTGCCAGAGCTTCAAACACTTCTGCCAGGTGTTTCAGGTGGTCCTCGTAGGTCTTGGAATAGACGATGACATCGTCCAGGTATAATAGGACCATCTCGAAGTTCCGGTGTCCCAGACAGCATTCCATCAACCGTTGGAAGGTTCCTGGTGCGTTGCAGAGCCCAAACGGCATACAGTTAATTTCGCTGAGACCCATCGGGGTGGTGAATGCGGTCTTCTCCCGGTCCGCCTCTGCTACAGGAACCTGCCAGTACCCGCTAGTGAGATCCAAAGTAGAGAAGAAGTTAGCAGATTTTAATGCAGCTAAGGACTCTTCTATCCTTGGTAACGGGTACGCATCGTTGTGTGTGATACAGTTGACCTTCCTGTAGTGTACACACATTCTCATGGTGTTGTCTTTCTTTTTCACTAAGACTAGTGGAGCCGCCCAGGGGCTACAGCTGTCCCTGATTACCCCAGCCTCCTTCATGTCTCTTAGCATCCCCTTGGGGTGTTGATAGTGTGCAGGGGGTACGGGTCGGTATCTCTCCTTTATGGGAGGATGGTCTCCCGTGGGGATGTGATGTTCTACCCCCTTTACTCGCCCGAAGTCTAGCGGGTGTTTACTAAACACTCTCTCGTACTCTTGAACCACCCGATAGACTCCCTGTTTTTGGTGTGAGGGGGTGGAGTCAGTACCCAAATGCAGTTGCTGACACCAGTCCTCCATTGGTTTCTTAGAGCCGTTACCTTCCTCTGGTTGAGATGGAGGCAAGGGTTCTACGGCCTGTGCAGAGTTCTGGTTGATGGTGAACAATTTGGCTAACGTGGCATACCGGGGCAGGTATACTTCTCTCTCCCCGATATTTATGATGCGGACGGGCACCCTCCCATGGCGTACATCGACCACCCACCGTGCTGTCAAAATGGTGGGCCTACTGTCCGAGTAGACTGGTTCTACCATTGCTTCATAGTCTCTACCTCTTAGACCAATAGCTGCCCGGCACCAAATCATCATTTCACTTTTCGGGGGCATGGCAATAGGGAACGGGTCACACATCCTCACGCTACCTATCTCACCACCAGATAGTTCCACCTGTTGCCGCTTCATCAGTGCCCGGATCTCTTTTTGGAGCACACGCTGCTGGCCGGAACTGGCGTTCTTGGCAACCTGCTGTAAAATGAGAATCACCTCTGCAAGACAATTTTCAATCACATTAGTTCCCAAGGTTATTCTAGGGTGACTCTCATGACGGTCTATGTCCACTAGAATCAGTCCTTGTGCCGCCAGTTCGACTTTACCGATCTTAATGGTCAGCTCCTTGAATCCCACCTGCGGCACGGGCTGACCATTGCTGGCGATGATACTCAGGTCGTCATCTGGGTAGCGGGTTATGTCCCAGTCATTCCAGTACTGCTTAAAGAGCACGTACGGGATGGTGGTCACCTGTGACCCAGTGTCTAGTAGGGCACTCATTGGAATGCCATCCAGTACCACAGGCAAGATTGGACGCCCCCCTACGTATTTATCACGCCAGTTTGATGGGCCTGATGACCTTATGCCTGGGGGTTGGCCCTCTACCCCAGGTTGTGCCTGTTTAAATGACAGTACCTTGCCACATGTCCGGGTTGATTGCAGCGGCGGCAGATGGGTCGTCCGTCCTCGTTGTATCTGTCGCTGGGTCTTCCTCTGGCCGGTGGGGTCCTCCTCAGTCGGCGCCACGGGACGTCCTCCGGTCCGGATGCCAGCTGGATCTTTCCTGGAGAAGAGACCTGTAAAGACTGCACAGTTCTGGTTAGCGCGGCAACACTCTTAGTCAGCTCTTGGACCTGATGGTGCAGGTCTGTAGCCGGGTTATTGTTCAAAGCCTGCGCATCAGCTCCCACAGGCCCTGCAGACAAGGGCGCCGCGTCCTGGTGATAAGTGATAGCAGGGCGCCTGTGGGTCACAGCGCCACCTGGTGCCGGTTCTCGGAGCACCCGGATGGCTCTGTCCTTGAACTGTGCAAAGTCCAGGTCAGGGTCCTATAAGGCCATTGCCCGCAACTGGGTTCGGTGGGCATTGCACAGTAGACCCTCAATAAATTGTTCGGTCAACAGCTTGTCTTCATTCCCCACGCTGTCAGGGTCTGCCTGTTTAATGGTTCTCAGGGCCTCTTGTAAGTTTAGAGCATAGTCCCTTATACTTTCATGTGCCCGTTGTTTGCACCCGTAAAATCGGAGCTTTATTTCGGCTGAGGTGCGGGTGTCAAATGTGTCTTTCAGCCGGGCTAGTATTTCTCTGACAGTTCTCTTCCTCCTAGGTGGCCAGGACTTTACCTCCCTTTGGGCTGCCCCGATTAACTGGGCCACCAGGATGCTTACTTTTTGCTCCTCCGTGAGGGGGTATACCTGGAAGAGGCTATCCAGTCTTTCCCTAAAGTCACTTAGGGTATGTGACTCCCCTGAGTACTGGGGTAGCCAGGTTGCCCCCGGGATATAGGGCATGGTGAAAGGCATGACCGCAGCAGCGGTTGCGCTGGCGGCCGGTGTGGCGGTGGAGCTCCCCTCGGTGTCCGACATCCTCCTTCCCCCCTAGTGGACCGTGGCTTACCTTGCGATGCTCTTCTTCCGTAGGCCGCGGCTCCGCAGTCAATCGTCGGGGTAGAGGACCTGGCGTCGCGCTCCGATGACGTCAGCGTCGCTCTTCCTCCCTTCCAGGACCTTGCGCAGCGTCAGTGCGTGGGGCGGAGCTTTCGGGTCTCGCGCGCTTTCGGTGTCCACATCCCTCTTCTTCCTGCTCGGCGTCCTGAAGATGGCGTCCGATGGCGGGAAGCAGCTGCGGATGGCGGGAAGACGGCAGAAGACGGTGGGAAACGGTCCAAGATGGCGTCTGATGGCGGGAATCGGCTCCGGATGGCGGGAAACGACTCCGGACGGCGGGAAACTTCGCCACAGGTAAGTTACAAAAGTCTTTTTCAGGCACGCAGTACCCGGTGGTTGTGGGCACGAAATTCTGCCGACTACGCCAAAATTGACTCGCCCCCTGGGCCTGTGCTGGGAACCCGGAACCGGGCCTGTTGTAGGATGCTGGGGGTTGTAGTCTCCGTGTGGCGGTGACCCGGTCCGTGGCTCAGCGTGGTCAAACCAGTGGCAGTCTATTGGTATTGTAATTGTCCGACTAAGCCACCCGTGGATTGCGGTCAGTGGGGACCGCAGCTGCGCTGCAGATTGCTGAGGCTGATGTTATATGCGCAGCCAAGAATGGGATAACTCCCCACGGGAGAAGTATTGCCTCAGGGCAGCTAGAGTGAATGATGGTAGTGATGGTGTGGGAGTCCCAGTACTAATGGTGCTGGTGCGGCGATGAAACACAGAGACGTGTGGTTGCAGTTCAGGGTCTTTACTGATGTTATAAGGCAGACCCTCCCGGGAGTACTGGCTAGTATAAGGGGCCTGGTCAGTCTGTGAGCAAGCAGGATCTCCCCTGGCCAGGCGGAGTTGTAGGCCTCCCCGTCTATCTGCACTCTTCCTGGCTACCTTGCTGTAAGCGGTTACAAGTAGCCCACGTCCCTGAGTATACCGTGTGGTGCTCACCGGTATGGCTGGTGACTTGGGGCCTTCTGTTAGCCTCCGCTCCTGGATGGCGGTGCTGGCCCCTTCTTTGTGACTGAGCCTCCGGGCTTCTATGGCCAGAGGACCTGGAATCCCCTGCAGGCTGGTTTCTGCTGCTGGGTATATATCAGTCCCCACAGCCTCGGACTCCTGTGTCCGGTTTTAGTGTCCTCAGCCAGGGCGAGCTATATCTCTGCTCACAGCCCCTGGTCTTCTGCTTCTGCTCCTACAGAGCTCCTGTTCTCACTTTCCCTGTGTCAGCTGTCCTCCAGACCAGACTGCGTCTCTGTCTGGGACTTCACTCTCTAATCCCGCCCCAGACCCAGTTTATAAGGGCAGATTCCTCCCCTCCCAGGTCTGGGTGGGCCGTGTTGCATGCTTAGGGCCCCTGACCAGAGAAACCTCCCACTTGCTCTCAGACATAATATTTCTATTACTGTGGCAACCAGACCCCTGGGGTGCCACAGATCTCCCTGACGAGGACCCTGAAGACGAGGACCCTGAAGACCACCCCGAAGAAGACGAGGACCCTGAAGACGAGGACCCTGAAGACCAACCCGAAGAAGACGAGGACCCCGAAGACGAGGACCCTGAGACGAGGACTCTGAAGACGACCCCGAAGAAGACGAGGACCTCGAAGACGACGACCCTGAACACGAGGACCCTGAAGACCACCCCGAAGAAGACGAGGACCCCGAAGACGACCCTGAAGACGACGACCCTGAAGACGACGACCCTGAAGACCACCCCGAAGAAGACCAAGAAGATGACCCTGAAGAAGTTGACCAAGAGGACAAAGAAGAAGAAGACAACCACCAAGATACAGAAGATCAAGAGACAGAAAACCAAGAAGCAGAAGTACAAGAAGCTGCAGAAAAAAAAGCGGAAGAACATTAAGCATAAGACTAAAAATCAGAGCAAAAGATAATATCTAAATTATAAGCAGAAGATGACTAAGCAGTGTATGGGGGTGAGTCCGTTCCTCCTCGTGGTGCCCCTGGAAAAGACCTGTAGCTGCAGGCCAAAGTGAACGCGGACAAATCCTGTTGTAAATCTTTTGTGACAGGCAGAACGAAAGGTGTAATGTTCAAACTTTTATAGATAACAACTACAGGAATGCCTGTCACAAATAAGAATATGATGAAGAAGAAGAATATGAAGAAGTAGAATATGAAGAAGAATAATAGTTGAATAAGAAGAATATGAAGAATGTAAAAAAAAAGAATAATACGAAGAAGGTGAAGAAGAAGATGAAGAAGGTGAAGAAGAAGTTGATGAAAAAGATGCTGATGCTGAGGATGATGAAGGAGAAAGTGTGGGAGAAGTAAAAAAGAAGGTGAAGAGCATGGAAGTAGTGAAACATACATATCTGACAAAATATAAAAATACTTAACATAGTCAATATTTCCGTAACTCAGAACGTCTTAAAAAAAAATATTAATTCCTGCTATTCCATTTGATTGGGCTAAACCTCTATGCCTTTATTGTCTCCCCCACCTCCCCCAATACATTCTACATTATTCTTAGTTGTTTTCCTTCATGTAGAATTAACCTACAAGGAAAGAAAGGGTTTATTTTCATTCCGATATTTCTTTCCCATTGACTTGCATTGGTTTCCGGTATCGGAATCGGCGATATCCTATACTTTTTGGGTATCGGTCCAATCCAATCCGATCCGATATTTCCCGATATCGGAAGGTATCGCTCAACACTACTAATGACACCAACACCCTATATAAGGTGTGCTTAATTATTAGGCAACTTCCTTTCCTTTGGCAAAATGGGTCAGAAGAGAGATTTGTCAGAAGAGAGATTTGACGGGCTCTGAAAAGTCCAAAATTGTGAGATGTCTTGCAGAGGGATGCAGCAGTCTTGAAATTTCCAAATTTCCAAACTTTTGAAGCGTGATCACCGAACAATCAAGCGTTTCATGGCAAATAGTCAACAGGGTCGCAAAAAGCGTGTTGGCCAAAAAAGGCGCAAAATAACTGCCCATGAATTGAGGAAAAGCAAGCGTGAAGCTGCCAAGATGCCATTTGATACTACATACTGGAGTATCAAAAAGCACAAGGTGTGCGATACTCAGAGACATGGCCAAGGTAAAGAAGGCTGAAAAATTACCACTTTAAACAATAAACATAAGATAAAACGTCAAGAATGGACCAAGAAATATCTTAAGACTTATTTTTCAAAGGTTTTATGGACTGATGAAATGAGAGTGACTCTTGATGGGCCAGATGGATGGGCCAGAGGTTGGATCAGTAAAGGGCAGAGAGCTCCACTCTGAGTCAGATGCCAGCAAGGTGGAGGTGGGGTACTGGTATGGGCTGGTATCATCAAAGATGAACTTGTGGGACCTTTTCAGATTGAGGATGGAGTGAAGCTCAACTCCCAGACCTACTGCCAGTTTCTGGAAGACAACTTCTTCAAGTAGTGGTACAGAAAGAAGTCGGTATCGTTCAAGAAAAACATGATTTTCATGCTGGACAATGCTCCATCACATGCATCCAACTACTCCACAGCGTGGCTGGCCAGTAAAGGTCTAAAAGAAGAAAAAATAATGACATGGCACCCTTGTTCACCTGATCTGAACCCCATAGAGAACCTGTTGTCCATCATAAAATGTGAGATCTACAGGGAGGGAAAACAGTACACGTCTTGGAACAATGTCTGGGAGGCTGTGGTGGCTGCTGCACGCAATGTTGATCGAAAATAAATCAAGCAACTGACAGAATCTATGGATAGAATGCTGTTGAGAGTCATCATAAAGAAAGGTGGCAATATTGATCACTAATTTTTTTGGTTTTTGTTTTTGCTTATCAGAAATGCTTATTTCTAAATTTTGTGCCCTGATATTTGTTTACCTGGTGAAAATAAACAAGTGAGATGGGATTATATTTGGTTTTTATTAAGTTGCCTAATAATTCTGCACAGTAATAGTTACCTGCACAAACAGATATCCTCCTAAGATAGCCAAATCTAAAAAAAAAACCAGTCCAACTTCCAAAAATATTAAGCTTGGACATTTATGAGTCTTTTGGGTTGATTGAAAACATAGTTGATGATCAATAATAAAAATAATCCTCTATAATACAACTTGCCTAATAATTCGGCACACAGTGTATATACGTTTTTGATTTCTTATGACAAGCTTCCTCTACTTCTCAACTCTCATAACCCATACATTTTTAATGAGAAAACCTTATATTTGTTAATTAGTTATGGTAATATGTACTATTGATACAATTGGTATTTAACATTAGGTCATTTATAAGGAAACCTCTATCTTTTTATCCAAGTTAGGTTTCTGCAGTTATTTTAGAAAAATGACGAGCACAACTTGGGAAGAAATTTATGTAAGTGCGAAAGAAGAAAAGTCATGTAATTCAGGATAGTGATTGTAATGCTGTCTCTATACGTATATATAAAAATGAATTTTTGTTGTCTAATATCCGTTCTTTATGCTTGGCCAAATGCCTGGACCAATCAGGTCTGTACGATTACAATGATACCAAACTTACATTTTTTTTTTATTTAAAGAAATCTGTCAGCAGGTTTTTGCTACATAAACTGAAGACAGCATGCTCTAGGGGTTAACACACTGATTTCAGCAATGCCTTTCTTATCAAGCTCCATGCTGTTTGTTTTAGGACCAGTAGCTTATCATTGCTGTGACTATGTAGTCCAGTGAGCCCCGGTCCAACACGCCCCCTCTTGTGACAGGCAGCTCACTGTCTATGGACATAGTATATACAGAACCTGGTGTGGGCGGGGTTAGCTGTGGTGTGGGCGGGGTTAGCTCTCACAGCTCTGCTTCATTGTTAAATTTATGAACTCTGATTGTGTGAGAACGGTTGCACCCAGTAATCTATGTGATACACCATTGAATTCAGCTTCTCTTTACTTATATCAGGCTGCTCACAAATGAGGTGAAAAAAAAAAACTGTTGACAGATTCTCTTAAAGTGGTAATTTAAAAAAAAATCTGAATTTCAGAAAAAAAAATAGCTTGAGTCTCCATTTGTAAAGGCTTGTTTTTTTTGCGTGGTGACCTGATGTTTTTATTGATACAATTTTGGAATAGTTACAAAGCTTTGATCATGGGGCGTGGCTTGGCTGGACATGTGAGCAGTTGCAGGACAGATCAGCTCAGGGAGCAATAGCCTGTAAAAGTCTCCACTGGGCCCTAAATAGTAATAAAACCAGAGATAACATCTCCCTCTGAGCTCCTGTAACCATCAGTGCACAACAGAGGAGTTTTTTATGGCTGGGAAAGCAGGCAGAAGGCACCATGAAGTGACTGCAGGAGCAGACAGACAATCTCAAGATGGCACCGAGAAACTGAAGCTTTCCACATCCCCTGATGCTTCAGGCAAGTCTTCTTCCATGAATGCTGCAGTTAAACTAGTGAGTTATGCTAGGACAAACAGAGCAGCCCCCTTGAGTAATACAGTGCAGGCACAGATGAAGGGGATGGCTAATGGCTTCTCTGCTCTCCCAGGAGATTGTGACAATACAGATAACACTGACACCTCAGATAACAGCCTGCAGCTTTGGCCAGAGGTTAACCCCTTCAGCACTCTCTCAAACCAGCAGACAGAAGAGCCTACAATTAAGGATGTTTTCATGGTTGTTACACAGTATGGATCTGTCCTGTCCTCACTTAGTAATCAAATGGGTGAGATTAAGGAAGAACTTTCCTACATGAGACAGGGGCTGCAGAAAGTAACAGATCGCACCACAGCAGCTGAGAGGAGAATTGGTGATTTGGAGGATAAACAGCCTCAAATTATCAGTGACAATCGCAGACATGACCAACAGATCCTGGCATTGCTAGCTAAAACTGACGATCTGGAGAACAGACTCAGGCGGAATAATATAAGGGTAATTGGCATCCCTGAAAAAACCGAGAGCAATAACCCTACTGAGTATTTTGAGAAGTGGCTGCTCTCCCTGTTTGGGGCAGAACACCCGACCCCTCTATTTGCTGTGGAAAATAGCACAGAGTTCCTACTTGGCTGTTACCTGGAGCCCCGCCGCGGCCAGTCCTAATGAAGCTGCTCCACTATAAGGACCGTAACGGCATCCTTAAGGCAGCTCGTGATAAAGGGGACTTCTCCGTCAACGGCCAAAAGGTGTCCTTTTTCCCTGACTACTCCATTGAAGTGTCAAAACGCAGGGCACAATTTGTGGATGTGAAACGCCGGCTACCCCAGCTACAAATACCATACTCCATGCTTTACCCAGCGAAACTCAGAGTGCCCGCCCTGGGAGGGACCTCCTTTTTTGAAAATCCTAAGGAAGCACTCCCGTGGCTTGATCTAAATGAACAGCAACTTCGCCAGAACCCACAATGTTGAATGAAGACATATAACTTAAGTCATGTGCCATCAGAAGATATCTGATTGACTGTTTGGAGTCATAATTCTTACCAAGTAAACCACGGCCCAGTGGAAAATGGATATTCTGTCTATTATCCTAAAATGGCAGGCTCCCAAGAAACGTTTATTTTTCTCTTTTAGTAGGTTGCTCGCTTGCTTCATGTGCGGATGCGAGTTGGACTGGTACCCCCATCCATCTGGCTTTTCTGGATGGATCGCTATTTTTCTGTTTGTATCTTTTTGTAAGTTGTATGGTTATAGATTGTGCTGCGCAGTTCTGCCACCTGTATGGATTACAGTGATCTTGTATGGAAAAGGGGGTATTATCATAACCTTGTATTTGGGAACCGGAGTTATGTTAACGCTTGTCATACGTATCCTGTCCATCCCCTATGCGTTATATCCTAATGGCTAACCAAGTAAAATTCCTTTCTTGGAACGTGAGAGGGTTGGGAGACCCCTTAAAGAGGATGGCTGTCATGGAATATATACGGGGAAATTCACCAGCATTGGTATGTCTGCAGGAAACGCATCTAGAAAAAAGTAATATAGCGGCCCTGAAGCGCTCATGGATCAGGGATAGTTTTCATTCTACCTTTTCAAGTTACTCAAGGGGCGTCAGTATTTTAGTACATAGATCTATCCCTTTTGAATTGATATCCGTTAAGGTGGATGAGGGGGGCAGATTCATTGGGATTCATTGTAGAATATTCATCAAAGAATTATTACTAGTGGCAGTCTACATTCCCCCTCCCTATAATAATAATATTATGAAGGAAATTTTGCGTCATTCATAGACAAAGTACCGGGGGTCCCTGTGCTATGCATGGGAGATTTTAACAATATTGTACACCCATACTGGGATAGATTCAGATCAGACACAGCTACAGAGGCTACCCCCATAACTAAGTTTGGTGAGCTCCTATCAGAGTTATCCTTGACTGATATATGGCGTCTTAAATATCCCAAAACACAACAATTCTCCTGCTACTCTAAATCACATAACACCCTCTCCCGCATAGATTTAGTACTGGGAACAGAACACATTCTCCCTTTAGTGGAAAGGGTGGAATATTTACCTAGAGTACTGTCGGACCACTCACCCCTGATGATGAGCCTATGTCTTTTGCCCAGATTGGAAGCTACCCTTACTAGATGGTCCATGAATCCCTTTTGGTTGCAAATCATAGACACAAATTTGATTACATCAGCTCTTCAAAACTATTTTATAGAAAATAACGGCTCTGTGATGCAGAACTCACTATGGGACGCTATGAAGGACTGTCTGAGGGGAGTCCTGATACAAGCTAGAAATAGATCCAAGACTAAAACTAACCAATTAGGGTTAGACTCACGGAAAATAAATGTGTCCAATCAGGTACAGAGGAGGACCTAATGACCTGGAAAGAGGCGCAGGAGGCATACTCCACACACATTAGGGAGAAGGCCAGAATAAGCGACTATTTTCCCAAACACATTTTTATGAAGAAGGGGAAAAGGCAGGGCATTTACTGGCTATGATTGCAAGGGCTCAAATAGGGACATCCTTTATAGGCGCTTTAAAAAATAAGGAAGGTGCAATGGTTAATCAGCCAGATGAAATATCAAAAACTTTCAGAGAATTTTATCAAGACTTATACAAAACCAAAACAGGGTTTAGCAGAGAACAAATCCTGACTTATTTGGAGGGGATTGATCTTCCAGCTATCTCTAAAGCAGATAAAAAATACTTAAATAGTCCCCTGCAATTAGAGGAGTTACAAATGGCCACTGCTTCAATGGCCAATAATAAATCACCAGGGTTGGACAGGTTCCCTATGGAAATATACAAAAAATTTGGGGATATATTACTACCTCAATTGCTGTGCACCTTCCAGGAGGCAGCCAGGGAAGGCATTCTGCCCCTCTCAATGAGAGAAGCAGTTATCGTAGTGATACCCAAACCGGGTAAGGATCCATTGCTTCCCGAATCCTATAGGCCTATATCCCTGCTACCAACGGACATTAAAATTATAGCAAAAGTTCTGGCCTCCAGGTTAAATAACATAATATCTAATGTTATACATAGTGATCAATCGGGCTTTATGCCAGCTAGGTCTACAGCCGTTAATATCCGTAGACTATTTCTTAATCTTCAGCTGCCAGTGGATAATGCAGGAGACAGGGTTATTTGCTCGCTAGATGCTGCTAAATCATTTGATTCTATTGAATGGGAATATCTATGGGTAGTTTTGGAGAAATTTGGTATGGGTGCTGGATTTATTTCATGGATCAAGCTACTATATGAGAGGCCATTGGCACGATTAAGGGTAAATGGGCGACTTACTTCAGCCTTTGAACTGGGGAGGGGTACCCGGCAGGGCTGCCCGTTGTCCCCTTTACTGTTCGCACCGGCCATTGAACCACTAGCTGCGGCTATCAGGATGCACCCTGGCATAATGGGATTTCGCAGAGGGAATATAGAGGAGAAAATTGCGCTTTTTGCTGATGATGCACTACTATTTTTAGCGGAAGCCTCCAAAACATTATCTGTAGATATGGAGACAATCGAGAAGTTTGGGAAATTTTCGGGTTTGGCGATTAATTGGACTAAGTCAGTATTGCTTCCAATAGATAATGGGAACATTAATGCACCTCACTATACTGACTCGGGCTTAAAAGTGGTCAATGAATTTAAATATTTGGGTATTAATGTGTAACATACCTGGCGGCATCCTTGCATAGTGGTCCATCTCCCACTGTGCAAGAGCGCGCACTTGATCTCCAGTCCAGACTGCCACTCTTTCCATGTTGTCTGCTTTGCTTTGCTCTTGCTGTTTAGGTTGACGCCCGCTGAACTTCCTGTTTCTTGTAGCTGCTGCTGACACTCCCCTGATGCATCCTCAGCCTATTGCTGTCTGTTACCTGGTATTTAACCCAGCTCCTCCCTGGAATCCTTGCCTGAGCATCTTGTTCTGTCAGTTGGCTTCTGGTCGCTGACATGCCAGGTCCTGTCTATGTTTCCTGCCTTACGGTATCAGTTCCCGTGTCTGAACTGTGTCCTGTCTGTGCACTCTAGCCAGCTGTCTCTCTGCCTTCCTGGAGGCTGTATTTCCAGGCCTGTCTGAACACGCTCCTAGCCTGTTTGTCTCGCCCTCTGGGGGCCGCATACCCTGACTCGCTCCTGTATTTGTTGCAGTACAGTTCCTGTCTGAACTGTCTCCTAGCTTCCTACCTGTTTTGTCTTTATGTCTGTTTGTTCCCTTTTTCTGCAGTGTCTGAACCAGCGCTTGGTTTTACCTAGGCTCGTTCCTGCATTTTGTTGCAGTAACTGTTCTTGTCTGAACTGTCTCCTAGCTTCTTACCTGTTTTGTCTTTATGTCCGTTTGCTCCCTTTTTCTGTAGAGTCTGAACCTGCACCTAACTTCTACTCGCTGTCATTGTACTTCCGTTTGTGAGTTGGAGTCCTTTTGCTACTTCTTTGCAAGTACCTTGTGTGTATCTGGTTCTGCTTTTCTTTTCCAGTCTGTTCCATGTGAACAGAGCCCTATCCCTTTTGCTTTGTCTTTGTTTACCTCTTCGGCGATTTATCTCAGCCTTGTCCACCGCGTCTGCGGTTTCGCTCTGCTCAGCCCTGTCCACCGCGTCTGCGGTTTCGCTCTGCTCAGTCCTGTCCACCGCGTCTGCGGTGTCGCTCTGCTCAGCCCTGTCCGCCGCGTCTGCGGTTTCGCTCTGCTCAGCCCTGTCCGCCGCGTCTGCGGTTTCGCTCTGCTCAGCCCTGTCCGCCACGTCTGCGGTGTCGCTCTGCTCAGCCCTGTCCGCCGCGTCTGCGGTGTCGCTCTGCTCAGCCCTGTCCGCCGCGTCTGCGGTGTCGCTCTGCTCAGCCCTGCCCGCCGCGTCTGCGGTGTCGCTCTGCTCAGCCCTGTCCGCCGCGTCTGCGGTGTCGCTCTGCTCAGCCCTGTCCGCCGTGTCTGCGGTGTCGCTCTGCTCAGCCCTGTCTGCCGCGTCTGCGGTGTCGCTCTGCTCAGCCCTGTCCGCCGCGTCTGCGGTGTCGCTCTGCTCAGCCCTGTCCTCCGCGTCTGCGGTGTCGCTCTGCTCAGCCCTGTCCTCCGCGTCTGCGGTGTCGCTCTGCTCAGCCCTGTCCGCCGCGTCTGCAGTGTCGCTCTGCTCAGCCCTGTCCGCCGCGTCTGCGGTGTCGCTCTGCTCAGCCCTGTCCGCCGCGTCTGCAGTGTCGCTCTGCTCAGCCCTGTCCGCCACGTCTGCGGTGTCGCTCTGCTCACCCCTGTCTGCCGCGTCTGCGGTGTCGCTCTGCTCAGCCCTGTCCTCCGCGTCTGCGGTGTCGCTCTGCTCAGCCCTGTCCGCCGCGTCTGCAGTGTCGCTCTGCTCAGCCCTGTCCGCCGCGTCTGCGGTGTCGCTCTGCTCAGCCCTGTCCGCCGCGTCTGCAGTGTCGCTCTGCTCAGCCCTGTCCGCCGCGTCTGCGGTGTCGCTCTGCTCACCCCTGTCTGCCGCGTCTGCGGTGTCGCTCTGCTCAGCCCTGTCCGCCGCGTCTGCGGTGTCGCTCTGCTCAGCCCTGTCCGCCGCGTCTGCGGTGTCGCTCTGCTCAGCCCTGTCCGCCGCGTCTGCGGTGTCGCTCTGCTCAGCCCTGTCTGCGGTGTCGCTCTGCTCAGCCCTGTCCGCCACGTCTGCGGTGTCGCTCTGCTCAGCCCTGTCCGCCGAGTCTGCGGTTTCGCTCTGCTCAGCCCTGTCCGCCGCGTCTGCGGTTTCGCTCTGCTCAGCCCTGTCCGCCGCGTCTGCGGTTTCGCTCTGCTCAGCCATGTCCGCCGCGTCTGCGGTATCGCTCTGCTCAGCCCTGTCCGCCGCGTCTGCGGTTTCGCTCTGCTCAGCCCTGTCCACCGCGTCTGCGGCTCTGAACTCGTCTCCCAGTCTGTACTGGACCCTACCCAGCCTGCGCTCTAGCCTGCCTGTTCCTGTATTCACCGGTGTGGGTCAACAGCCGTGTCCGGAGTCTGACCTGGAGTAGACCCTGGTCCCTCTGCTGGGTTCCTCCCTGGTGCACTGGCGTCGTATGCCGTCGTGAGACCTTGGTCGGATTGAGCAGATACTTAGTTACGCCCCTCCAGGCACTCTCCGGTTCATGGCACAGTGGAACCACTAAACACGCACACGCCAGTCAGTCCGGGCGTGTGCATTACATAATGTAACATCTAAAGTCACTGACTATGAGAAACTAAACCTCAACCCAATACTAGCCAGATTCAAGTGTAAACTGGACACGTGGTCTAAATTGCCACTGTCAGTGGTGGACCGCACTAACTTGGTCAAGATGATCTGGATGCCACAATTGCTATATGTATTGCATAATTTTCCAACATGGATTCCCCAGAGATATTTCCTTAAAGCAAACAGCATGTTCAGGGACTTAATCTGGAGAAAACAAGCTCCAAGAATTAAACTAGAAACTTTGCAAAGAGATAAAACAAAGCTTTGATCACTTCCTAATGCATTTTTTTTGTTGAGTTGGAGCAACCAAAAACCTGCAGTTCTTGCATTTTTTGGAGGGGTTTACAGTTTTTACACATTGGGTCAATTACTTTTATATTTTCATAGAATAACTTTTCTGAACATGTTGATACCAAATATGTGTTTTTTTGTTTTTTTTTCCCTTTCATTTTAACTGGGTGATTCGAAATGTTAATTTTTTTACATTTTTAAAGCTTTTTTTTTCATTACTGTTTTCTTTATTTGTTAGGTCCCTTACAGGACTTGAACAGGCGATCATCTGATCACTTGTGCTACATACAGTAATACAGCAGTATTGTGTTATACAGTAAAAATCACTGTCTTCTGACACCCAACCACAGGCCGGACGTCACAGGAGAGATCACATACCAGGCATGAGGGCGTTTAGCCGGCTTCTGGCTGTCGTAACAACCCATCAGATCACTGTGATCATGTCATGCTTAAGTGCCGCTCTCAGAAACAGCGGCATTAAGCCGGGTATCAGCGGCAGTCAGCGGTCACGCCTAGTGCTGCTGATAGAGGATGATGCCATCTACATAATATAGCGACATCTGCCCAGTCTGGAGCGGGCTCTGCATCTGAAACCGCTCCAAAATCCCTGACACGCTCCATGACAAATATATTTATCATGGGGCATTAAAGGGTTAAAACGATATAGCGTACAGTACCCCGGAATACGCATAACTCTAACATTTAGCAGATTTAGCAATGCAGCTATGCCAGTTTGCCCCCATCTAATAACACATAAATATGGAAAAAATGGCCTCAGCTTCAGAGATTCACAACACGCAGATCATTTATAGATATATTCAACATATTTTATACTTGAATAAGTGGATAATAAAGTCAGATGTCTCTGAGTTGTCAGCAGATGCCGGGTCACATACCAGGCTGTTTATGGACTATATGAATGCTGCATGGGGCACGGACTGTCTATGGACTATATGAATGCTGCATGGGGCACGGACTGTCTATGGACTATATGAATGCTGCATGGGGCGCGGACTGTCTATGGACTATATGAATGCTGCATGGGGCACGGACTGTCTATGGACTATATGAATGCTGCATGGGGCGCGGACTGTCTATGGACTATATGAATGCTGCATGGGGCACGGACTGTCTATGGACTATATGAATGCTGCATGGGGCGCGGACTGTCTATGGACTATATGAATGCTGCATGGGGCGCGAACTGTCTATGGACTATATGAATGCTGCATGGGGCGCGGACTGTCTATGGACTATATGAATGCTGCATGAGGCGCGGACTGTCTATGGACTATATGAATGCTGCATGGGGCACGGACTGTCTATGGACTATATGAATGCTGCATGGGGCACGGACTGTCTATGGACTATATGAATGCTGCATGGGGCACGGACTGTCTATGGACTATATGAATGCTGCATGGGGCACGGACTGTCTATGGACTATATGAATGCTGCATGAGGCACGGACTTTCTATGGACTATATGAATGCTGCATGGGGCACGGACTGTCTATGGACTATATAAATGCTGCATGGGGCGCGGACTGTCTATGGACTATATGAATGCTGCATGGGGCACGGACTGTCTATGGACTATATGAATGCTGCATGAGGCACGGACTGTCTATGGACTATATGAATGCTGCATGGGGCACGGACTGTCTATGGACTATATGAATGCTGCATGGGACAAGGACTGTCTATGAACTATATGAATGCTGCATGGGGCACGGACTGTCTATGGACTATATGAATGCTGCATGGGACACGGACTGTCTATGGACTATATGAATGCTGCATGGGGCACGGACTGTCTATGGACTATATGAATGCTGCATGGGACACGGACTGGCTCTCTGCTCATAGATAGATTTATTAATTCTAAAGCAATCTTGTGCGACAAACTTAAGAACCCCTTCATTATCCAGTGTAATAGAAGCCTATGAGTATGTGATGTACAATGTAAGAAGCTGAAATATTTCATGGACTTTATACATTTCTCTGTATTACTATTACAGATGGCAATTTCCAACATGAGGTGTAAGTATTGACATTCTCACACATTTATATCATTTATACCTCGCGGTGTTCCCCCAGCGCCCTGCCCCGGTCTGTGCAGTGGGGGACTGAGGCTTTGCACAGAAGGCGCCATCTATTGATGTAATCGCGCCTATCGAGCTGAGTCTCAGACGCCCAAGGCAGGATGAATGGTGGAACAGGAACAGTAATATTGTGATGATGGTTGGGTGATGGGGAACAGAGCCGGCGCTCCCCAGGACTCGCGGCCGTGTGGTCAACCGCAATGGATGTAAAACCCTTGCACTCCAGTACAGCCGAAACCTGACAGATTAGATCTGATAATCGTGTAAGGAAATCTCTGTACAATAACGTTGGAAAGGAAGGGCTCATTCGCATGTATGTTTTTGTACCAGGTGCGCTGTCTGTATTTTTCTCTGGCCCTTATATTCTATGGAGCTAGTAACATGTCAGCTTTGGGGAGAATTGTGGACTAAACTCACCCATAGACTGACTACTAGGAGAAACTTCCACCAGCTTTTTTCCTTTTTTTGCATATAAGAGAAATGGATGACATACTGATGATAAAAATGGGCACACAAACCCAAAAAGAACAAAAAAGATGAAAATCAGATGCAAGCACACTAATGAAAACTAGCTGGTTTGGTTTTATGCAGATAAGAATAAAATGAAGTGTGAATACGGCCTAAAAATAAGTCATCCACTGCAAATGAGTGACTTTTATTAAATAATTCCGTAAATCTAATTCTAAACTGTTTTGTCTTTCAGCCACAGAACTAATTTACAGGTAAGAGTCTTTCCTCTCATTGTATAGTGGTGCAGTGCGCATGCACCACCTTGGCCACATCCTACCGGGCATCTCAGAGCCGGAGGTTCCAGCGGACGGATCCCCAGAATCAGTACCTTATTCCCTATACTGTGGAGAGAGGAGAACTAAGCAGGGACATATTTTTAATAGTTAAAATCAATTACCAGTGTTATACAAAAGTCCTAGTTTATTCCTTATTGAACGTACACATTGATATGTTTTTCTTGTGCTATAGATTGGACCCCCTGAAAATAATTCCTCAGGACCTGAGTAAAAACATTAAAGAGAAGTTCACAACAACGTAAGTGAAAAATGTAACGATCGAATATAAGTAAACCTTATAGATCACACAATGATATAGAGGTTTCCTTATCTCAGATGACTGATTCTTTTTATTCAGGCAGAGAATTTACATGTAAAGCATCGTGAAAATTAAAAATTTGGGGCTAAAACAATATTTTAGCAGAAGAAAACATAATTTTCATTTTCACATCCACATTTTAAAAAGTTTTGTAAAGCAACTATGAGTTCAACATGCTCAACACAGCCGTATATGAATTTCTTGATGGGTCTAATTTCCAAAAATGGGGTCACTTGTGGGGTTTTCTGCTGCTTTGATACCCCAGGGGCCCTGCAAATGAGACATTGTGTCTGCAATCTATTCCAGCCAAATGTCGTTTTTTCCGTTCCGTCCAAAAAGAACTTTTGACTACATGTGGGGTGTCAGCACACTCAGTAGAAAGTTGGCAAACCGTGGTATCCACTTTTTCATGTTACCTCTAGTAAAAGTGAAAAATTTGAGGCAAAAACAACATTATGAAAAAATTTTAAGTTTTCAATAGGACAATCTAATGTTATCCAATTCTGTGCAGTACCCTTGGGCTCAAAAAGCTTCCTATACCTCTGGATAATATCCTTGAGGGTTGTAGTTTCCAAAATGGAGTGACTTGTTTGGGTTTTCTGCTGTTTGGGCACCATAGGGGCCGTGCAAATGTGACATGGTGCCTGCAATCTATTTCAGCCAAATTTGTGTTCCAAAATTCAAATGGTGCCACTTCCCTTCTGAACCTGCATTTGTCCAAACTGAGGTTTCTTACCACATATGAGTATCAGTGCACTCAGAAGAAACTGTGTAATAAATTGTGAGGTCCATTTTCTTGTATTATCCATTGTGAAAGTGAAAAAATTGGGTCTAAAACTAAATTTTAGAGGAAAAATTAAGTTTCTTTTTTACATTTCACTTTGCATTAATTCCTGTGTTGCACCCGAAGGGTTAAAAAAAAATTTGACAGCTGTTTTGAAGTATTTGAGTTGTGCGGTTTTTAATATGGTATCACTTTTGGGGAGTTTCCAAAATGTAAAAGACTCAAAGTCCATTCAAATCTGAATAGGCTCCTAAAGGAACAGGTTTTGTTAATTTCTTGAAAAAATGAAAAGTTGCTGCTAAACTTTTAACCCTTCTAACATCCTATCAAAATAAAATGATGTTTGAAAAATGATGCAGATATAAAGTAGACATATGGGAAATGTTATTCATTAATTATTTTTTACAGCGTGACTAACTCGTTTAAGGATATAAGAATTAAAAGTTTGAAATTTGCGAAATTCTCTAAATTTTTACCAAAATTTCGATATTTTCACAAATAAAGGCAAAAAATATTGCCCTAAATTTACCACTACTGTATGTACAATGTGTCATGAACAAAACAGTCTCAGAATCACTAAGCTACATTGAAGCATTTCAGAGTTATTACCACAAAGTGACACTGGTCAGATTTCAGAAATTTGGCCTAGTCATTAGGGTTAAAATGGACTCGGTCACTAAGGTCAATGGGAACCAGGAGAAAACACACATGAGCCACTATTGTAGTATGGCTTCTTTAGAAAGAAGGGACGTATAGCTTCTGTAGTGATCTGAATACAGAGCTCAGCTGACAGTTTTCCCAGTGAACTCAAGCCAAATCTGCCCAGTTTCAAAGAAGATATGAATCCAATTATTAAAATTAAATCATTTTAACTTCCAATAATTTGTAAAAAAAAAATTATATATAAAAAACAGGTACTTTCAAAAATCAAAGTCAAATCTCAATTACAAGCTTGTATTATTATAGTAAGTTGTCTCTTTTAATAAATCGTGTCAAGATACTCTACTCCATTTCTATTGCACTTAATCCCTAGTAATAAAGTGCTGAAAAAGTGTTTTTTAATATAAATTAAATCCCCTTACTCAAAAATTCAGAGATAAAAAGTGCAAGTGCAAAAAAAGTTTTTCCTCTCTTTGTTGAAAGGTATGTAAATATAAATATATTGATGGGTATACAAATATATGAATTTCATGGATAAGGTGCTATGCATATGGAGGCAAATTCATTCAGTTCACAGGTAGCAGGCATAATGATTCTAAGGGGAGTACTTACAAGGCTCAATGTCTAGCTCCTGAAGATGAGACTGTGATTGGGGAGATTTATTAAAGGAGACAACTTACTATAATAATACAAGCTTGTAATTGAGATTTGACTTTGTGATTTTTGAAAGTACCTGTTTTTTATATATAAACTTTTTTTAATAAATTATTGGAAATAAAAACGATTTAATTTTAATAATTGCATTCATATCTTCCTTGAAACTGGGCTGATTCGGCTTGAGTTTAGTTGTTGATGTTGTATCCTGAATCGGAAGTTGTAATCTACTGACCTCCTTTTTGATATATTAGTTTTCTCAGTGAACAGGACTGAGCAGCCTGCAGTGTATTAGAATGTATGAAGGCTGCAGAAGACAAAATGCAAAACAACTGCAATATTGTTATTTGTTTGCTATCAGTGTTTACAATATTCACTTTGTGGTAAATAGTTAGGAAATCACCAGTAAATTAAATTAAATGTCTGGAATAATCATCTATTGTAAATTTAAAAAAGGGAAAAGATATAGACAAGATGGACCATTGAGTCTTTTCTGCCAATTATCTTCTAGGTCCTGGCAGCAGCGGGCAAACAGAATTTTAGCATTTAGGTTTGCACTATCATATACATTGGGTGAGTGCTATCCAATTGCATTAAAACCAATGTTATTCAATAGGGCAGTGGGGGGCGAAGTGACGAACGCAGCTGTGCCGAAACACGCATCGGGGTGTGCGCCAATGAGGAGTGTGCTATTATCCATAGTGGATGTAAGTAGTTGCTGTGCATTATATACATCAATGTTTTGGCTGTCTGCTTGGTTTCCTTTTGATGTCTTTGATATAGAGCGACATACTGATTTGCCCTTAATACATAACAGTGAGCTATGTGCTCGATATATATTCTCCTGGTATCTTATTGATTTATACTTTTTCTGTTCTATTTAAATCCACTACTACTTTATATGATTCAGCGATTGGCATTAATATGATATTACATAGTATTTAGTGGTATTCTGTTATATTTTTCAGGCACTTGCACTTTAATAATTATGGCACTTTATTTATGTATATACTATATAGCAGCCTACACTGATGGATTCTTGATAAGATCAGACATACCTTGTCTATACTTTGTGATATTTACCGCACCCCCTTCCCTAGTGCCCCTCTACCGCATTGTTCTTAATTTTCCCTGTGTTCTGTGATTTATCCCCTTTCTTGTCTAATTCAATAAAATATATTTTTTCACAGTTCAATTGGACCTTGTTTCGCAGTGTGTTTCTCTTGCTTTTCAGTTACCATGTTTACTTCGGTGGTCCGCTCTATTTCTTTATAGGTCCATGATTGGGTTAAGATAGAATACTTTACGATATACTTAATACCCGTTTGTTTCTCTCTTTCTCCTCCTATTATTTCATAAAAAAAAAAAACTTATGGTGCACTGATGGTACAGACTGATGAGTGAACAACAAATAGATTGAAATAGGATCCGGAGAACTGATAAAAATATGTATTTCTTGTATGCAAAAAAATAAATGAATGAGGCTTTAGTCTGACTTACCAGTAGGGTGCACTAAAAATAAATGACATCTTGCTGGAATCAAGGTCTCGGCCCCTACATCATGCTGCTCTCAGATTAAATAGTAACCACCTGCAGATGGATTCCATTTAACTGTGGAATGTATTGAATGTAAAATGTTGGCAATTAAAGTACCTAGAATGAAGGGGGAAGGAAGGAATTTAGCCAAATTTGTCATGGTCATTAATGTACATCGTAATAATTAATGGAATTAGTATATTTCAATATGAGATAAATTTTTTCCATATACAATAGGAAGCGGAACATACAGCTTCTAGAAATGAAGATTGAAGAGGAGAACATGGCCCTGAAAAACATTAGTCTGACTCTGTAAGTGGTGAGATTTATTGAGCTAATAAAAGCAAACGTTATAGATAACATAACAATATACATTCTAAGTCCATGTTCACATGTTCATTTTTGCTGCGTTTTTTTCTGCAGGCAAAACCTGCTCTCTTGGCAGTAAAGAAGCTGCTTACAAAAAGCAGGTGTTGCTGTGTTTTTCAGGATCCCAAAGTTCAGCTTTGCTTCCAGCACAGAAGGTCACCAATGCAAGACATATGTGAAACCAGACAATCATTTTTGGAAAAAAAAAAGGTCAATTTGATCAAATTATTTAGTGGAAAAAGATTTTTAAATCTGAAAAAATAGTGACTATTCTGAAGAAAAAAGTTCATATGGGTTCATGAAAAAATACACAATTACAAATGTAACAGTGGGTGGAGGTGAATAGATCAGGAATAGTTTACCTAAGATGTTGGCATAGCACTGAGTTTGTAGGACACTGTTTATTTTCACACTTTACTTTGAGTTGACCAGGTATTGTGCAATTTCACACCTTGGTCGGCCAATGTTTATTTTGCACACATCACTAATTGAATTAAAATGTACTAATCCTAACTGCCATTCTCAGGTGATGAATCATAAAATGTTAGAGTTGGAAGAGACCTCCAGGGTCACCATGTCCAAACCCGTGATCAAGACATTATGGGTTTAAACTTGGGAAAATAACAAAAATAAATGTGTTTCACATACTGCTCTACATGCTTTTTTTACTGAAAACACAGGGGTAAGTGAAGAGTCTCCGCAAGCTCAAAGAACACTGGATTTTGGCTGTTGGAGCTGAAAAGAGGACATCGGTAAACCAGGGGAGGAGTCCTGAGGAGATAATTTGCATATTCCCACTGCATTTTGGGGTAAGTGAAGAGTCTCCGCAAGCTCAAAGAACACTGGATTTTGGCTGTTGGAGCTGAAAAGAGGACATCGGTAAACCAGGGGAGGAGTCCTGAGGAGATAATTTGCATATTCCCACTGCATTTTGGGGTAAGTGAAGAGTCTCCGCAAGCTCAAAGAACACTGGATTTTGGCTGTTGGAGCTGAAAAGAGGACATCGGTAAACCAGGGGAGGAGTCCTGAGGAGATAATTTGCATATTCCCACTGCATTTTGGGGTAAGTGAAGAGTCTCCGCAAGCTCAAAGAACACTGGATTTTGGCTGTTGGAGCTGAAAAGAGGACATCGGTAAACCAGGGGAGGAGTCCTGAGGAGATAATTTGCATATTCCCACTGCATTTTGGGGTAAGTGAAGAGTCTCCGCAAGCTCAAAGAACACTGGATTTTGGCTGTTGGAGCTGAAAAGAGGACATCGGTAAACCAGGGGAGGAGTCCTAAGGAGATAATTTGCATATTCCCACTGCATTTTGGGGTAAGTGAAGAGTCTCCGCAAGCTCAAAGAACACTGGATTTTGGCTGTTGGAGCTGAAAAGAGGACATCGGTAAACCAGGGGAGGAGTCCTGAGGAGATAATTTGCATATTCCCACTGCATTTTGGGGTAAGTGAAGAGTCTCCGCAAGCTCAAAGAACACTGGATTTTGGCTGTTGGAGCTGAAAAGAGGACATCGGTAAACCAGGGGAGGAGTCCTGAGGAGATAATTTGCATATTCCCACTGCATTTTGGGGTAAGTGAAGAGTCTCCGCAAGCTCAAAGAACACTGGATTTTGGCTGTTGGAGCTGAAAAGAGGACATCGGTAAACCAGGGGAGGAGTCCTGAGGAGATAATTTGCATATTCCCACTGCATTTTGGGGTAAGTGAAGAGTCTCCGCGAGCTCAAAGAACACTGGATTTTGGCTGTTGGAGCTGAAAAGAGGACATCGGTAAACCAGGGGAGGAGTCCTGAGGAGATAATTTGCATATTCCCACTGCATTTTGGGGTAAGTGAAGAGTCTCCGCGAGCTCAAAGAACACTGGATTTTGGCTGTTGGAGCTGAAAAGAGGACATCGGTAAACCAGGGGAGGAGTCCTGAGGAGATAATTTGCATATTCCCACTGCATTTTGGGGTAAGTGAAGAGTCTCCGCAAGCTCAAAGAACACTGGATTTTGGCTGTTGGAGCTGAAAAGAGGACATCGGTAAACCAGGGGAGGAGTCCTGAGGAGATAATTTGCATATTCCCACTGCATTTTGGGGTAAGTGAAGAGTCTCCGCGAGCTCAAAGAACACTGGATTTTGGCTGTTGGAGCTGAAAAGAGGACATCGGTAAACCAGGGGAGGAGTCCTGAGGAGATAATTTGCATATTCCCACTGCATTTTGGGGTAAGTGAAGAGTCTCCGCAAGCTCAAAGAACACTGGATTTTGGCTGTTGGAGCTGAAAAGAGGACATCGGTAAACCAGGGGAGGAGTCCTGAGGAGATAATTTGCATATTCCCACTGCATTTTGGGGTAAGTGAAGAGTCTCCGCAAGCTCAAAGAACACTGGATTTTGGCTGTTGGAGCTGAAAAGAGGACATCGGTAAACCAGGGGAGGAGTCCTGAGTAGATAATTTGCATATTCCCACTGCATTTTGGGGTAAGTGAAGAGTCTCCGCAAGCTCAAAGAACACTGGATTTTGGCTGTTGGAGCTGAAAAGAGGACATCGGTAAACCAGGGGAGGAGTCCTGAGGAGATAATTTGCATATTCCCACTGCATTTTGGGGTAAGTGAAGAGTCTCCGCAAGCTCAAAGAACACTGGATTTTGGCTGTTGGAGCTGAAAAGAGGACATCGGTAAACCAGGGGAGGAGTCCTAAGGAGATAATTTGCATATTCCCACTGCATTTTGGGGTAAGTGAAGAGTCTCCGCAAGCTCAAAGAACACTGGATTTTGGCTGTTGGAGCTGAAAAGAGGACATCGGTAAACCAGGGGAGGAGTCCTGAGGAGATAATTTGCATATTCCCACTGCATTTTGGGGTAAGTGAAGAGTCTCTGCGAGCTCAAAGAACACTGGATTTTGGCTGTTGGAGCTGAAAAGAGGACATCGGTAAACCAGGGGAGGAGTCCTAAGGAGATAATTTGCATATTCCCACTGCATTTTGGGGTAAGTGAAGAGTCTCCGCAAGCTCAAAGAACACTGGATTTTGGCTGTTGGAGCTGAAAAGAGGACATCGGTAAACCAGGGGAGGAGTCCTGAGGAGATAATTTGCATATTCCCACTGCATTTTGGGGTAAGTGAAGAGTCTCTGCGAGCTCAAAGAACACTGGATTTTGGCTGTTGGAGCTGAAAAGAGGACATCGGTAAACCAGGGGAGGAGTCCTAAGGAGATAATTTGCATATTCCCACTGCATTTTGGGGTAAGTGAAGAGTCTCCGCAAGCTCAAAGAACACTGGATTTTGGCTGTTGGAGCTGAAAAGAGGACATCGGTAAACCAGGGGAGGAGTCCTGAGGAGATAATTTGCATATTCCCACTGCATTTTGGGGTAAGTGAAGAGTCTCCGCAAGCTCAAAGAACACTGGATTTTGGCTGTTGGAGCTGAAAAGAGGACATCGGTAAACCAGGGGAGGAGTCCTGAGGAGATAATTTGCATATTCCCACTGCATTTTGGACATCGGTAAACCGCGCGCCTACAGGCGCGCGCATTTTGAAGCTTTTTTTTTTTTTAAGCTTTTTTCACTGTTTTCAGAACATTAACAGTAAGAACATGGAAGAGTCCAGGAGCCATTTGGTGAGCTGCATATCCTGCTACATGTTCACAGACTTGCCAGTGGAAAAGCCAAACTTCACATGCCAGAAATGCAAGCTTGTGTCCCTGTTGGAGGAAAAGTTGCGAAATCTAGAAGAGAGGTTAACTACCTTGAAAATCATTAAGGAAGGTGAAGAGTTCTTAGACAGAGCAGAATTATCTCTTCATGATTCAGAAAGAGAAGAAATTCGAACTGCACCTGACGAAACAGAGGAATGGAAGCATGTGACCCAGAGAAGCAGGAGGATCGAGAGGCAGTCAGCACCCATACTGCTCAGGAACCAGTACCAGGCTCTCACGCAGGAGAACCATGAAGAAATACAGCAAAATAAGACTTTGCCAGCAATGAATAACCTTGTAAGCCCTCAGAATCCTCCTGGATGGAGAAAGAAGAATGTTGTGAAGAAAAAACGGAGAGTGGTGGTCATGGGGGATTCCCTGTTAAGAGGAACAGAGGCCGCTATCTGCAGACCAGACATAACCTCAAGAGAAATGTGCTGTCTTCCAGGAGCAAAAATTAAAGATGTGTCTGACAGGATATCAAGACTCTTCAGACCTACAGATCACTACCCATTCCTGCTAATACATGTGGGGACAAATGACACCGCAAGAAAGGACCTGGAAACCATCTGCAGTGACTTTGAAGACTTAGGCAAGAAAGTGAAAGAATTGGGAGCGCAGGTGGTCTTCTCATCCATCCTCCCAGTGGATGGCCATGGAACAATGAGGTGGAATAAGATTCTACAGGTGAACAACTGGCTACATCGATGGTGCCGTCAACAAGGATTTGGATTTCTGGATCACGGAATGAATTACATATACGATGGACTACTTGCTAGAGATGGGGTGCACCTTACGAAGACTGGAAAACATGTATTTGGAAGTCGCCTTGCTACACTCATCAGGAGAGCTTTAAACTAGAACAATGTGGGAAGGGAAGCAAAAGGCCAGAAAAAGCCATACAGCTGACAAATACTATTGAGATCTCTGCTACTGGAAGTGGAAAGGAAGAACAAAGACAAAACAATTTAAATAATAAAAATATGGGAGGAAGAGAAACCAACCACAAACTAAAATGTTTTTATACAAATGCACAAAGCATGGGCAACAAACAAGGAGAATTGGAACTACTAACGCAGGAAAAGGAATATGATGTTATTGGAATCACTGAAACTTGGTGGGACGATACACATGATTGGAATAAAAGGCTAAAAGGATACAACTTATTTGCAAGAAACAGACTTGATAAACGAGGAGGAGGTGTCGCATTGTATGTTAGAAAAGCGTATATCTGCACAGAGATTGAAGCTTCAGAGACTGGGAGTTCTGTGGAAACTGTTTGGGTAAGAATACAAGGAGAGAACAACGGAAAGGACACCATTGTAGGCATTTACTACAGGCCACCTGGGCAAGCTGAAGATATGGATGAACTCTTTATGTATCAAATGACCAAGTTCTCCAAAAAATATGACGTAGTGGTCATGGGAGATTTCAACTATCCAGACATTTGTTGGGAATCTCTCTCAAGTAAAACTAACAGGTCAAGCAAATTCTTATCCTCTCTTGCTGACAACTTTATCTTCCAAAAGGTAGGGGAGAAAACAAGGGGATCTGCTACTTTGGATCTAATCCTTATAAACAGGGAGGAAATGGTTGAGGAGGTAAAGGTGGCTGGGACGCTAGGAGGCAGCGATCATGCTATTATAGAATTTTGGATAACTAGAGGAGGAAGACATGTGAAGACTCAAACTTCAAGGTTAGATTTTAGAAAGGCAGATTTTAAGAGACTCAGAAAGAGAATAGGAGGGATCCAATGGCTGGATGTCCTTAAGGACAAAAATGTCCAGGAAGGATGGGAAATTTTTAAAAATGAGATTCTCAAAGCACAATCGTTAACAATCCCGAAAAGTAGGAAGAATGGGAAGCATTTAAGGAAACCAGGATGGACGAACACAGAACTTAAACACATGCTAAAAAGAAAGAAAGAAATGTTTATTAAATGGAAAGAGGGAGGCATATCTAAAGAAGATTATAATGCAGTCTGCAGATCCTGCAGGGCACGTATCAGGTTAGCTAAAGCTGACAATGAATTAAGGCTTGCAAGAGATGTCAAAAGCAATAAAAAAGGATTTTGGGGGTATGTCAAAAGTAAAAGAAAAGTCAAAGATGCTATAGGATTTTTACAGGATGAAAATGGAGAAATGGTAAGAGAGGATGTTGAGAAGGCCGAACTTTTTAATTCCTATTTTGCATCTGTTTTCTCTCAGAAAGAAAATGTAACATCAACTGATCTTCACTGTCCTTTTAGAGGAATAGAGGAATCCAAGTTATCTGTAAACAGAAAGATTGTGAGGGAATATTTAGCTAACATAAATGAGTTCAAGTCTCCAGGTCCAGATGAATTACACCCCAGAGTATTGAAGGAGATCATAGAAGAAATTTTAGTACCACTCTCCATAATCTTTGAAAATTCTTGGAGAACAGGAGAAGTCCCAGAAGACTGGAGAAGAGCAAATGTTGTTCCTATCTTCAAAAAGGGGAAGAAGGTGGACCCAGGGAACTATAGGCCGGTGAGTCTGACTTCTATACCAGGAAAGATCTTTGAACAAATTATTAAACAACATGTATGTAAGTACATGGATAAGAATGAAGTGATTAACCAGAGTCAGCATGGGTTTGTAACTAACAAGTCATGTCAGACTAACTTAATTTCCTTCTATGACAGAATCACTGACTGGGTGGATCAGGAAAATGCTGTAGATATAGTATATCTTGACTTCAGCAAAGCATTTGACAAAGTATCTCACACCATCCTTATTGAAAAAATGACCAAGTATGCAATGGACCAGGCAACTGTTAGGTGGATTCATAACTGGCTTAGTGATCGGACTCAAAGGGTGGTTGTAAATGGCTTCACATCCAGCTGGATGAATGTCTCAAGTGGGGTACCACAGGGCTCCGTCCTGGGACCTGTATTGTTCAACATCTTTATCAATGATTTAGATGAAGGAATTGAGGGTAAACTGATTAAATTTGCTGATGACACAAAGCTTGGAGGGATAGCTAATACTAGAGAAGAGAGAGAGAGGATTCAAAAAGACCTAAATAAACTGGAGCAGTGGGCAGCAACCAACAGAATGGTTTTTAACAGGGAAAAATGCAAAGTACTACATCTGAGCAATAAAAATGAAAAAAGCATATACAGAATGGGAGGAATAGAGCTAAGCAACAGTACATGTGAAAAAGACTTAGGTATACTAATCGATCATAGACTGAACATGAGTCAACAGTGTGATGCAGCAGCAAAAAAGGCAAATACAATTCTGGGATGTATTAACAGAAGCATACAGTCTAGATCACGTGAAGTCATTATCGGTCTTTGCTCCTCTTTGGTCAGACCTCATCTGGAATACTGTGTACAGTTTTGGGCACCACATTTTAAAAAAGACATAGACAAACTGGAGCAAGTTCAGAGAAGAGCGACCAGAATGGTGACTGGTCTGCAAACCATGTCCTATGAGGAACGGTTGCAGGATTTGGGAATGTTTAGCTTGCAAAAAAGAAGACTGAGAGGAGACTTAATAGCTGTCTACAAATATGTCAAGGGCTGTCACATTGTAGAAGGATCATCTTTATTCTCATTTGCACAAGGAAAGACTAGAAGCAATGGGATGAAACTAAATGGGAGGAGACACAGATTAGATATTAGAAAAAACTTTTTGACAGTTAGAGTGATTAATGAGTGGAACAGGCTGCCACGAGAGGTGGTGAGTTCCCCTTCAATGGACGTCTTCAAACAGAGGCTGGACAGACATCTGTCTGAGATGATTTAGTGAATCCTGCTTTGAGCAGGGGGTTGGACCAGATGACCCAGGAGGTCCCTTCCAACTCTACCATTCTATGATTCTATGATTCTATGAAAACCTGATTCCTGCGTTTTGCTGCGTTTTTGAACTTACTCATTGCTTTCTTTGGGGGAAAAACACTGAAAGAAGTGACATACTGCAGTTTTCAAAAACGCAACAGTTTTTCAATTCAGTCAGGAAAAAAAACAATGTGTGTGCATGAGATTTCTGAAATCTCAGCTTTTGCTGGTACTGTTACACGCAGCTTAGATTTTGCATAAATTTGCTGAAAAAAATGCAGAAAAAACAAAACATGTGAACATAGCCTTACGGGTTTCCTCTACACTCGCACTATGGACTGTAACTTAGTGTAAAGTTTAACCAAGCAACGCACTAAGTTATATGGAAACTATGAGAATTTGACCGAGCGAAACAATAGTTATTGTCAAGGTTCAATGAAAAAACCCGCCGACTATGCAGGGACTACAGCACAGCTCTGTGTAGGTGATTGGGACAGTACTGCACCTAAGGCCACGTTCATACGTTCAGTATTTTACATCAGTATTTGTAAGCCAGAATCAGAGAGTGGAACAATCGGAGGAAAAGTATAATACAAACGCGTCACCACTTCTGTATTCTGTCACCCACTACTAGTCTTGGCTTACAACTACTGATGTAAAATACTGACCAAATACTGAACGTGTGAATGTGGCCTAATACAGACATGGCTGAAAGCACAGTGTTACATAGAATAACTGAGGGGATGAAGCACTAAACCAGCACTGCGGACCCTTCACTCTCAGGAACAGTAGTACTGGTAGTCGGACCCCCACCAAGTTAGAAAGTGGAGTCGTCCCCAGATTTGGTCTTAGAGTAAAATTATATATTAATGAATATCAATATTACTCACTTATACGGTGGTTATAAGACACACACAGGACTAGTGAATGCCTAGATGTAAACACATTAAAGGGAATCTGCCACCAGGTTATTGCTGCCCCATCTCAGAGCAGCATGATGTAGGGGCAGAGACCCTGATTCCTGAGATGTATCACTTACTGGGTTATTTACAGCAGTTTTGATAAAATCACTGCTTTATCTGTTGCAGATATACCAGTTCTCTGAATGCTGAGCTCAGAGTAACTCCACCCCCACCAGTGACAGCTTTCTGCCTATGCACAGTGTACACAGAAAACTGCCAATCTGTAGTGAGGGCGGGGTTATACAGATATTATCAATATGGAGGACTACATGGAGGGAGGTTTACTAGTCCTTTACTATTAATCTACTGCTGATAAAACAGCAAGCAGCCCAGTAAGTGACATATTACTGGATTTAGAGCAAAAAATCTGGTGACAGATTCCCTTTAAATCAGAAGTATGTATTGTAATATAGTATATAATGCGTGAGTCATGATACGAGGCCTAATGTATGAAAACTGCTTTCTGTTACATTCCTGAAAAAAAAAAGAAGAAAAAGAGATGGCTTTGCTGGTGCCCAGCCATCTAGTACGTACTGTATTTTTCAGATTATAAGACTCACTTTTCCCCCCTTAAATTTGGGGGGAAATGGGGGTGTGCCTTATAATCCAAATGTAGTTACCGGGGTGGGGGGCGGCTGCTGTGGAGCAGGTTCCCAGAAGGCACAGTCGCTGCTGCAGGAAGCTGGCGGCGGTGTCAGAAGTGAATTTGGGGAAAAATGGCCGCCAGAGGAGGCACATGCACAGAGTGGGATCTCGTCTCCTGAGATCTCAATCTGCACATGTGTCGCCTTTGGCGGCCATTTTCCCAAAGTCCACCAGAGTGAAAAGGATGGGAAGTGCGGGGACTCCGCTGACATTTTGTCATTTTGTGAAAACCCGAGGCCCGCCGCACCCTCGCATCACTGAACACCCCCTCCTCCCGGCCGGGGGCCCACAGCATCGCCCCACTTCTGACACCGCCGCCAGCTTCCTGCAGCAGTGACCCTGCCTCCTATGACCCCGCTTCTCCACAGCCGTCCTCCCCTGGTAAGCTACAGTAAAAGTGGACTATAAGACGCACCACCATTTTATTAAAAAAGATAATATTTATTTTCCTCCCCAAAATTTGGGATGCGTCTTATAATATACTGTGTTTTGCTGACTATATCAGAGAACATAGTATTATAAAGTATTATATGTAAAGGAGGATGCAAGGGCCCCGAGGGCGGGACGGTTTTGGTCTAGTGCATATATTCTCTGCCTAGTGCCGCCTAGTGCGCCAATATTATCAAGATCAATTTATTCAGCAGCGCAGCCCAATTTAACGGGATTTATTCTTGGGATACAATATCATCCGGTCGGTGACAGTCTGAAAAAAATCTGACTACAGCATGCTGCGTATGTAAAAAAAAAAAAAAAAGCCACTGACCCACCCCCTCAAAAAAAGGTAAAGTGAAGAATAACACCACAGGAAAGATGCACCGTTTGGAGGATTTTAAAGGAAACCTGTCATGTCCCCAAATGCTATTAGCCTGTAGATATAAGGTAAATGTGCAGGTTCAGGGCTCACTCACATGAGCGTATATAACACGGCCGAGTGCCGTGTGATACAACATTGCATAGAACTCGGACCGGTGTTATTCCCTGGTACAGCTCAGATCTGCGATGATCTTCTCATGCCGATTCAGTGCGAGAAAACAATAGCATCATTCTGCAACTGCATCCGAGAATCAGATCGCAATCACCCATACAAGTCTATGGGTGCAAAACAACGGACTGCACTCAGATGTCATCCAAATGCAGTGCGATTACCACGGATGCCTGCAATGGAGGAGCCACCAGCTTTCAGTCATAGAGGAGTGTCTGGCACAGCTTCAGTCACCACTCAGTACACAGAGAGCGGCGGATGTAACCACACCCCGGCACTGACTGACAGCCGGCTACGCACTGATGCACTTCTGAGCGACCGGTCAGTCAGTGCTGGGGTGCGGTTACAGCCGCCACTTTCAGTGCTGTGAGCCGTGACTGTAACTCCCCCAGGCACGCTTGAATGACTGAAGAAATAAAGTTGATTTTCTCCATGTGACACACTTTCAGTATAGCGGCCGGGCACCTTCATAACGCAATTAACCTGCAGATTAATCCGATATCTGCAGGTAATAGCGTTATAAGACCTCACAGTATAGTCCGAAAAATACTGTCTGCACATGATACACCGTATATCTACTACACAGATACAGTAGTTGCCATTTACTGGGTGTCGCTCATGTATCATATTTTATTGTAAAAAGATGGCAAAGCGTTTTTATGGGATATAAACATTATAGGAATTGTTATTTGACTTGTAAGAAGAAAAGAAAAATGAGCCAATATCTTAATATGACGTCCGTACAAATATATCAGATATTATATCTATTAAACATATAGATAAAGTCATCTCACCGCTGGTGGTGAGGATTCCCAGATCGCAGGAACATCTGTCAGGAGACACAGACTTTTACAAATCCAAAATTTCAGTCGAGCAAAGCAAAGATAATGCCATAAAACTTGACATTTATTCCATCATGGATAAAATATGGTATTAAATACAGGAGATAATTGATTACTGCAGTAGATAGGTGACAAACCATTTTGGATTTTGGTTTCATTATAAATTTTGCCCCATTTGGCTTTTACAGGCGCTTTGTTTCCCTGCACATTCAACTTTGATGTGATCTGTGATCATCAATTAGCTGAGAGGAGCTAAAAAAGACAGATACATTTGCAAACTCTCCCATTGCATTGGACCATTAGAACAAGTTCACTGACAGATTTTCAGTTAACTCATTATGCAGCCAGCAATAGATATTGCAACACAGAATCTATAGAAGGCAAACTGTGCAAATGCTTTAATGACACCCAATTAGAAACATGATTTTTAGCCACAAATAGATAAATTCAAATAAGATAATAAATTGGCCCCAAAGGTGGACGACCCCTTTAACCTCTTACTGAGGCACATCACATTAGATGCTCCAATTCTGGTGCTTTGCCCGGCTCTTCCTGATTGCCCTGGTACGGTGGCAATCGGGGTAATGGTTTTTGAAGTTGATGTCAGCTGTCTAATGTCTGCTGGCATAAACCCCTGAGGTTAATAATGGAGAGGCGCCTATCAGATACCCCCATTATTAACCCAGTATGTTAATAAAAAAAAACACACTGTTTTATTTTAAAAAACACCCCCCGACCAACAATAGCCCTGTTTCACCAATTAATTAAAAAAAAAAAAAGAAGCAAAACAAAGCATCCAGTCAAGGGATTCTGATATAGTCCACCGAATCCGAAGTAGTCCACAAATGGTAACCTGAAAGACATAAAAATAATAAAGAAATAATAAAGAAATAAAAATAATAAACAGTCCATTCACCAATTTATTTAAAAAATAATCCCCGCAGGTCTGATGTAATTCATGCCGCTCCCACGACGTCCACCGATTCTATACTGCAACCTATGAAGCGTCATAGGTCACTGCCCGTCATGACTCACGAGCAATGACGTCTTGTGAGTGATGACCGGGAGGGATCAGATCTGCATTATATACTGTATGTATTGTGGTTCTTTTATTGTGAGTTGGAAAGTTGCTTTAACCCGATGATGACGGCATGTGGTGGCATCAGGAGCACAGAGCGGCTCAGAAACTGGACCAGGTAGATACTTGCTGCGTTTCACAGCCGTCATCGGCCTATAACAGCTGCAGCGGAGTCAGCTGCACCTGCGGCTGTTTACTTATTTAACCCCTTACCAACATGGTAATTTTCCGTTTTTGCGTTTTTTTTCCCCCCTACTTCAAAGTCATAACTTTTTTTACTTTTCCATCGACAGCCATATCAGGGCTTGTTTTTTGCGGGACGACTTGTATTTTTGAATAACACTATTCAATTTATCATGTGATGTGTGGGCAGCACGGTGGCTCAGTGGTTAGCACTGCAGCCTTGCAGCACTGGGGTCCTGGGTTCAAATCCCACCAAGCGTGGCACATGTTAAGGAGCTGAAACTCCCAAACCCTTCATCCAATTTTAATGTGGATACCCTCAAATGAAAGCTGAAAGTCTGAACTTCAACTGCATCTGAATTGTTTTGTTTAAAATTCATTGTGGTAATGTCTAGAACCAAAATTAGAAAAATGTTGTCTCTGTCCAAATATATATGGACCTAACTGTATATAGTAAAAATGACCCTGCAATATGATTCTCCAGGTCAGTATGATTATGGAGACACCAAACATGCATAAAAAAATTGCAAATTTGGGGGGAAAAATATTCTGCTTGTGTCGTCATTTTCCGAGACTTGTTTTTAAAACTATATAAAAAATAAAAAGTTTCAAATCCATCCCCCTTTAAATATTTCAAAAGTAAAGGAAAAAAAAGAACATTTGATATTAAGTGTCCATAAAATTCTGATCTATCAAGATATAAAATGATTTTAACCACACGTAAAACACCAAAAAGTCGTCAAAACTAAAGAATATAACTTTGGATGCTGTAACACCCACAAAAAATACACTAAAAATAAAATAAAATGTCGTATGAGCACTAAAATGGTCTCCATAAAAATGGAAGCTTAGGTCTCTGCAAGTCTCAGAAAATGGTGTCACAAACCAATTTTTTTTATTTACAAAGTTTTAAATGATTTTTTACCACTAAATTCTAAAAAAAATCTTTATAAGTTTGGTATCACCGTACTCTGACCTAAAGAATAATACTGCCGGCCATTTTTACCAAATAATACATGTCATAATGAACTGTCTTTTTTCACCATTTTACCACTTTTGGACTTTTTTTTCTGTTTTTCAGTACATTATATGGTAAAGTGATTGTTGTCCATCAAAACTAGAATTCGATCTGCTAATTCGAGTCCTGAAATTACTGTAAACCAAAAATGAAAAGGATATGGATCTTGGAAGAAGGGGAGTAAAAATTGAAGGTTCCAAAATGGAAAATTTCCCAGTCATTAAAGCATTAAATAAGTCTGAGATAGACGTATATCAGAAGTATATAATAACCATGAGGTCTATTTATGCCTCCTGCCTTCTAGGTTTCTTCTGTCCATATACAGTGAGCGCCCTCTAGTGGTAGTGACTCGCCCCCTGGGCCTGTGCTGGGAACCCGGAACCGGGCCTGTTGTAGGATGCTGGGGGTTGTAGTCTCCGTGTGGCGGTGACCCGGTCCGTGGCTCAGGGCGGTCAAACCAGTGGCAGTCTATTGGTATTGTAATTGTCCGACTACGCCACCCGTGGATTGCGGTCAGTGGGGACCGCCGCTGCGCTGCAGACCGCTGAGGCCGATGTTATATGCGCAGCCAAGAATGGGATGACTCCCCACGGGAGAAGTATTGCCTCAGGGCAGCTGGAGTGAATGATGGTAGTGATGGTGGGAGCGTCCCAGTACTAATGGTGCTGGTGCGGCGATGAAACACAGAGACGTGTGGTTGCAGTTCAGGGTCTTTACTGATGTTATAAGGCAGACCCTCCCGGGAGTACTGGCTAGTATAAGGGGCCTGGTCAGTCTGTGAGCAAGCAGGATCTCCCCTGGCCAGGCGGAGTTGTAGGCCTCCCCGTCTATCTGCACTCTTCCTGGCTACCTTGCTGTAAGCGGTTACAAGTAGTCCACGTCCCTGAGTATACCGTGTGGTGCTCACCCGTATGGCTGGTGACTTGGGGCCTTCTGTTAGCCTCCGCTCCTGGATGGCAGCGCTGGTCCCTTCTTTGTGACTGAGCCTCCGGGCTTCTATGGCCAGAGGACCTGGAATCCCCTGCCGGCTGGTTTCTGCTGCTGGGTATATATCAGTCCCCACAGCCTTGGACTCCTGTGTCCGGTTTTAGTGTCCTCAGCCAGGGCGAGCTATATCTCTGCTCACAGCCCCTGGTCTTCTGCTTCTGCTCCTACAGAGCTCCTGTTCTCACTTTCCCTGTGTCTGCTGTCCTCCAGACCAGACTGCATCTCTGTCTGGGACTTCACTCCCTAATCCCGCCCCAGACCCAGTTTATAAGGGCAGATTCCTCCCCTCCCAGGTCTGGGTGGGCCGTGTTGCATGCTTAGGGCTCCTGACCAGAGAAACCTCCCACTTGCTCTCAGACATAATATTTCTATTACTGTGGCAACCAGACCCCTGGGGTGCCCCAGTAGCTTCACGTAGACAAAATTGTATAATTTGTGTGATGTTGGCAAAGTATTTTGGATGGAGGCCAAGGGGCAGAATTTGTTCACTAATGCTTTTCAAATTGCTGATATTTCTATACTTACATATGAGCTGATGATGATAATTATGTTCCATGTACAACAGGAAAGAAATCAAACAAGTGTTACTCGAGAGATTAGAAAAGGAAAAGAAAGAGCTAGATGACATAGAGAAATCTCTGTAAGTGCTTTTATTCAGGTAGAAATTATATAACCCTGTCTGTACATAGTATATAGTCATTTCTCAGTTTAGGAGGTTTATAGGACACAAATTAGTTTAATTTTATTTATTTGACTGTTTAAAATGGTAACAGGAGAAATAGACCATGGCTCTGCATTTTTATATGGCTCCATTAGAAAGACATGAGTTACATTTATAAGTATGTATGCTTTCTATAGCATATCTCCTGTCTAGGATGCCGGATTTGGGAAGATGTCCCAGGAGGTCGGCACATGTCCTATCTGTATCCTCATAGATAAGGTTGAATAGAATAGTGGAGCAGAGAGCCGTCAGCTCCCTGCACCACCACACGGCCTATGCTCTCCACGCCTTCTAAGGTCTGGTGCAGAAGACATAGTGATGTCACTAGATCATGCGTGCAGCGCCCAGCCTCATACAGCATAGAATAGAGCTTGTAGATTCACACTTATCATGGGGACAAGGCATTGTGAGTTTTTTTTAGCCATTGCACTATTCTGAGTGTCGTGGGGTGGGCACTGGGGAGGGCATTTTGAGGCATTGTACTGAGTGTGAAGGAGCCCCTTGGGGCATTATACTGTGGGGGAATCATAGTCCGAGGGGGCAACATACTGTGTGGGACTGCAACTTTTTGGAGCATCATGTGTAGGTGCATTGTAGTGTGTGTGTGTTGGGGGTATTATCCTATGGGTGTGAATGCATCTCTGGGCTATCATACTGTATGGAGGGGCATCGTGGTGGTGTCATACTGTAGAAGTTTTATACTGTGGGAGTGGGGCATATACGGGGGTCTTCTACTATGATAGAAGACTAAGTACCCTCACTACACATGACCTTCGTTTCGGTCTTTCAAAGTTACATTAAATGGGAGTATACTCGGGACTACAGAGCAGGAAAAGGACTTGGGTATTCTGGTTACAAGTAAGCTGAGCAGTAGAACTCAATGTCAAGCAGCAGCTGCAAAAGCAAACAAGATTTTAGGGTGTATAAAAAGACAAAATCCTGTGATCGTTACGTACTGTTTCCCCTTTATAAATCACTGGTGAGGCCACATCTGGAATAAAGGATCCAGTTTTGGGCTCCACGTTTTAAAAAGGATATTCAGAAGTAAGAGTCTGATCAAAGGCGGGTAACTAGATTATTACAAGGAATGGAAGGCCTCTCATATGATGAGAGGTTGAAAAAGTTGGGTTTGTTTAGATTAGAAAAAAGACACATCAGAGGGGATCTCATTTATAAATATTACTGTGCTCGATGCAAAGGACTGGCATACAACTTCCTTCCAAAGACCATACTAAGGACCAGGGTGCACTCATTACAGGTGGAAGAAAGGCGATTCCAGCACTTAAACAGGAAGGGTTCTTTACAGTCAGAGCAGTAAGACTGTGGAATGCCGACCACAAGAGGTAGTAATAGCCGACACTATAACAGCTGTTAAAAAAGGGCTGTATGATTTCTTCAGTACACATAACATTGTGGGTTGTAGATAATTTAGTGAAAAAACGTATAATTGGTGGAGAAAGGTTGAATTTGATGGACCTAGATCTCATTTCAACCTATGGAATAAATGGCCCTCACATGTAAACACGAGTGCAGATGAAAGAGAAAGTAATTCCCTAAAATCATTCTCATCCCTTCTTTAATTCGTAACATTATAGTTGAAAAGAAAACCCAAAATGTCACTTTTTTTATTGTAGATTTTGAACTTACGCACCAAGTACACCCAGTGGGCGCATTACTCAGCTCCGTGACTAATTCTAACTTTAAGAAACAGTTACTTTAATAAATAGAAGAAAAAACTGGATCGGAGTTATATTAAGAAAGAAAAACTAAGGCTCGGATACTTAAAGACCGGTGTTTTTCGGTCTGGTCTTGATTAGGGACGTGGTGGTGTCAGACGCTCCTGACCCATGACGAGGTGTCTGCCTCTTCATGAATCGGGCATCTGACGAGTGGCATGCAACATTTTGGGAGAAAATTATATCAAAACGCCAAAAGCTGCTAAATATTTGCGCAACTCCAAGTTGTACTAAAATTTTACAATTTATCCCAGAATTCTGGTTAAATTGCTTTGATAAATTCGGGTCTTAGACTGTATCAAAAACTAAAGGGTCCAGTAATAAAAGACATTACTTAACCGTCCATCATCCTGAGCTGATGAAAGAAGCTGTAGGGAGAGGAAGCTGCCATTAGATAGGGTGTAGTGTGACTGCAGGGGGCGCCACTGAGTGGTGCGATCTCTCCGATATGTCACCTATGTCAGATCATTGTGGCTCTGAGGTCGCTGTCATACATTGGCTGCTGTGAAATATTTATCACTACTTTTCTTTTACAACAGAAGGATCCACAAAATCACAGAAAGACTTTTCGGGCCATCTATTCCTGAAAATAGTATGGAGAGTTCATCCATTGAAACCATCCAGTACGTATGTTATTTTTGGAAATATAATACTATATGACCTGCGTGATATATAAGGTAGTGTTTCCGCTTGACCCAGTAGTGGAGTACAGTACTTGTAGCGACCCTGCTATTTATTGCTCATACTCGCGGGTCCAGGGCTTTCTATCACTCACTAGTTATCCAGTAGTTGCTTTACACCACAGGCGATCCACCTGGCTGACTAGTGGCTCAGCTTAATAATAGCATACCTGGTTTCTCAGGAATTGCTAATAAAGGGCCTGCTTTGTAAAAAAACACTTCTAAAGTGAGTAATAATGACTAGAATATATTATTCATATGGAATATAAACTCTTCTATATCGATCAATTTGGTTCCTTTATCTCAGCGGTAGACAGTTATATTCCCCAAGGGTCTACACGAGAGACCATTCACTGTTGCGGAGGGTTAAACCAATAGGCTGAAATTAATTCTGCTTATAACTATTATTTAGGGTCAGCGTTACGGGGGTCAAACATCTGTAGCCACTCCATGGCGCAGTTGCCAACATTATTTATTCTCATCCCTTCCATAACCCATACCAGTCACATTTATGTGGTTTTCCAATATATAAAAAATTGTCTGAACAAGAGAAATCCCACAAGGACAGTGATTAGCTGCAGCGGTCACATGGGTAGTCGCTAACTTCAGTGCGGTACTGCAGGATTTATCATGTGAGAAATGGCTCTATTATTATTTTATACAATTTTCTCCATTTTGGTCCAATTATACAAATTCTGAGCGGTCTTCTGTTTGCTTATGGGGCTGTCCAGTTGGGAAATGCGTTGAGTAATTTGGTTACAATATGTTTAGCGCTGATTGGGGCTTTGTCTTTTAGGCTACAATAATTTTTAATGCCATATATGAGAACTTACTCTCTACTGTTTGGATTTCTATCTGTGTCCTGATATGCTCCTTCTGTAATTTGACTTCACAACTGTGACCTGTTCCCCTATGCAAAAGATTGTTTGGGTCCATTGGGATAATTCGGGCCAGTCTATGAGCAGGGACGCCATCTGGGTTTTCTAGGGTGCCAACCTCTACGGTTAGGTAGGATATGTATTAGTGTATTAGGGTCAGTTTGGGACCCCACATCGTCAGATGTTACACTTGTAGTTTCCATAAGGGATTACTACCGGCCCCCGGATCATTTTGTTAGTGCTGTGTTGGTTTTAAGTATTGCTCTTTTTAATGAATATCTAATAAAGTATGATTTTATTGGTATATTTTCCCTGTGAATATTGATCCTAATCCGCACTGTTACCTGCACATTTACATGAGATTATATATGTTTTATGTATTGTAGAAGCAAAACCACCGAAAATGATGAAAAGGGGAAGACCACCACCCTGATCATGTAAGAGCAGAGATTACTGAGCAAACCTTCTAGATGACATAAGGATAGAGATGATTCCTTTCTTTTATATATATCTGACACAGATAGCGGCCATTTATTGGTCACGCATCTTATATGCCGGATTTCTAAGAGGTTTTGGATGAGTTTTTTCCCTGATGCGTTCTTTGCTGCCTTCTGATTGGACACTGCCATGTTTGGAGAAGTTTCCTTTTGGATCCTCTTCAAAGAAATGACATGCAATTTGTTTTTCTAAACGTCTTCAGAGAAAAAAAAGATATAAAAAGAGTGGCTTTCCCATAGAAATGAACTTGAATTGCTTTCCATGAGTTTCTGAAATAATTTTTGAGGTGAATTTTGGAGAGGATTTTCTTAAAAAGAAACCTTCGAAAAAATGTTATGTGCACATAGTCTTCGTGATGCAACCAATTTTTAGTTTAGGCTACGTGCACACGTTGCGTTTTTGTTGCGTTTTTTCCCACAGGCAAAACCTGCTCTCTTAGCAGTAAAGAAGATACTTACAAAAAGCAGGTTTTCCTGATTTTTTTCTGCATTTTTATTGCTGCGTTTTTCTTGTCTCTTCTGCATGTTGATAGAGTTTAGTGGCCCAAAAAAAACATGATTTAACTTCCTTAGGTGTTTGCACAAAAAATGCAGCACTTACCCATTGTTTCCTATGGGTGAAAAAACGCTGAAAGAAGTGACATGCTGCAGTTTGCAAAAGCACAGCAGTTTTCCAAATCAGTCAGTAGTTTTTCTAAAAACCATAAATACATAAAAAGTTTTGAAAAACGTGTAACTTTTTTAGGGAATGGAATTAAATCAACAGTAATTTCACCATTGCTTATTGGGATTTATAGTCACAGCATTCCCCGTTCAGTATATATTACATGATAACATTATTCTACAAGTCAAGTAAAAATAGGCTGAGTTCACACGATGCGTTTTTAATGCGTTTTCGCGGCGTTTTTGCAGTTGCGTAAACGCCGCGGAAACGCATTAAAAACGCATGGTAGAAGGGCACCAATGTTCCCCAATTGAAATCCGCATGTGCTGTGCCCATGATGCGGATTTTTCCGCAGCGTAAACGCAGCGCTCAAAAATCCGCAGCATGTCAATTAATTTTGCGGAAACGCTGCATTTTTGGCGCCATTGACTTGCATTAGACCGCATGGAATCCGCATCACTGTATATGTTGATGCGCTTTTCATGGGGTCTAATGTGCAGATGGTACCCGGGTGTGGATGAGAGGACTCTCATCCAGACCCAGGTACCATTAAAAAAAAAAGAATAAAATAAAAAATATATATATACTCACCTTCTGACGGCCCGCGCTGCGTCCTGCTGGCTTCCCGCGCACTTAGCGGTTGAATGAAGAAGGACCTTCGCTGAAAACAGAGTCATGTGACGGGTCACGTGACGCTGACGTCGGCAGGTCTTTCAATTCAAAGTTGCCAGCAGCCGGGACGGTGAAGCAAGACAGCGCGGGCCATCCGAGGGTAAAGTATACATTTATTTTTTATTTTTACCACTCTCTCGGGTCACACTATATAAATCCATGCCGGTTGCATGGATTTATATAGTGTGACCTAGTTGTCAAGCACTTTCCAAGTGATGCTAAAATCGCCTGGAAAGCGCTTGTCAATCCACATGCGGAAACGCATGTGGCAACGCATGTGAATCCGCATGTATTCCGCAGGAAAAACGCATGCACAATCTGCATGCGTTTTTTCTGCCAGGGAGATGCAGAAATGATGCAGAAATTTTCTGCTTCATTTCTGCATCGTGTGCACATACCCTTACACTCACAAGACTTATTGTTTTGTTTTACAAACTAATATGCACTTCTGAAGTCACATTGTATGTGATTTGTTTTATAATTCATATAGCATATATACTGTATTTTCTGGACTATAAGATGTATTTTTTTAGCAAGAACAAAATTATGCGTAACCCTTTCACGGCATGCACCGCACATCTACAGTGCATGGCGTGTCTCCCAGTGTGCAGTATTAACTGCATATAGTAAAAACCACGCTCTCTTTTGAAGCCACACCTCAGAGCATGGAGGTCTTCATTGGAGCCCTGCGATCACGTTACAGAGGAGCTGATTGGCGCATATAATGACGCGCCACCATGCCGACATGCTATTAATGCCGCTGTCAGAGTGTAACAGCGGCATTTAATAGGGTGACAGGCTCAGAGGTAGGTTTTGGCTGTGTGTCACAGCCATTATCTGTCGGGTATGGGGCGGGTTCACCCCTACACCCGCTACCGACTTGCACCATACATTTATAGTGGATGTCGGTAAAGAGTTAATCAATGGCAGTTTTATTCACTTGAATAGTGCTACTGTCCCAGAACATCAGGAGATCCCCTCATATTTCATGAGTCTTTAGGACATATTTGTAGAGTAAGCGAGTGCACTCCATATCATGGGATCTGGAAATGGAGGATATTTTTCTTAACACTCGTGTTTCTGTAATATGCTGCCTCTAGCTTTAAGATTTACATTTCCAGTATTCTAAATTTTTACTAACTTATTACAAGCTGGTATAATTCACTGTAGTCAATATGGACTCAGAATCCGTTTTCTATGTCTTCTGTTCTTTGTTTGTGTTTGGGCATTTAAAACCTTATTCCCCCAATGACAGTGCTTTACATAAAGCTCCAAATCTGTATAATTACAGTAAATATACAGACTAACTTAACAGGAGATTTTTTTTTGCCCCCTTTTGCCTTTTTTTTTACTCTCCTTCAGCCCCTCCATGTATCCAGCTTAACATAGCTGAGCAGACCATCCTATTCTTCCAACGTTTAATTTCCCAGAAGCACACGGCTTCTCCTTGGTGCTTCAGGCCAGATCACTGTGCATACTCGGCCAAACTGCCTATAGAGAAATAAAGAGCCAACACTGTGCATGCTCCACTGATGGCATTGGAGCCATGGGATGGCAACATGAGGGGGAATTTGCCTAAAGGGGAGATTTAACTGAGTTGCATTGGCATACACAAATAAATATGGTCTTAATTTTGGTCATGCATATTAAGATTTTTGGAGTACCCCTTTATGTGAACGGTTATTACAACATAGCTATTTTTACAGTATATGCAGTTGCCAAAAACGACATAATTTTAAAGGCATTTCCTTAATTTTTTTCTGCAAAATCGGACAACATTAAGCCATTGCATGTAGGAATGGTCTCGGCATTGAATGACATCCTGTAGTTATAGTAAATTATGCGGTAAATTTATTCATTATTAACCAGGATGGTAAGATGTTAAGAATTGCTAATCTGTTACGTAAAGGGGTTGTTTTGTCACGTCACAAGATATTGATTACCTATGCTTAGTATAGATGTCATATACATCAATATCAGATTAGTGGGTGGTCCAACATCCGGCACCCCCACTGATCAGCTATTACAAGCTCTGGCTTAAGAAAACATACTGAATAGAGTACCAATGTATTAGTCCCAGTCAAAGTATAGCGATAACCACCAGACAATGCAGATCAGGTCCTAGAATAGCTGATCTTTGGGGATAGGTCCTGCGAATAGCTCATCAATATCTTGTGAATGGAATGTGCTTTAAAATTATTTGTTATATCTCCACTCTATATAGCACCACCACTATCACCAGCCAATACCATCCGGCGGCAAACACCAGCCAATACCATCCGGCAACAAGCACCACCAGCAGCCAATAACATCCAGCAACAAGTACCACCACCAGCCAATACCATTCGGCACCAAGCACCACCACCAGCCAATACCATCTGGCTACAAGTACCACCACCAGCCAATAACATCCGGCAACAAGCACCATCACCAGCCAATAACATCCGGCAACAAGCACCACCACCAGCCAATAACATTCGGCAATAACCACCACCACCAGCCAATAACATCCGGCAACAAGCACCACCACCAGCCAATAACATCCGGCAACAAACACCACCACCAGCCAATAACATTCAGCAACAAGCACCACCACCAGCCAATAACATCCGGCAATAAGCACCACCACCAGCCAATAACATCCGGCAACAAGCACCACCACCAGCCAATACCATCCGGCAACAAGCACCCCCACCAGAAAATACCATCCAGCAACAAGTACCACCACCAGCCAATATGATCCGGCAGCAAGCACCACCACCAGACAATACAATCCGGCAACAAGTAGCACCACTAGCCAATACCATCTGGCAACAAAAACAACAACCAGCTAATACCATCTGGCAACAACAACCAGCTAATACCATCAGGCAACAAAAAACAACAATCAGCTAATACCATCTGGCAACAACAACAACCAGCTAATACCATCTGGCAACAACAACAACCAGCTAATACCATCTGGCAACAACAACCAGCTAATACCATCTGGCAACAAAAACAACGACCAGCTAATACTATCTGGCAACAGCAACCAGCTAATACCATCTGGCAACAACAACAACCAGCTAATACCATCTGGCAGCAGCAACAACCAGCTAATACCATCTGACAACAACAACAACCAGCTAATACCATCTGGCAACAAAAACAACCAGCTAATACCATCTGGCAACAACAACAACAACCAGCTAATACCACCTGGCAACAACAACCAGCTAATACCATCTGGCAACAAAAAACAACAACCAGCTAATACCATCTGGCAACAGTAACCAGCTAATACCATCTGGCAACAAGAACAACCAGCTAATACCATCTGGCAACAACAACCAGCTAATACCATCTGGCAACAAAAACAACAACCAGCTAATACTATCTGGCAACAGCAACCAGCTAATACCATCTGGCAACAGCAACCAGCTAATACCATCTGTCAACAACAACCAGCTAATACCATCTGTCAACAACAACCAGCTAATACCATCTGGCAACAACATCAACCAGCTAATACCATCTGGCAACAAAAACAACAACCAGCTAATACCATCTGGCAACAACATCAACCAGTTAATACCATCTGGCAACAAAATAATTGCACCTGGCAACAACTACCAGCACATTTCATGTGGAACAACAAAATTCCAGCTGGCACCAATTTAAAGAAGTTGTCTAACCCTAAAATCCAATTTTTAAGATTATCTGTGCTCTATTGTCATTTATAATATCCCTATAAAAAAATGTTTGGTTTCTAACCTTTGTTCGTCCTGAATTTCACTTCATTGCCTGCACCCAGTTTGTTTACATGCTGCTCTCCAGACTAGGCAACTCCCTTTGCTTTTTTCTAAACTCACAGGCAGAGCTAGAGCAGCCTGGCCGAAGTATCCAGCACTTCCCTCTGCTTATCAGACTCTGGATGATACTAGTGAGTAGGATCACATTGACAGGGCCGGCTCCAGGTTTTTGTGGGCCCTGGGCGAAAGAGTCTCAGTTGGCCCCTTTAACACACACCACGATTCATGATACACAGATACCGCAGAGAAATATATATATAGTACAATGCCGAAGATTTCACTTATTACATTACACGAGCGATATCTATTGTAAATTCTACAATAGCTCAGAAACAGGCGAATCCTAGCAGCGCACAGTGCAGACCGGATAGTATAGTCCTCCACACAATATCCCCCCCCATATAGTGCCCCATGCAGGATGTCACCCCCCCCACATAAAATGCCCCATGCCTCTATCTTCCCGCTCTGGGCTGTGACTGCTCAGGGTGCAGTGGAAAAACGTCATCGCACCCTCTGACCTGAGACGTCACAGTGCAGCAGCCGCGGAAGATGCAGGATCTGCTGCTGAGGCACGTGGAGAGGTAAGTATTGTGTTGGGGTCCTGAGCGAACGGAGGGGGTGGGTCGCATAGTGCGCTGGGGTGCCCGAAGGCGAGTGGGCCCCCCCACCTGCTCAGGGCCCCGGTACTTGCCCGGGTGCTCATGCCAGGCCAGCTCATTGTGACCCCTGCGGTGATGTGACAAGTTACGTTTTTTTTAATTGCTTGTCACGGTACCTAGGGGACATAATGTATTGGACCCTATTCACTTATTTCTACTCCTATGTAATGTAGCAGCAGATTACAATGATTTTGTGCTGCACAACCTGTGCCATGGCCAAAGTCACTGTGTATCCAGCATCAATATATAATACAGTGTAATGTAGAGCTGAATAAAAAGTTCCATAGGACTCCATGGTTATCGGATCAGGGTCTTGCAAAGTTATTGGGTGGGTCAAGAAATAGTGCATCCTTGTAAATGCCACATACATCCAGGATGCTTGTGTCCCAATACCAGCTGAAGAAGTTTGCAGGATCTTGGTCCGACTACAATAGATCCTGTGATCGACTGGCTCGAGTCTGTAGATATACATTTTATATATGAGGACAGGTGTGCAGTTATTGTTTTACATATAAAAAAAATAGTAGCCATATGATTAGAGATTGATTTACTGTAGATACATATTTATTTATAGTGACATACGGCAAAAAATGTCAGCACCCCAAACATGATGGTAAAAAAGCAGGTTTTTACTCACCCATGTATGTGCGACGTTTAATCTCTTCCAACTGTGAGCCATGAGCATTCACAGTGCAGAAACAAGGTATATATAGGTTACACGCCATAATTAGTGATTAATATACATCAGGAAAGCATAGTGCACATGTGTACAATCTCCTCATATGTCATAATGATATAACAAAAATTCATTTTTATTCTGTGCAAGATAACATGTATTGTGCATATAATACAAAAAAATACCTTAATTGCATCAACGATAATGTGAAAAACCTTGTATTGTAATTAAACATTGCTCACCCAGTTGCTGATGTACGGTAAGTAATATACATAGTATGGCGTACCAGGGACGGCATTGCATGTGCTCTAGGCTCAGCTGTGATGTTAGGGATCCCAGATACTCACTGCACCAGGGGTGGAAATATCGCCGGTGCAGCTGCACCAGGGCCCAGAGGTGGAGGGGGCCTGGATGCACATGCAGCTGAAATGTAATGTAATGTGCCGCAGGGGACCCACCAGATCTTTTCACTGCAATACACGCTACAGCCAATCAGAAGTCGGCAGCTGATGTCTGCGTGCCCGTAACTGGGGGCACATGGCAATGACGTCATGCACCATGGTGGGGACGTAGTATGTCTTGTCACATACCGCCCCTTACATAGCGTATTCTCGTTATTTTTGTTAATCACATTGATTTCTCTTTTACATAGAGTCCTCTCTTGTTAGATATACAGTTGTGCTCAAAAGTTTACATACCCTGGCAGAATTTTTGATTTTTTGGCATCGTTTCAGAGAATATGATTGTTAACAAAAAACTTTTTTCTCCACTCATGGTTATTGGTTGTGTGAAGCCATTCATTGTCAAACTACTGTGTTTTCTCTTTTTAAATCTTAATGACAACCAAAAACATCCAAATGACCCTAACATGCACAGAATTTGACACAAATAGGTTTGAATAGCTACTAAAGGTAACATCCTCACCTGTGACTGTGACCTGTTTGCTTGTAATCAGTGTTTGTGCATAAAAGCTAAGTGAGTTTTTGGGATCCAGACAGACCATTGCATCTTTCATCCAGCCACTGATGTTTCTGAATTGTGAGTCATCGGGAAAGCAAAAGAATTGTCAACAGATCTACGGGAAAAGGTAGTTGAACTGTATAACACAGGAAAAGTATACAAAAACATATCCAAGGAATTGATAATGCCAGTCAGCAGCGTTCAAACTGTGATTAACAAATGGAAAATCAGGGGCTCTGTAAAAAACTAAACCACGGTCAGATAGACCAACAAAGGAAAATTGTTTGGGATGCAAAGAAAAACCCACAAATAACATCAGCTGAAATTCAGGACTCTCTGAAAACTAGCGATGTTCCAACATGACAACGATCCAAAACACAAGGCCAAGTCAATCTGTCATTGGCTACAGCAGAACAAAGTGAAGGTTCTGGCGTGGCTATCTCAGTCTCCTGACCTCAATATCATTGAGCCACTCTGGGGAGATCTCAAGCGCGCAGTTCATGCTAGACAGCCCAGGAATTTACAGGAACTGGAGGCTTTTTACAATCTGAGAAAATAAAGAACCTCATCAACAACTACCACAAAAGACTTCAAGCTGTCATTGATGTTAGAGGGGCAATACATGGTATTAAGAACTGGGGTATGTGAACTTTTGATCAGGGTCATTTGGATGTTTTTGGTTGTCATTAAGATTTAAAAAGAAAAATCACAGTAGTTTGACAATAAATGGCTTCACCCAACCAATAACCATGAGTGGAGAAAAAGATTTTTTGTTATCATTCATATTCTATGAAACAAGGTGAGGAAAGTAAAAATTCTGAAGGGGTATGTAAACTTTTGAGCACAACTGTATAATGACTGTGGATGGAGCAGCATCTGACTAGAAGACCGGTCCATCATCCAACTCCAGGGCCGCTATCAAGGCATTACTGCCCTTAATAGTGTATGGGGCCCGGTGAGGAGGGGATTTGGTCATTCGCTCAGTAACTGAACATGCGTCCTTGGAAATGCTCAACTCTTCCTGTTAACCGCTGCTCCGGTCTACTCTTTTCAGCATCTTCAGACTCTGACGTCTCAGGGCAGAGGGTGCGATGACGTCACTACAGCGCACCCTCTGTGCTGAGCAGTGCAGAGAGCCAGAAGACGCTGAGGAGACCGAAGTAGCGGCCAGCGGGCAACGAGGAGTGGTAAATATTTGATTTTTTTATGTATGGAGCACTATATGGGCCCATTATACTGTATGGGCAATTATATACTTTATGGAGCAATATATGGGGTCATTGTATACTGTATGGAGCAATATATGACGTCATTGTATACTGTATAGAGCAATATATGGGGCCATTATACTGTATGGAGCATTATATGGGGACATTATACTGTATGGAGCTATATATGGGGCCATTATATACAGTATGGAGCAATATATGGGGCCAGCAATATATGGGGCCATTATTCTGAATGGAGCAATATATGGGGCCCATTATATACTGTATGGAGCAATATATGGGGCAATTATACTGTATTCAGAAATATAAGGGGCCATTATATACTGTATGGAGCATTATATGGAGCCCGTAACACTGTATGGAGCATTATATGGAGCCCGTAATACTGTATGGAGCATTATATGGAATCCGTAATACTGTATGGCCCGTAATATTGTACGGAGGACTATGTGGTGCCCACAATTCTGTCCGGAGGACTATGTGGTGCCCACAATTCTGTACAGAGGACTATGTGGTGCCCACAATTCTGTACGGAGTACTATGTGGTGCCCACAATTCTGTACGGAGTACTATGTGGTGCCTACAATTCTGGACGGAGGACTATGTGGTGCCCACAATTCTGTACGGAGGACTATGTGGTGCCCACAATTCTGTACGGAGGACTATGTGGTGCGCACAATTCTGTACAGGGGACTATGTGGTGCCTACAATTCTGTACAGAAGACTATACTGTCCGGTCTAAAATGTAGTGCACAAAGTGTGCGCTGCAAGGATTCGCCAGTTTCTGAGTCATTGTAGAATTTACAATAGATATCACTCCTGATGTAAGTAGTAAGTTAACTCTTTGGCATTGTACTATACCTATATTTCTTATCTGTGCATCATTAATATTGGTATGTGTTAAAGGGGCCCATTGAGACTTTCACCTGGGGCCCACGAAAACCTGGAGCCGGCCCTGACGGCAACAGTTAACAGCTGCCAGCCAACTGTAGGCTGGCAGATGACATAGCTGTGCACGTTGCCGGCGTATGAAGTCACAGCCATGCGGCAGTGTGGCGGCACCTCAAATGTTTAAGGAAGAGGATGCAACGGGACCGCAGTCAGGTATGGAAAAGCATTTATGGGGCATGGAGGCCAGGATAGGACATCATATGGGGCCAGGATGGGACATCATATGGGGCCTGGTGGCCAGGATGGGACATCATATGGGGCCAGGATGGGACATCATATGGGGCCAGGATGGGACATCATATGGGACCCAGGATGGGACATCATATGGGGCCAGGATGGGACATCATATGGGGCCTGGAGGCCAGGATGGGACATCATATGGGGTCTGGGGGCCAGTATGGGACATCATATGGGGTCTGGGGGCCAGGATGGGACATCATATGGCGCCTGGGGGCCAGGATGGGACATCATATGGCGCCTGGGGGCCAGGATGGGACATCATATGGGGCCTGGGAACAAGGATGGGACATCATATGGGGCCAGGGGACCAGGATGGGACATCATATGGGGCCTGGGGATCAGGATGGAGACACAATGGGTGGCAGGAATGAGAGACAATGAGTGGAAGAATGAGACACAATGGGGGCCAGGAATGAGACACAATGGGGGCCAGGAATCTGTGGGAGGAAAAAACATAACAAATAAACGACCACTATTTTCAAGCATTTCTACAAAGTACTGTATTTTGGAAGTATGTACACAGTTGTAATCAAAATTATTTAATCACCACTGCATATTAGGTTTATTAGTAAAAATGTACAAACTTTCTCCTGTTTGTGGGAAACAAACAAATGAAACAAAAACTATATATATAGCTCAACACAGCTAATATAACAAGTGGTTTCTCCAAATTCATCAAAAAAGATGATTTTTAATGACTATTGCAGTCTCAGAATTTTTCATCTCCTTTGTGACAAACATCCTTATTACTTATTTATTTTACTTTCTTTTATAGCTCCATCATATTCCACAGCACTTTACAGATATTATCATGGCTGTCCCCATTGGAGCTCACAATCTAGATTCCCTATCAGTATGTCTTTGGAGTGTGGGAAGAAACCGGACCTGAAGGAAACCCACACAAACATGGGGAGAAGATACAAACTCCTTGGAGATGTTGTTCTTGGTGGGATTTGAATCCAAGACTCAAGAACTACAAGGCAGCAGTGCTACCCACTGAGCCACTGTAAGGGTATGGACAGGCTGTCCGCGTTTCCCCCTTGAAGAAACAAATTTATTTTGTATTATGTCATGTGAATTGTGTCCTGTATCTTGAAAATATTGTATAATGTGATAAGTGTTTTTCTTGGCTTTCCATGTTGCAACCGCCTTCTTCAAATCCCATCAAAAATTTCTATGGGTTTCAAGTCAGGCGACTGTGACAGCCACCTCAGAATCTTCCAAGACTTCTTCTGAAACCATGTCTTGGTGGATTTTTGGGATCATTGTCCTGTTGGATAGAATAGTGTAATAATAGAATTGGTGCGAATTGATTTGCAGGACCCAATCAATTGGCCAGGTCAGTAATCTGTGTCTGCTCTAAGGGAGCCCTGAGAACCACCTCTTGCCTAACGGCATCTTCGGCTCCTCCGGCCTGGCACCACATCATTGTTGGATTGTGATGTACATGTGATGTCGCACCAGGCCGACTAATCAAAAAAAGATTCACCGATGCCAGGAGGTAAGAAGTGATATTCAGGCCTCCCTTCCAGCAAGCACAGATTACGGATGTGGCTGATGAATTAGATCCTGTGACTTGGTTCGCACCAATTCTAAGGCCACGTTCACACGTTCAGTATTTTACTTCAGTATTTATATGCCAAAGCCAGGAGTGGAATGATCAGAGGAAAAGTATAAGGCTGTGTGCCCACTATGCGTTTTCCAAGCGTTTATGTTGCGGAATTTAAGCAGCAGAAATGCTTGGGAAACGCTTGGTAATCCATCCCCCATGGTCCCCAATGACAAGCCGCAATGGCAATACTCATGCTGCGGATTTTTCCGCAGAGTTTATGCTGCGCTCAAAAATCCACAGCATGTCAATTAATTTTGCGGAAGCGCTGCGTTTTTGCCACCATTGATTTGCATTAGAACGCATGAAAAGCACATCACTGCATCTGCAGATGCGCATTCCATGCGTTCTAGTGTGCGGATGGTACCCGGGTGTGGAGGAGAGAAGACTCTCCTCCACACCCAGGTTCCATAGAACCTGTAAATAAAAAGAATAAAATAAAAAATAAAGATTATATTCACCTTCCGACGGCCCCCGGACTCCTTCTCTGTGCTTGCGGGCAGATCGCAACGGACTGTAAGACCTGCGCTGACGTCACAGTCATGTGACAGCAGGTCCTTCAGTACAGGGCATCGCGATCTGCCGGCAGCCAAGACAGGAGCGCAGCAAGACACCGGGGTCCATCGGAAGGTAAGTATAGGTTTATTTTTTTATTTTTTACCATTCTCTCGGGTCACACTATATAAATCCATGCCGTTTGTGTAGCACCCCGAGGGCTCGGCTGCTACAGGGGTATTGCACCTCAAACCAGAGGTGTGATATTCCACTCCCGGGTAAGGATGGAGTGTGGACTAGGACTCGGTAGGCTGCATGCACCACACACACCCCATTTCCGAGGGACAGCTCAACGGTGCTCCCACGAGACAGAAGTGCAGGCACGACAGCATCTGTCCCTGGCTGGAGTGGGGAGGGGAAAGTACACCCAGTGGTGTAGGAGCAGATAGGGGTGGGTCTCTGGGCATAGGTAGGAGCCCATTGGTTGCTAGTCACCTGGGCTCACACATAGAGGGAGGTATATAAGGTGGGCACCATCTTAGGACAGTGGTCAGTTCAGAGAGAGTTCAGCCAGGAGGGCTGACAGGGAGCTGTGGCTCAGTCTGGGCCCAGCTCCAGAGGCAGGCCTGGAGTGGAGGCCAGAAACAGCAGAAAGAGAGAGGAGAAGGAACGGAAAGGAAAGTAAGAAAGGAACTGGAACAGAGGAGAAAGGAAGCAAGGAACACAAAGAAAGGCCCAGAGACACGAGCACAGAGGGAACCCCAAACACCCAGGAGAGTACGGGTGACGGGTTGGCAGAACAGGGTACCGGAACCCAAATTGGTGGAGGCAACAGATTCCTCAGCCAAAGACCGGAGGTCGTTACCACATCTTGGTGCGACCCCCCACTACATCCACCAGGAAAGCATACCGCATAGGGTCAGGGAAACCGGAGATAGGTTTCGCCAACAGAAGGCCCGAGGAAGCTGGACAAAGGTGGGTCACTGGTGGGGACGGCCAGAGAAAGGAAATGAAGGGAGTCCTGTGCCACGCTCTGGAATTGCCTGGGAGTTGGTCGAGTCCCTTGCCTGGTGGACGCAGCACGGCTTGGGCAGTCATCGCCTGCAGGATTGATACGAATAACAACTGTGAGTAAAGCATTGGAAACTGCAATTACAAGTCTCTGTGTTTCATCGCCGCACCAGCACCATTAGAACTGGGACGCTCACACCATTACTCCCATCATCCACATTAGCTGCCCTGAGGCAATACTTCTCCCGTGGGGAGTTATCCCATGCTTGGCTGCGCATACAACATCAGCCTCAGCGGTCTGCAGCGCAGCGGCGGTCCCCACTGACCGCAATCCACGGGTGGCGTAGTCGGACATTGTTATTACCTAAGACTGCCATTGGTTTGACCGCCCTGGGCACGGACCAGGTCACCGCCACACGGAGACTACAACCCCCCCCAGCGATCCGGCTCCGGGTATTCCCCTCACAACGCAGGCCCAGGGGGCGTGTCACTTGCATGTATTTATATAGTGTGACCTAGTTGTCAAGCACTTTCCAAGTGATGCTAAAATCGCTTGGAAAGCGCTTGACACCCGCATGCAGAAATGCAGATGAAGAACGCTTCATTTCCGCATGTCCCTGGCAGGAAAAATGCATGTACAATCCGCATGCGTTTTTTTCTGCCAGGGAGATGCAGAAACGCTCAGGAAAAATCCGGAGCATTTCTGCATCGTGGGCACATAGCCTAATAGAAACACGTCACCACTGTATTTTTCACCCACTCCTGGTTTTGGCTTACAAATACTGATGTAAAATACTGACCAAATACTGAACGTATAAATGTGGCCTAAGGTCATAGACAGACAGCCGTATAACTCAGGTGAGGATCGCATCGCAATATTCGGACTGGCTGTCGGCTCCTGACCTGAGCGTGGCAGCATGTATTGGCATTACAATGCACAAACCATACTTTAAACTTATCTATGTTTAAACAAAATTACACCGACACAATTGACTTGGTTGGAAAATTAATTGGCCACGGCCTTTATTAAAATCATTTAATACAGGTACCAACTTCAATCACCAATGTAATAATTCTAAACAACCACAGCTTAGCCAAAGCTCAAGCCCGTTTACATTACCTATAACTTATTGTCCATTCGGTTCCCTGAATGACTAACCCCACCAGGGCATCTTGCCTGGATCAAGCAGGCAAGCATGGCGCCGCGCCACCCAGGGCCAACTCTACCATCGCCTGTAGATCTAAATTAAAAATGTCATTACCCACTTCAGACAAATGGGTCCAATCACTTCTAAATAGGCCTGGTAAACCTCCCTCCAAGTCAATGTGCTTAAAAGGAAAACCTCCAATAGATGGCATAAATTTACTCATGCATCTATTCACCCTTTTGCGAATTTTCTCACAAAATTTAAGATCCATAGATTTGACCCACACTAAACAGGGAATGATCTCAGACAATATAACTTTGACACCAAAAAATTATTTTTTTAGCTCTAATAAACTTTTTTTCATTTGGAATAGTAAATCCACTGTACCCAATTTACCAATATCATTCCCTCCTAAGTGCACAATGATTATATCTGGGGACGGAGATCTCTCACTCATCATGGCAGCTTGCTCCAACAGTCCTTCCCATCTTTGTCCCCTGATTCCAAACCAGCAGATTCTTACGTTATCGGCAGACAAAGACAGATTTGGACCATAGCACCGCTGCTGCCCTCTCCACTCCGCCCAGTGCACGAAAGAATGACCTAAGATCCCTACTGTTATACCTACAAAAACTACAAACAAAAAAGGAACATTAGTACACATCACTTCCGGATATACACACAATAACATCCTGAACTCCATCTTCCCAGCTTTTTAATTAAGCCCTCACTCAAACCCAGTCTGGCAGCCTCTGTCGCAGCTCCAATCCTAAAAAAGTGAGTAGAGAAATATTTATTACCCATATTCAATTTTGACAAACATTTACTCAGAATGCTTCTAAATTGGAACTGAGTGAAAGGCTTGCCAGACTGGTGAAGTAAAAACTTCCCACCTCCCAGGGGACGTAACCTTAAATAACGTTGCACTAAGCAAACAGGACAATACCTTTACCCGCTAAGCATTGCAATTTTAAAGATGTACCCTTACCGGCTTGATCAGTTTTGGATTTAGCAATAAAAATTATTACTATCCCCCTCTTCAATGTAATGTGTTGAAAAGCCAAACCTTCAATACCGTCTCTGCCCCTTGGCAATAGCTCACCTATACGCAGAGCTCCAAAATACAATAGTGCAGCTGCTGTGGAAAATAAAAGGGCTTCATAGTTATAGTAACAGCAAGAGAATGACACTGTGCATAAATTTACCAACATTTCCGGGGAAATAGGGCATCTGCCATCCCGAACTAGCTTCTCTTTCTTGTAACCCTTTAATACTTGCTTTATTAAAAAATAATCGTTGCATGCCTTCTGACCCATAACCTTCATAAAAAATGAAACACCAGATAATGTTTTCATTATTGTGGAATAAGCAAGCCCTCTGTCAAAAAGCGATAATACGAAATGCAACACGGATTGTTCCGAACACTTAATAACATCTATTTTCATTCTCCTACAAAATTTAACCCATGAAACCCAAGCCAACGAATAACCTCTCCATGTAGAACTGGCCATAGACCGCTGTAACAGCTCCATTAACCTGACCAAATCAATCCCCAGAGATACTCCGGACACTCCACTCCTTTCCCTGGGAACCTGGGGTGATACTGAAGAAACTCTCGAACTGAAAATGAGAAAGCGAAACAGCCACTGAAGGGTCACTATCATCCACCTGCACTGCCTTCAGCCAAATATTCCATTTCAAACATAGCAGTACTAGATGTCTAAGAATCCTAATAACCAAACCACATTGGCACAACAATTGGGTCACTGCAAGGACTACCCCTTTTCTACGTGGATTTAATGATGATATTTCTATTAGCTAGCTGACTGACCCAAACTACTATAACCACTAAAACAGTAAATAGTTCTAACAACACTTCATTCTTCAACACCCCATTCTTACGCCATGCCCAATGCCATTGGCCCGTACACCAATTACCATCCCAAAAAACACCAAAGCCTGATTCAACAGCCGCATTCCTGTACAACCCCAACTTCTCTTCTGCAAGAAAAGGCTTCCGCGACAACGCATGGCCATTAAATTCCTCTTAAAACTCCAACCAAACTTGAAGGTCCTCCCTTACTTCCTTTGTGACTCTAACATGAAATACAGGATTCCTGATTCCTGCAATATGTGCTGACAGGCGTCTACATAGGCATTATTCTAGATGCAAAGGCTAAAAGTCCTAGCAACGACTCGACCTCCTTCACTGTCACTTTCCTCCTCCTCATAACTGCTAACAACGCTTCCCTACATTTAACAATTTTAGCTAGTGGCAACCTAAGTTCACATTTACCTGTATCAATCACTATACCTAAATACTCTAAACAATTGGTCGGGTGAACAGTTTTTCCCTCTGCTAGCGGAATACCAAACTTCTTGCAAATTAATTGAAAAGTAGAGAAAAGCTCATCACACACCACTGACTCACCAGGACCTATAAACAAAAAATCATCTAAGTAGTGCGCTATACCGCCCTTCATGCACTGCCGTGCTGTCACCCATTCCACAAAAGATGAAAAGGCCTCAAAATAAAAACAAGATACCGAGCACCCCATGGGTAAACATTCATCAACATAAAAGAAACCGTTAAACTGAAAACCTAGTGAGTAGTGTTGAGCGATACCTTCCAATATCGGGAAATATTGGATCGGATTGGATCGGACCGATACTCAAAAAGTATCGGATATCGCCGATTCCGATACCGGAAACCAATGCAAGTCAATGGGACAGAAATATCGGAATGAAAATAAACCCTTTCTTTCCTTGTAGGTTAATTCTACATGAAGGAAAACAACTAAGAATAATGTAGAATGTATTGGGGGAGGTGGGGGAGACAATAAAGGCATAGAGGTTTAGCCCAATCAAATGGAATAGCAGGAATTAATATATTTTTTTAAGACGTTCTGAATTACGGAAATATTGACTATGTTAAGTATTTTTATATTTTGTCAGATATGTATGTTTCACTACTTCCATGCTCTCCACCTTCTTTTTTACTTCTCCCACACTTTCTCCTTCATCATCCTCAGCATCACCATCTTTTTCATCAACTTCTTCTTCACCCTCTTCATCTTCTTCTTCTTCACCTTCTTCATATTATTCTTTTTTTTTACATTCTTCATATTCTTCTTATTCAACTATTATTCTTCTTCATATTCTACTTCTTCATCTTCTTCATATTCTTCTTCTTCATCAATATCATATTTGTGACAGGCATTCCTGTAATTGTTATCTATAAAAGTTTGAACATTACACCTTTCGTTCTGCCTGTCACAAAAGATTAACAACAGGATTTGTCCGCGTTCAGTTTGGCCTGCAGTAGCAGGCCTTTTCCAGGGGCACCACGAGGAGGAACGGACTCACCCCCATACACTGCTTAGTCATCTTCTGCTTATAATTTAGATATTATCTTTTGCTCTGATTTTTAGTCTTATGCTTAATGTTCTTCCGCTTTTTGTTCTGCAGCTTCTTGTACTTCTGCTTCTTGGTTTTCTGTCTCTTGTTTTTCTGTATCTTGGTGGTTGTCTTCTTCTTCTTTGTCCTCTTGGTCAACTTCTTCAGGGTCATCTTCTTGGTCTTCTTCGGGGTGGTCTTCAGGGTCGTCGTCTTCAGGGTCATCATCTTCGTGGTCCTCGTCTTCAGGGTCGTCATCTTCGGGGTCCTCGTCTTCTTCGGGGTGGTCTTCAGGGTCCTCGTCTTCAGGGTCCTCGTCTTCGGGGTCCTTGTCTTCTTCGGGTTGGTCTTCAGGGTCCTCGTCTTCAGGGTCCTCGTCTTCGGGGTCCTCGTCTTCTTCGGGGTGGTCTTCAGGGTCCTTGTCTTCAGGGTCCTCGACAGGGAGATCCAGAGTGATTACGAAGAACCATTTCAAAAAGCTTGAACTTGGAAATGTAGCAGAAGGTACAAGAAGGCTGAGGAACTGCCGAGAACCAGCTGATGGTACTGGAACCCGGATGGGTAGCAGAAGGTACAAGAGCCAATGGAACTACCGAGGACCAGCTGACGGTACTGGAACTCGGTTACTAAGCAGGAGGTACCTGTGCCAGAAAGCACTACCAAGGACCAGCAGACTTTGGTTGAACTTGGATACCGAGAAGGAGGCACCTAAGCCAAAGGCACTGCCAAGAACCAGCTGACGGTACTGGAACCCGGATGGGTAGCAGAAGGTACAAGAGCCAATGGAACTACCGAAGACCAGCTGACGGTACTGGAACACGGTAATTAAGCAGGAGGTACCTGTGCCAGAAAGCACTACCAAGGACCAGCAGACGTTGGCGGAACTTGGATACCGAGAAGGAGCACCTAAGCCAAAGGCACTGCCGAGAACCAGCTGACGGTACTGGAACCCGGATGGGTAGCAGAAGGTACCCATGTAAAAAAAATTTGCAAGGCCGCGAGCCGGCCGCAGTTACCAAAACCCACAGTCCTACAGGGGGTGCTTGTCCTATTGGCACTATGGAACCAGCCTTCATTGCCAGATCCCGCAGCCCACATAGGAGTCACCTACACTGCAGGCACCATAGAGTCGGCTAACCCGACCGCAACACGACAGGACAACGCATTGGAGGCAAAGTGACGTTGACACTACCCGGAAACAGCTGGCGTGCTGGAACCAGGCTGGGCAGGAGAGAGTACCGGTGCCAAAGACACTGCCGAGAACCAGCTGACGGTACTGGAACCCGGATGGGTAGCAGAAGGTAAAAGAGCCAATAGTACTACCGAGGACCAGCTGACGGTACTGGAACTCGGTTACTAAGCAGGAGGTACCTGTGCCAGAAAGCACTACCAAGGACCAGCAGACGTTGGTGGAACTTGGATACCGAGAAGGAGACACCTAAGCCAAAGGCACTGCCGAGAACCAGCTGACGGTACTGGAACCCGGATGGGTAGTAGAAGGTACAAGAGCCAATGGAACTACCGAAGATCAGCTGACGGTACTGGAACTCGGGTACTAAGCAGGAGGTACCTGTGCCAGAAAGCACTACCAAGGACCAGCAGACGTTGGTGGAACTTGGATACCGAGAAGGAGGCACCTAAGCCAAAGGCACTGCCGAGAGCCAGCTGACGGTACTGGAACCCGGATGGGTAGCAGAAGGTACCCATGTAAAAAAAATTTGCAAGGCCGCGAGCCGGCCGCAGTTACCAAAACCCACAGTCCTACAGGGGGTGCTTGTCCTATTGGCACTATGGAACCAGCCTTCATTGCCAGATCCTGCAGCCCACATAGGAGTCACCTAAACTGCAGGCACCATAGAGTCGGCTAACCCGACCGCAACACGACAGGACAACGCATTGGAGGCAAAGTGACGTTGACACTACCCGGAAACAGCTGGCGTGCTGGAACCAGGCTGGGCAGGAGGGAGTACCCATGCCAAAGACACTGCCGAGAACCAGCTGACGGTACTGGAACCCGGATGGGTAGCAGAAGGTACAAGAGCCAATGGAACTACCGAGGACCAGCTGACGGTACTGGAACTCGGTTACTAAGCAGGAGGTACCTGTGCCAGAAAGAACTACCAAGGACCAGCACACGTTGGTGGAACTTGGATACCGAGAAGGAGGCACCTAAGCCAAAGGCACTGCCGAGAACCAGCTGACGGTACTGGAACCCGGATGGGTAGTAGAAGGTACAAGAGCAAATGGAACTACCGAGGACCAGCTGACGGTACTGGAACCCGGATGGGTAGCAGAAGGTACAAGAGCCAATGGAACTACCGAAGACCAGCTGACGGTACTGGAACTCGGTTACTAAGCAGGAGGTACCTGTGCCAGAAAGCACTACCAAGGACCAGCAGACATTGGTGGAACTTGGATACCGAGAAGGAGGCACCTAAGCCAAAGGCACTGCCGAGAACCAGATGACGGTACTGGAACCCGGATGGGTAGTAGAAGGTACAAGAGCAAATGGAACTACCGAGGACCAGCTGACGGTACTGGAACCCGAATGGGTAGCAGAAGGTACAAGAGCCAATGGAACTACCGGAGACCAGCTGACGGTACTGGAACTCGGTTACTAAGCAGGAGGTACCTGTGCCAGAAAGCACTACCAAGGACCAGCAGACGTTGGTGGAACTTGGATACCGAGAAGGAGGCACCTAAGCCAAAGGCACTGCCGAGAACCAGATGACGGTACTGGAACCCGGATGGGTAGCAGAAGGTACCCATGTAAAAAAAAGTTGCAAGGCCGCGAGCCGGCTGCAGTTACCGAAACCCACAGTCCTACAGGGGGTGCTTGTCTTATTGGCACTATGGAACCAGCCTTCATTGCCAGATCCCGCAGCCCACACAGGAGTCACCTAAACTGCAGGCACCAAAGAGTCGGCTAACGCGAACGCAACACGACAGGACAACGCATTGGAGGCAAAGTGACGTTGACACTACCCGGAAACAGCTGACGTGCTGGAACCAGGCAGGGCAGGAGGGAGTGCCCGTGCCAAAGACACTGCTGGGAAACAGCTGGCGGTGCTGGAACCCAGGGTAAATACTAAAAACAGAGTGGAGCCAGAGGCGTAATTGGAGCAACTTTAAAATCTGTAGTAGTGTGAATGTGGACAGAGCAGGAGAATTTGCCGGACACACAGCTGGGGATCAGCGGACGTTACTGAACCCCAATAACACTGGAGCAAGCGTTGACTGTGCAGACGGCACTTCTGAGCAGCAACTAGCGGTATTGGAGCCCAGGGTAAATACTAAAAACAGAGGAGCCAGAGGTGTAATTGGAGCAAGTTTTAAATCAGTAGTACAGTGGATGTGGACAAAGCAGTAGAATTTGCCGGACACACAGCAGGGGATCAGCTGACGTTACTGAACCCCAATAACACTGGAGCAAACGTTGACTGTGCAAACGGCACTTCTGAGCAGCAACTAGCGGTATTGGAGCCCAGGGTAAATACTAAAAACAGAGGAGCCAGAGGTGTAATTGGAGCAAGTTTTAAATCAGTAGTACAGTGGATGTGGACAAAGCAGGAGAATTTGCCGGACACACAGCTGGGGAACAGCTGACGTTACTGAACCCCAATAACATGGCAGCAAGTGTTGACTTTGTAGACTGCACTTCCGAGCGCCAACTGGCGGTGTTGAAGCTCAGGGATAATACTGAAAACAGAGGAGCCAGAGGTGTAATTGGAGCAACTTTAAAATCTGTAGTAGTGTGAATGTGGACAGAGCAAGAGAAATTGCCGTCCCGACAGCAGGGGAACAGCTGACGTTACTGAACCCCAATAACACGCCAGTAAGTGTTGACTGTGCAAATGGCACTTCCGAGTGCCAACTGGCGGTGTTGGAGCTCAGGGATAATACTGAAAACAGAGGAGCCAGAGGTGTAATTGGAGCAACTTTAAAATCTGTAGTAGTGTGAATGTGGACAGAGCAGGAGAAATTGCCGTCCACACAGCAGGGGAACAGCTGACGTTACTGAACCCCAATAACACGCCAGCAAGTGTTGACTGTGCAAACGGCACTTCCGAGCGCCAACTGGCGGTGTTGGAGCTCAGGGATAATACTGAAAACAGAGGAGCCAGAGGTGTAATTGGAGCAACTTTAAAATCTGTAGTAGTGTGAATGTGGACAGAGCAGGAGAAATTGCCGTCCGCACAGCAGGGGAACAGCTGACGTTACTGAACCCCAATAACATGGCAGCAAGTGTTGACTGTGCAGACAGCACTTCTGAGCGCCAACTGGCGGTGTTGGAGCTCAGGGATTACAGTTCAGGTGGTAGAAACATGAACACAACAGGAGACCTAGATACTGTTGCCAACCAATTATTTATTCTGGAAGAGGACTGGCAAATTCATGAGAGATCCAGGCCTTGTTCATTTTGAGAAAAGTAAGCCAGTCAACGTTATCGGAGGATAGTCGCATGCGACGGTCTGTTAGTACACCACCTGCGGCACTAAAGACGGGTTCCGATAATACACTAGCAGCAGGGCAAGCTAGCACCTCCAATGCATACTGGCTAAGCTCTGGCCATGTATCCAGCTTACAGACCCAAAACTTGAAGGGAGAAGAGCCGTCTGGGAGTACACTGAGAGGGCAAGACATGTAGTCTGTCACCATCTGACGGAAACATTGCCTCCTGCTGACTGGAGCCGTCTGTGATGGTGTAGACATTTGTGGCGGCGGGGACACAAAACTTTGCCACATTTCGGCCATACTGGTCTTGCCTTGTGCTGAGGCACTGATTCTGCTCCCTCTTTGTGCAGAGCTTCCTCCACTGCCTCGACGCACTGAGCTGCTTTGTAAAGCACTAGCAGCTCTGCTCTCGGTTGGAATGGAGAACATGATGGAATGCACCAGTGCGTCTTGGTACTCCCGCATTTTACGCTCCCGGTTCAACGGTGTTATGAGGCTTTGTAAGTTGTCCCGGTAGCGAGGATCTAGGAGGGTGGACACCCAATAATCAGCCGTGTTGAGAATGTGGGCGATGCGGCGGTCGTTTCTCAGGCACTGCAGCATGAAATCAACCATGTGCTGCAGACTGCCAACTGGCCAAGAAACGCTGTCCCCTGCTTGAGGCGTGATCTCTGCCTGCTCTGCATCACCCCACCCTCGCTCTAGATACTGACTACTAGAGCATTGTGTACCTCCCTCCTCTGGACAGATGTCTTCCTCCTCCATTGACTCCTCCTCATCCTCCTCACAAAGTGTCCCCTGCCTAGGCCTTTGTGAGGAACCACGTTGCGCAGACTGTAGAGAAGCAGATGGCATTTGTGACTCCTCATCCTCCACCTCTCCCAAAACCTCGTCCCTTAGTGCTTGCAGTGTTTTTTCAAGCAGGCAGATAAGGGGGATAGTCATGTTGACTAGTGCATCATCTGCACTCGCCATCCGCGTGGAATAATCGAAGGCACGCAAAACGTGGCAAATGTCCTTCATAGAGGCCCACTAAGTGGTGGTGAAGTGTGAACGGCGCGCACTGCGACTTGTTTGCGCCTGCTGCAGCTGGTACTCCATTACTGCTGACTAGTGCATCATCTGCACTCACCATCCGCGTGGAATAATCGAAGGCACGCAAAACGTGGCAAATGTCCTTCATAGAGGCCCACTCAGTGGTGGTGAAGTGTGAACAGCGCGCACCTGCTGCAGCTGCTACTCCATTACTGCTGCCTGCTGCTCACACAACCTCTCCAACATATGTAACGTTGAATTCCACCTGGTGGGTAGGTCACATATGATGCGATGTTCCGGAAGACGTAATCGGCGCTGCAGAGCTGCAATGCGCGATCTTGCGTTGCTGGAACGCCGCAAGTGAACGCACTCTATGCGGACCTTGTGAAGCAGTGCATCAAGATCCGGATAGTCCCTCAAAAAACTCTGCACGACCAAGTTGAGCACATGTGCCAGACATGGGATGTGAGTGAGGTTGCCTAGGCCCAGAGCTGCCACCAGATTTCGGCCATTGTCACACACTACCATGCCTGGCTGGAGATTCGCTGGCACAAACCACACGTCGCTCTGCTGCTTGATGGCATTCCAGAGCTCCTGCGTTGTGTGGCTTCAATTCCCCAAAGAAATTAATTTTAATACGGCCTGATGAATTTGGCCACGGCTGTGCTCATATCGGTCATCATAACAGGTAACCGTTCACGGGTCGATGTGGAGGTAGACCGTGACAGCTCCTGCAGCGCTGATTCAGAGGAACTGGAGTATGAGGAGGAGTCAATGTGTACAGACTGGATTCCTGCAATCCTTGAAGTTGGCAGAACACGTACAGCGCCACTCTCAAGATCTGTACCCGGCTCCACAACATTTACCCAATGGGCAGTGAGGGAAAGGTATCGTCCCTGTCCATGCTTACTGGTCCACGCATCGGTGGTCAGGTGGACCTTGCTACTGATGGCGTTTTGTAGCGCATGTTTAATTTTTCCCTCCACATGCTGTTGCAGGGCAGGGACGGCTTGCCTAGTGAAATAAATGCGGCTGGGCACGTTGTATTGTGGGACTGCCAATGCCATAAAGTTACGGAAGGTGTCAGTCTCCACCAGCCTGAATGATAGCATTTCAAGGGCCAGTAGTTTAGCAATGCCAGCATTCAGAGCCTGTGCTCGGGGGTGCTTTGCCGAGTATGGGCGCCTTTTCTCCCATGCCTGTGCTAACGATGGCTGTAGACTGGCCTGGGAGTGTGAGGATGACAGGGAAAGTGGTGCTGTGGGTGGAATTACACTGTGTCTCTGTCCAACAGTGCCAGAGATTCTTCCATGGCGATCCTGTGAGGAAGCCGAACCAGCTGTGTGTGAGCTGGAGGAAGAGGCTACAACACAAGCTGAAGAGGTGGTAGGTGGCGCTGTAGGTTGGCCTAGGTCTTCAGTGTGTTTTTGTAACTCCGCCACGTGCTTGGTCCGCACATGTTTCCACATATTTGTGGTATTGAGGTTGCTGACACTTTTCCCTCTTTTCACCTTCTGATTACACAGCTTGCATTTGACAAAGCAAATGTCATCTGCAACTGTGTCAAAAAAGGACCAGGCACTGCAAGTCTTGGGAGCGCCCGCTTTGGATTTTGGAAGAGCCATGCTCCTAATGGGTGCCGAAGTGGAGGCTACAGGCAACCAAGTCTGCCCCCTCCCTCTCCCTCCTTTTTGGCTGTTCGGGGAATCTCTTCCTCAGAGCTGCTCCCACCACCTTCCTGTCCCTCACGCCATGATGGGTCAAGGACCTCATCATCTACACCACCCTCTTCAAACAACTGCTTCTCCTGGGTAGTCTCGACAGCACAGTACGCACCAGAAAGTGGCACCTGAGTCTCATCATCAGATGCGTACTGAGGTGTGCTGCTGACCATAGGCACTGGCCCACCCACCTCTTCAGATTCAGAGAGACAAAACGGTTGCGCATCACTGCATACTACCTCTTCTTCAAATTCTCGAGATCTGCTTGGCTGGCCCCCTCTTTCCAAGCCAAGAGATTCAGAGAACAGAAGTAGAGATGGCTCCTATCCAGGGCTCTCTGACTGTCTGGGCAATTTGGCAGGTGGTGAAGAGACAGATGGGTGCTCTTCAGTGCTCGGGACCTGAGAGGATCTGGAACTAATTGAAGTCGATGCGTTAGCTGCCATCCATCCGACAACGGCTTCAATTTGGTCCTCCCGCAGAAGTGGGGTACGGCTAGCTCCTACAAAGCTGCGCATAAAGGACTGTTCCCTGGTAAAACTGGGGGATGCTGAGTCACTGGTGCCCGCAGCAGGCACAGAATCCCCACGTCCTCTCCCTGCAGGCACAGAATCCTCACGTCCTCTCCCTGCAGAAACTCCACGCCCACGACCACGACCACATGCCTTACTCCCTGCCTTCTTCATCTTGGTAGACTGATAAAGATAGGCAGAAAAGTACTAAGGGCTTAGTGTGCTTATTCCTGAACAGCTGCTAACAGGTATAATAAACACTAATTTTATAAAGTGTGGACTAGACTTTAATATGAGCTAATGTGGCCTACACAACTGTAAAGTGGAGTGTTTGGTGAACTTTATTTAGGTCTTTTTTGTCACAAAAAGACACTGGATGTGCCCAAAGATGTAATACCGATAGTATCACAAACTTTTTGTAGCTATTACAATGTAGGAAAGTAACCTACAATGCAATAGATGAGGCTACAAAAAATAGGCTAATACTAATCTGGCTGGGGCTGCAGGGCACAATGCTGCAGAAAGGCTCCTGTAACTACTCCTATATAGTGTGTTTGGAACCAATTTAGCTGAATACGGATGGAACCACCACACTAATAGAAGAAATCAGGAAAAATTATGAATTGGCAAAAAAGGACAATGTATGAGGCAGTGACACACACTGAGTGCACTACAACCAGACGTGGCTGAAGCACACACTACAGGGTGAGCTGCACTCACACACACAGACCTTGCAGACAGCGGTGAACAGTACAGATGCAGAGCACTGTGCACTAGCGCTGCATGACAAAAAAAAATTCTCTATCTACTCCTATATAGTGTGTTTGGAACCAATTTAGCTGAATACGGATGGAACCACCACACTAATAGGAGATATCAGGAAAAATTATGAATTGGCAAAAAAGGACAATGTATGAGGCAGTGACACACACTGAGTGCACTACAACCAGACGTGGCTGAAGCACACACTACAGGGTGAGCTGCACTCACACACACAGACCTTGCAGACAGCGGTGAACAGCACAGAGAACTGTGCACTAGCGCTGCAAGGCACAGCGATTTATAAAGTAGCTTGGGTAAAGCAGAATAGACCAAATAGGTAGCTAAAACTGTCCCTCAGAACAACAGCGTCCTATCCCTAGCTGAATTCACAGCAGAGTGAGCTGAAAATGGCGGCGGCGGCTTTTATAGTGCATCATGACATCATTTCAGCAGCCAATCACAGCCATGCCATTAGTTAAGATGCCTACATGCCTAACAGGATGTGCCCACACTTCTTAGGATCCTCATTGGCTGAATAAAATGAAACTGGCTTATTGCATTATGGGAACTTCCGATTCCGGTATATGATATTGCAAAAGTATCGGAACTAAGTATCAGAATTCCGATACCGCGAATATCGGCCGATACCCGATATTTCAGTATTGGAATGCTCAACACTACTAGTGAGTTAAAACCGCTAGGATGCAAAGGCAATAACCTAAAGGCTGATTCTATATCGGCCTTGGCCATTAATGCCCCGGGACCGAAACTTCTAACAATTTCAGCAGCCTTGTCAAAAGACGTATATGTAACAGTACTTACACTGCTATCAATGCTATCGTTTAAAGAGGTACCATATGGATAAGATAAATGATGAATCAATCTGAAAGCATTCATCTCTTTCTTTGGAACTACACCCAGAGGAGACAGCCGAAAATTAGTAAATGGCTGCTCCTTAAAGGGGCCCGCCACTCTTCCTTCTGCTAATTCCTTTAACAATTTCGCCTCCACTACCTCTGGGTGCAGCTCCACAGATTTCAAATTTCTTACCCAGCCTTCGCCTAAATAATGTGGAATCATAAACCCATGTGCAAACCCATCAGTTATTAACTTGGCCATCTCGTGGTTTGGGTACTGCACTAACCATGGCCGCATTCTCTCCAGATTTACCGGTGTCAGTGCTTTTACCAACATATTGTTTTGTGGAAGGTTGCCCACTTGCTTTTTTAAAGCATCTGGACATAGCGTGCGACCCACCACAAAAGGAGCACTCGTGTCTGTATTTACATGTATTCGGCCACTTACACTGTGCCTCATTAAAGGCAAAACATGTACCTTTCCTAAAAGGTACTAGTCTGAGATGGTACATTACGCTGAACATTATTAGGTTTATTCGGCAGCATTAAGTTGAGCCTTAAACCTACATCTTTAACCCCCCATTTCAGGGATGGATATACTGCCATCTTCTGGTGAAAGTTTTGTCATAAAAATACCAGCTTAAACTACCAAAATGCTTGTAAGCTTCTAGCACTATCTCGACATGCTGGAAAAGGCCAGAACATTTGCTGGGAAACTTTTCGCCCATCACACTAGCATAAATACAAAAAGCCTGTAACCAATTATTAAAGGACAGAGGTACCGGCCTACGCCTATCCTCGTCCTTGTCCAGCTTTGCCAATAATTCCTTAGATGCTGGTAACAAGGACAGGATATCAATGAATTCATTACGCCATATTTTCTCTTTAACTGTGATGGACCAATGATATCCCAGCGGCGAGACTGGACAAATCAGAATCTCCTTATAACATTCCTCACCCACCCCTTTGACACCTGATGCCAATGGGGTTGCAATGGAATCTTGCTCCCCCCGCCAGTCTCTGGGCCACTGTCTAAGTGCCTCCAAACTCTGGCTACACCTGAGGCCCCAGAGCACTGGCTAGCTGACATAGAAGTGACAGCAGGGGGTTGCAATATATCCCTAAGGGATGACAATGCGTGTGATAGCTGTTCTAGTGTGTGATGTGCGACAGGTGGGTTATACTCACCACCCTCAGATGCAGGGTCCTGGGTCTGGTCATGCTGGATGAAAACCCCTACCGTGGACATTCCATTCTCCATACTGGCAGCCTCAGGACCAGCAACGGCTCCTTCCAGCCGGTGGTCAACGGAGGCTCGCCTAGTCCTGCTGTCCGGTGACAAGTCAGCTGTTCCCCTGCGACCTCTGCGGGCGCACTGGAGATGGGGAGTAAAGGACTCTCCTCCTCTTGTTTCTACTTCCAGTGCGCACGCCCGCGCCGCTGGATGACGTCATCTGGGATTCCAGCGCTTCCACTGCGGCTAGCTCCTCCCACACTTCCGGACCTCCGCTTAGTCTCACCGCCGCGCTTGGCCCTGGAACATCACTGCTCGCTGTCTCCAGACAGCGATGAAGGCAGGCTAGGACTCCCTCTTCTCCCATCCGGCTGCGCAGCTCTTCTAAGACAGCCTCCATGACACGCAGGTACAGCAGCAATTTCTTAAGGCAGCGCCAAGGACTGACAATCTCCTCGGCGCTGCCCATCACTTTATACCCCCACCACTTATTTTATTTACACATAGCTCCCCTATCAGCAGGTGTCACCAGGGGAAGAAACACAAACTTCTCCTGCGACACCTCATTACTGGCCGGGATCAGGAGCCAATCCAGACCATGCTGCTGTGGCGGCAAAACCCAGCTGCCAGAACCTATTCCCACCAAAAACCTTATTTAATTTAACCCTTGAGGAGAAGAGCAAGTGCATGATAATGCCAAATGCTCCCCTCCTAAAGGTCCAGGTCTGTCATTACCTCACGCAGTGCAACACATCTCCTTCGCACAGAGTTGATCAGGTTGGTGATTGTGGAATGTTGGTCCACTCCTACTATACAGTATGGGCCCCATATATTGCTCCATACAATACAGACCCCAAAAACTTCTCCATACAGAATGGGTCCCATATAAGTCTCCATACAGTATGGGCCCCATATAATGCTCCATATAATATGGGCCACATATATTGCTCCATACAGTAAGGGATTAATATAATGCACCATACAGTTTGGTCTTCAAATAATTCTCCATACAGTTTGGGCCCCATATAATTCTTCATACAGTTTGGGCCCCATATAATTCTCCATACAGTTTGGCCCCCGTATAATGCTCCATACATAAAAAATACTCACCTTTCCTCGCTGGCTACAGGTCCAGTCTCTTCAGCATCTTCTGACTCTGTGACTACTCAGCAGAGGACGTGCTGTAATGATGTCATCGCGCCCTCTGCCCTGAGACGTCACAGAGTCAGAAGACAAGGAAGACACTAAAGCTGCAGAGGAACACGGAGAACTAAGTATTGCAAGCAGTTTAAAGCATGGGAAGGCCCGGTGTCAGGGCCTGTGCTGGCACTAGGCCCCCCTGACTCACGTGCCCCATAGCATGAAGGTGTCCCAGACGATGAGACCACTTGCTCAGAGCCCTGGAACTTGCCTGGGTGCGTTGGCCCTGTCTACATATAAGATACAGCTGCTATCAGCATGGCTGTCATTACTGCATCAGAGAGAGCAATATAAAGTGTAGACAGGTTTGAAGAAGTGAATGTATGTGGTGCTCCCTTGTGGAGCAGTCCTGAATTGCAATATTCAAGTTTCTGCAAACAGTGCTACATCTATATATATAATCGTCTTATACCGTCTGTCTGTCTGTCTGTCTGTCTTTCTATCTGTCTGTCTGTCTGTCCTGGAAATCCCGCGTCGCTCATTGGTCCGGCAGCGGCCAATCAGCGCCGCGGGATTTCTGAAAAAAGATGGCGGCCGTTAGCGCCTCATCTGCGGGACGGAGCTCAGCGGCGATGCAGCCGGGAGATGACCGGTGCGAGGCGCTCATCTCCCGGCCGGTACCAGCAGAAGGACCTCGACCGCCGGACCCATCTGCGGGACGGAGATGCAGCCGGGAGATGAGCGGCGCGAGGTGCTCATCTCCCGGCCGGTAGCAGCGGAAGGACCGCCGGCGTCGCTGACCTCCATGCGGAAGGGAGGACCGGGGAGCGGCACTGCGGGTCGGGATACTTCTGCTGCGAGCGCCCGCTCATGTCCCGGGTTGTCGCAGCGGAAGTACCCGCACAGGCAGCGCCGCTCCCCGGTCCTCACCAAGACGATTCGATGATTGGTCGCGGTCTTCGGACCCGACCAATCACTGATCTTACCGCAAAAGTTAAACACCGCTGTGCTGATTGGTCACGGACGCTGCCCGCGACCAATCACCGATTTGGGTGCCACATTTAAATATCGGCCGCGACCAATCACCGATCTTGGCTCCACATTTAAACACCGCTGTGCTGATTGGTCGCCGACGCCGGGCGCGACCAATCACCGATTTTGGCGCCACATTTAAATAGCGTCCGCGACCAATCAGCACAGCAGTGTTTAAATGTGGAGCCAAGATCGGTGATTGGTCGCGGCCGATATTTAAATTTGGCGCCCAAATCGGTGATTGGTCGCGGGCAGCGTCCGCGACCAATCAGCACAGTAGTGTTTAACTTTTGCGGCAAGATCAGTGATTGGTCGCGGGCCAAGACCACGACCAATAACCGATTTGTGCGGCACATTTAAATAGCGGCCGCGACCAATTGGATGTCAGCGCCGCTCCCCGGTCCTCCCTTCACAACCTAGGCGCATGGATGTCAGCGGCGCTGCCTGTGCCGATACTTCCGCTGCGAGAAGCCGGGACATGAGTGGGCGCTCGCAGCAGAAGCATCCCGACCCGCAGCGCCGCTACCCGGTCCTCCCTCGACACCCTAGCCGCTGATGTCCCCACAGCATCCGCATGGTGTTACAAAGGTGTGGACATTTGTGTTAAAAATCGCTGATTGGTCGCTGGCGCTGCCCGCGACCAATCACCGATTTGGCCGCCACATTTAAATATCGGCCACGACCAATCACCGATCTTGGCGCCACATTTAAACACCGCTGTGCTGATTGGTCGCGGACGCTATTTAAATGTTGCGCCCAAATCGGTGATTGGTCGCGGTCTTGGCCCACGACCAATCACTGATCTTGCCGCAAAAGTTAAACACTACTGTGCTGATTGGTGGCGCCAAAATCGGTGATTGGTCGCAGCCGATATTTAAATTTGGCGCCCAAATTGGTGATTGGTCGCGGGCAGCGCCCGCGACCAATCAGCGATTTTTAACACAAATGTCCGGACTTTTGTAACACCATGCGGATACTGTGGGGACATCAGCGGCTAGCGTGTCAAGGGAGGACCGGGGAGAGGCGCTGCGGGTCGGGATACTTCTGCTGCGAGCAGTCGCTCATGTGCCGGCTTCTCGCAGCGGAAGTATCCGCACAGGCAGCGGCGCTCCCCGGTCCTCACCAATACGATTCCGCTCCCCGGTCCTCACCAATACGATTCGCTGATTGGTCGTGCTCTCCGCCCTCGACCAATCAGTGATCTTGGCGCTAAAGTTAAACACCGCTCTGCTGATTGGTCGCGGACGCCAGACGCGACCAATCAGCGAGATTGGCGTCAAATTTAAACAACGCTCTGCTGATTGGTCGCGGACTCCAGCTGCGACCAATCAGCGAGATTGACGCCAAATTTAAACAACGCTCTTCTGATTGGTCGCGGATGACAGCCGACCGCGACCAATCAGCGAGATTAGCGCAAAATTTAAACAACGCTCTATTGATTGGTCGCGGCCCCCAGCCGCGACCAATCAGCGAGCTTGGCGCCAAATTTAAACAACGCTCTGCTGATTGGTTGCAGCCGCCAGCCGACCGCGACCAATCAGCGAGATTGGCGCCTAATTTAAACAGCGCTATGATCTCCCGACGGCAAGTGTGAACGGAGGACCGAGGAGCGGCGCCGCCAGTCGGGATGCTTCTGCTGCGAGCAGCCGCTCATCTCCCAGCTGCTCGCAGCGGAAGTACCCGCACAGGCAGCGCCGCTTCCCGGTCCTCACTAATACGACGCTGATTGGTTGCGGTCGCCGGCCCCGACCAATCATCGATGTGGGCGGCAAATTTAAACCCCGCTCTGCTGATTGGTCGCGGTGGCCGGCCCCGACCAATCAGCGATTTTGGTGGCAAATTGAAACACCGCTCTGCTGATTGGTCGCTACCGCCAGCTGTGACCAATCAGCGATTTTGGCGCCAAATTTAAACAATGCTCTGCAAATTGGTCGCGGACGCCGGCCGCGAACAATCAGCAGTATTGGCGCAAAATTTAAACCCCGCTCTGCTGATTGGTCGCTACCGCCGGGCGTGACCAATCAGCGATTTTGGCGCCAAATGTAAACCCCGCTCTGCTGATTGGTCGCGGTGGCCGGCCGCGATCAATCAGCAATTTTGGTGCCAAATTTAAACAACGCTCTGCTGATTGGTCGCAGTCGCCGGCCGTGACCAATCGGCGATATTGGCGCCAAATTTAAACACCGCTTCGCTGATTGGTCGCGGTGGCCGGCCGCGACCAATCAGCAATATTGGCTCCATATTTAAACACCGCTCTGCTCATTGGTCGCGGTTACTGGTCACGAATAACCAGCATTATTGGCGACAAATTTAAACACCGCTCTGCTGATTGGTCGCGGCCGTGACCAATCACCATTATTGGCGCCAAATTTAAATACCGCTCTGCTGATTAGTCGTGACCGCCGGCCGTGACCAATCTGCGATATAGGCGCCAAATTTTAACACCGCTTTGCTGATTGGTCGCTGTTGCCGGCCTCGACCAATCAGCGATTTTGGCGCCAAATGTAAACACCGCTCTGCTGCTTGCGCCCGGTCGGCCGCATACCTATTCTAGAATACCCGATGCGTTAGAATCGGGCCACCATCTAGTGTAATTATAGTGTCTTCTCAATGATTATATCGACCCCCAGTTTTACATTAACATTTAACATTTGCTGAAAATTGCATAATGTATCAGGCGCCCTCCTTCCTGGAGACCTCGTCCTGCTACTAAAATGGTCACGGTGCTTCTCAGAATACAGTTGTCACCAAGCTTCCCATAACAGCAGGATATTGTGTAGTGAGAGATGAAGCATGAGGAGCCTAAGAATCATTTGATCTTCTGCACAAGAAATGAAATGGAAAGCGCCCGCTATATTCTCTAATGTATTCACCAGATAATGTGGCTTTATTTGTAAACCTGAGGGGTCTCCTGAAATCAGATTACTGTTTGGTTGAAAATAGGTTTGATGTTAAATATTTTATATTATGTTCCTTCTATGAAGAGAGAAGTTACTGATATACTTACTGCTGATACTGTAAAACATGAACAGTTTACACAGTTCTAAGTGGATCCAGCTGATTTCAATGGTCTCATCATTTCTCTGATCATCTCCTATTTTCCACATTTGATGGAGTTCTTGGTGGAGATGAGAAAATGCCCCCCTACCTATTATCTACAAACATGGGGAAAATGCCATTATACCCACACATTTTTAAACACAGGTTAACAAAAGGGAAGAAAACACATTCTTAATTAATCTATGGTGGATTTGAGCTGTCTGTGATCCCTAATAATGCAGCTCTGCTGCTGTGATATCCACCCCCAGTATGGTCTCATTGTAGCAGCAGACATGTCATATCTACACAGGACCTTTTCATAGCAATCGGTGGCCACCGTGGTCAGGCGTAGTGTCCACACTGCGGCTAGTGACTGTTCACATTGCAGCAGCAATAACTTCTGCAGCCAGACAGTGGTTGGGAACCAGAGCAGCAGATGCACTGGATTGTGGGGGATTTCAGAAATGTAATAAGTCACTATTAACTGTTTTGTTGTTGTTTTTAACATGTTCTTAATACCAAAATTAATAAGTGCGATTTTTTGGTAATGGTGGTGGCAACAATGCATATAAGTCATTAACTACGTCTCTGAATTTAGAAAAAAATGATGCTAAATCTTTTTTTGTAGCATGAGAAAAACTTTGGATTAGTTAAAACACAGGTAAAGGGGTCTTCCACCCCAGAGCAAATACTGCCAGTGTGTAATATAATCAATGTTAGGATTCGGCTCTGCTAGCCAGTGTGACAGGTCATCACGGTGATTTGCTATTTGAGGTCACGTGTCAACTAGCTTTTCATTCGCTTCTCTTGATGTTCTGTTGAGTGAAGCTGTTCTGCAGACTATTACGCACTGTAACTAGTTGGCTGTGCTACTTGCTGACAGTTTGCCCTGGGGTGCAAAATGCCTTCAGAAGGTCGGGCATCTCTTTCTGAATGCAATAAAATTCAGTGATCACTAGCAGCATCCCTGATCTGGAGCTTCTTAGATCAAGTAGCACTCCCTAAAGTGCTACTGTCCAGCTATGTGCATGTTCTGTATTCAGAGTCCAGTACAAGTTAAATCACAATCCCCACCCATTTTACTGTCATACTCTGTACTGCCCAACATACTGACACAGGGAACTTGGGGGGGTGGACAGAGTGCTTGCTTATCTGCTCAATCCCAGCAAACCGAGCACCTCCACCAATCAGCTGGAGTTTATGGCTACAATTGCCGCCTAGAATACTGTGAGTGGCGGACGTAAGCACACCCGGGACTGTGACTGACTAAAGTTAATTTTCTCCCAAGTGCCGCACTTTCAGTACAGCGACCGGGCACTTTCATAACACTATTATCCTGCAGATCAACCATCTATCTGCAGGTTAATAGTGCTCTTCAACCTCACAGGTTTCCGTTAAGAGCTTCCCTGCTGCCTGCTTTCTCATTATAAATATTCTTTTATGTTTAATGAGCATAAAAATATTTATAAAAATTAAAACTCTTAAAAAACATATGTAGAAAGCATAATGAATAAATTAATTTCTAAAAAGATTTAATCAAAAAGTATTACAAATTCCTTGTATTAAAATCGATACATGTATCCACATATATGAAGAATGGAGGGGAGTATGGATATGATGTTGTATTGAAATATTTGAATTTCTAAGTTTATTTATATACAATGTTTCTTTTGAAATAATTTTTTAAATACGGGTTTATTTTTTGTGTATATATGTTTCTGTATATATTTGTTTATATTATTTTGCAAGGGTTTTCTATAATTGCTGTAATTATCATTTTACTTAAAAATGCATTTTGTGTGTTGATTTCATTGGATTGATTTTGCTTTCTTATTTTCTATGCTAATGATAATGTCATTTCCTTGGATATTTTTATATATATTCAAATTATACATGTTTTCCCACAATTGATAAAAGCCTTGAAAGGGCTGAAATGTTTTGTTAATTCGTACGTGAAATAGATGAACTGATTTTCTACACGTGAGTGCCAGGACCTGCCTTCTTTTCTTAAAAAAAAAAAAAGTGACTTCAATAAATCACAAATGATGAATCGGGCCACAGTGTTTGTATGTAATGAATCTCCAGACTCTGCTATAATTCTTTGACAAAAGGGAAACCTCCATCAGCTCAGTATTAGCCCCAGTTACTGCAAATGCTCAAAACAGACTCAGGGGCTCATGCAGGCACAATGTCTAACCAATAAATGTCAGACTAAGGGCCAGAAACCAGCACGTTCCGACATGAGAACGGCCGGTCTTGGTGAATCGCGGCTAAATCTTTACTGGAAGGTTTCCCATGTAAGAGGAATGTGCTGGCTGCAGTGAGGAGGTCATGTGACTGCAGGTGATTGGCAGTTACTGGTCGCTCCTGACATCTGTAATGTTATCATTTGTATCTCAGGTGACAGTTGGGAGAGAGCGACGCAGCGACTTGTCTACAAGGAGCATCCGCAGAGTTTTTAGCCTTAGAAGCGCAGTGTTTTGTCATATTTCCCCTTTCCTTCCCATTTGTACCCTCCCCCATTTCCCCTTTTGTCATTTTGCAGGATTTACCGGATTCCATCATCCGTTACTGGTCATCATGTGGCAAGTATCATTCTCTGTGCCCCATATACAGTTCACAGAGCACAATACATTCACATTACACAGTGTACACACAGAGATAGGAACAGAACTGCTCACATTATGTGATTGGGACGAGCTGTATAACAGATTTATAACTTTAGAGTCTTAAAAGAAACCTCTCTGCAAAAATATAAATCTGCAGATAAAAGCTGTTTTATACAATGTGGGTCATCTAATTGGAAGTGGGGAATAATGAAGGTGTATTCTCCCTGCAGCCGCTTGTTTCCTGTTCTTGGGCAGCACCGGGGCAGTGAGCAGTCAGCGGTCACTACACTGTGAGCGAGCTGTAATCTCTCCCTTCTTTCTCACTGACATCCTGCTCTATGGATGTCGGAGCGGTGGATGTGATTACAGAGCACTCAGTGTGTAGAGATCACTGACTGTTCACTGTCCGAGACCTGATGACTGGGGCAGTTAATGATCCGACTCCTTTTTTCAGAGAGAAGTTAATGAAAATCATTCATGATGGTCTTATGATGGGTATTCTAACTAAAAAGGAGTCTGAATATCTTGTAGTGGATCACCCGGCTATTTCAATCATACACAAGCTACCCAAAATCCATGAAGATAATCCCAAATTATCAATGTGTCCTGTTATATCTGGCATTGGATTGTTTGGGGAACGTGTAGGACAGTGACTAGACTCATGTCTGCAGCCTTTAGTACTCCGTATTCCAGGCTACTTGCATGATTCTTCCGATATTCTAGATACTTTGCAAAATGTCGCTTGGAATTCTGATTGGGCATGGCTCACATGCGATGTTACCCCTTTATATACGAGTATTCCTCACCACATAGCAATTTCAGCAATTAACCATCACCATGCAAAGTATAGTATGTATACACAAGAATTACAATCATTTATCAAAACAACATTAATGTTTATGTTAACACATAATTATTTCATGTTTGATAATAAATATTTCCTGCAAACCAGTGGCGTTTCGATGGGGGCAAAGTTCTCCCCATCTGTTGCCAACCTTGTAATGGCATGGTGGGAGGAACCCTATATATACAACTAGATGGTTGCCCGATTCTAACGCATCGGGTATTCTAGAATATGCCCCATGCAGGATGTGACTCCCTCCCCCATATAATGCGCCAAGCAGGATGTCACATCCCCCGTCCGTTATAATACCCCATGCTGGATGTGACATCCCCCCCTCCCTTATAATACCCCAAGCAGGATGTCACATCCCCCCCATAGTGCCCCATGCAGGATGTGACATCCCCCCCTCCCTTATAATGCCCCATGCAGGATGTCACATCCCCCCTATATAATACCCCATGCAGGATGTCACATCCCCCCCATAGTGCCCCATGGAGGATGTCACATCCCCCTTCCCTTATAATGGCCCCTCCACGATGTCACACTTCCCCATCCCACCATTTAATGCCCTATGGCCGCTGATCTCCCGACGGTAGCCGCATGGGGGTCAGCGGCGCCTCCGGTCGGGGGACGTATGCTGCGAGCAGCCGACTTCATCTCCCGGCTGCATCGCCGCTCACCTCCGTGTGGCAGATCAGCCGCTAACGGCCGCCATCTTTTTGTGAAATGCCGCGACGTGGGATTTCCTGGACAGACAGACAGACAGACGGGATAAGACAATTATATAGATAGATGCTCACATTCCCTTTATTTCATCTATTCATATCTATTTAAGATTCATTGATGATATTATTATTATTTGGAAAAATTCAACATTTGAAATTTCATCTTTCATACAGTATCTTAACAATAATCAATTTAATTTAAAATGTACCCATTCATATAATAACCATAAAATTACATTTTTAGACCTTGAACTCACTGGTGAACATGGTTCTTTCATCCATAGCACCACTTACAGGAAACCAACTTCTGGAAATACCATCCTCCATGCTGACAGTTTCCATCCTACACATACAATCAAAGCAATTCCTGTAAGGGAACTTACTAGAGCAGAAGCGACATTAGCTTAAAAAAAGAATCAGAAATGATTAAATGTAGACTTACAATGAGAAATTATCCAAAGTGGTCTAACAGTACTAATAAGGATACTATTCACAGTTTACCAACTCTGATTCTGACTTAAAAACTCTTAAAAAGCAAATGTAAAAAGCATAAAAAAATAAACTAATTTATAAAAAGATTTAATCAAAAATGTATTCAAAATTCCTTGTATCAAAATTGATACATTTATCCACATATATGAAGAATGGAGGGGAGTATGGATATGATGTTGTATTGAAATATTTGAATTTGTAAAATTATTTATATGCAATGTTTCTTTTGAAATAGATTTTTTATATATGAGTTTATTTTTGTGTGTATATTTTTTTGTATATATTTGTTTATATTATTTTGCAGGGGTTTTCTATAATTGTTGGAATTCTTATCATTTTACTTAAAAATGCATTTTGTTTGTTGATTTCATTGGATTGATTTTGCTTTCTTCTTTTCTATGCTAATGATAGTGTCATTTCCTTGGATATTTTTATATATATTCAAATTATACATGTTTTCCCACAATTGATAAAAGCCTTGAAAGGGCTGAAATGTTTTGTTAATTCGTACATGGAATAGAATAACTGATTTTCTACACGTGAGTGCCAGGACCTGCCTTCTTTTCTTAAAAAAAAAAAAAGTGACTTCAATAAATCACAAATGATGAATCGGGCCACAGTGTTTGTATGTAATGAATCTCCAGACTCTGCTATAATTCTTTGACAAAAGGGAAACCTCCATCAGCTCAGTATTAGCCCCAGTTACTGCAAATGCTCAAAACAGACTCAGGGGCTCATGAGGGCACAATGTCTAACCAATAAATGTCAGACTAAGGGCCAGAAACCAGCACGTTCCGACATGAGAACGGCCGGTCTTGGTGAATCACGGCTAAATCTTTACTGGAAGGTTTCCCATGTAAGAGGAATGTGCTGGCTGCAGTGAGGAGGTCATGTGACTGCAGGTGATTGGCAGTTACTGGTCGCTCCTGGCATCTGTAATGTTATCATTTGTATCTCAGGTGACAGTTGGGAGAGAGCGACGCAGCGACTTGTCTACAAGGAGCATCCGCAGAGTTTTTAGCCTTAGAAGCGCAGTGTTTTGTCATATTTCCCCTTTCCTTCACATTTGTACCCTCCCCCATTTCCCCTTTTGTCATTTTGCTGGATTGACTGGATTACATCATCCGTTACTGGTCATCATGTGGCAAGTATCATTCTCTGTGCCCCATATACAGTTCACAGAGCACAATACATTCACATTACACAGTGTATACACAGAGATAGGAACAGAACTGCTCACATCATGTGATTGGGACGAGCTGTATAACAGATTTATAACTTTAGAGTCTTAAAAGAAACCTCTGCAAAAATATAAATCTGCATATAAAAGCTGTTTTATACAATGTGGGTCATCTAATTGGAAGTGGGGAATAATGAAGGTGTATTCTCCCTGCAGCCGTTTGTTTCCTGTTCTTGGGTCAACACCGGGGCAGTGAGCAGTCAGCGATCACTACACTGTGAGCGAGCTGTAATCTCTCCCTTCTTTCTCACTGACATCCTGCTCTATGGATGTCGGAGCGGTGGATGTGATTACTGAGCACTCAGAGTGTAGAGATTACTGACTGTTCACTGCCCGAGCCCTGATGACTGGAAGGGAGCGGCTGCAGGGAGAGTGTAACTTAATTTTCTCCCTGCAGCCGCTCTTCCAATTAGATTGCTGCACATGTTTAATATAGTATTTATCTACAAATGACTCCTCGGCCTGCAGGCTAATGCCGTCTGTCTGCAGACAGGCTCCTTCTATGGCAGGTATACCCCTCATGTTTGACGTTTCTATAGGACCTGACTTGTAAGACAATGTTCACATCATATATAGACATTTGTTAGCGTACACATTATTTATGTTTTTATGTGTTTATGCTAAAAGGATGCGCCTGACTGGTATATAATAATTCTATTAAAGTCATCACATTTTCCTGCTTTCTCCCCTCCCTATTTTTTTTAACACATTCCTTTTTTGTTTGCTTTCTTTCTCCACCTCTTGCTGTTTATTGTGGGTGGTGGGAAAAAGGATACATAAGTGTTGTAAAGTGTACATGTTTCTATAAAGTGCTTTTATAACAAATAAAATTACTATTAATAAATTAAAAAATAAAATATCTTAATAGTATTGTAAAATATCTTAAAAAGACATCTGCAAAGAGTTTGTATGTTTTCCCCATGGGTGCGTGGGTTTCCTTCGGGTTGTCCGATTTCCTCCCACATTCCAAAGACATACTGATAGGGAGTACAGATTTTGAGCCCCAATGGGGACAGTGATGATAATGACGCGCCCCCTGGGCCATATTCTTTAGGGGAATACCCGGAGCCGGATCAGATGGGGGTTGTAGTCTCCGAGTGGCTGTGACCCGGTCCGTGCCCAGGGTGTCAAGCTCAGTTGTATGTGGCAGTCCTACAGATGTTATTAAGTTCTTTATTGCCGACTACGCCACCCGTTGTATTGCGGTCACTATGGCCGCCGCTGCAGCAGGGTCCGCTGAGGCTGATGGTGTTGGTGCAGCTTTTGGTAGTATAACCCCCAACGGGTGGGGTATAGCCTCAGGGGGTCAGGTGCAGAGGATGGGGGTTGTGGTGGTGCAGCGTAGATGTTAAGTGAAGACAGAGTCGGGTTGTGCAGTTTAGGGTATTTACTCACTGCTGATGTTCCGGTCACTCCAGCTTCAAGTGACCACCCGAGCCGTGCTGCGTCCACCAGGTCCTGGATTCAGCAAACCCCCAAACAAGTCCGGAGCGTGACCCTGAGCTCTCCTTCTGTCCTTTCCTCTGGCCGTCCCCACTAGTGATCCACCTAGGTCCAGCTCCCTCGGGCCTTCTGTTGGGAGACCCTTGGCCTTGGGTTCCCTGACCCTCCACGTGGTTTGCCTTCGGGGTGGATGTCGTGGGTGGCCGTGGCAGACGCTGCCCACGGCCTCCGGTCTCTGGCTAGGGTGTGCTTTTGCCCCCACCAGTTTGGGATCCGGTACCCTATTGCCGACTCTTCACCCGGGGATTGAATTTGGGTTCTCAGAGTCCTTTCTTTTTCCCCCTCTGGGTCTTTCCTTCTCTGCTCCACTCTCTCTCTCTGCAGGCTCATCTGGACCTCTGCTTCTTACTGACTCTGACAGACTGACCCTGATCTAAGATGGTGCCCACCTTATATACTCCCTCTATGTGTGAGCTCAGGTGACCAGCACCCAATGAGCTCCTAACTTTACCCAGGCTGCTCCCCCTATCTGCCCCTACACTACTTGGGATGTTCCACCCCCCTCCCACTCCAGCCAGGAACAGACTCGGTCGTACCTGCACATTTCTAAGTGGGAGTACCGCCGGCCTGCCCCTCGGAAATGGGATGTGTGTAGTGCATGCAGCCTACCGAGCTCAGGTCCACACTCCATCCTTACCCGGGAGTGGAATATCACACCTCTGGGTTGAGGTGCAATACCCCTGTAGCAGCCGAATCCTCAGGGTGCTACATTCCCTCCTGGTAAATCACAGCACGTCCTCGGGCTGTAAGAACAAAACACCACAAAACATACAATTTTTTTTCATATAAACAACATAATAAAAACATATAAAATATCATATATATATCAGAAAACTTTTCATATAAATAACATTCTCGTCGCCTCTGGCTCCTCCTCCGGTCACTGTGCAACGTGTGACCGGGTAAAGTGCGACAGTCTTTTCTTGAAAAAAAACTCGTGGCTTTCCTGTAAAACCAGTAGGGAGCGCTTTAGGACGCGCAACTATATACAGGGGATATGGCCGCTCTCAGTCCTCGGCCAGGTATAAGGGAGGAATGACCGCTCTCAGTCCTCGGTCAGTGGGATTTAAGGGATAAACGGGTAAACAGTTCACACATGCTGGTCCCAACGGGGACTATATTATCAGCAACAGTTTCTTTGGTACCCCGACGGGTAACTATGTACAGCCTCTACTCTGCCGTACTCAACGACGACGTCCTCCTGCTCTTTCTTTGTGGTTACCTTTAGCTTCAGACCCGTCCGGGTCCTCTTGTTCTTCCTCCTCACACCGCAGCTCTTCCTCCGTCAGGCGATGCACATGGAGGGCGTAGGGTCCTTTGGCACACTTGTGCCGGGTAAAGGTGACCTCGTCCCCGATGTAAAGGTCACGACCTCTGTGTCCCTCCGGTAGGTGGGACTCAACGTCTCTCCTGGTCACGAAGACGTCGCCTGGGGTGCGGTGATCTCGGATGAAGCCCCACCCATGCTGCATGTTAAACTTGATCACAGTCCCGGTGGTGCGGGGACTATGCGCTGCACGGGGGTCTCTCCTGGCCCGGCTCTTCTGCTCCGCGCTCCTTATTTGAGCTTGCTGTTCCCGGACCCGCCTCTCTCTCCGCTCCCTCTCAAAGACCTCGAGCTGCTGGCGGCAGCACTCAGCACGCTCCGCTGCAGCTGCCCGAGTCTCCTGAGTGAACCCCATGAGATCTTCTCCGGTGGGGTCCCACTCAAATTGGGCCTCTTCTAGCGGGGGCGAGATCCTCTTTACGGGCTTTGGAGCCGGGATCAGGGGTGCACACATGGCCCCAGCCTTCCTCTGCCGTTCCAGTTCATGATATTCCTGGGGCCAGATGAAAGGCTGCCCATCCGGGCACGTGTGTTGGGTAAACAGGTCCTCTCCCAGATGCGGCACTCTTGGTCTTATGGGCGCGGTGGTGTTAGCGCCCGGGTTGCCCGGGCCTTGCGGCCAGGCCTGGGGTATCTGGAAGGTGAAGGGCACCGTAAGGATGGCGGCGCCCTGGGCTACTTGGCCCTGCGACCAGGCCGGTCGCTCCGCGGAGGTAGGGGGCGCTGTTGGTGTTGCGGCGCCCGGGGGTACTAGGCCTTGCGACCAGGCTTGTGTTACTTCCTGCTTGGCCACGCTCGGGGTCATTGCGCATGGCGTCACAGGGGTCGCGGCGGCGGCTTCCGGTTGAGGCCTAGTCTGCAGCAGTGGCGTGGCGATTACGGGCACGGCAGGATAGACTTCGGGCTCTGCGACGGGGAGCTGGGGCAGGTACGCGGTTTCCCGGTTTGGGGTATAGACGTCCCCTTTACCTGCCTCCACTCGTTCGGCTCCCTTCTCGGCGCCGTCTCCGGCCTTCAGTCCTCCCGCGCCATCCTCAGAGGCGGTCTGTCTCCTCGTCTTGGGTGGCGTGCTCCGCTGACAGGTCTCGGTCTGCTGGGCCATCTCACGGCTCCACTCCGCCAACGTCTCTCGCTGCACCCGGGCCATCCTCCTTGCGAGGCCCTCCAGAGCGGTCTGTGCACACTCCCGGTCTCGGGGGAGCTGTGCTAGGACCTCCACTAGGCCTAGTGGGGTCGTTGCTTCCAGCAGGCTCCTGACCAACGGGTCGGTGCTGCTCTGCTCTCCTTCCACTGTTTCCAGCAGGCTCCTGGCCAGCGGGCCGGTGCTGCTCTGCTCTCCCTCCTCTGTTTCTAGCAGGCTCCTGGCCAACGGGCCGGTGCTGCTCTGCTTTCTCGCCATCTCCGGGTAAGCTCCTCCGATACTCTTCTCCAGGCTTCTTGCCTCCGGGTGCGCTCGCTCCAGACTGCTCCAGGCGGCACCCATCTTTGCTCTCTTGTTCTTTCGTCTCCTCCCACTTCGAGGGCGGTCCCGGGGCAACTTGGTGACTGTCAGCTCCAGGGGCTGTTCTTTCACGCGGACCGACACCTCTAGCATCACAGTCTCTGTTGGTGGGGGCGGTTTCCACTTTTGGCGCCATTTTCGGTCCTGGCCCACGATGGGAGGTGGCCTCTTGCCATCCTCTGGCACGCCCATAATGGCGTCCGCTCTGACAAGGCGGGAAACCTTTGGAAATGGCGGGAACCGCTTCCCAGTGGCGGGAAACTCTGCAGATGGCGGGAAAAAGCTGTTAATGGCGGACAACCGGCGGGAATCGACTGGTGATGGGGTCCGATGGCGGGGACCCTCCGGAACCGGCAGGAGACTTCTTTTTGAGGTAAACTTGCACTTTTCTTCAGGCACGCAGTACCCGGGTGTTGCGGGCACGTCTATCCTGCCGACTACGCCAAAGTTGACGCGCCCCCTGGGCCATATTCTTTAGGGGAATACCCGGAGCCGGATCAGATGGGGGTTGTAGTCTCCGAGTGGCTGTGACCCGGTCCGTGCCCAGGGTGTCAAGCTCAGTTGTATGTGGCAGTCCTACAGATGTTATTAAGTTCTTTATTGTCGACTACGCCACCCGTTGTATTGCGGTCACTATGGCCGCCGCTGCAGCAGGGTCCGCTGAGGCTGATGGTGTTGGTGCAGCTTTTGGTAGTATAACCCCCAACGGGTGGGGTATAGCCTCAGGGGGTCAGGTGCAGAGGATGGGGGTTGTGGTGGTGCAGCGTAGATGTTAAGTGAAGACAGAGTCGGGTTGTGCAGTTTAGGGTATTTACTCACTGCTGATGTTCCGGTCACTCCAGCTTCAAGTGACCACCCGAGCCGTGCTGCGTCCACCAGGTCCTGGATTCAGCAAACCCCCAAACAAGTCCGGAGCGTGACCCTGAGCTCTCCTTCTGTCCTTTCCTCTGGCCGTCCCCACTAGTGATCCACCTAGGTCCAGCTCCCTCGGGCCTTCTGTTGGGAGACCCTTGGCCTTGGGTTCCCTGACCCTCCACGTGGTTTGCCTTCGGGGTGGATGTCGTGGGTGGCCGTGGCAGACGCTGCCCACGGCCTCCGGTCTCTGGCTAGGGTGTGCTTTTGCCCCCACCAGTTTGGGATCCGGTACCCTATTGCCGACTCTTCACCCGGGGATTGAATTTGGGTTCTCAGAGTCCTTTCTTTTTCCCCCTCTGGGTCTTTCCTTCTCTGCTCCACTCTCTCTCTCTGCAGGCTCATCTGGACCTCTGCTTCTTACTGACTCTGACAGACTGACCCTGATCTAAGATGGTGCCCACCTTATATACTCCCTCTATGTGTGAGCTCAGGTGACCAGCACCCAATGAGCTCCTAACTTTACCCAGGCTGCTCCCCCTATCTGCCCCTACACTACTTGGGATGTTCCACCCCCCTCCCACTCCAGCCAGGAACAGACTCGGTCGTACCTGCACATTTCTAAGTGGGAGTACCGCCGGCCTGCCCCTCGGAAATGGGATGTGTGTAGTGCATGCAGCCTACCGAGCTCAGGTCCACACTTCATCCTTACCCGGGAGTGGAATATCACACCTCTGGGTTGAGGTGCAATACCCCTGTAGCAGCCGAATCCTCAGGGTGCTACAATAATATCTGTAAAGCGCTTTGGAATTACTGGCACTATATAAGTGAGTAAAATTAATAAATAAATTGTATACTATTTTTTGCAATGGATACCTATGGTCACAGATGCCAGTGTGCATCATCCATCAGAGGTATTTGTGTAACTTATATGTCCCAGCATTTACATTAAATAGATGCCTAAATGTGATGCAAAAAAAGCTTAACACTGGTCATAGAAAGAAAGGGTACACGGGAGCAAGAAAAAACTTTATGTGTATACATACAAAACGCTTTATAGCTAAGTAATGTGTATAAATAAAATATACTATATTGGCTGTAACCATCATCAGAAATATATATAAGTAAATATGTATAAAAATACATATATAATATTGATGATGTAATCAGAATATACTGGGGGTATGGTAACTAAATAATGGTCAAGTATACAAGGTTGGGGTAAAAGGTAAATGTATTCCTATATATGGCACAAATAGTCATCATACACTCAGGAAGGATGGGAAAAAATTAGTTTAGTATATACATGGTTCATAACAGGATCTCTCTTGCGATGCGCTGACCCGAACACGCGTTTCTGCGATGTCTTAATCAGGGGTTGGTGTCATCACAGGAAGAGGGAGTATAACAACAGTACTAGCCAATAGGAGAGGAACGCGGCGTGTATTGGTTCATGCGCAAACTGGTGACATCCAGGAGCTTGCCAACATTGGCGTCACGTGACCGGCCGTGTCACAAACTGGGTTGGGACAAAGAAGGGCACGCAAGATATAGGATGAGGAGAGCCGGCCGGGCACCAGATGCGCATGACTGCTGCCAGGACAATCTGCAAAACTAGTCTAGCAATCATAGTTGAGAGAAATCAACACTATGCATAGTGGGAATGTAATACTCAAAAAAGGCCACAAGATGGTGCAAAGGAGCATTGTATAAACTGTATACAGCACAGTGGAGAGACCACATTATGCGATATTATGACATAAGGATATGAATATTGCCATGAATAATATACATATTAATGATAATATCTGTAGTCAAAAATGTAGAAAAACAACATGAAATGGAAAATAATTGATGAATTAAATATAAAAAATAAAATTAATGCATTGAATATATTAAAAGGTGCTTAATTTATAAATGCATGTGATAAAAGCTGAAGACATTAAAAAAATATAATTTTTATATATCAAAACGAGCAATGATGAGTAAATGTGAATAAGGAAATACATAGATAAATGTTTATACCTCTCAAAGTGGCATGATTTCATTATATTAGATAAGAGTAATATACGTATACACCACGCAAAACGCGCATTGGGGCTCTGTTCTTCTCTCCCGGTGACTGCTATTTAGCTCTACAGGGTCGGACTGGCCTGGCGGGGTGCCGGGGATATGCCTTGTGGGCCCTTGCTCAGAAGAGAGATGGAAGAAGAAAAAAAAATTATATTATATACAGTATACACCAAAAGTTTGGACACACCTTCTCATTTGAAGATTTTTCTGTATTTTAATGACTATGAAAATTGTACATTCACACTGAAGGCATCAAAACTATGAGTTAACACACGTGGAATTATATACTTAACAAAAAAGTGTGAAACAACTGAAAATATGTCTTATATTCTAGGTTCTTCAAAGTAGCCACCTTTTGCTTTGATGACTGCTTTGCACACTCTTGGCATTCTCTTGATGAGCTTCAAGAGGTAGTCACCGGGAATGGTCTTCCAACAATCTTGAAGGAGTTCCCAGAGATGCTTAGCACTTGTTGGCCTTTTGCCTTCACTCTGCGGTCCAGCTCACCCCAAACCATCTCGATTGGGTTCAGGTCTGGTGACTGTGGAGGCCAGGTCATCTGGCGTAGCACCCCATCACTCTCCTTCTTGATCAAATAGCCCTTACACAGCCTGGAGGTGTGTTTGGGGTCATTGTCCTGTTGAAAAATAAATGATGGTCCAACTAAACGCAAACCGGATGGAATAGCATGCCGCTGCAAGATGCTGTGGTAGCCATGCTGGTTCAGTATGCCTTCAATTTTGAATAAATCCCCAACAGTGTCACCAGCAAAGCACCCCCACACCATCACACCTCCTCCTCCATGCTTCACGGTGGGAACCAGGCATGTAGAGTCCATCCGTTCACCTTTTCTGTGTCGCACAAAGACACAGTGGTTGGAACCAAAGATCTCAAAATTGGCTTCATCAGAACAAAGCACAGATTTCCACTGGTCTAATGTCCATTCCTTGTGTTAGGTTGACACGCCCCCTGGGCCGTGGGGTACTCGGCAGCTGGGCCTGATCGTTGCTGGGGGGAAATGTCACAGTGGCGGTGACCCGGTCCGTGACCCAGGGCGGTTAATAAAAAGGGGTTATTTATAGTTTTTGTGAATGGTTCGTGACGCCACCTGTGGTTTCTGGTAATGTGCTACCAGCGCTGCTGCAGACCTCTGAGGCAGTTGATAGGGCAGCTGGGATGGAGCGGCTCCCCACAAGTGGAGCGGACCTCAGGGCAGTGTAGGATGGATGGGGATGCAGGTGAGAGGTGGCCAGGTTGGATCAGGGGGAATGACGGACACGCACACAGGGGTTCGCTTCAGTACCTTTACTGGTGGATAACTGGTACGGTCCAGGGTACTCGATAGGAAGGGTGCACTTCTGGACTCTCCCCAGTGAGCGGGTATAAGGCCCCCTGGTCCGTTGCTTCCTCTCTCTAAGCTTCTGACCTGCCTGGAGCTAGGCCTGGCTTCTATGTTGTCTTCTCCCTCTCTCACCTGCTGACTTGGTAGTAGGGCTTTTCTTTGGTAACCACTCTCCCTGGACGCTGGGGCCTCCGTGGTTCCTAGTCCTGTGTGTGAATTCAGCTTCAGGTCGACCCGGGACTTGTAGTCCTCCAGGTATGACGGTAATCCCTACTGGGTGTAGATGACCCTGTAAGCGTGGACCCGGTGTCCGGTTGGTATTCTGGGGTGAGCCTATGATGCTCCTCTGCCCCCTTATCTCCTCTCCTTCTCTCCTTGCCTCCGGCCACACTTGGGGCCCTCAACTCAGGCTCCAGCATGTGCTGCAGGCCTTGACTTGCCTCAGCACAGCAGCCAGCGTGCTGCTACTTCACTGAGCACACTCTTAACTAAACTGACTACCTAACTCCACACTCCAGTATATATATCCCTAACAGGGCTCCCTCTGGTGGTATGAGGTGGAAGGATGGAGGTGTCTGTATGTAGTGAGGGCCTCTTGTGGAGAAGTCCATCCATGTACCCTTTTGGGTCCTGTGGTACCTGTGAACAGCAGGGTGCCACACTTTAGCCCAAACAAGCCTCTTCTGCTTGTTGCCTGTCCTTAGCAGTGGTTTCCTAGCAGCTATTTTACCATGAAGTCCTGCTGCACAATGTCTCTCTTAACAGTTGTTGAAGAGATGTGTCTGCTGCTAGAACTCTGTGTGGCATTGACCTGGTCTCTAATCTGAGCTGCTGTTAACCTGCAATTTCTGAGGCTGGTGACTCAGATAAACTTATCGCCAGAAGCAGAGGTGACTCTTGGTCTTCCTTTCCTGGGGCGATCCTCATGTGAGCCAGTTTCTTTGTAGCGCTTGATGGTTTTTGCAACTGCACTTGGGGACACTTTCAAAGTTTTCCCAATTTTTCAGACTTACTGACCTTCGTTTCTTAAAGTAATGATGGCCACTCGTTTTTCGTTACTTAGCTGCTTTTTTCTTGCCATAATACAAATTCTAACAGTCTATTCAATGGGACTATCAGCTGTGTATCCACCAGACTTCTGCACAACACAACTGATGGTCTCAACCCCATTTATAAGGAAAAAAATCCCACTTATTAAGCCTGACAGGGCACACATGTGAATTGAAAACCATTTCCGGTGACTACCTCTTGAAGCTCATCAAGAGAATGCCAAGAGTGTGCAAAGCAGTCATCAAAGCAAAAGGTGGCTACTTTGAAGAACCTAGAATATAAGACATATTTTCAGTTGTTTCACACTTTTTTGTTAAGTATATAATTCCACATGTGTTAATTCATAGTTTTGATGCCTTCAGTGTGAATGTACAATTTTCATAGTCATGAAAATACAGAAAAATCTTTAAATGAGAACGTGCGTCTAAACTTTTGGTCTGTACTGTATATATATATATTTTAAATAAATAGTGTCCCCGTCCCCTTTAAAAGCTCAGGGGCGCACACACTATTTATTTACTGTGACACGCAGATAGTGGCAGGCTGCGCAGGAGAGCAGTGGATGCACAGTCGCACACACTGTCTCGTCACAGCTAGCAGATACGGCCGCAGCAGCGGCTGCTAAGAGTGACGTCACTCAGTGCGCCCTGCACTGCTGCTTCCCGCCTTAGAAGCACTTCAAAAGTTTATGGGCCGAACAAGCCAAGGTAAGTTAATATGTGTGAATGTTTATATGTATTTTTATGTATATGCCTGTATGTGTATGTATACCTGTGTATGTGTTTGTGCATTTGTGTGTGTGTTTCTGCCTGAGTGTACATATCTACATGTGTGTGTCTGAAAATGCATTTCTGTGCGTGTGTCTGCATGTGCATTTCTGTGTGTACATGTGTGTCTGCATGTGTACATGCCTGCCTGGGTGTTCGTTTGTGTGTGTGCATGTCTGCATGTGTGTACATGTCTGCATGTGTGTACATGTGCATTTCTGTGTATATGTGTCTGCACGCGCATTGTGTGCATTTGTGTGTTTGCTTGTCTGAGCGTGTGTATCTGCTTGTGTGGGTATCTATGTGTGTGTTTGTCTGCCTTTGTGCTTGTGTGCATGTCTACATGTGTGTGCTTTTCTGAGTGTGGATTTCTGTGTGCATATCTGCGTGTGTATGAGCGTGCTTGTCTGAGTGTGAATTTGTGTACGTGCATTTCTGTGTGTGTATCTGTATGACTGTGTACACACACTTGTCTGCACGCATGTGTGCGTTCTTGTCTGTGTGCATTTCTGTTACCCTATCTGTGTGTGTATATGTGTGTGTCTGTGTGTGTGCACTTGTCTGAGTGTGCATTTCTGTGTGTGTATCTATGTGTGTATGTGCACACTTGTGTCTGCATGTGTGTGTGCATGTCTGAGTGTGCACTTCTGTGTATGCGTGTGTTTGCGTGTGTCTGCATGTCTGTGTGTGCGTGCCTGCGTGTGTGTATATGTGCGTTTCTTCATGTGTTGGTGCGCTTATGCATGTCTGTGTGTCTATGTATTTGTGTGTCTGCGTGAGTGTCTTCCAGAAATGTATCATAATTAGGGGGAGAAATCTGAGGAGACAGTATGGAGAGAATGTGTAAAGAAACAGTGAATGGGTGTGGGAACAGAATGATGAAGGGCAATGTATGAGGAGACAGTATGGAGAGTGACGGGGTTAATGTGTGAGGAGACAGTATGGAGGACGAGGGGGGGATGTGTGAGGAGACCATATGGGGAAGAAAAATGTGAGGGGAAACAGAACATAGACTGGAAAGTGTGGGGAGAGGTATAGACAGCGGGCAGCAAGAAGAGAACAGTATGCTGAGGAGGGGTAGTGTGATGAAGGGACATGGAATAGAGACTGGGCAGTATATGGGGGACACAGTTTGAGAGGACAGTGTGAAGAAGGCGCCCAGTATAGAAAAGAAAGGATAGTGTGGAGGACATGTACCATAAGAGGGGTAGAGTGTGGGTCATATTTTCTGCAGGGAACATGGTGAGAGTTAATAGTTTATTCAGGGGCTCAGCGTAGGGGAAATATTAAGGAGCATTATAATTACAATGCTGTTTTTAAGGGCATCGTGTTGGCATGTGCTGCAGAAGACCGAGAAGATGGAAGTCTGCAGAGACGGAGCTGTGGGTGTGAAAAGGCATCATGGCGTCTGGACATGATGGAGACAAAAATAAAGAATACAACTCTAATCAGGAAGACGTCACAGGTAAGATACCTGGATGTAAATGATTATTTGTGATACCGCCTGCGTCTCATGGGTACTGTGCTTTCTGTATGGTCCAGTTTGATGATTACTGGTAAGAACAACTCCCAGTATCTCCATTGTTAAGGACATAATGGGAGTTGTAGGTTCATGTGATACAAAAGGTATATGGGGGTGACCTGACATTACAACTGATGTACCATGTAGTGATGAGCACAAGTACTCGTTACTGGAGTTTGCCTAGGGTGCTCAGGTATGCACCAAGTATAAAAACACAATGGAGCAAACATCAGCTCATAGGGTATAACATCAGCTCACCTGGAATAAGGGTGCTGTGCACGGAGGCTTCAGGCTGGTTTCCTGAGCAAATGAACCATGGAAAAAGGAAAATCCAGCAACCGCAAAAGTCATTAAAACATCACATTTATTTGCAGATTAAAACATGAAAAAGACGCGTTTCGAGCTACACTAGCTCTTAATCATGACAACTAACAGGCAGGAGCTATGGAAATATATTGCATACAGAATAGGTGTAGAATAGACAAATCACAGATGTGCTTAATTATTAAACCAATGTGTACACAAGAGAAGAGAAAGGGAGGGGGAGGGGAAGAAAGGTGTGGGGATGGAGGAAGGAAAAGGAAAAAAAAAAAGTGACTCAAAAGAGTCAGGAACTCATGAATATTCAGGGCTCCTCATTATGTGCTGGACCTGTCCAATACAAGATTTTGGCACAACTGAGTGACCCAGCATTTTGCTATCGGGATATGTCATTAGTTTGTTACCCTTAGTTAGGACACCATAAAATTGGTGACAGATTCCCTTTAACAAAATCCCTGGATAACACCTTTAGGGTAGTTTCACATGAATGACTGTTCAACCCAAGCACAGGCGCCCGGTGCTTCATAGCGGGGCAAATTGACGCGCCCAGGGGATGGGGACAACTCGGCGCCCGGGCCTTGTTGTTGCCTTTGGGGGATGTCGCGGTGGCCGGCTCCCGGGGCCGTACCCTGGGGTCACTCTTAAAAGCAAAGGAAAAGGTGTATGGGAAAGGGGAATGTTCGTGACGCCACCCGTTGTGTCTGGTGAGAGTCACCAGCGCTACTACAGTCCTCTGAGGCCGATGTTCAGGCAGCTTAGTTGGTGCGGCTCCCCACAGGTGGAGCAGGGCCTCAGGGCAGCATAGAGAGGGTGTAGAATAGAGCATTGGCGGGTGCAGAGCCACGGAGGAAAGACCAGACAAAGGCAGTAATTGAAGTCATCAAAGTCTTTACTCACGGTGGAGCTTTCTCAGCTCAGAGCTTCTCTCTGCTGTCACACGGCGAGCTACGGCCGCCAGGGTGGGGTTCAGCACACTCCAGGTAGTTCAGAAGCGCTTGACAGGACCCCCGCTCTAGTGTGTTCCTCTCTTGTTGAACTTCTCCCGCCTTGTGTCCCCCAATGAGTCCCGTACGGGTACTGCGATGTCCCTTATGGGTAGCGTGTAGCTCCCGGACTGACTGGGTGCCCTTTTTGGTGACTTGTGGTGAGAACGTGGCGTAAGGCCGGGTCCCTCTGGATAAACTCAGATTAGGGCATACGGGTGGCGACTCCGCTCTGTCCGTATCCCCCTGGGATCCACATAAGCCTCCGTACTTTTCCGACAGAGACGTGAAGTGCAAAGTCAGATAATCAGGGACCGGTACCCCCTCTTGCGGCAGGGTCTCTCTGGCAGGGCCAGAATAAGGTATGCAGGTGGCGACTCCGCTCCGTCCGCACCCCCTGAGATCCTTTCGCCTGGGGAGCCTAACTCCTCTGCTCCCCTCCTGGGGCCTTCTTAGTTGGACCCTGACCGGGGACAGAGCCGGTTATAACTCTGCCCCGACCCCCAGTCTCGAGGCCTGAGACCGGGAACCGTGGACCTCTCAGCCGGCTGCAGCTTTGTGCTGATCTGCCGTCCCAAAGACCCACGACCAAAGACCCTGTTATAAAGATGGCCTCCAGTTATATATGATTCTAATTAAGTGCCTAAGTAAAGTGCTTCCTCCACCCTCACACACTACATGGTTCCCCCTAACTTTAGTTCCCCCCAACTCCTCCATTCAGGCACGGGGCAGCACTATGGTGCTTTTAGGCCCCCTTCAGCACTGGAGTGGTGTAGTGTTGAGTGTGTGGTTGGGGTCCTGTGTAGTACTCCATGCTTACCTGGGAGATGAGATACCACACCTCATTCTGAGGTGCAGTACCCCGGTGGCGACTGAACCCTCAGGGGCGCCACAAAATAATTTCTATACACCTTCCCACCTGCTTGGTTTCCATCCATCTCCATCCTTCTCTGGCCCTTTGAAGTCAGAGCTGTCAATCAAATTAGAGGGGGGTGATGGAATGATGGAAAACAAGCAAATGGCAAGATGAATTTACATGATTGGCTGCGCCGTGAAGCACCAAGCGGCGGACGTCATTTGAACAGTCATTATGTACTAACAGAATCCCTTTAAGGCCATGTGCCCATGTAGCATTTTTGTAGCGTTTTTGCGGCCTCGAAAACGCTTGTAAAACAGTCTGCCATGCAAAGCAATGTGAATTCGGATGTGCTGTGCACATGATGCGCTAATTAGCGCGCCAAATTCGCATTGCGTTGCAAAACGCAGCATGACCATTTCTACCGCGATTACGCTGCAAATTCGCGGCCATTGAGGAACATTGAAACTCAGCAAACCCGCAGGTATATGTAGATGTGCTGCATTTCAATTAAATTCAATGGCCGCGAATTTACAGCGTAATCGCGGTGCGTGTGCTACCCGGCCCGGGATGAAGAGGCGACTACAACTCCTCTTCATCCCGGCTACCACGCGGTGAAAAAAAATAAATAAAAAAGTTAAAAATAAACAAAACCTGTACATTCATCTTTCTGGCGGTCCCCAGTCTGCTCCCGGCAACGATGCTCTCTCGTCGGCGTCCCGCGGTGTACTTGCAGGATCTGCGGTGACGTCATTTAGTCACCTGATGGTCACGCGACCGCTGACGTCGGCGGTCAGGTGATGGTCGCGTGACCATCAGCTGACTAAATGACGTCACCACAGGTCCTGACAGTACACTGCGGGACGCCGACGAGAGAGGATCGTCGCTGGGAGACGCCGGGAGGCGCTGGGACGAGACTGCAGAGGTGAGTATGCAGGTTTTTTTTATTTTTAACTTTTTAATTCTTTTTTTTTTTACTATAGATGCTGCATTTAAAGCATCTAAGTTGGTCACACATTATAAATCCATGCCGTTTGCATGGATTTATATTGTGTGACCAACTTGTCAAGCACTTTTCCAAGTGATGCTCAAAATCGCTTGGAAAAGTGCTTGAAAAAATGCATGCGAAAACGCATGTAAAAACGCTGAAAAAACGCTTCTCTCTGGCAGAAAAAACGCATGTAAATCTGCATGCGTTTTTTTTCTGCCAGAGAGAGGCAAAAATGCTCTGCATCAAATCTGCTACGTGGGCACATAGCCTAAGGCTGTGTGCCCACGTAGCGTTTTTCAAGCGTATATGCTGCGGAATTTCCGCAGCGTAAACGCTTGAAAAACGCATGTATATCTGCACCCCATGGTCCCCAATGGCATTCCGCAATGTCAATGCCCATGCTGCGGATTTTTCCGCAGCGTATATGCTGCGGTCAAAAATCCGCAGCATGTTCATTAATTTTGCGGAAGCGCAGCGGAATCAATGTGCGGATGGTACCCAAGTCTGGATGAGAGGAGACTCTCATCCAGACCTTGGTACCAAAGAACCTGTAAAAAAAAGAATAAAATAAAGTTTATACTTATCTTCTGATGTTTTCCCTCCGTCGCGCTGTTGTCTGAAGGACCTGCCACGTCATTGAGTCATGTGACCCACCACATGACTCAATGACGTCACCGCAGGTCCTGCACACAACAGCGTGAGCCGCTCAAGCCTCCGGACGGGGCAGAGAATGCATCAGAAGGTGAGTATAAAGTTTATTTTTTTATTTTTTACCATTCTGAACAAGTTGTCAAGCACTTTTCCAAGTGATGCTTGGAGAAGTGCTTGATAACCCGCATGCGGAAATGCATGCAAAGACGCCTCACAAACGCTTCTACCTGGCGGGAAAACCGCATGTAATATCCGCATGCGATTTTCCCGCCAGGGAGAAGCGTAAAAAATATGCTTCAGGTCCGCAACGTGGGCACATAGCCTGAGGGTAACTTGTCACCTTGAGAAACACTATTTGGCTATGTGCCCACGTTGCATAAATGAAGAAGAAAATTTCTGCTTCATTTCTGCAAGTTCTCTCCCGGAAAAACGCATGCGGAATTCCGCACGCGTTTATCGCGCATTTTTCGAGCGTTTATCACGCGTTTTCCACATGCGGAATTGCCTTGCGTTTTTTATGCATTGGACAAAGGCAATTCTGCTTGCGGAAACGCAAAATTAATTGACATGCTGCGGATTTTTGAACGCAGCATAAACGCTGCGGAAAAATCCGCAGCATGTGCATAGAACATGCGGAATCCCCTTGGGGACCATGGGGTGCGGGTTACCAAGCGTTTTACAAGCGTTTCCGCTGCGGAAATTCCGCATCAAAAACGCTTGAAAAACGCTACGTGGGTACACAGCCTTTATCTGCAGATAAGACAGATAATCTGCAGGTGAATAGGGTTTAAAGCCTGGTTAGCCGGCTTAATGGAAAAGCCTTGGCTACAGGGAGGAAGTTAAGTTTTACTCTCCCTGCCGCCTCTTGCTTCTTTCTTGTCATAGGGTCGTTGCAAGGAGGGAGACGTTACGGTCACTGCAAAGTAAGCGTGCTGTAATAACGTTCCGGCACCTTGATTGTGACATCTTCCATGGAGCCCAACCTCAGGCTGGGCTTCATTAAACAACAAATATGGCAGCAACGCATGGCAATCCATCAGCAACCCACAACTGCATCACAGCAGGCTGATGGGAGCGTGTGAGGGCATGCATCGGCTATTGTGCTATCTAAATGCTGCTGTCAGTGATTGACTAGGGCATTTAAATACTTAAAACAGCAGCAGTCAAGGAGAGCTCAGATCACTGCTGTTAGAGGCAGATGTCGGCTATCTATTACAGCTGACATCTGCCCGGTGTGGAGCAGGTTCAGCTCCTGATCCCGCTCCATAAAAGCACATCCCTAAGGCGACAGTTATGTCAGAGTTAGCAAATTTCACTTGTCTGTTCCTAAACCTGGAAAGACAAATGGAGTTCCCTAACACATGTGAAACATCCCGAATAGATTTAGTAAATGTGCCCTAAGCATATGAATGTTTTTCACACCACAATGCACCGTTACATACTGTACACACATTGTCCAAAAACACATATAATTCCAGATACACAAACACGCAAACATGCACAAACACATCAGTACATAAATAAATCACCTGAACCACCATCAGTACATGGTACTAGTGATGAGCGAAAGTGCTTGTTACTTCAGTTTGCCCAGGTGTTTGCCCGACTTTCTCTGTCCCCAGCTGCTAATTCAGTTAAAAAAAACCTGTAAGTCAGGAGCAGGAGAAAGCCCGGAGCTCAGGAACATCAGGACTTGTCATTTGTTGCTGACAGAAACTTACAGGTGCATCTCACAAAATTAGAATATCATCAATAAGTTGATTTATTTCAGTTCTTCAATACAAAAAGTAAAACTCATACATTATATAGAGTCATTACAAACAGAGTGATCTATTTCAAGTGTTTATTTCTGTTAATGTTGGTGATTATGGCTTACAGCCAATGAAATTATAATGTAGTATATTACAAATATCAAAATAAAAAAAAGACAAAAATAGCCTTGGAAGGATGCACAATCAATTATTATCCAGATGGGGGGAACACCATATAAATATCCCTCTCTATTAGGCTATAAAACTTAGCTTTAATTCTTGTATTCCACTAAAAATGCATGTATTAAAATGTTGTCCCTAATCTTCCTAATTAATTTTGTTAATCACTTTTATATTGTTCTGAAGTCACCACAAGGTGCCATCATTTATGGAAGAATAAGACAATAGTTTTTATAGCACACGTCCCCCCATAACAACTGCACATGAGCCGCAGGAAAGTGTGTGCCGACACCGCTGGAACGGTGCTGGCACAGGAGGCAAGTACAGTGACTTTTTTTTTTGTTTTGCTACCTCACAGCCTGGAATTTCACAGGTATTTTTGAGGGTTTGCATCAGTTCATAGAGAGAACATGCCTACAACTGTGAACATTTGGTTTTCTTTTTTTGTGTGTGAAGCAAACAACAAATAGGACAAAATAACTGAAAACTTCAGTGTGCATAACTATTCACCCACCTAAAGTCAGTACTTTGTAGAGTCTCCTTTTGCCGCAATTACAGGTCAAGTCGCTTTGGATATGTCTCTATGATCTTTCCCCATGTTGCCACTAGGAATTTTGTCCATTCCTCAAGGCAAAACTGCTCCAGCTCCTTCAAGTTAGATGGCTTCTTCTGGTGACCAGCAATCTTCAAGTCTGACCACAGATGCTCAGTTGAACTAAGGTCTGGGCTTTGACTTGGCCACTCCAAAATGTTTACCCATTTCCCTTTAAACCACTCGATTGTTGCTTTAGCAGTATGCTTTAGGTCATTATCTTGTTGTAAGGTGAACCTCCATCCCAGTCTCAAATCACTGACAGACTGAAACAGGTTTTTCTGAAAAATATCCCTGTATTTCGCACCATCTATTTTCCCCTCAACTTGGACTATTTTCCCTGTCCCTGCTGCTGAAAAACATTCCCCCAGCATGATGTTGCCATCACCATGTTTCACTCTGGGGATGGTGTTCTTGGCTATTGAGCTGTGTTGGTTTGGCACCAGACATAGCGTTTACCTTAATGACAAAAAAGTTCAATTTTGGTAGTCTCATCTGACCACAGCACCTTCCTCCATACATTTGGGGAGTCTTCCACATGTCTTTTGGCAAACTCAAAACGAGCCTTGCAATTTTTGTGTGTGAGTACAGCTTTTTTCTGCCCACTGATCCATAAAGGCCACCTCCATGGAGTGTATTGTGGTCGTATAGACAGACACTCCAGTCTCTGCTTGGGAACTATGCAGGGTTACCTTTGGTCTCTCTGCTGCCTCTCTGATTAATGCCCTCCTTACCCAGGGTGAGAGTTTTGGTGGGCGGGCCTCTCTTTGCTGGTTTGTTGTGGTACCATGTTCTTTCCTTTTGATGACAATGGATTTGATGGGGCTCTGAGGGATCATCAGAGATAGGGATATTTTTTTTATTCTATTATTTGCGGACATCCGATCTCTAACTAAAATGTCAACCAAATTATGACATCTCCTATAGGAGAATAGTTGTTTTCTTATTGCTGTCTCCTTTAAATCTTTATTCTCTTCTATTATATGCCAATTCCTTTTGATTGCGGTGCGTATAATGTCATCCATAGAAGCGGATTTAAATGTGATTACAAATCTGCGATTATCTCTGTTAGGTGTTTGGAATTTGTTTTTTCCCTTGGAGTAATTCTTGTTGAGTGATGCCAAAAGGAAGAACCAGGTGATGGCGCTGTCTTTGCCACCAAGTGAGATCAAGGTGCACAACGCGTATTACACCTGAAGAAGGCTGCAAACAGCCGAAACGCGTTGTGTATATAGGTTTTATTGTTTTATATTAATGTGAATAATAAATAAATTTCTTTTACTTACGAGCAACCTGAAGTTCCTGCACCTTGATCTCACTTGGTGGCAAAGATAGCGCCATCACCTGGTTCTTCCTTTTGGCATCCTCGTTGTGGGATACTCCTGTCTCAGGATTCAATCCCACCTCACCAGGTCGGCCGCAGTCTTTTGCAAATTCATACTACAAGCGGGAGTTGTGCCTCTGCTAGCAATTTCCTATAGATACTCATCCTTTTAATTGATCAAATCTTACTACACTTAGATAGCGCCACGTTTTTTCTCCTTTATGAAATCTAATATCGTTCATATTTTTTTTTTATAACCGAACCGTGATTTATACTTCTCAATAACATTGTACCTGATTTGTTTCTAGACCTCCTTGGTCTTCATGGTGTTGTTTGGTTAATGGTGCCTCTTGCTTAATGGTGTTGCAGCCTGTGGCCTTTCAGAAAAGGTGTGAATATACTGACAGAGATGTGACACTTAGATTGCACACAGGTGGACTTCCCTTCACTAAGCATGTGACTTATGAAGGTAATTGCTTGCACTGGAAATTTTTAGGGGCTTCATCGCAAAAGGGGTAAATTCATATCCACATGCCAATGTTGAGTCATTTGATCCCATTAATTTAAGCCTATATTTTTCTCACTTTACTTCACCAACTTAGACTATTTAGTGCTGATGCATCACACACAAATCAGATTACAAAAATATTTAAAAACGCAAGGAGAAACGTTACCCCTTGGATCCCGGTCAGATGCCTCTCACCCAGCCAAACCTGATATCACATTTTGCACTGACGAGGGGCAGTACCCCGAAACACAGTGTCTGCAAATTGAGATTTTGGTTTTGGCTTTAATCCTAAGTCATATGACAAGGCTCGTTATAGAGTTGATATTGACTTTTTGGATTGCCACTTCCTATAGGTGGCACTAGAGTTCTAGTCCTCTTCCTCCCTGAAGAGACAATTTGCATGTTAGGACAGGAAATGCATATGTCACAAGATGAACATCCCCGAGGAGGGCGGACATTATCCAAAAAGATGATTGGATTGTTATGATAGTGCCCTATCACAACACTGTCACAGAGGTTTTTACTCCTCTGAAAGGTGATACTAGGTTTATTAAGTGAGTTTTTTGATAGAGTACAATCCACCAAGAGAATTGTCCACAATTTTTCTATAACTTTCATCATAAAGGAGGCTTGTGAAAACTCTTGATTTTACAGTTGTATTACAGTATTAATGATAGACAATCAGACAATCGGAGATCCAAGTCCCCAAAAATGACTAAAACATAAAGTAAAAAAAAGCTTCAAAACATATTTCAAGAATTATAAAAAAATATAAAAAATATCAATCACACACAAAATATATATTTTTACAATACATAAATAAATAAACTTGGTATCTCTACATTTGTAAAAGTACAATCTATCAAAAAATGTTTTTATTAACTATAGAGCAGTGGTCCCCATCCTTTCTTACATTAAAAGCCATATTTAGCACTGAGAGAGGGTCGCAAGCCACATCCTGACTCTCCCTGTCCCCTTAATAGTGACATGTCGCTCCCGCTCCCCCTCCCAGTAATGACACCCAGCGCTCCCAAGACCAGTGTAATGACAGCCAAAGCTTTCCCACAGAAATCATACGGAGGCAGTATACCAAGATCCAGGGGTTCCCACCTCACCCCCATTCAGTATTGTCTCATCAACCACTCCCACCTCACTGTTACATCCAGCTTCAAGCATCTCCTCTGACCATAAGTGTCCTATCTCCAGCTTACAATACTTAACTTATCTCTGAACCCCAAGACCAGTATATGTGCATCTAGATCTGCTCTTCTGTACTGGGCTGATCACAAAAGTCACCATCTGGAGATCTGCTGCTCATAGCTATTTGCTAGACCTGGTGCTTGAGTGATTTGTGCATCTCAGGCACAACACTGAGCCAGGTAGCATGTATACTCCAGTTGGCTGCTTCTCCACCCACTGGATCCTGCTGGGAATCCAGGGATATATTCAGAAAATGGCAAAAATCTTTAATATTTGCCTGAAGAAGGGGCTTGAACAGCCCTGAACCATGTAGCAAAAATAAACTTTTAAAAAGTCATTACCTTAGTGGTATTGCGTTTTAAAAATCCTTGGCAGCGCTATTTCCAACAAACCAAATCTCCCATTTTCTAAATTTTCTTTTTTACAAACTTCCAAATTTCTTTTCAATAAATATAAAAATATGTAAGTTTGGTTTTGTTGTAATCGTACTGACCAGGAGAATCAGACTGCTAGGACATTTTACTGCACAATGAAAGCCTTAAAAATAAAACATAAAACACAATTGCTGAATTTTCCAGTACATCCCAAGGTAAAATAAAGGCTGTCATTCAAAAGTAGAACTCATCCTGCAAAAAATACAACCTCAGATGGCCATGTCGCTGGAAAAATAAAAAAATGTTTTGGCTCTTGGAAGAAATTGAGGAAAAACATTATTGAAAAAAGGAAAATTCGCCCAATTCATGAAGGATTAAGCAGGAAACCACTGGACTGAATAAAGGCCATAACTGGTGTAAAATGCTGGGATCAGAAGAGTAATAAATACTTCAAGTTCAGAAAGTGAACTAAGTCCGTACCTCTGACTTCATGGCGCAGGGGAATATAGATTTGTACAGTCATCCTTTATCTTGTACTCATGTGATCGGGCATCAGATATTGTATTCTCTCTATTATATCTGCACATTTCTAGCCTTATGTTATGGTCTGACATTTTCACTTTACACTGGTGGCTCTGGAATATGACATATTCTTACATGTTTAAACATATTTTTATCTCTTCCTAGGAACCTGGGATCCACCTCCTTCCATTTAGAGATGGACCTCCAGCCACAGGACGATGGATGGAGTAACGTGACCACCATGATGGCGTCAGCATTGCTGGACTGCTACAAGAATACTGTCAGTGCCAGGCTCTTTCATCCATTAAATTGGCTGTGTAATGTATAAACTTGATTTCTTTATGAAATGTCCTAAAATATGAGTATCTCCTGTTATACTGTAGCCTCCACCACTCCACACTATAGAGCGTATCCTGAGGACCGCTGAGGACCGTGTAAGTGACAGTAATAGATAACACACCGTGACGTATCTATGAATCCAGACGCCCATATTTATCAGGCACAAAACATGCATCAGTTTATTTGGCATTATCACTGTAACGGGTCTGGGAGGCGGAACCTCTGAGCTACTATACAAGGGGGCGGTCCTTGTAAGGAAGCGGGTGGTGACCAGGGAAGATGGGCAGGTAGTCACAGCAGGTGACCGGGACAGTCTCTGGGTAAACGGGCAGGAGGTCACGGCAAGTGACCGGGACAGTCTCTGGGTAAACGGGCAGGAGGTCACAGCAAGTGACCGGGGCAGTCTCTGGGTGAACGGGCAGGAGGTCACAGCAAGTGACCGGGGCAGTCTCTGGGTGAACGGGCAGGAGGTCACAGCAAGTGACCGGGGCAGTCTCTGGGTGAACGGGCAGGAGGTCACAGCAAGTGACCGGGACAGTCTCTGGGTATAGGGTAGGTACGACCTGTATTTGATTGTATTTGATACACTGCTGATTTTGTAAGGTTTCCCACCTACAAAGAATGGAGAGGTCTGTAATTTTAATTGTAGGTACACTTCAACTGTGAGAGACAGAATCTTAAAAAAAATCCAGAAAATCACATTGTATGATTTTTACATAATTAATTAGCATTTTATTGCATGAAATAAGTATTTTATAAAATAGAAAAACAGAACTTAAGGTCAGACATTTCCTGTAGTTCTTGACCAAGTTTGCACACACTACAGCAGGGATTTTGGCCCACTCCTCCATACAGATCTTCTCCAGATCTTTCAGGTTTTAGCGCTGTCGCTGGGTAACATTGAGTTTCAGCTTCCTCCAAAGATTTTCTATTGGGTTCAGGTCTGGAGACTGGCTAGGCCACTCCAGGACCTTGAAATGCTTCTTACAGAGCCACTGTTTAATTGCCTGGGCTGTGTATTTCATGTCATTGTCATGCTGGAAGACCCAGATATGACCCATCTTCAATGCTCTTACTGAGGGAAGGAGGTTGTTGTCCAAAATTTTGGGATACATGACCCCATCCGTCCTCCCTTCAATCTTCAATACGGTTCAGGCGTCCTATCCCCTTTGCAAAACCATCCCAAAGTATGATGTTTCCCCCACCATGCTTCATGGTTGGGACAGTGTTTTTGGGGTTGTAATCATCCTTCCTCCTACAAGCACGGCGCGTGGAGTTGATATCAAAAAGTTTTATTTTGGTCTCATCTGACCACTTGATCTTCTCCCATGCCTCCTCTGGATCATCCAGATGGTCATTGGCGAACGTCAAACAAGCCTGGACAAGTGCTGGCATGAGCAGGAGGACCTTGTGTGATCTGCAGGATTTTAATCCATGACGGCGTAGTGTGTTACTAACGGTAATGTTTGAGACTGTGGTCCCAGCTCTCTTCAGGTTATTTACCAGGTCCTCCTCTGTAGTTCTGGGCTGATTTCTGACCTTTTTCAGAATCATCTTTACCCCACAAGGCAAAATCTTGCATTGAGCTTCAGACTGAGGAAGATTGACAGTCATCTTGTGTTTCTTCCATTTTATAATAATTGTGCCAACAGTTGTTGCCTTCTCAACAAGCTGCTTGCCTATTGTCTTGTAGCCCATCCCAGCCTTGTGCAGGTCTAAAATTTAATTTGGTTCCAGTGTCCTTAGCCAGCTCTTTGGTCTTGGCCATGGTGGAGAGGTTGGAGTGTGATTGATTGAGTGTGTGGACAGGTGTCTTTCATACAGGTAACAAGTTAAAAAAGGTTCAATTAATACAGGTAATGAGTGCAGAGCAAGAGGGCTTCTTAAAGAAAAACTAACAGGTCTGTGAGAGCCAGAATTCTTCCTGGTTGGTAGGTGATTAAATACTTATTTCATGCAATAAAATACAATTCAGTTTTTTGAAAATCATACAATGTGATTTTCTGGTTTTTAATTTTAGATTCTGTCTCTCACAGGTGAAGTGTACCTATGATAAAAATTACAGACCTCTCCATTCTTTGTAGGTGGGAAAACTTGCCAATTCGGTAGTGTATCAAATACTTATTTCCCCACTGTATATGATAATGTATAATGTGCAGTGGGAGGGCAGATACATATAAAGAATGAGACTCGATTTTGCTATTAATAAAAATGTTTGTAACAGAAACCACATGAGTCAAGTTCTTTTAGATCTGCTACTAGACAACAGATTATTAGTAACTTATGTTTTTTATGCCTCATTGCAACAGATAAGACACTATTAGAGATGAGCGGTGTTCGACTAGAACTGTTCGCCAATCTCAAATTCGAGCTGTTTTGGGTGGTGTTCGAGTTGTTCGACGAACCCGAACGATTTGCAAAAAATTCGGCTGTTCGAGGTTATGTTCGATAACTGTTCGTGCACCAAAAGCGTGTCCTGCATGTCAGGCGCTATTTAGAGCACCAATCATGCAGGGATTGTCTGCCACTCACTGTAATGCCACAGCCATGGTGGTTGTGGCATTAGAGTGATTGCCCAAATAGATGGGAACTGTGCTCACAGTGAAACATGAAAAGCCGGCAATTCAGCAGCGGCATACACCGGTACCCGACAATTTAGAACCGAAAGAATAGAGCTTCACACATAGATTAGATAGATAGAAACATGTCAGTGTTATGCACACGCCCGGGCTAAGCGGCGTGTGCGTGTGATTGTAGTGATTCCACTGGACCGTGCCGGAGAGTGAATGCCTGGAGGGGCGTGACTAAGTATTCACCCGATCCGACCAGGGTCGCACGACGGCATACGACGCCAGTGCACCAAGGAGGAACCGAGCAGAGGGACCAGGTGCTACTCCAGGACAGACCCCGGACACGGCTGTTGACCCACACAGGGGAATACAGGAACAGGCTGGTAGGCTGGCACACAGACTGGTGGGTATAGGCAGGCACGACTGGTATGCAGGCAGGCGGGTATGCAGGCAGGGGGGTAAAGGCAAGCACAGCTAGAGTGCAGACAGGGAGGCACTAGCAGGTAGGAACACAGGCGGGATAGGACCCAGTACACACCGGGACTCAGGAACAATACAGGCAGAGGGTTACAGGCAAGCACAGCTAGAGTGCAGACAAGGCTGAGCAGGGAGGACAGGGCTCTGTTCACACGGAACAGACAGGAAGGGAAAGACAGAGCCAGATACTCACACAGTACTTGCAGAGACAACAAGCAGGAGTTAGGTACGAGTTCAGACTCTGCAGAAAAAGGAAGGGAACGGACATAGAGGCAAAACAGGTAAAGGACAGGAGAGAGTTCAGACTGGAACTGAGTGTACGGAGGAGACCGACACTGCAGAGGGATACAGGAGCGGGTCTGGGAATACGGCCCCCAGAGAGGCGGAACGAACAGGCAAGGAGCGTGTTCAGACAGGACAGACCAGACGCAGGAGCGGGTCTAGGAAATCGGCCACTAGAAGGCGGAACGAACAGGCAAGGAGCGTGTTCAGACAGGACAGACCAGAGAACACAAAAAGGACACAGTTCAGACACGGGAGCTGATACCGCAAAGCAGGAGACATACAGGACTCAGTTCAGACACGGGAGCTGATACCGCAAAGCAGGAGACATACAGGACTCAGTTCAGACACGGGAACTGATACAAAAAGCAGGAGACAAGAGACGGGACCTGGCACCTTCAGAGTGCAAGCACACACTGAAGGAAACACTATGCTCAGGCAGGGATAGAAGGGAGCTGCTGAGCTATATACCAAGTGACAGACAGCAATAGGCTGAGGACGCACAAGGGGTGTGACCCACAGCAGGTACAAAAGGCAGGAAGTGATCGGGCGCCGCCCTTAAGCAGCAGAAACAGACACAAACAGACAGCATGGAGGGAAGCCAGAGAGACATTCTGGACAGGAGATCAAGTGCGCCCTCTTGCACAGTGGGAGATGGACCACCATGCAAGGACGCCGCCAGGTATGTTACAGTACCTCCCCCCTTACGCCCCCTCTTCTTCAGGCCTGCCAGAATCTTCCGCAGGGAATTCGAGGACCAGTCGTTCACTGGGTTGGAGGGGGACAGAGACTTAAGGGTAATCTCTGCTTCGAGGTACATCTTGTCAAGCTCACAGGAAGAAATAGACGGGTTATCAGGTACATAATGAGGAAAAGTCACTGTCTCTTTGTTATCTGGTGGTATCCCGGAGGATTCAGGAAACAACTGGAGGTCCTCCGCCGGATCAGAAGAGTGCAGAGGCTCAGAGAAAACAACTGCTTCAGAGTACACTAGGTCGGACTCACTGGAGGAAGCAGGCGAGGTATCGGGTACCGAGTATAGGAAAGTCTCTGTCCATTCACCACCAGGTGGCACCCCGAAGGGTTCTGGAGACAGCTGGCGGTCCTCCGCCTGGTCAGAGGGGTGTAGAGACTCACGGGTAACCTCTGCTTCAGAGTACACTAGGTCGGACTCACTGGAGGAAGCAGGCGAGGTATCGGGTACCGAGTATAGGAAAGTCTCTGTCCATTCACCACCAGGTGGCACCCCGAAGGGTTCTGGAGACAGCTGGCGGTCCTCCGCCTGGTCAGAGGGGTGTAGAGACTCACGGGTAACCTCTGCTTCAGAGTACACTAGGTCGGACTCACTGGACGAAGCAAGCGAGGTATCAGATCCAGGATATAGGAAAGTCTCTGTCCATTCACCACCAGGTGGCACCCCGAAGGATTCTGAACACAACTGGAGGTCCTCCGCCTGGTCGGAGGGGTGTAGAGACTCAGGAGTAACCTCTGCTTCGGAGTACACTAAGTTGGACTCACTGGACGAAGCGAGCGAGGTATCAGGTACAGAGTATAGGAGAGTCTCTGTCCTTTCGCTACCAGGTAGCACCCCGAAGGGTTCAGGAGACAACTGGAGATCCTCCGCCTGGTCGGAGGGGTGTAGAGACTCGGAGGTAACTACCACTTTGGGGTACCCATTGTCAGGCTCACAGGACGAAGCGGACAAAGTATTGAGTACCGGGTGTAGAGAAGTCTCTCTCCATTTGTCATCGAGTGGTATCCCGGAGGGTTCAGGAGGCAACAGGGGATCCTCCGCCAGGTAGTAGAGGTGCACAGACTCTGAGGTAACCACAGCTTTGGAGCATCCTTGGACATGCACACCGGTTAAAGAGAAAGAAGCATCTGATGCCGGGTGCAGGAAGTTCTCCTGTGTGGAGTCTGGATGGGCAGAAGTCTCTTCGGCCAGGAGAACTGGTGCACTACCCACGCACATTACCCATTGGGGTTTCTCCGGGATACAGGGAGGTGAAGCTTCAGTAGGGACTTCAAGGTTGGGGTCAGGAGGTCTCAGGGAGGACAGACCCTGGCGTGACGGCTTGCCTCTAAGTCTAGCACGTCTGGACTGCCTCTTGAGGTTGAGAGAAGTATTCCGGAAAGCGTAGTCACCCTGTGAGGATTCTGGGTGGGCAGTAGTCTCATTGGGCTGGAGGACTATTGCGCTACCCACACACATTACCCGTCGGGGCTGCTCCGGGATATTGGGAAGTGAAGCTTCAGCAGGGGCTTCAGAGTTAGGGTCCTCGAAGACCATACGAAAGGCCACCAGGAAGGCCTGCAGGTCAAGGATGACAGGATCCCATGCTTCCCATAGGGGGGTGACCCATTTCAAGGCATCACCCGCTAGGTAGTCAATCATAAAGGCCACTTTAGCCCAATCGGAAGGAAAATAGAGAGGGTAGGCCTTAAAGTGTAGCATGCATTGCTCCACAAATGCACGACACTGTCTTGGATCCCCATAGTAACGTGGCGGATCCGCAGGAACGAGGGCTGATAGATCCATCTGGACGGGTGCGTAATTCGCCTGGAACTCAGCTAAAGGGGGAAAAAAATTTATTTATTTTATTTTAATGCATGTATTCGCTGGAAAAACTTCTCAAAGAGCGAAGGCCGTGGGGCTCAACGGGAACCATGGCCTGAGCATGCTGTTATGCACACGCCCGGGCTAAGCGGCGTGTGCGTGTGATTGTAGTGATTCCACTGGACCGTGCCGGAGAGTGAATGCCTGGAGGGGCGTGACTAAGTATTCACCCGATCCGACCAGGGTCGCACGACGGCATACGACGCCAGTGCACCAAGGAGGAACCGAGCAGAGGGACCAGGTGCCACTCCAGGACAGACCCCGGACACGGCTGTTGACCCACACAGGGGAATACAGGAACAGGCTGGTAGGCTGGCACACAGACTGGTGGGTATAGGCAGGCACGACTGGTATGCAGGCAGGCGGGTATGCAGGCAGGGGGGTAAAGGCAAGCACAGCTAGAGTGCAGACAGGGAGGCACTAGCAGGTAGGAACACAGGCGGGATAGGACCCAGTACACACCGGGACTCAGGAACAATACAGGCAGAGGGTTACAGGCAAGCACAGCTAGAGTGCAGACAAGGCTGAGCAGGGAGGACAGGGCTCTGTTCACACGGAACAGACAGGAAGGGAAAGACAGAGCCAGATACTCACACAGTACTTGCAGAGACAACAAGCAGGAGTTAGGTACGAGTTCAGACTCTGCAGAAAAAGGAAGGGAACGGACATAGAGGCAAAACAGGTAAAGGACAGGAGAGAGTTCAGACTGGAACTGAGTGTACGGAGGAGACCGACACTGCAGAGGGATACAGGAGCGGGTCTGGGAATACGGCCCCCAGAGAGGCGGAACGAACAGGCAAGGAGCGTGTTCAGACAGGACAGACCAGACGCAGGAGCGGGTCTAGGAAATCGGCCACTAGAAGGCGGAACGAACAGGCAAGGAGCGTGTTCAGACAGGACAGACCAGAGAACACAAAAAGGACACAGTTCAGACACGGGAGCTGATACCGCAAAGCAGGAGACATACAGGACTCAGTTCAGACACGGGAGCTGATACCGCAAAGCAGGAGACATACAGGACTCAGTTCAGACACGGGAACTGATACAAAAAGCAGGAGACAAGAGACGGGACCTGGCACCTTCAGAGTGCAAGCACACACTGAAGGAAACACTATGCTCAGGCAGGGATAGAAGGGAGCTGCTGAGCTATATACCAAGTGACAGACAGCAATAGGCTGAGGACGCACAAGGGGTGTGACCCACAGCAGGTACAAAAGGCAGGAAGTGATCGGGCGCCGCCCTTAAGCAGCAGAAACAGACACAAACAGACAGCATGGAGGGAAGCCAGAGAGACATTCTGGACAGGAGATCAAGTGCGCCCTCTTGCACAGTGGGAGATGGACCACCATGCAAGGACGCCGCCAGGTATGTTACAGTCAGTCACATATATAAGAAGTACAGTGACAGTGTTGATTACTGTACTTGTCATTTAGTGTAAAGGATTTATAAAAAAAAATATTAGTGTTTTCATGCACCGTCTCTTTAAAAAAGCCGGCCGGCAATTCAGCAGCGGTACCCGACAATTTAGAATAGAAGGAATAGAGAATCACACATAAATTAGATAGATAGAAACATGTCAGTCACAAATATAAGAAGTACAGTGACAGTGTTGATTACTGTACTTGCCATTTAGTGTAAAGGATTTATTAAAAAAAATATTAGTGTTTTCATGCACCGTCTCTTTAAAAAAGCCGGCCGGCAATTCAGCAGCGGTACCCGACAATTTAGAATGGAAGGAATAGAGCATCACACATAGATTAGATAGATAGAAACATGTCAGTCACATATATATGAAGTACAGTGACAGTGTTGATTACTGTACTTGTCATTTAGTGTTAAAATAAAGGATTTATTTAAAAAAAAATTAGCGTGGGGTTCCCCTTAATTTTAGGCTCTAGCGGAGGTTAAGCAGACGGCTGGGGCAGATGTTTGAAGCCTGGGAAGGGGGTAATACCCATGGAGCTTCCCAGGCTACTAATATCAGCCCCCAGCTGAATGCCTAGCCTTTACTAGCTATTAAAATGGGGGACCCCCCAAAAAATTGACGTGGGGTCCCCCCTATTTTAATAGCTAGCAAAGGCTAGGCAGACAGCTGGGGGCTGATATTAATAGCCCAGGAAGGGTGCCATGAATATTGGCCCCCTCCCAGGCTAGAAACACCAGCCGTCAGCCGCCCCAGAAATGGCACATCCATAGGATGCGCCAATTCTGGCACTTAGCCTCGCTCTTCCCACTGCCCTGTAGCGGTGGCAGTGGGGTAATAGGGCTGGGGTTGATGTCAGCTTATAATGCCAGCTGACATCAAGCCCAGGTTAGTAATGGAGAGGCGTCTATAAGACACCCCCATTACTAACCCCATAGTCAAAGTTAAAAAAAAACACAAACACCCAGAATAAAGTCCTTTAATTGAAATAAAGACACAATTCTTTATTGTTCTAAATTAAACCATACTTACCGTCACGCCCATTCCAGCTGAAGCCAACGATCCCCTGCAAAAAAAGAAAAATAATAAAGCAACATCATCCTTACCTTTCGATGGTTCCCACGACAGCTTCAGCTCTGCTACATCGAGATGACAGGCTGGACCGCAGCAGAACGCTGCCATCCAGCCTGTCATCCCGCGGACACTGAGAAGCGCAGGCATGCTTGCGCTCCTCAGCGTCTCTCTGTGACGGCATCCAGATGAGCCGAGGTCATGTCCAATGAACTCGGCTCACCTCATGCACGTCACTGACAGCGTGGGAAAATTCTCACGCTGAAGAGCTGAGTGCAGGAGAATTCTCCCACGCTGTCAGTGACGTGCATAAGGTGAGCTCATGTCCAATGAACTCAGCTCACCTCATGCACGTCACTGACAGCGTGGGAAAATTCTCCTGCACTCAGCGCTTCAGCGTGAGAATTCTCCCACGCTGTCAGTGACGTGCATGAGGTGAGCCGAGTTCATTGGACATGACCTCGGCTCATCTGGATGCCCCCAACCACCAGCTGCCTATTTGTACCTGGCCGGACACAACAATATAGGGAAGGCCTTTTTTTCTTAATTATTTCATGAATTTCATGAAATAATAAAAAAAATTGAAGTGGGGCTTCGCACTATATTTGTGTCCAGCCAGGTACAGCAGGCAGGAACGGGCTGCCCCCAACCACCAGCTGCCTATTTGTACCTGGCCGGACACAACAATATAGGGAAGGCCTTTTTTTCTTAATTATTTCATGAATTTCATGAAATAATAAAAAAAAATTGAAGTGGGGCTTCGCACTATATTTGTGTCCAGCCAGGTACAGCAGGCAGGAACGGGCTGCCCCCAACCACCAGCTGCCTATTTGTACCTGGCCGGACACAACAATATAGGGAAGGCCTTTTTTTCTTAATTATTTCATGAATTTCATGAAATAATTAAAAAAAAAATACGTGGGGCTTCGCCCTATTTTTGTGTCCAGCCAGGTACAACTAGGCAGCTGGGGGCTGGAATCTGCAGCGCAGGGAGGCCCAAGCTTTCTGGCCCCCCCCCCGCTGCAAATTGCAGTCCGCAGCCACCCCGGAAAATGGCGCGTTCATAGAAGCGCCATCTTCTGGCGCTGTACCCAACTCATCCAGGGCCCTGGTGCGGTGGCTCACTTGGTATTATCAGCTGGCCCTAAGCCCAAAATTCATGGGGTCACGCCAGTATTAGACATGACCGCCATGAATTTCTAGTAAAGTATTTAAAAAAAACACAAACACCCAGAATAAAGTCCTTTAATTGAAATAAACACACAATTCTTTATTGTTCTAAATTAAACCATACTTACCATCACACCCATTCCAGCTGAAGCCAACGATCTCCTGCAATAAAAGAAAAATAATAAACCAACATCATCCTTACCTTTCCATGGTTCCCAGGACGGCTCCAGCTCTGCTACATCGAGATGACAGGCTGGACCGCAGCAGAACGCTGCCATCCAGCCTGTCATTCCGCAGACACTGAGAAGCGCAGGCATGCTTGCGCTCCTCAGTGTCTCGCTGTGACGGCATAAAGATGAGCCGAGGTCATGTCCAATGAACTCAGTTCACCTCATGCACGTCACTGACAGCGTGGGAAAATTCTCACGCTGAAATGCTGAGTGCAGGAGAATTCTCCCACGCTGTAAGTGACGTGCATGAGGTGAGCAGAGATCATTGGACATGAACTCACCTCATGCAAGTCACTGACAGCGCTTCAGCGTGAGAATTTTCCCACGCTGTCAGTGACGTGCATGAGGTGAGTTCATGTCCAATGATCTCTGCTCACCTCATGCACGTCACTGACAGCGTGGGAGAATTCTCCTGCACTCAGCGCTTCAGCGTGAGAATTCTCCCACGCTGAAGCGCTGAGTGCAGGAGAATTTTCCCACGCTGTCAGTGACGTGCATGAGGTGCGCCGAGTTCATTGGACATGACCTCGGCTCATCTGGATGCCGTCACAGCGAGACACTGAGGAGCGCAAGCATGCCTGCGCTTCTCAGTGTCCGCGGGATGACAGGCTGGATGGCAGCTTTTTCCTGCGGTCCAGCCTGTCATCTCGATGTAGCAGGGCTGGAGCTGTCCTGGGAACCATCGAAAGGTAAGGATGATGTTGGTTTATTATTTTATTTTTATTACAGGAGATCGTTGGCTTCAGCTGGAATGGGCGTGATGGTAAGTATGGTTTAATTTAGAACAATAAAGAATTGTGTGTTTATTTCAATTAAAGGACTTCATTCTGGGTGTTTGTGGTTTTTTTTTAACTTTGACTATGGGGTTAGTAATGGGGGTGTCTTATAGACGCCTCTCCATTACTAACCTGGGCTTGATGTCAGCAGGCGTTATAAGCTGACATCAACCCCAACCCTATTACCCCACTGCCACCGCTACAGGGCAGTGGGAAGAGCGAGGCTAAGTGCCAGAATTGGCGCATCCTATGGATGCGCCATTTCTGGGGCGGCTGACGGCTGGTGTTTCTAGCCTGGGAGGGGGCCAATATTCATGGCACCCTTCCTGAGCTATTAATATCAGCCCCCAGCTGTCTGCCTAGCCTTTGCTAGCTATTAACATAGGGGGGACCCCACGTCATTTTTTTTGGGGGGGTCCCCCATTTTAATAGCTAGTAAAGGCTAAGTATTCAGCTGGGGGCTGATATTAGTAGCCTGGGAAGCTCCGTGGGTATTACCCCCTTCCCAGGCTTCAAACCTCTGCCCCAGCCGTCTGCTTAACCTCCGCTAGAGCCTAAAATTACGGGGAACCCCACGCCAATTTTTATTTTAATAAATCCTTTATTTTAACACTAAATGACAAGTACAGTAACCAACACTGTCGCTGTACTTATTATAAATGTGACTGACATGTTTCTATCTATCTAATCTATGTGTGAAGCTCTATTCTTTCTGTTCTAAATTGTCGGGTACAGATGCTGAATTGCCGGCCGGCTTTTTTAAAGAGACGGTGCATGAAAACACTATTATTTTTTTTACTAAATCCTTTACACTAAATGACAAGTGCAGTAACCAACACTGTCGCTGTACTTATTATAAATGTGACTGACATGTTTCTATCTATCTAATCTATGTGTGAAGGTCTATTCTTTCTGTTCTAAATTGTCGGGTACCGCTGCTGAATTGCCGGCCGGCTTTTTTAAAGAGACGGTGCATGAAAACACTAATATTTTTTTTACTAAATCCTTTACACTAAATGACAAGTTCAGTAACCAACACTGTCACTGTACTTCTTATATATGTGACTGACATGTTTCTATCTATCTAATCTATGTGTGATGCTCTATTCCTTCTTGTCTAAATTGTCGGGTACCGGTGTATGCCGCTGCTGAATTTGCCGGCCGGCTTTTTTAAAGAAAGTGTCTTCTGAGCAGTTTGTCAGCTTTTGGACACCTTTGCAGGTGTTTTCTATGTGTTTCTATGTGTTTTTGTTTGCCTGCCATTGGTTTTAACGGTGTTCGACGGTGTTCTAAGGCGTTCGACGAACAGTTAGACGAACAGTTCCTCGAACATCCCGGTGTTCGACGAACCGAACCGAACCCGAACACTATGGGGGTGGCTCAACACTAGACACTATGGATTACAGATCACCGAACACCACGTAAGTGATATGAGCAAATCATATCATTAAAGTGTATTCCAACTGTACGGCAGAGATATAAGTACACAGGGGAAAATGTATCAAAACGAGTGGTTTACGCACCAGTCGTGATCCAGTGTTGGAGTAATCTGTATCAAATTCATCTTCCATCTGCCTAATTTGTGTATTTTAATTTTTTTTTCTTGTATTATTTTGAGTAGGGCTAAAGGGGGTGATTTGAACTTTTATATTTTTTTAATATTTCTAAAGCCATTTTTTTTAACTTTTCATTTGCTTTTATAAACTCCCTAGGAGACTTGAAGTTGCGATCATCTGATTGCTTGTGCTACACATAACAGGGCTGCAGTCCTGCTATGTGTAGCAAAAATGATCTGCTATGCGCACCGGCTACTGAACGGCTCTCATAGCAGACCGGCAATGACCAACCACAGGGGTCTCCTGCAGACCCCGGGTTGTCATGCCAACCCATCGGCACCCCGTGGTCATGTGACAGGGGCTCTGATGGGTGGAGCTAGTGACGCGCTTCCGGCACGGGCATGTTAAATGCCACTGTCAGCGATTGACCGTGGCATTTAACATGTTAAGAGCCGCGGTTGGATCGCGGTTCCACCCGTGGCTGTTAGGAGCAACTGCCTGAAAAGACGCAGGCTCAGCACCAAACCCCGCATCAAAGAGGGGAGGTGACTTATGATGTGCCTATAAGTCATAGGTCGTAAAGGGGTTAAAGGCCCCTATATACATTTAACTTAAATCTGCAGCATCTACCAATATTATGCATGTGTATATGGGGGCCGCTCGACTCTGTCTTGACAGATGATGTTGGAGGAGAGAAGGATCTGGTCTGTTGGATTTCCAATGACCAATCCTTTTATTCTGTGGGAGATAAGCCGCCGCAACAGAATTGGCAGCATCTCTCTTGTAGACAACACAAGAGCACTTGGTCAAGGGTTCCAGTGTATGGGGGGTCAAGAGGGACATCTATTGGTCAAAAGATCGTTCAGCTGACAGCTGTGTAAAGAACGCTGACTTTCCACCTACCTCAGAGCAACAAAACAAAAACCATACTGCAGTAATGTACCTAGAATTTCTGGATGCAAGAACTTGATTAAAATGACCGGCCCGGCATGCATGCAAATAAAATATCTTCAGTCTTTATCTAGAATGTTTTTTTTAATCCGTAACAAACCATATAAACTTTTACTAGTGTGTTTCAAACAAACAAATTGTTCTTAGTCAAAGTTCACAGTAACTGAAGTCACACTGCAATATATACTAACTGCTACCAATCACAAGGAAGGAGAAAAAACACCAAAATCACAGGAGAATAAGTGTGAAGGCCGTGAGTGGTGTCAGATCTGCTGTGTTCATGTTTAGTCAGCAGAAATATTGTATATTTGGTTAGTTAATGAGGATGAAATCATTATTATTCACTTAGGTCACTCCGCTCTGTGTCATGTACAAAAAGTAATGTTCTGAAAAATCTAAATTGCAGCATATTAAGCAACTGATGGAAAGGGCACAACATTATACATACTGTGTATATATGTGTCTACAATTTATGGTACATGAAGCATAAACTAACTGCATCAAACTAGAATATAAAAAAACATGAATACACAGAGAAAAACACCAATAATATCATAGTGCAGATCTGAGAGAGCCCAAACATTCACCCAATACAATTTCTAATTGTATTCTTTTCTTCTATAAGGATCAGGATGCGGATGGATATGATGACGATGACGGGGTAAGAGCCCCATTGGCACCATAGTCTATACAAGTGCTTACTAACCTATGGCCCTACAGGCATCTCTAAACTATAACTCCTAGTATGCAATAATATGAGGAATTAATAAAATGGTTGAAATTAAAGGGGTTGTTTAGCCCAGGTGTAATTTTCGGCAGAATGCAGATTCCGAACAGTATGTAATGTTCTACTGACATGACCACTTATATGTAAATCGCATTCTTTTGGTCACATGACAACTGCTGGATCCGGCACGCGTAGCTGAATCCTGACACTGTGTTAGAATACAATGCTTTATGAAAATTCCACCAAGGTTACACAAGCCCTTTACAGTATAAAACAATAAATACAAACAAACTAATTCTTACCTGTTGTATTGCAGCCTATCTACATGAAGCTGGATCATGGAATCAGGATCCCAGAGGAAGATGTAAGTGATTATCCAGTGTGTATCTTCATACTGAACTTAAAGGACATGATTTACATTAGCATCATGCAGAGGAAAAAAACTGGAAATGTCCTTATATTTGGTTATAGTAGTTATATCATATCCCCATCACTACGCGCAGCATTTATACCTACACACAGCTGGTTATATATCAGTATCTCCCCCATCTCTCAGCTGATGCACGTCTTAGCCCCTCGGATTATTACACATAGAGAACAGCTCCAGGTCACAGGCCCTGATTCATCATTGCTTTTGCGCCTGTTTTTTGTCTAGTTTTGTGTGTTTAGCACCTTTTTTATTTTGCATCTTATTCATTATTTTCTTTGAGCCTTTTTTGAAGTCTATTTTTTATGTGCTTCTCTGATTTTTGTTTTGTTTTCCGCTTTGTGGGCAGAGTCTGGTAATTCCAGATGTTTTATCTTGATTCATCAATTGAAACCTTTTCAAAATTTGCTACAACTTTACTCCAGTCCAACTTTTGTTGTATTTACGTAAGCCAGTATTGAGTGCAATTTTTGCAGCTTTTAGTGCCAAAAGTCACAAAAAAAGTTCAAGACAGAGAGAAAACCCATTTTTAACTTTATGCCAAATTCATGAATCTTGTTTTTGATATATTTGACACAAAAAATGCATTTAGTTTATTATTATTAGTTAATTATTATCTTTATTGTGTTTATAGGAACAAGAGACAGAGCATATTCCACCAGAAGACATCACTACTACAGTGGAGGAAGAACCTGAAAGCAGCACAAGTACAGAGGAAGAGGAGGAAGAGGAAACAACCTGCTGCGCCTGGCCCTACATTCCAGCAAGAAGAATGATGAGAACAGCAAGGGCCAGGATTGCCTCCTTCATAAACACTCTGTTCAAATAAGGATAAGTATAGGTTAAATATAGGTAAGAAATAAGTATATTATTAAAAAAAAAATAAAAAAATAAGAAAAAAAAGTATAAGTATAGGTAAGTTAGGATAAGTATAGGTAAAAAAGGAAAAATTAATTAAAAAAGGATAAGAATAGATAGAAAAGGATATACATAGGTAGGAAAGGATAAGTTTAATTCATCAAATAAGAAGTTGTCTTCAGCACCAAACCATTTCTAATAAAGTAGAACTCCCTTTAAATTGGCATCAGCATTAAGCAATAGGATTCAGACAGTGCAGTGCTTTATAAAGTAATTGAGTATCCAATATGCAGAAAAGAAGAAAATGTAGCACTCACCAACTTCCTTAAGAACAGCCTTTTAATGCAAATAGCAGGACATGCGAGTGGCGTGCAGTGGGTGCGAGAGATCAGAGGACGACGGCCGTTTCGTGCATTAGCCGACACTTCCACGGGTCCAGAGTGAGGAATAATATATAACTTCTTCCTTTTTAAGGCGGTGGAACAGTACATGTCAATACATACCCAATGTAAAAAAATACGTTAAAATTCAGTTCTAAAATTTAAATCACAGAAACACTGATAGATCTATTCTATCGTTTAGCCTTAATAGGCCCTGGGCTGATGCATTTATGATCCATTTAGCCTCTCTCCTTAATAGATATTTGTTATGGTTCCCACATTGCGGTGGATATCTTGTTAAAGACCTGCGAATCGCAATATTTTGAGATCTGCTCCATGGCATTCCTTTAAATGTTTCATCAAATTAGGGGAGTCTTTATTAGTACATATAGAACGAAAATATTCACGGATGCAGATAAGCAAGAGTCTAATGGTTTTACCATTATTATAAACATGAAAGGGACCAAAAATTACATAAATTACATTGATGGTTGTACAGGAAAAGAAATCAGATAGTTTATGGGTATAGGAGAATAGTGGTTTTCTTATTGCTGTCTCCTTTAAATACTTATCCTCTTCTATTATATACCAATTCCTTTTGATTGCGGTGTGTATAATGTCATCCATAAAACCATGTTTAAATGTGAATATAAATCTGCGATTATCTGTGTTAGGTGCTTTGAATTTGGTTTTTTTCCCTAGGAGTAATTCTTGTTCAGTGATGGCATTCACTTTGTTAAGAGCAGATTCAAAGCTACAGAAGGATACCCTCTTCTTATAAATCGGTGTGTGAGCTCTTTAGCTTGTTTTTAAAAATTCCCTTTGTCATTATTTATCTTCTGCAAATATTGGCTACATGGTAACCCTAATTTGGTGTGCTACTGATGTGCCCTGTTATAGTGTAACAGGGTACTTGTAGGTTTTTTATATGCCTCTGTGCAGATTTGCCCATTTTCTACTTGTAATTTTACGTCAAGGAATTCCAAAGAATCCCCACCATACATTGATGTAAAACGCATATTCTCAGATTTAATCTCATGTAAGTAATCCACAAACCTAAAAAATCCTCTTTTGTACCAGCCAATACTATTAAAAATGTCATCCACATATCTTAAATATGTTTTGTATTTCAAATAGGGGTTTACGTTTGTGTTTATATATTTGCTCTCAAAATGGGCTAAGATAAATTTGCAAAAATGCATGCTGAAGGCATGCCCATCGCTGTACCTGTTTTTTGAACATACCATTTTTCCCTAAACTTAAATGCGTTGTGTGAAAACATAAGGTCAAGAGCTTCTGATATAAAATTAATAAAGGTTTGTCTCTTATTGATATTTTTAAGAATATTTTGAATTTCCTCTATACCTAATTTTTGGAAGATATTTGTATACAAATTTTTAACATCGATAGAGTTGAGGGTGAAGTCCTCCTGCCATTCAGCATCATTAATGGCTCTCAAGAGTTACCCTGTATCCTTTATATACGATGGTATATTTGGTAAAGAGGGGTTTTCAGAGCCAGTCCAAATATTTGGAGAGGGGTTCTGTGATCAACCCTACCCCAGACACTATGGGTAGCCTGGGGAACAGTGGAATTCTTGAGAGCCATTAATGATATTGAATGGCAAGAGGACTTCACCCTCACCTCTATCGATGTTGAAAATTTACATACAAGAATCCCCAAAATACTGGGTATAGAGGAAATTCAAAATATTCTTAAAAATATGAGCTAAACCTATATTAATTTTATATCAGAAACTCTTGATGTCACGCATTTAAGTTGCTGGAAAAATGGTATGTTCAAAAAACAGGTACAGCGATGGGCACGCCTACAGCATACGATTTTTGGAAGTTTATTTTTAGCCCATTATGAGAGCAAATAAATAACCACAATCGTAAACCCCTGTTTGTAATACAAAAAAATGTATTTAAGATATGTGGATGACATTTTTATAGTATGGGCTGGTAAAAAAGAAGATTTTTTATCTTGTGTTGATTACTTAAATGACATTCATTCTGAGAACGTGCGTTTTACATCAATGTATGGCGGGGATTCTTTGGAAATCCTCAATGTAAAATTACAAGTAAAAAAAATCTGCACATGCATATAAAAAACCTACAAATACCCTGTTACACCATAACAGTGTACATCCACAGCACACCAAATTAGGGTTACCATATAGCCAATATTTACGTCTGCGGAAGATAAATAATGACCAAAGGAATTTTAAAAAACAAGCTAAAGAGCTCACACACCGATTTATAAGAAGAGAGTATCCTTCTGTAGCTGTGAATTCAGCTCTTAACAAAGTGAATGCCATCACTGAACAAGAATTACTCCAAAGAAAAAAAAAACTAATTCCAAACACCTAACACAGAGAATTGCAGATTTGTATTCACATTTAAACCCGCTTCTATGGATGACATTATACACACCGCAATCAAAAGGAATTGGCATATAATAGAAGAGGATAAGGATTTCAAAAGGATAGCAATAAGAAAACCACTATTCTGCTATAGGAGATGTCATAATTTGGGTGACATTTTAGTTAGAGATAGGATGTCCACAAATAATAGCAACTGGTTAGATAGGCACAATTTAAGAGGCAATGTTAAATGTGGCCATTGTTCTTTGCCACATTTGGCAAAGTAATGTGATTTATGTAATTTTCTGTCCCTGTCATTTTTATATTGGTAAAACCATTCGACCCTTGTTTATCTGCATCCGTGAACATTTTCACTTTATATATACTAATAAAGGCTCCCCTACTTTGATCAAACATATACAGGAATGTCATGGAGCAGATCCCAAAATATTGCGATTCGCAGGTCTTGAACAAGTAAGACATCCACCGCAAGGTGGGAACCATAACAAATATCTATTAAGGAGAGAGGCTAAGTGGATCATTAATGCATCAGCACAGGGCCCATTAGGTCTAAACGATAGATCTATTCTATCAGTGTTTCTGTGATTTAATCTTTATAACTGAATTTCAACTTATTTTTTTACAATGTGTATGTATTGATGTGTACTGTTGCACAGTCCTAAAAAGGAAGCAGTTTTACATCATCCCTCACTCTGGACCCGTGGAAATGTCAGCTAAGAAGCGAAACGGCCGTCGCCCTCTGATCCCCCGCACCCACTGCACGCTGCTCGCATGTGCAGCTATTTGCATTAAAGGACTATCCTTAAAGAAGTTGGTGAGTGCTACATTTTCCTCTTTTCTACATATTGGATAAGTAATAATTGGCTTAAAGAACACAGCAGCAATGGAAAATCCATAAATAGTGTCTGCAATATGTCCATACTACTTGGACTTGGACTAATCTAAGACCAGTCACAAATGACTAGAAGAGGAGAATGACCGTGAAGTCAAAAAAATGACAGAAAAGGTCATATTAACAAAATTAGAAAATACTTTATTGATTATATACAACCAATGTAAATAGAGAAAACACCAAGGGCATATACATGTTACAACCAGAAAAAGTGTGCATAGCAGTGAACCCAGTTGCAAAGACTCACCAAATATTATCAAACAAAAGAAATAATACAAGCGCCTTTACTATAAAAGTAAGAGGCGGGTATATATGATGATAGAGCCTTTCTCAAGGGGCACTAAATATTACCACATGCTAGCTATAAATAGGGAAACACCGCTAATAGCACGCCAATAGTATCGCGTGCGCCTCCCTCCTCCACCACGCCCATTCCGGAGATTGTATTGTCATGGGTACTATGGGCATCTACCCATAGTGCTCCACGCACTACCGGATATGACGTAAACCGCCTCACCCAAAGTTTTGCCCGAGAAGTGCACATGCCTGATATGACGCAGAGACTTCACGATACATTACCCTCAAAAATATATCCATAGGCTGGATCACCTACCCACAAAGAATGACTATTAATACAGCTACAGTTACTATAACATAAGAGATTGTCCCTTATAGATCCATCCATGACACAGAATTCTTGAATCGTCAAGGATCAATTATAGCAGGAGAGATCCAAAGCCGACAGATGTGCATTAGAACAGATGTAGCCCATTTCTTGCAATATGCACCATACGGTGGAAGCAGATATCATCATGGAGGCTATATTCATAAAGGTGTTCAATCCACAGCAGGTAAGTGTAATGTAATTAGCATAAGACCTAAAACAATATATGAAAACAAGAAGGAATTAAAATCATATAAAAATATATACCATAAAATGTGTAAACCCAGATGACAAATAGGTAAAACAGCAAGCCACAGATCACAAAAATAGGACAAACTAAGGTTTTTGTTAAGCCCAGAAATATGCAATATTTGCAGGATCCAAATCCATCTGGATTCCAATTGCACGAAATGTTTTAATATGGGGCCTCCACGTATGTTCGCCTCAATAGCATCAATGCCTCTAACCCTTAAAAGCCTTGCATTGCTTTGATGATAGAGTTTAAAATGGTGCAGGATGGTCTTCAACATGGATGCATCCATATGTGGCCATTATACCCAAAACATGTTCACAAACTCTTACTTTGAACTCGCCAATTCAAAGCAAGAATTTGTGAGCATGTTTTAAGTATAATGGCTGCAGCTGACCACACAGACGCATCCATGTTGAAGACCATCCCACACCATTTTAAACTCTATCATCAAAGCAATGCGAGTCTTTTGAGGGTTAGAGGCATTGATGCTATTGAGGCGAACATACGTGGAGGCCCCATATTAAAACATTTCGCGCAATTGGAATCCAGATGGATTTGGATCCTGAAAACATTGCATATTTCTGGATTTAACAAAAACCTTAGTTTTGTCCTATTTTTGTGATCTGTGGCTTGCTGTTTTACTTATTTGTCATCTGGGTTTACACATTTTATGGTATATATTTTTATATGATTTTAATTCCTTCTTGTTTTCATATATTGTTTTAGGTCTTATGCTAATTATATTACACTTAATTGCTGTGGATGGAGCACCATTATGAATATAGTCTCCATGATGATATCTGCTTCCACCATATGATGCATATTGCAAGAAATGGGCTACATCTGTTCTGATACACATCTATCGGCTTTGGATCTCTCCTGCTACAATTGATCCTTGACGATTCAAGAATTCTGTGTCATGAATGGATCTATAAGGCACAATCTCTTATGTTATAGTAATTGTAGCTGTATTAATAGTTATTCTTTGTGGGTAGGTGATCCAGCCTATGGATATATTTTTGAGGATAATTTATCGTGAATCCCTTATATGACATACGTGGCAATCTGACTAGGATTATACATGAATTATAATATAATATGGCTGTGATGGGATACCGTCTATTTATGTGGTGTGATCGGTTGCCAGTTATGTCATGTTGGGGTATTTTTAATTCTTTTATTATCCTTCTAGGTGCAATATGAATATATATCGGGATGTGCTTTATATGTGGGTACTTTATTGTGTTTCATGTATGTGTTTTCCTTTTCTTGCAAGTTGTGATCTGTGGGTATCAAACATTATGGTTTTATGTGATACATTATCTTAATGTGTTGTAATTAACATATTATGTTGTATTATATGGAGACTGTATGCTTTTTATTGTTTTCAATTTTTCCTCCTTCCCCTGTCCCTGAGATATATGTGTGTCCCTGGCCTGATTCTATTGATGATTTCTGTGTGCGGTGCTTGCACACAGAGGTGTCATGGTCCTGATATGCATGCCGGTCTTTGGCATCATGAGGTCCTCATCTGTGAGTGACTTTGATGCCGACACCATCATGTATCTTGGTTACAGTGACGCCCTCTGTGTTATATCAGGCACGCGCACTACACTTCTTGGGAACTTTGGGTGAGACAGTTTACGTCATATGCGATAGTGCATGGAGCACTATGGGTAGAAGCCTGTAGTACCTATGACAATACAATCTCCGGAATGGGCGTGGTGGAAGAGGAGGCACACGCGATACTATTGGTGTGCTATTAGCGGTGTTCCTTATTTATAGCTAGCATGTGGTAGTATTTAGTACCCCTTGAGAAAGACTCCACACCAAAACGTGCATCGGGGATGTGTGCAGCGTGGTGGTCCCGGTCTCTGGCTCCTTGAGGTAATACATAGGTTTGAATTCGGACTCTCATTTAACATATGTATGTGGGGGGTTGTTCATTATATACCCACCTGTGCCTTTTTTATTATATAGGCTGTTTCTAGGTACATCTACACAGGTGGGGGAGTCTATCATCATATATACTCGCCTCTTTTATCGTATAGGAGCTGACATTATTTCTACTTTTGTTTAATAATGTTTGGAGAGTTTTTACGACTGGGTTCACTGCTATGTGCACTTTTTCTGGTTTAAAAATGTGTATTGGCCTTAGTGTTTTCTCTATTTAACTTGGTTGTAAATAATTAATAAAGTATTTTCTACATATTGGATAAGTATATTTAAAATGTAGTAAAAATAAGAAAAAAAGGATAAAGTATAGGTAAGTAAGGATAAGTATACAAAAATTAAAAAAAAAAAAAAGATAAGTATAGGTAAAAAAGGATATGTATATTTAATATTTAGTGATAAAAAAGGATAAGCATAGGTAAGTAAGTTTAAATATAAATAAAAAAGATAAGTATAGATAGAAAAGAATAAGTATAGGTAAAGTAGGATAAATTTACGTAAATGTAGGTAAGAAAGGATTAAATAGAAAATTCAATAAAAAAGAAAAAAAAAGGATAAATACAGGTAATAAAGGATAAGTATAGTTAAATATAGAAAAAAAGGATAAGTATAGGTAAGAAAGAAAAGTATTGGTAAGCAGGTATAAGTATAGGTAAATATAGGTAAGAAAGTAAGATGTAGGTAAATATATGCAAGAAAGAATAAGCAAATGTAAGTAAGGATAAGTATATTTAAAATTCAGTAAAAAAATCCTAAATAGATATAGAGATAAGATAGATAATGTAAAAGGTTTGACAGGGCCCCATCCAGTGCTGACGCTGCAGTGAACCAGGGATTAGCCGATCGCCAGTACTTGGGGTCAGGAAGGAATTTTTCCCCTACAATTGGGGTTGTTTTGCCTTCCTCTGGTTCACATCCTTTTTATGCAGTAAATCCTATAAATGGCACTGGATGACTAAAATAAAATAAATTTGATAATAGATAAGAATAAAAATGATTAATCTCTATTCATTCTGTCTGTGTCTTTTTTGTATGCTGTTCATTCTGCTGAGACTAATATTTTAATTTTGGGCTGCTGTAGTGAATGTTACAAATGGCAAAGAATTAAGAGTTAATCGCATTTTGTTTTTTGCGGGGAGTTGGGTCACGTGATCTCGCTGCCGATTTTTCCCATCATGACAATGATATTATGGCCATCTGTGATATGGTTTTCCCAGACTAATGTCACTGCCCCAATATGCACCACATCAGCAATCACATGTTGTACATGGGTTAGTGCTAACATAATTAGCTACTACTCTTTACCCCAAGTGTAATCTCTCTCCAGTAAAGTCTCTGCGTATCAGAAATCATGTAGAGGACGATCAGATTTTAAAGTCACGGTACTTACTCTGCAGTAGCACCAAACTGTGCACCAATTCAGTAGCCTCAAGCCCATGACATATGGAAATCTAGACCTGGTGCAAGAGGATGTAATGGGAATATAATACATTAGTGCAGCAAAAGATGTATTGGGTGGATATAGATGGAAAAGGAGGTGTCATTGGCCTTACATAACAAGGAGGTATAGTGGCAGAATAACGATGCTGAACTGGCACCATGACCATAAACCTGAAAGCAAATGAATGACAAGCACTCAGGATAATAGGACTTAAAACTTCATAATAGTGGTAAAATTTATTCAATATGACTTGTGTTTATTTGTGAAAATAATGGAATTTTGGTGAAAATTTTGCAATTTTCAAATATTTAAGTCTTATACCCTTAAATCAGAAAGTTATGTCACACAAAATAATTAACAAATAATATTTCCTACATGTTTACTATACATCTGAATAATTTTTTAAACTTAATATTTTTTCTTTAGAAGTTGTAAGGGTTAAAAGTTGACCAGCAATTTCTCATTTTTCCAACAAAATGTGTAAAACCATTTTTTTAGGGACCACATCACATTTGAAGTGACTTTTGGGGGCCTATAAGACAGAAAATACCCAAAAGTAACACCATTCTAAAAAACTGCACCCCTCAAAGTTCTCAAAACCACATTCAAGAAGTTTATTAACACTTCAGGTGCTTCATGGGAACGAAAGAGATGTGGAAGGAAAAAATGAACATTTTACTTTTTTTCACAAAAAAAAATATTTTAGCCCTAATTTTTTTTATTTTCACAAGGGTAACAGGAGAAAATAAACCCCAACCTTTGTTGCACAATTTCTCTTGAGTACACCGATACCCCATATGTGGGGTAAAACTACTGTTTGGGCACATGGCAGGGTTCGGAAGGGAAGGAGCACCATTTGACTTTTTGAATGCAAAAATGGCTGGAATCAAGAGTGGACGCCATGTTCCATTTGGAGAGAATGTGATGTGCCCAAATTTTTTATTTTCACAAAGAAAACAGGAGAAAATGGACTCCAAAATTTGTTGTGAAATTGCTTCTGAGTATGACGGTACCTCATACAATACAGACCAAAAGTTCGGACACACCTCATTTAAAGATTTTTCTGTATTTTCATGACTATGAAAATTGTACATTCACACTGAAGGCATCAAAACTATGAATTAACACATGTGGAATTATATACTTAACAAAAAGTGTGAAACAACTGAAAATATGTCTTATATTCTAGGTTCTTCAAAGCAGCCACCTTTTGCTTTGATGACTGTTTTGCACACTCTTGGCATTCTCTTGATGAGTTTCAAGAGGTAGTCACCGGAAATGGTCTTCCAACAATCTTGAAGGAGTTCCCAGAGATGCTTAGCACTTGTTGGCCCTTTTGCCTTCACTCTGCGGTCCAGCTCACCCCTAACCACTACAGTAATGTCAAACATATGGCCACTTACTGCGGTTTAGGCAAAGTAGGGCTCAGGAGGAGGCACTTGGAATCCGTTTGCCGTTGGCTCCAGTGGTATCCATCTTTTTAGGCATGCACAGATCTGTGGTCGCCCACACTTGGGCGTTAAAAAGATGCCTAAAATGATGGGACCTCGCCGGAACAGAGACCAGTCCAAAGTGTCTCTATATACCTCATAAGTGAGTGGCTTCGTCTGGGGTTTTGTCTGAATCGCAGTTTTGGGGAATTTACAAGGAAACCCTGATGTAAGTGCTCAGCTGAGATCGCAGGATAAATGTAAGGCGAGCCTTATTCCGATTTTTGGGAGGCAGATTTAAGAAATAGCAGTACTAAAATAGTTATTATTTTTATTTTTGCACCGTTCACCGTGATAAGGCAGATGTATTCTTCGGGTCGATGCAATTTCAGCGATACCAGATTTATATTGTTTTTTTTATGATTTGCTATTTTTTACACACTAGAAACATTATTTTACAAAAATGAATTTGTTTTTGCATCGCTATATTCTGAGAGCAGTAACTTTTTTATCTATTTTTTTTTATTTTTTATTTTTTTGTGTGCACTTTAGCGTTTTTTTTTTATTACATACTTTATTTTAATTTTTTTCTCCAAGTCCCACTGTGGGACATATATAATTTATAGTTTGATCACTGGTCTCATACACTGCAGTACTCGTGTACTGCAGTGTATGAGACTGTCAGTGTCTCATTGACTATGCCTGTGAGACCCAGCTTATAGCTTTTGTTGGGTTTTTCAGCGTCACAAATCTGCAGGAAAATCTAATATCTGGCAGGAAATCAGCTGCGTCCGAAACTCAGGTTTTGCTGTGCTTTTTTTGCAGCATATTTTTAATTGTCCTTCTGTCTCTATTTATGCATGTACAAAAAGTTCTGTAAAAAAAAACATTCAATGTTGCCATCAAAAATGCTGAAAAAATGCTGATGCAATTTTTGGAGTGTTTTTTCAGTGTATTTTTCACCACCCATTACTTCCTATGGGTGAAAAAACGCTGACATGCTCTATTGTCAAGAAGAAGATGAGATCAAAGCACCCTGGGCTTCCATAACACCTCAGCAGTGCCACAGGCTTATCGCCTCCATGCCACGCCACATTGATGCAGTATTTGATGCAAAAGGAGCCCCGACCAAGTATTGAGTGCATTTACTGAACATACATTTCAGTAGGCCAACATTTTGGATTTTAAAATAACTTTTCAAGCTGTTGTTATAAAGTATTCTAATTTACTGAGATACTGACTTTTGTGTTTTCATTAGCTGTAAGCCATAGTCATCAATATTAACAGAAATAAACACTTGAAATAGATCACTCTGTTTGTAATGACTCTATATAACATAGGAGTTTCACTTTTTGTATTGAAGAACTGAAATAAATTAACTTTTTGATGATATTCTAATTTTGTGAGATGCACCTGTATGTCACTTGTCTACAGGACATGTTCAATAAAGTTATTTTTTTTCAACAAAAAGGCAGCAAAAGTGCGAGAAACACGCAGGGTTGTGTTTTTTTCCAGCATTTTTGCACTTACTCATTGCTTTCTGTGGTGAAAAAAAGCAGCAAAAATGCTGAAAGAATTGACATGCTGCAGATTTCAAAAGAAGCAGCAGTTTTCCAAGTCAGTCAGGAAAAAAAAGCAAGTGTCTGCATGAGATTACTGAAATCTCATAGCTTTTTCTTGTACTGTAAAAAGCAGCTTTCAATTTGCATGAAAAACACAGAAAAAAAAACGCCAACAGAAACGCAATGTGTGAAGTAGCCTTAAAAGGTCATTTTCAAGTTGTATCTTCAGGAGTGCACTGCTCCCTGACTCCCGGCTTCCTGGTTGCCGGGGGGTGGTGTGTAGAGATGAGCGGTGTTCGACTCGAACTGTTCGCCAATCTCAAATTCAAGCTGTTTTGGGCGTGTTCGAGTCATTTGACGAATTTGAACGATTTGCAAAAAATTTGGCTGTTCGAGGTTATGTTCGATAACTGTTCATGCACCAAAAGCTTAACTGGATTTTTTCACAGTAATACTGTTAATCAACTGACAGTTTGAGTGTACAGTGGGCGGGGGGAGGGGGAGGGGATGGATCTCTGCAGAAATAATGCCGATCTCCATTTTTTTTTCTTTCCCGCATTTACAGTGGGGCGGTGCAGTCTGTCAGCCTATCAGCAGCACACACACGCAGCGAAGTGCTTTTTTTTCACACAAGCAAGGGCATGTGTCATTGGCTGTGTATGTCACATGTCCTTGCCCTATAAGACCCAGCCATTTTCCCCATCGCCACCATTTTCTCACTGCTGCAGCTGAGTGTTAGACGGCACCACTGCTGCTGTGGGCGCTATACAGTATAATTGTGTGAATTGCGAGCGAATTTCCAGTTACATAGAGAGATAGGTTTAGGGAGTAGGGACTAGTTCTAATTGCAGCCCTTTTGAGGGCTAGGTTACAGCAGTTCATAGCACTTTTTGCCAAGCAAGTCTGTGCCAATGCTGTGCAAGTGTTTTTCACAGCATTTGGCGAAATGTAGCTCAGCCAATCCTTTTGGGCCTGTAGCAGTGTCTGTTAGTCATTGGAGTAGCCTATCTGTGTTGCAAGCTACACCACCTGTGTATCTAATACCAATTTTTTTACTGCATCTAAGCCAGCAAATCCTTTTGGGCCTGTAGCGGTGTTTGGTAGTCAGTGGAGTAGCCCATCTGAAGCAAGCTATACCACCTGTGTATCTAATAACAATTTTTTACTGCATGTAAGCCAGCCAATCCTTTTGGGCCTGTAGCAGTGTCTGGTAGTCAGTGGAGTAGCCCATCTGAAGCAAGCTACACCACCTGTGTATCTAATAACAATTTTTTACTGCATCTAACCCAGTAAATCCTTTTGGGCCTGTAGCAGTGTCTGGTAGTCAGTGGAGTAGCCCATCTGAAGCAAGATACATCACCTGTGTATCTAATAACAATTTTTTACTGCATCTAGCTCATTAAATCCTTTTGGGCCTGTAGCAGTGTCTGGTAGTCAGTGGAGTAGCCCGTCTGAAGCAAGCTACACCGGCTGTGTATCTAATAACAATTTTTTACGTCATCTAACCCAGTAAATCCTTTTGGGCCTATAGCAGTGTCTGGTAGTCAGTGGAGTAGCCCATCTGAAGCAAGCTACACCACCTGTGTATCTAATAACAATTGTTTACTGCATCTAACCCAGTAAATACTTTTGGGCCTAGTAGCAGTGTCTTGTAGTCAGCGGAGTAGCCCACCTGTGAAGGAAGCTACACCGCCTGTGTATCTAATTCTAATTTTTTACTGCATCTAACCCAGGAAATCCTTTTGGGCTTAGTAGCAGTGTCTGGTAGTCAGTGGAGTAGCCCATCTGAAGCAAGCTATACCACCTGTGTATCTAATAACAATTTTTTACTGCATCTAACCCAGTAAATCCTTTTGGGCATAGTAGCAGTGTCTCGTAGTCAGTGGAGTAGCCCACCTATGAAGCAAGCTACACCACCTGTGTATCTAATACCAATTTTTTACTGCATCTAAGCCAGCTAATCCTTTTGGCCCTGTAGCAGTGTCTGGTAGTCAGTGGAGTAGCCCATCTGAAGCAAGCTACACCACCTGTGTACCTAATAACAATTGTTTACTGCATCTAACCCAGTAAATCCTTTTGGGCCTGTAGCAGTGTCTGGTAGTCAGTGGAGTAGCCCATCTGAAACAAGCTACACCACCTGTGTATCTAATAACAATTTTTTACTGCATCTAACCCAGAAAATCCTTTTGGGCCTGTAGCAGTGTCTGGTAGTCAGTGGAGTAGCACATCTGAAGCAAGCTACACCACCTGTGTATCTAATAACATTTTTTTACTGCATCTAGCTTAGTAAATCCTTTTGGGCCTGTAGCAGTGTCTGGTAGTCAGTAGAGTAGCCCATCTGAAGCAAGTGTAGCACCCTGAGGATTCGGCTGCTACAGGGGTATTGCACCTCAACCCAGAGGTGTGATATTCCACTCCCGGGTAAGGATGGAGTGTGGAACTGAGCTAGTAGGCTGCATGCACTACACACATCCCATTTCCGAGGAACAGACCGATGGTACTCCCACTAGAGAAATGTGCAGGTACGACAGTGTCTGTTCCTGGCTGGAGTGGGAGGGGGGTGGAACATCCCAGTAGTGTAGGGGCAGATAGGGGGAGCAGCCTGGGTAAAGCTAGGAGCTCATTGGGTGCTGGTCACCTGAGCTCACACATAGAGGGGTATATAAGGTGGGCACCATCTTAGATCAGGGTCAGTCAGTCAGTTGTCGGTCAGTCAGTCTGTGAGACGTCAGTCTGTCTGAGAGCCTGAGAAGCAGAGCAGAGGAGAAGGAAGAGAGACCCAGAGGCGCAGAGGGGACCCCAAGATCCCAAAATAAGGACAAAAGGGTGAAGGGTCGGCAAAAGGGTACCGGATCCCAAGCTGGCAGAGGCTACAGCACACCTTAGCCAGGAACCGGAGGTCGTGGGCAGGATCTGCCACGACCACCCACTAAATCCACCCGGAAGGCAAACCAAGAATAGGGTCAGGGAACCCAGAGACAAGGGTTTACCAACAGGAGGCCCGAGGGAGCCGGACTTAGGTGGATCCCTGGTGGGGAAGGCCGGAGAGGAGGACAAGTCAGAAAGGGAGCTCAGGACCACACTCCGGAGTTGCCTGGGAGTTGACCGAGTCCAGGACCTGGTGGACGCAGCACGGCTTGGGTGGTCACTGCTGTACACAGTGACCCGAGCAACACCAGTAAGTAAAACCCAGGAACTGCATTTTATGCCTCTGAGTCTCCTTGCTGCACCTTCACAACCACCATCCTCCACGGCTGACCCCCTGAGGCTATACCCCACCCGTTGGGGGTTATACTACCAAAGCTGCACACATACCAACAGCCTCAGCGGACCCTGCTGCAGCGGCGGCCTTTTGACCGCAAATCAACGGGTGGCGTAGTCGACACAAAGAACTCTAATAACATCTGTAGGACTGCCACACACTGAGTTTGACACCCTGGGCATGGACCGGGTCACAGCCACTCGGAGACTACAACCCCCATCTGATCCGGCTCCGGGTATCCCTAACAACATGGCCCAGGGGGCGCGTCAACTTTGGCGTAGTCGGCAGGATAACGTGCCCGCAACAACCGGGTACTGCGTGCCTGAAGAAAAGATCGCATTTACCTCAAAAAGAAGTCTCCCGCCAATTCCAGAGGGTCCCCGCCATCGGACGCCATCTCGGATCAGTTCCCGCCATTTGCCCGTCATCTGCAGTCTTTTCCCGCCATCCACAGAGTTTCCCGCCACTGGGAAGCGGTTCCCGCCATCTGAGAAGGTTTCCCGCCTTGGCAGAGCGGACGCCATTATGGGCGTGCCAAAGGATGGCAAGAGGACACCTCCCATCGTGGGCCAGGACCGAAAATGGCGCCAAAAGTGGAAACCGCCCCCACCAGCAGAGACTGTGATGATTGATATGTCCATCAGCGTGAGAAAACTGCCCCTGGAACTGACAATCACAAAGTTGCCCCGGGACCACCCTCGATGTGGGCGGAGACAGAACAAGAGAGCAAAGATGGGTGTCGCCTGGAGCAGTCTGGAGAGAGCGCACCCGGAGACAAGACGTCTGGAAGAGAGTCCAGAGAGAGCCTACCCGGAGATGGAGGGAGAGTCAGGCAGCACCGACCCAGTGGTCAGGAGCCTGTTGCAGGTCGCCACTCCAGAAGGCCTGCTGGAGATCCTAGCACAGCTCCCCCGAGACCGGGAGTGTGCACAGACCGCGCTGGAGGGCCTCGCACGGAGGATGGCCCGGGTGCAGCGGGAGACGTTGGCGGAGTGGAGCCGAGAGATGGCCCAGCAGACCGGAACCCGTCAGCGGAGCACGCCGCCCGAGACAAGGAGACAGACCGCCTCTGAGGATGGCGCAGGAGGAATGAAGGCAGGAGACGGCGCCGAGAAGGGAGCTGAACGGACGGAGGCAGGTAAAGGGGACGTCTCTACCCCGAGCCGGGAAACCGCGTGCCTGCCCCAGCTCCCCGTCGCAGAGCCGGAAATTCCCCCTGCCGTGCCCGTCGCTGCATCGTCACCGCCGCCGACTAGGCCTCAACCGGAAACCGCGGCCGCGACCCCTGTGACGTCACACGCCTCGACCTCGAGCGTGGCCAAGCAGGAAATACCACCGGCCTGGTCGCAAGCCCTAGTACCTCCGGGCGCCGCAATTCCAACAGCGCCCCCTACCTCCGCGGAGCCACCGGCCTGGTCGCAAGGCTGAATAACCCAGGGCGCCGCCGTTCTTACGGTGCCCTTTGCCTTTAAGGTGCCCCAGGCCTGGTCGCAAGGCCTGGTTAACCCGGGCGCCGCTACCATCAACGCGCCCTCAACATCTAGAGTGCCGCACCTGGGTGAAAATCTATTTGCCCAGCATACGTGCCCGGATGGGCAGCCCTTCATATGGCCCCAGGAGTACATTCAGCTGGAACTCCAGAGAGCAAGGCCCATGTGCGAGCCCCTGATTCCGGCTCCGAAGCCCGTAAAGAGGACCTCGCCCCCGCTGGAGGAGGCACAGTTCGAGTGGGACCCCACTGGAGAAGACCTCATGGGGTTCACTCAGGAGACTCGGGCGGCCGCAGCGGAGCGTGCAGAGTGCTGCCGGCAGCAGCTCGAGGTCTTTGAGAGGGAGCGGAGAGAGAGGCGGGTCCGGGAACAGCAAGCGCAGATAAGGAGCGCGGAGCAGAAGAGCCGGACCAGGAGGAATCCCCGTGCAGCTCATGGTCCCCCTTCCACCGGGACTGTGATAAAATTCAACATGCAGCATGGGTGGGGCTTCATTAGAGACCATCAGACCCCCGGCGACGTCTTTGTAACCCGCAGAGACGTAGAAAGCCATCTGCCGGAGGGACACAGAGGTCGTGACCTGTATGTAGGGGACGAGGTCACCTTCACCCGGCACCAGTGTGCCAAAGGACCCTACGCCCTCCATGTGCATCGCCTGACGGAGGAGGAGCTGCGGTGTGAGGAGGAGCAAGAGGACCCGGACGGGTCTGAAACTGAAACCAACCAACAAGAAAGAGCAGGAGGACGCCGTCGTTGAAGTACGGTAGAGAGAGACTGTACATAGTTACCCGTCAGGGTATAAGAACTGTTCTAGTTAAAATATAGTCCCCGTTGGGACCAGCCAATTGAACTGAATCCCGTGTGTCCCTATTCCCACTGACCGAGGACTGAGAGCGGTCAATCCTCCCTAATACCTGGCCGAGGACTGAGAGCGGCCATATTCCCTTGTATATAGTTGCGCTTCCTAAAGCGCCCCCTACCGGTTTTATAGGGAACTGTTTTATTCCAAGAGAGACTGTCGCACTTTACCCGGTCACAAGTTGCACCGTGACCGGAGGAACCAGAAACAAGAATGTTATTTATATGAAAAGTTTATTGCTGATATATATATATGATGTTTTCTATGTTTATGTTTATGAAAAAAAAAAAATTGTATGTTTTGGATGTTTATATTTTACAGCCCGAGGACGTGCTGTGATTTACCAGGGGGGAATGTAGCACCCTGAGGATTCGGCTGCTACAGGGGTATTGCACCTCAACCCAGAGGTGTGATATTCCACTCCCGGGTAAGGATGGAGTGTGGAACTGAGCTAGTAGGCTGCATGCACTACACACATCCCATTTCCGAGGAACAGACCGATGGTACTCCCACTAGAGAAATGTGCAGGTACGACAGTGTCTGTTCCTGGCTGGAGTGGGAGGGGGGTGGAACATCCCAGTAGTGTAGGGGCAGATAGGGGGAGCAGCCTGGGTAAAGCTAGGAGCTCATTGGGTGCTGGTCACCTGAGCTCACACATAGAGGGGTATATAAGGTGGGCACCATCTTAGATCAGGGTCAGTCAGTCAGTTGTCGGTCAGTCAGTCTGTGAGACGTCAGTCTGTCTGAGAGCCTGAGAAGCAGAGCAGAGGAGAAGGAAGAGAGACCCAGAGGCACAGAGGGGACCCCAAGATCCCAAAATAAGGACAAAAGGGTGAAGGGTCGGCAAAAGGGTACCGGATCCCAAGCTGGCAGAGGCTACAGCACACCTTAGCCAGGAACCGGAGGTCGTGGGCAGGATCTGCCACGACCACCCACTAAATCCACCCGGAAGGCAAACCAAGAATAGGGTCAGGGAACCCAGAGACAAGGGTTTACCAACAGGAGGCCCGAGGGAGCCGGACTTAGGTGGATCCCTGGTGGGGAAGGCCGGAGAGGAGGACAAGTCAGAAAGGGAGCTCAGGACCACACTCCGGAGTTGCCTGGGAGTTGACCGAGTCCAGGACCTGGTGGACGCAGCACGGCTTGGGTGGTCACTGCTGTACACAGTGACCCGAGCAACACCAGTAAGTAAAACCCTGGAACTGCATTTTATGCCTCTGAGTCTCCTTGCTGCACCTTCACAACCACCATCCTCCACGGCTGACCCCCTGAGGCTATACCCCTCCCGTTGGGGGTTATACTACCAAAGCTGCACACATACCAACAGCCTCAGCGGACCCTGCTGCAGCGGCGGCCTTTTGACCGCAAATCAACGGGTGGCGTAGTCGACACAAAGAACTCTAATAACATCTGTAGGACTGCCACACACTGAGTTTGACACCCTGGGCACGGACCGGGTCACAGCCACTCGGAGACTACAACCCCCATCTGATCCGGCTCCGGGTATCCCTAACAACATGGCCCAGGGGGCGCGTCACAAGCTACACCACCTGTGTATCTAATAACAATTTTTTACTGCATCTAGCCCAGTAAATCCTTTTGGGCCTGTAGCAGTGTCTGGTAGTCAGTGGAGTAGCCCATCTGAAGCAAGCTACACCACCTGTGTATCTAATAACAATTGTTTTACTGCATCTATCCCAATAAATCCTTTTGGGCCTGTAGCAGTGTCTGGTAGTCAGTGGAGTAGCCCATCTGAAGCAAGCTACACCACCTGTGTATCTAATAACAATTTTTTACTGCATCTAACCCAGTAAATTCTTTTGGGCATAGTAGCAGTGTCTGGTAGTCAGTGGAGTAGCCCATCTGAAGCAAGCTACACCACCTGTGTATCTAATAACAATTTTTTACTGCATCTAGCCAAGTAAATCCTTTTGGGCATAGTAGCAGTGTCTCGTAGTCAGCGGAGTAGCCCACCTGTGAAGGAAGCTACACCACCTGTGTATCTAATTCTAATTTTTTACTGCATCTAACCCGAGGTTGGGGTGAGAGGGCAGAGGAAGGAAGCCTGATTCTTACCTCGCCACCAACACAACAAGGACTTGGTCCTCCTGGATGCGTAAGACACATGAGTGCCTTCTTGCTGCACTACCTGCAACATGACCTTCGGATTGTCAGAATTCGAAGTAACCCCGACTACTGGGTTGCCACACCCTTAGATCCCCAGTACAAAAGTAAATATGCCGAAATAATTCCTGCCATAGAAAGGGATTCATGCATGCAGGAGTATCAGCAGAGGCTGTTACAAAATCTTACATGTGCTTTTCCACAAAACACCAGTGGTGCACGTAGTGAATCTCACAGTTCTAACTTGCCAACCGTGGGACTGTCGAGTCTTCATCACTAAAACCGTAACAGTAACACCGTATCTGCTGGTAACAGCAATTTTGTGGAATTGTTTCACCAATTTTTTAGACCATCCTTTGCAAGGCCACAGGAGACAAGAAGTCTGACACATAGTCAACGCCTAGAGAGGATGGTACAGGAGTATCTCCAAGTGAACATCGAAGCCATGACTGTGTCACTGGACCCTTGCTCATTTTGGGCTTCCAATCTGGAAAAATGGCCTGAGCTCGCCACTCACGCCTTGGAGATCTTGTCATGCCCCGCAGCCAGCATTCTCTCTGAACGTGTGTTCAGCGCTGCTGCTGGTGTGCTGACAGATAAGCGCACGCGGCTGTCCACTGAGAATGTAGACAGACTCACGTTCATAAAGATGTACAAATCATAGATCCGCAAGGACTTTTCTACCCCTGTGTCATCCTGGGGAGACTAAAAGCTTGAGGACTTTGGAAAATCACCTCACCAACCATTTTAAGCAACTCTGGGGCAATTGATGCCACTTAAGTGGTGTCTGTGCCACCATTTTTGGAAAAAATGGAGACTCTTTTTGGAGTCCCCTTCAGTGTCTGCTAGTCAGCGTAGTAGCCCAGCTGTGAAGCAAGGTACACCGCCTGTGTATATAATAAAAATTTTTTACTGCATCTAACCCAGCCAATCATTTTGGGCTAGTAGCAGTGTCTCTTAGTCAGCGGAGTAGCCCATCTGAAGCAAACTACACCGCCTTTGAAACTAATAACAATTTTTAACTGCATCTAGCCCAGGCAATACTTTGGGCCTAGTAGCAGTGTCTGCTAGTCAGCGGAGTAGCCCAGCTGTTAAGCAAGGTACACCGCGTGTAGATCTAATTACAAATTTTTAACTGCATCTAGCCCAGGCAATACTTTGGGCCGAGTAGTAGTGTCTGCTAGTCAGCGGAGTAGCCCAGCTGTTAAGCAAGCTACACCACCTGTGCTTTGGACACTTAATTTTTTCAAAGGAAATGCTTCGGGCCCCCGGGAAACTCAGTCAAGAGCATCGGGGAGGCGTCCCAAGGCAAAGGGGCTGGGACTCGCAGTAGAATGCCTTGCGGCAGACCGCACAGCTCTATCCTTATAAAAGCTTTTTAACTGCAGCAGCTTTAGTGGACGCTACAGGTGCTGGAATTACCGCGGCTGCTGGCACCAGACTTGCCCTCCAATAGATCCTTGTAAAAGAATTTAAAGTGTACTCATTCAAATTACAGAGCCAATTTAAATTACAGAGCTTAGACCTGCCTCCACTGCTGGGGGGTCTCAACCCACCAGCGGACAGGCACCAGTATTGGGAGAGGGGTGGCTGGCCGTCAGGGTCCACCGCGGCTCTGGCACAAACCCGGCGACACAGAGGTCGCACGGGCAGGAACGGCCTGGCCATGTCGGCTTCATACTCCAGCATAGTCCCTCTGCCCACTCGCGCCCATAACCTCAAAGGGATGCGGAAACGGCTTTTCTTCCCAGGGCTATTCCCAGCCCAGCAGGAATGTGGGGAGCTCAGGTCAGCCTTCCACCGTACTCCCTTACCTCCCTAGCCCTCTTTCCTTCTTCCGTTCTCCATCTAACCCCTCGGCTCTGTGGTTTCCACTCTCTCTCCAGCTCTCTTCTTCTCTCAGGTGGACTACCACATGTATTCACACTGTGGTGAATCTTTTGGGCCCAGGCATAAGAAGTCGTCGAGGTAATGGATAATATGTGCCCCCTTAGAAACGTCCATGATGACCGATTCGAGGAAGCAACTAAACGCCTCAAATAGTGAGCAGGATATGGAGCACCGCATGGGCAAACAGCGATCTATATAGTATGCTCCTTCCCAGAAGCAGCCCAATAGGCGGACACTATTTGGAGACACAGGTAATAAGTAACTGGAATGCCCCCTCAATGTCTGTTTTGGCCATTAGGGTGCCCCTTCCCAACTTCTTGACCCGCTTGATTGCCTTGTCAAAGGAGGTACAGTATATACTACTGTACTTGGTTCCGCGTCGATGTTGTCGTTTACTGACCTGCCCCTTGGATATGACAAATGGTGGATTAGTCCGAATGTATTGGGTTCCGTTTTTGGCACGACTCCTAAAGGGGATACCACTACGTCTTGTAAGGAAAGTGTTCTGAATGGAACCGCCATTCTACCTAAAGATATTTCTTTTTTTAATTTTCTTGTCACGACGTCTGGGTGTTGGTTGATTTTAGATGGGCATGACATGCCTATATCTGTGTCTCCTCCTCCTTTTACTCCTCCACCTCTTTTCTTTTCGCATGACTATATGTACTTGTCACTTTTCCATGTGTTAGTTGTGTCTTCTGAGCAGTTTGTCAGCTTTTGGACACCTTTGAAGGTGTTTTCTATGAGTTTTCTATGTGTTTCTATGTGTTTTTGTTTGCCTGCCATTGGTTTTAATGGTGTTCGACGAACCGTTCGGCGAACATGCCGGTGTTCGACGAACCGAACCGAACCCGAACACTATGGGGGTGGCTCAACACTAGTGGTGTGCTCCTGAAGATTTACAGTTCAGACCAGCATGGTTGCGTTGTTATTAAAATTGAGCGCTCTCCCAAGATGGTGGCACATGCAAATCTGCCTCTGCAACATGGGAGTAGCACAGGGCCCAGATCCTACAGCTTTATAGCATAGAGCCTGCTTGTGGCCTCACACTCCTTACCTAAGTAATTCTTAGGGCGCAGGTAAACGGAAATATAAATCGAACAGAGATTGGAAAGCAGAGCACAGACTGGCAGGAGACTCTCCGACCCGAACATGACAGCTCCATAGAAATACATGAAGTTGTCACGCTTGGGTCGGGCAACCGCTAGCCGGATCCGTGCACTGTGTTCTGATCTCGGTCTGATTGACTGTCACCCGGGTGTCAGGTAACCGAGGCAACGAGCTGTAATCTGTAAAAGTAAAAATCCTTCCCTTCTTGAGAATTTAAAGGACATTTAAAAAGAGTTACATTGCAAAGTAGCTTGTTGTTACAAACAATTTACAACTTTAACCATTTAAGAACTTTAGACAGCTTCTTTAGATAGTTATACAACATATATTCAGGAGAGGCGTCATCAGGGCTGTGGAGTCAGTAAGCCAAACCTCCGACTCCGACTCCTCAATTTCCATGACACCGACTCAGACTCCGACTCCTTCATATGTTTAAGTGATAAATTTACTGTAGCACAGATTCATCTCAGCTAAAAGTCTAGACCCTTAGATCAGGAATAGGACAGACATTTATAGGACATTTCATAACTTTCCCAAATTCTTATGAAAAAATATTCCCCACAAACTGCATTGAACTACTGTACCCAATTTATTATATATTTTAGGAGTTGGAGTCGGTCCATTTATACTGACTCAGATTCCAATTCCACCAAAATGGACAGCGACTCCGACTCCACAGCCCTGGGCGTCATCCAGCTCCATCTTCAGACTGAGGAACAGACAACGCTCAGCCTGGAAGTATACATTTACAGGAATTTTTTCTCCCATGACTGACAGATATGGGACGGGATGGACCCTCACTCCCCCATAAAATAAACCATAACTCCAATAAACCTCAACCCTAAAAAATACACAAACATACAAGTTTGGATATCAAAATGACCACAGCTTTATTTAAATCAAATGATTATACAACCATAGTTGGAGTCTCAGTCACACATCTCTGTTGTGAGGACTCCCGAAGTCACGGTGTGACGACACAGTAGAGCCAGCACACCATTCTGCTCTGCTGCCCCACGCCTAGCTAGCTCAAGATGAAAACCGGGTGTGATGAAGTAGTAAAGTTCATTGAATTTTCCTCTTACTGTCCTCTGAGCTCATCTCCAGGGACGTATCCCACTATTCAGTGAACGCACCCTGGGACCACTCAGCCAATTTAGCACAAGGAGAAATCTGGGTATAAAGAAGGATCCTTTCTCTGATCACTGAGCTCTTCCCCAGAGACCCATATTCCACTGTCCATTGAGTCCTCCCCAGGGACCCATATTCCACTGTGTCCGCTCCAAAGACACATATTCAACTGTCCACCGAGTCTGCCCCAGGGACCCATATTCCACTGTACATTTTTCTTTTTTACAGCATTTACTGATGACTGAGCTTAATTAAAGGACAGACATTTACTGTCCACTGAACTCACCCCAGGGACCCATATACATCAGACTCTGCCCTTTAATCACAGAGCCAAGTGCTGACCAATTCCTCACCCATCTTATTATTTATATTATGGGAATACATATAGGATAAGGACACAGCTCAGTAATGGATGACACTGTTGTGTTCATGGCTCTGCCCGCCCTCGGTAATGGATGACACTGTTGTGTTCATGGCTCTGCCTGCCCTCAGTAATGGATGACGCTGTTGTGTTCATGGGTCTGCCCGCCCTCGGTAATGGATGACACTGTTGTGTTCATGGCTCTGCCCGCCCTCGGTAATGGATGACACTGTTGTGTTCATGGCTCTGCCCGCCCTCGGTAATGGATGACACTGTTGTGTTCATGGCTCTGCCCACCCTCAGTGATGGGTGACACTGTTGTGTTCATTGCTCTGCCCACTCTCAGTAATGGATGACACTGTTGTGTTCATGGCTTTGCCTATCCGGTACAGCACAGACTCTGCCCATTAATCACTGAACCATGTGCTGAGCCATTCCTCAGCCATCTTATGATTTATATTATGAGAAAACATACAGGATAAAGCTCCAGGTAACACCTCTGCCCCACCGCACTATCCACCATCATAGGCAATGTAGATAAGCAAATTGTGGGTATATAGTGTGACTGCAAACCTACTGTAATGACAATGCAGCAACCCCAGGATGTATACATCCAGCAGGGCAGGATATTAAAGACTAAAGGCTGCCATATATACAGGGGGACAGCCATATATAGTGGGGTACAGTAATCCAAAAGGTGCACAGCCCTATATACTGGGGTACTAACATATATGCAGGGGTAAAGATATATAATGTATATACCGGGGTACTGCTATAATTCAGGGGTACAATATATATATTGGGGAAGTACCATATATACCAAACTACTGCCATGTATGTATACAGGGGTACAGCCACATATACCAGGGTACCGCTATAATTCAGGGGTACAACCATATACATATATAGGGGGAAGTGCCATATATAATGGGGTACTGCCACATGTACCAGGGTACCGCTATTATTCAGGGATACAACCATATTTATATAAGCAGAGCCATATTTGCCACTAGGCACCCAATGGCAGGTGCCTAGGGCGGCAGGTTGGGGAAGTTTATTTTTAAACTTCCAACTTCCTCTTACCTTCGCTGGCCTTTGTATGAAATCCGCCATCTTTATTTGTGGGGGGGAGGGGTCGAGGGTGAGGGGAGGGCCGCATTGGCAGAGGAGCAAAGACTAGCTCCCTGCCCAACAGATGAAGGAAGGACCTTTAATGATGTCATACCCATGTGAGTTATATGCGGAGCCATGAAACAGCAGAATAGAAGAGACACTAGTGACTGGTAATTATGGAACAGGAGATACATATGGAGATACATATGGGGGTGCAGTATGTATATGGGGGAGCAGGCTATATGTGAGGGTACATATGAGGGTGCAGACTACATGTAGGGGGAGCATATGGGGTGGAGGCTACATGTGGGGGAACATATGGGGGTGAATGCTACATGTGAGGGAACGTATGGAGGTGAAGGCTATATGTGGGGGAACATATGGGGGTGCAGGCTATATGTGAGGGAACATATGGGAGTGCAGGCTATATGTGGGGGTACAGGCTATATGTGGGGGTACATATGGGGGTGCAGGCTACATGTGGGGGTGCATATGGGTGGGTGCAGGCTACATGTGGGAGAACATATGAGGGGCCGGCTATATGTGGTGGTACATATGGGGGTGCAGACTATATGTGAGGGTACATATGGGGGTGCAGGCTATATGTGAGAGAACATATGGGGGTGCAGGCTATATGTGAGGGTACCTATGGGTAGTTGCAGGCTACATGTGGTGGTGCATATAGGGGTGCTTGCTATATGTGGCGGTACATATGGGAGTGCAGGCTATATGTGGGGGTATATATGGGTGGGTACAGGCTATATAAGCAGCATGGTGGCTCAGTGGTTAGCACTGCAGCCTCCCAGTGCTGTGGTCCAGGATTCAAATCCCACCAAGGACAACGTCTGTCAGGAGTTTGTATGTTCTCCCAGTGTTTGCGTGGGTTTCCTCCAGGTTCTCCGGTTTCCTCCCACACTCCAAAAACTGATAGGAAATTTACATTGTGAGCCCCAATGGGGACAGTGATGATAATGTCTGTAAAGCGCTTCAGAAAATGATGGCGCTATATAAGCAATGCATAATAAATAAAATATGTGTGGGTATGCAGGCTATTTGTGAGGGTGCATAAGGGGAAGCAGATTGTATATGGGTGTACATATGAGGGTGAATGCTGTATGTGTAGGTTACATGTGGGTGCAGGAAGTATGTGGGAGGTTCAGGCTGAATGTGGGGTGTAAGATGTATGTGAGGGTTACACGGTGGTGCAGGCTGTATATGGGGGTGCATAGGGGGGCAGGTTGTATATGTGTGCGGTACAGGGCTATGGAGTCGGTAAGCAAACCTCCGACTCCTCAATTTCCATGACACCGATTCCGACTCCCTCATACATTGCTAATGTTTAAGTGATAAATTTAAAATTTACTGTAGCACAGATTCATCTCAGCTAAAAGTCTAGACCCTTAGATCAGGAATAGGACAGATATTTATAGGACATTTCATAACTTTCCCAAATTCTTATGAACTACTGTACCCAATTTATTATACATTTTAGTAGTTGGAGTCGGTCCATTTTATACAGACTCCAATTTCGACTCCACCAAAATGGACACCGACTCCGACTCCACAGCCCTGGTGCGGTACATGGGGTGCGGACTGTATGTGATAGAGCGCCACAAAGGAGGGGAAGAAAAGGGGAAGGTAAGCACTCCTTAGTGGAATTGAAGATACATGGAATTTTTACTGTAGACAGTGAGGGGGAGAGGTATTTATGGGCACAGTATGTAGGGAATATAGTGTGGGGAGGGATACTGAAGATGGAGACTATTTGGAGGCTACAGCTTATAACGCAGGTACAGTGTGGAGGGTGGACAGTGTATAGACCATAATTGTTAAGGGGGGGATGGTGTGGAGGCAATATTTTATAGGAGAGGAGGTCATGTATCATAAGAGGGACAGTGCAGGTGTCACTTTTTGGGGCAGAAAGCACAGTGAGGAGCAATTATTTATTTAGGGCACAGCATGGGCAGCTATTTTTATTTCGTTGGCATTATAATGACACTTTTTATTTTTAAGGGCTCTGTGTCAGGATGTGCTGCAAAGTACTGTAGAAGAGGGACGTCTGCGGAGACGAGCTATAGCGTCGTGACCAGATGAAGAAGAAGAGGAAAAGAATGACAACCAGAGGAGATTTCACCTATGAGGTACCAGGGATCTAAGGAGGCATTTACATTGGTCAATCGCAGCACTTAAATGACCACTGACTGGTTTAGTGAAGCCGATTGGCAGTCATTTATTAACCGGTTCAGACTGACCAACTGCACCTTCATGCGCAGAAAGCCATCCTTAATATGATATCTCTGTGCACAGAGAATAAAAATGTACTCGGCAGCTCGTTTACACTGGATGATCTGCTGCCGAGAACAATGATATTTAAGTAAGCTGAAAGGGGTATTCCCATTTTCCAAGACCCTATCCCAATCTTTCCTCATGTGCAGTGCATTGAAGGACCTTAGGTATCCATGGTTATGACCGCTAGCGGCTAGCTAGCTAACTATCACTATGTCAGTTTGTCATAGCCATTAATACCTAAGGTCCTCCAATGCCTACACATGAGGAAAGAGACATAGCAAATCAGAAAAACTATACTACATTTCTAATTGGAGGTATTTGCTCATACTATAATTATTACACCTACTACATATTGGGATAGAATCTTGGAGATGGGAATACCCCTTTAAAGGGAATCTGTCCCACATTTGACCTTTCTAAACTATTAATATGGGCATACAGATTATAGACTGCTGAAGAAAGTGATACCTGTATGTCTCATATCAGATGCCTTGCTGTTGATAAATCATCTTTTATTACTATATATAAATGAGTTCTTCCAGGCTATGGGGAGGATGCTGCCTGGAAGAGAACGCTGCCTCTGGACTTTATGTCCATGTATCTCACCTCCCATCAGCGTCACTCAGTACCTGTGACGTCGGCTGCTCGAGAGGAAATCTCGCACATGAGGATTACTGTTCTCTCCGCAGTCTTCCATCCTTCTATAGACACAGGCATGACTTTGTGTGGTTTTCTACCAGGAATATCAAAGTTGAAGGTTCCTTTCTGGAAGTTGGAACCTAGATTTATTGGTCCCTATAAAATAACCAACATCATTAACTCAGCAGAGTTTCTTCTTGAGCTATCTCAGGCCGTTAGATCCACAATGTGTTTCACAGGTCTCTACTCAAGAAATATGTAGAACCTCTTGAGTCCTCTCCCCTGCCGCCTCCCCCCAAATCATGGTTGATGGTAATTTGAAGTTTCAAATTTCGAGTACTGTAGATTCTCGTCTCCAACATCATTCCCTACAGTACTTGGCGTACTGGAGGGGTTATGGTCCAGAGGAAAGGATTTGGATTTCGGCATCAGAGGTGAATGGCCCTATGCTGGTTAGTTTGTTCCACACCTCTCATCCTGAGAAACCTGGCCCTGAGTGTCTGGAGGCCACTTGCAGAAGGGGGGGGGGGTACTGTCATGGGTGTATCAAGTATGACAGACAGTCGCTCTGTATCCGGCTGTAGATGGTCACTGCGCTTGGCATTACAGACGCCTTCTTGATTCCCTCATCTCTGTAGTGTATTGATATCCTTCTTCCTTTAGGACCCAGCAGCGAACTCCACCTTCTGCTGCTAATTGACACACCCTTGCTTGGTAGTTAAAAACTCTCAGTGTCACCAGAGAGTCACCGGTGATAGTTCTATGATCCTCTGTCCATGCCTGGAGTTCTAGTAGTCGGCTAGTTTCTTCTTGGACTTCCCTTAGAGGACAGTTGGCATTATCTCTCTGGTGTCTTCTCAAGCTAAGTGTATCCCCTTTGTTTGTTTACTTTGTTGTCTTTAGTTACAGTGGGGCTTGACTAGTGTTCACCCCGTCCCTTCCCTACCTGGGGCCTAGCTCTAGGGACATTCAAGGATTAGGTTTCCTGCTCGGCGATAGGTGCAGAACCTATATAGGGATGATAGGGTAGTCAGGGTGATATTAGATCTGCCTAGGGTTCTCCACTACCCATTTCCCTAGTTGTTGGGCTCCCCCTCTACCCATCATTGTATACTTGCTCCTCCCCTCACCTTGCATGACAGAAACTCAGGTGATTTCTCATACACTTGTCTGCAGGCGCCCTTAGACTATCAGCCGAACCTGGTTATACTGGCGAGTATGGACGACTTTAGTCTGGTGTGTATGAGTGGCTTTAAAGGGGTTGTCCATTACTTTCACATTGATGCCGTAGGATAAGGCATCAATGTATGATCAGCCGGGGTCCCACACACGGCACCCCCGCCGATCAGCTGTCATAGGTGCCGGCGATCGCCGGCTGGAAGTCCTTACCTGCGGTGCTTGGCTGTCAAGTTGTAGTGGCCGCTGCGGGGTAATGCACATCCGCCTCCCATTCAATTATCTATACCATAACTATTATCTAAAGGGTATGGGCAATTTTAGTCTGACTTACCAGTAGGGGGCGTCAGGACTTAGAATGCCTAGGGCAGCATGAACACAAAATACGGCCCTGGTAAGGGAAGTGTCATATATACCAAGGTACTGCCATATATACAGAGGCACAGCCACATATACTGGGGTATTGCTATAATTCAGGGATACAACTGACGCACCCCCTGGGCTGTGGGGTACTCCGTAGCCGGGCCGGTCGATGCTGGGGGATGTCACAGTGGCGGTGACCCGGTCTGTGACCCAGGGCGGTCAATAAAAGGGGTTTTAACGAAAAGGGAATATAGATTTTATATACTGTTCATGACGCCACCTGTGGTATGCGGCTATACGGGGCCGCCGCTGCGGTGCAGATCCTCTGGAGCTGTTGGTGATGCAGCTGAGTTGGTTCAGCTCTCGACAGGTGGAGCTAAGCTCAAGGGCGGTGCAGTGATGTTATAGATGAGGTAGATGTTGCTGTGCAGTGTAGTGCAGGGGATGGCGCAGATAATAATGCTAGGACACAGTGGGGTGCAGTCTTCAGATTTACTCACAGTTGTTGCACTCCAGGTTACCAGGATCAGGGTAAACTCCCATGTTGTCCTGTGTTTACCAAGGCAGGGGTTCAGCAAACTCCCAGGTGTTTCAGGAGTACATAACGGGACCCCATTCTGTGTGCCTTCCTTGGTCGTATTCCTACGCTGGCTCTCACCCTCCTACCCTGCGCCTCACAACCAGTGTCCCAAGCCGGTAACCTCGGATCTTGGTGGGCAACCTGAAGTCCCCTGTATCCTATATGGCTACCTTTTCGGCTATATAGTTACGGCTGTGAGCAACTGCACCCTGAAAGTACAGAATCCTCCGGTTTCTAGCTGAGCCTTGTAGTTCTCCACTAGTTAGGGGCCAGTCCCCTTTGCGGCCTGATCTCTCCACGTTCCTGCAAATTCGGGCGCACGGGCGGCATTCACACTTCCCGTGCCCCTGGGATCCCTTCACTTCTGGAGCCTTCCTCTGCTCCCGTCCTCTTCCTTCAGTCAAACCTGGGCCTCTCAACTAGGCCAGCATCCCTGAGCAGAGCTTCTGCAGAGCTCCTGCTCCCACTCCTTCTCCTCTCACTGTCCTCCTCTGACTGAACACACTCTCCCAAGATGGCTCCCCTTTTTATATCCTCCTTCTCAAGTGCTCCCCTGTACTTCTTCCTCCACAGGGATGTGCTACAGGACAATAGGCAAGCAGTTGGTGAGAAGGCAACAACTGTTGGCACAATTATTAGAAAATGAAAGAAACATAAGATGACTGTCAATCTTCCTCGGTCTGGGACTTCGTGCAAGATCTCACCTCATGGGATGAAGATGATTCTGAAAAAGGTCAGGAATCAGCCCAGAACTGCATGAGAGGACCTGGTCAATGACCTGAAGAGAGATGGGACCACCGTCTCAAACATTACCGTGAGTAGCACTATGCCGTCATGGATTAAAATCCTGCAGGGCACAAAAGGTCCCCCTGCTCGCCAACACATGTCCAGGCCCAATTGAAGTTAGCCAATGACCATCTGGATGATCCAGAGGAGGCATGGGAGAAGGTCATGTGGTCAGATTAGACCAAAATAGAACTTTTTGGTATCAACTCCACTCGTCGTGTTTGGAGGAAGAAGAAGGATGAGTACAACAGTGCAAATGTGCACCTGTAAAGTGGGCACTAGAATCTTTGAAGTATTATCTCTTGGGTAGGACATTTAAGCTTGTGTCAGATCATGCCGCACTGAACTGGATGAAACAGAATAAGGAAAAAAATTCTAGAGCGACAAGTTGGTTTCTCTCGCTGCAGAATTTTAATTTCTCCATAGAACATAGAAGACGGAAATCACAGGGAAATGACGCATTATCAAGAATTCATTGTATGGTGGCCCAAAATACCCAGACCTCTGGTCTAGAGAAGAAAGGGGGGATATGTAGACGGCTGCTAGGGAAGATACTGGGCGGAGTATATATCTCTCCCAGAAAGTTAAGCTGGGCGAGCTATTAAAAGCCAGGTGGTACTGGGTGGTGCAGTAGGTTAGCTGCTGAGACGGTTTATTTATGGTAGTTCCGAGCCGGTTTTTATTGGAGTGATCAGTAGGATTTGGCAGTGGGACTCATCACTCCCACTGCGTGAGTAAGTGGTATGGTACGTTAGTGCCTAGCCGGGCAAGTCTTTGTTGTTTTTCGTTTATTTATTTGTGACCTTTTTGGCTGAAAACAAAAGGCCCCGTTTCTTTATATGGACTGTTGCGGTCTATGTCACTGCAATGCCTCCCTGCAACGCCCCTATCACGTTACCGTATATATTATCATGTATTATAAACGGTATCTATGATATATAGGCCTGGTTTTAGGCAATATACATATATAAATTGGGGCCACAGTGTCTCTTTCCTTGTAGACTGTGAGCCCTTGTGGGCAGGGTCCTCTCTCCTCCTGTACCAGTTTGCCGTTGCGTTTTTGTTTAAGATTTTTGTAATTGTTTTTGCTATGTATACCCCCTTTTTCACATGTAAAGCGCCATGGAATAAATGGCGCTATAATAATAATAATCTGTCTAACAGTATCATCTGCTATGTATTATACAGCAGTATCTATATATCAGCAACAAAATATACAGCAGTATCTATCAATAAAACATAAATAATACAATAGTATCTATGCTATATCAGGGACACATTATAAAAAACGCATCTGTATATCCACCATGCACCATATAGCAGTATCTATAGATCCGCTAAGAAAAATAGGGCAGTAATCCATGACTTGTCAGCCATGCAGTACATGATATAACAGCATTATCTATATTATTATTATTGTGGTCAAAAAGCTTCTGTTTGGGCACATGGCAGGGCTAGGAAAGGAAAGAGCGCCATTTGTCCGGAATAGGTTATCAATGCCCTGTCGCATTTGGAGAGCCCATTACAGGCGAAAACAGCAGAAATCTCCCACAAGTGACCCCATTTTGGAAACTTGTTCCCTCAAGGAATTCATCTAGGGGTGTAGTGAGTATTTTGAACCCATAGCTGCCTCACAGAATTATAACATTGAGACGTGAAAATATGACATTTTTGTGGTAAAAATTTTATTTTTGTATTTTTCTGCAAATTTGTCATTTATACAAGGGATAGGTGAAAGTGGACCCCATAATTTATTGCAAAATCTCCCAAACGCAGTGATTCCCAATATGTTGTCAGAAATTAATGTTAGGCCACACGTCAGGGCTGAGATGGAAGGAGCACTATTTGGCTTTTGGAGCACAAATTTTGGTAGAATAGTTTGCGGGCGACATTTGTGGAGCCCTAAAGGTGCCAGAACAGCAGAAAAACTTCAAAAGTGACCCCATTGTAGAAATTACACCTCTCAATTAATTAATCTATGGCTGCAGTGATTATTTTGTAACATCCATATATTGTAGCGCCTGCATACGTGTGCTCAGAATGTGCTTCTGGAGACGCATCCCATAAATTGTTAAGTGCGCACTCCCCACTACAATAATGTCAAACATGTGGTCGCTTACTACGGTTTAGGCACAGTAGGGCTCAGGAGGGGGTATTTGGATTTGGGAGTGCAAAATGCACTGGATTTTATTTGAGGGGGTGGGAGCTGTCGCTTTTTCAGAGTCTTTGTTCTACCAGTAATGTGGGACCCCCTATAGTTCCAGTAACAGATGACGGACCTGAGTGAGGGCTAGTTTTGTACGGGATAATTTAGGGGTTTTATTGGTAACATTCTGGGGTACATAGTATTTTTTGATTGCTTCCAGGATAAGGCTGGGATCACAATCTTGTGTTCTACGCTGAGCACCAGCGTAGGGGTTTCCTTTTAGATCCCACAAAAATGCAATTCAGACGAAACCCCCAACGGAACCACCCACCACAAAGAAGCAGATGGAGACGGTTTGGTCCGTTTGGCGTCTGCTCCGGTAATATCCATCTTTTTAGGCATGCACAGATCTATTGTCGTCCACACTTATGCGCTAAAAAGACACCTAAAATGATGGGACACCGCCAGGACAGAGACCAGTCCAAAGTGACTCCATATGCCTCATAAGTGAGTGGCTCCGTCTGTTTTTTATTTTTCTGAATTGCAGTTTTGGTGAATTTACACGGAAAACCGACGTAAGCGCTCAGCTGAGAGCGCAGGATAAATGTAAGCCGAGATTTATTCTGATTTTTGGGAGGTAGAATGAACAAATAGACAGCTGTACCAGAATAGTTCTTATTTTTATTTTTGTACAGTTCGTCGTGCGGTATAAGTGATAAGGCGGATTTTTTCTTTCGGTCGATGCGATTACAGCGATACCAGATTTATATTGGGTTTTTTAAGGTTTTGCTGCTATCACACAGTGAAAATTCTTATTTTTAAAAAGTCGTTTTTTTTTGTCGCCATATTCTGAGAGCTGTAACTTTTTTATTTTTTGGCGAGCAGAGCTGAAAGACAGCTTATTGTTTGCGGGACAAGTTGTAGATTTTTTTGGTACCATTTTGGGGTATATAACATTTTTTGATCACTTTTTATTCAGATTTTTCAGACACAGAATGAATAAAGACCAGCAATTCAGTTATTGTTTTGGTTTTTTATTTTTTGCACAGTTCACCATGTGGTAAAAGTGATAAGACTGATTTGTTCGTCGGGTCGATATGATTACAGCGATACCAGATTTATATATTTTTTTTATGATTTGCTATTTTTAGACACTAGAAACATTATTTCATAAAAATGAATTTGTTTTTGCAGCGCTAAGGAATAAGTACCCTTAATGACCGCAGTGAAAAGGCATAAGGGGTTAAGGGGTTAAACATTAAACGTTAAGGGGTTAAACATTACACCGTCTAATAAAAGGGTATTTCCACCATAAATAGATTTTGGCTATTTTGGCTATTCACAGGATATGTCATCACTGTCTAATAGATGCACTCTAATTTCCAATGAATGGAGAGATGGCCGTGCATATTCGTGGACGTCTTCTATGATTTCCTTGGGAGTTACGGAAATAGATGTAAAAGCAGGATAGGGAACAGCCATTCTGAAGAAAGGAGTGGCGTATAAATATGAAACTGCATTTGTCAGACATCTATGGCATATTCTAAGGACACAAATGTCTAAGATAGGAATACACCTTAAAAGTGCATCTCTTAGCAGCTTTCACATTACGCACTGAAAAACGTATTAATGATGCATTAAAGGAGGTTTATTTTCGCTAGTTGTTTGTGCTACCTTTCTATTGAGGTCCCATATTAATTGTTAATGTCAAACTTGACTACTAATAATTAATGTTCAAATATTAGTAACGCCTTAACATTTCCTGTTCCCTGTGTTATTTCTGTACTTTAGTATATGTATGAACTGTATAACCGTACACTAATAATAAATAATATTTATTATGCATACCAAAAGTCTACACTCTTTTATTCTATTAACTCCAACTTACATACAGTACATATATATTTATACCTAAGCTGGTGACTATAAATACACATACAGTGGTGTGAAAAAGTGTTTGCCCCTTCCTGATTTCTTATTCTTTTGCATGTTTGTCACACCTAAAGGTTTCAGATCACAAAACAAAGATAACACAAGTAAACACAAAATGCAGTTTTTAACTGAAGGTCTTTATTATTAAGGGAAAAAGAAATCCAAACCTACAGGGCCCTGTGTGAAAAAGTGATTGCCCACCTAAACCTAATAACTGGTTGGACCAACCTTAGCAGCAACAACTGCAATCAAGCGTTTGCTATAACTGGCAATGAGTCTTTTACAATGCTCTGGAGGAATTTTTGGCCCACTCATCTCTGCAAAATTGTTGTAATTCAAGCACATTGGAGGATTTCCAAGCACTTTTTTAAGGTCATGCCACAGCATCTCATTTGGATTAAGGTCTGGACTTTGACTAGGCCACTCCAAAGTCTTAATTTTGTTTTACTTAAGCTATTGAGAGGTAGACTTGCTGATGTGTTTTGCATCATTGTCCTGCTGCATAACCCAAGTGCACTTCAGCTTGAGGTCAAGACAGATGGCCAGACATTCTCCTTCAGGATTTTTTGGTAGACAGCAGAATTCATGGTTCCATTGACGACAGCAAGTCTTTTAGGTACTCAAGCAGCAAAACAGCCCCAGACTATTACACTACCACCACCATTTTGTACTGTTGATATGATGTTCCTTTTTTGAAATGCTGTGTTACTTCTATTTAGCGGTGTACTACCAATGGCGGCAGGCTATGCCACTACTATGGGTCCCGTGAGCCGGGGGGCCCACACCGGACCCTCACTGCAGCGGGCCCTCATTGCAGCAGGCCCTGCCTCCTCCCGTCAGCCCACACAGAATGATGGGGGTGAAGTGTCTGCTGACGCTTCCTCCTCCATCATCATAGCTCTCACTGATGGCCGGAGGGGAGCCCAGTGTGAGCAATGATGATAGAGGAGAGAGCATCAGCAGACGCTTCCACCTCCATCATTCTTCCTCGCCGTTTGACGACTCAGAGCAGTGGGTGCGATGACGTCATTACAGGGCACCCGCTGCTCTGAGATGTCCAGCTCTTCACACCTCACGCTGAGGAGACTGGCGCATCGGGTGGAACCAGGAGACGTGAGCACTGTATTTATGTTTTTTAAAATCAGTGACCGATAACCATAATACAGTGTAGGGGCGCATTATATTGTTTGAAGGACAATGGGGGTGCATTACACTGTATGAAGGACCATGGGGGTGCATTATGCTGTATGGAGGACCATGGGGTGCATTATGCTGTATGGAGGATCATAGGGTGGGCATTATACTGTATGGAGGACCATGGGGGTGCATTATACTGTATGGAGGACCATGGGGGTGCATTATGCTGTATGGAGGATCATGGAGGGTGCATTATATTCTGTGGAGGACCATGGGGGTGCATTAAGCTGTATGAAGGACCGTGGGGGCGCATTATATTTGTATAGAGCACCATGGGGAGAGCATTTTATTATATGGAGGACCATGGGGAGTGCAATATATTCTACGGAGGACCATGGTGAGTGCATGATATTCTATGGAGAACCATGGGGGTTGCATTATATTTTATAGAGGACCATGGTGAGTGCATTATATTTTTTGGAGGACCATGGGGAGTGCACTATATATTTATGGAGTACCATGGGGAGTGCACTATATTTCATGGAGGACCATAATGAGTGCATTATATTCTTTGAAGGACCATGAGGAGTGCATTATACTATATGGAGGATTATGAGGGGTGCATTATACTATATGGAAGGCTATGTGGGGCCACTATAATATGTGGGGGGTCATTATACTGTATGCAAGCAAATATACAGTGTGAAGGTTTGGGAGTCCATCATACTGTGTGGGGGCCATTATACTGTTTGGATGGCTAGTGTGGGTCTATATACTGTATATAGGCCCTTTAATGTGCATGGAGAGCTGTGTGGGGGTCACAGTTGGGGGATCATACTGTGTTTGGGTCTCCATACTTTGCCTTGGGAGTTGAGGTGGGTACAGTAGGGTCATTATACTGTAAATGTGGAGGAATTCACCATGGCGTTATCATACAGTGTTTGGGGGGCACTTTTGCTGGCATCATACTTTATAGGGGCAATAAAAGAGGAATCTAGGACTTCAGCGGGAGGAAAATTACTATGTAATGCCTGGAAAGTTGTGAGATATGCTCTTCTGTGATCCTGACAATTATTTTAATTATTTAAATTTGCCAAGATTTGTTTATTCAGAGTCGGAGAAGTTCATTTCAAGAATAGGACTATAGCTTACAAGACTTCAGTGTCCCCATGCAAGCAGCACAATGACATCACTGTATTGTGCTGCCTGTGCCAGCCCGCTGTTAGTAGACAACAAAAAGCAAAGCGGTATACATAAAGACTGGGATCACCACAAAATATGATGATGTAATTTTATTAAACAAAGAAGATTAACAGGAACAATTTAAAAACATTTAAAAAGCAACACATGCTATCTTCATTTCTTTCCGACAGGTGAGTCCATAATGGGACAAAACACCCCTCCTCCAAAAACCACAGACCATACAGTATAAATGGTTATAACAAAGGCAAGTTAGATAGAGTAAAAACTAACCATTATACAGAAAAATTGCAAGCCATAGACCAGGTCACATGAACATGGTGGAAGAGAAGGCAAAATGCAGCCAGGAGGAATACCTGAAGGGGAGTGAGGTCAATAGGTGTGGAGGAGTTGGAAACCCCACGCGTATCGCCACCTCTAGTGTGGCTTCATCACGGAAGGAAAATTACTATGTAATGCCTGGAAAGTTGTGAGATATGCTCTTCTGTGATCCTGACAATTATTTAAATTATTTAAATTTGCCAAGATTTGTTTATTCAGATTCGGAGAAGTTTATTTCAAGAATAGGCCTACAGCTTACAAGACTTCAGTGTCCCGATGCAAGCAGCACAATGACATCACTGTATTGTGCTGCCTGTGCCTGCCCGCTGTTAGTACAAGTCAGAAGTGGAGATGAAGGCTGTAGTGGAAGCCTGAGGATTAGGTGAGTACACACGTGGTCAAAATTATTGGTACCCCTCGTTTAATGAAAGAAAAACCCACAAAGGTGACAGAAATAACTTGAATCTGACAAAAGTAATAATAAATAAAAAATCTATGAAAATGAACAAATGAAAGTCAGTAATTGCTTTTCAACCCTGCTTCCACAGAATTAAAAAAAAAATTAAATTCATGAAATAGGCCTGGACAGAAATGATGGTACTGTGGTACCCCTGAAAACAGGCCCTCCGTCAGCACCCGGGCAAGTGCCGGGGCCCTGAGCAGGCGGGGGGGCCCACTCATCGTCGGGCACGCCGGCACGCTATATGATTCGTGAGTGGTGCGGTGCGCCCCCCCCCCCCCGCTTACTCAGGGCCCGGGCAGACGGCACAATACTTACCCCTCCCCGTGCCTCTGCAGCAGGTCCAGTTTCTTCCGCGGCTGCTGCACTGTGACGTCTCAGGTCAGAGGGCGATATGACGTCTTTACACCGCGCTTTCTCCTGAACCGTCACAGGCAGCGCAGAGCGGGAAGACGCCGGAGACGCGGCTGAGGAATCTAGAGCAGCGGCAGCAGATAAGAAGTGAGGGGATTTTTTAATATTTTTTTTTTTATATATATATATGTATGGAGGCATGGGGCATTATATGTGGGGAAGTGACATCCTGCATGGGGCATTATATGGGGGGAAGTGACATCCTGCATGGGGCATTATATGGGGGGGGAGAGGTGACATCCTGCATGGGACATTATATGGGGGGGAGGTGACATCCTGCATGGGGCATTATATTGGGCAGTGACATCCTGCATGGGGCATTATATGGGGGGAGAGATGACATCCTGCATGGGGCATTATATGGGGGGGAGGTGACATCCTGCATGTGGCATTATATGGAGGGAGTGACATCCTGCATGGGGCATTATGTGGGGGGGGGGAGGTGACATCCTGCATGGGGCATTATATGGGAGGGTGACATCCTGCATGGGGCATTATATGGGGGGGTGACATCCTGCATGGGGCATTATATTGGGGGAGAGGTGACATCCTGCATGGGGCATTATATGGGGGGAGGTGACATCCTGCATGGGGCATTATATGGCAGCAGTGACATCCTGCATGGGGCATTATATGGTGGAACAGGTGACATCCTGCATGGGGCATTATATGGGGTGGAGGAAAGTGACATCCAGCATGGGGCATTATATGGGGGGAGTGACATCCTGCATGGGGCATTATATGGGGGAGGGGTGACATCCTGCGTGGGGCATTATATGGGGGAGGAAGTGACATCCTGCATGGGGCATTATATGGAGGGAGTGACATTTTGCATGGGGCATTATATGGGGGGAGAGGTGACATCCTGCATGGGGCATTATATGGGGGGTGACATCCTGCATGGGGAATTATATGGGGGGAGGTGACATCCTGCAGTGGGCATTATATGGGGGGGTGACATCCTGCATGGGACATTATATGGGGGGTGACATCCTGCATGGCGCATTGTATTTGGGGGAGAGGTGACATGCTGCATGGATCATTATATGGGGGGGGAGGTGACATCCTGCATGGGGCATTATATGTGGGGGAGAGGTGACATCCTGCATGGGGCATTATATGGGGGGGTGACATCCTGCATGGGCATTATATGGGGGGGTGACATCCTGCATGGGGCATTATATGGGGGAATGACATCCTGCATAGGGCATTATATGGGGGGTGACATCCTGCATGGGGCATTATATGAGGGGGTGACATATGAGGGGCGTTATGTGGGGGCACAGCCTGCATTGGGCATTATGTGGGGGCCAGTATTCTGTATCGAGCATTATATGGGTGCCAGTATCCTGTATGGAGCATTATAAGGGGGCCAGTATCCAGTATGGAGGGTTATATTGGGGCCAGTATCCTGCATGGGACATTATATGGGGACCAGTATCCTGTATGGAGCGTTATATGGGGACCAGTATCCTGTATGGAGTGTTATATGGGGACCAATATCCTGTATGGAGTGTTATATGGGGACCAGTATTCTGTATGGAGCGTTATATGGGGTCCAGTATTCTGTATGGAGCAATATATCGGGCCCATAATACTGTATGGAGGACTATGTGGGGTCATTATTCTGTATGGAGCAATATATGGGGCCCATAATATTGTATGGAGGACTATGCGGTACCCATAATATGGTATGGAGGACTATAGTGTCCGGTCTACGCTGTGCGCTGCGAGGATTCACCGGTTTCTGAGATATTGTAGAATTTACAATAGAGTTCACTCATGTAATGTAAGAAGTGAAATCTTCGGCATTGTACTATATATATATATATTTCTCTGCGGTATCTATGCATCATGAATTGTGGTATGTGTTAAAGGGGCCCACTGAGGATCTTTCGCCCGGGGCCCACAAAAACCTGGAGCCGGCCCTGCCTGAAAATAATGTGACAAAGGGACATGTTAAATCAAGTTGTGTCCACTAATTAGCATCACAGGTGTCTACAATCTTGTAATCAGTCAGTGGGCCTGTATATAGGGCTACATATACTCACTGTGCTGTTTGGTGACATGGTGTGTACCACACTCAACATGGACCAGAGGAAACAAAGAAAAGAGTTGTCTCAGGAGATTAGAAAGAAAATTATAGACAAGCATGTTAAAGGTAAAGGTTATAAGAACATCTCCAAGCACCTTGATGTTCCTGTGACTACAGTGCACATATTATTCAGATATTTAATCTGCATGGGACTGTAGCCGCAGGAGGAAAATTGATGGCAAATCAAAGAGACGGATAATACGAATGGTAACAAAAGAGCCCAGGATAACTTCTAAAGAGATTAAAGGTGAACTTCAAGCTCAAGGAACATCAGTGTCAGATCGCACCATCCGTCGTTGTTTGATCTAAAGTGGACTTGTGGACTTCATGAGAGACGACCATTGTTGAAAAAAACCCATAAAAAGCCAGACTGGAATTTGCCAAACTACATGTTGACAAGCCACAAAGCTTCTGGGAGAGTGTCCTATGGACAGATGAGACAAAAATGGAAGTCCTTGGCAAGGCACATGAGCTCTATGTTCACAGACGGAAAAATGAAGCATATCAAGAAAAGAACACTGTCCCTACTGTGAAACATGGAGAAGGCTCTGTTATGTTCTGGGGCTGCTTTGCAGCATCTGGCACAGGGTGTCTTGAATCTGTGCAGGGTGCAATGAAATCTGAAGACTATCAAGGGATTGTAGAGAGAAATGTGCTGCCCAGTGTCAGAAAGCTTAATCTCAGTAGCAGGTCATAGGTCTTGCAAACACCCAAGAATGGCTAAGAGGAAAACATTGGACTATTCTGAAGTGACCTTCTTTGAGCCCTGACCTAAATCCTATTGAGCATCTTTGGAAAGAGCTGAAACATGTCGTCTGGAAAAGACTGAGTCACTTGATCCAGTGTTCAAGAGCCAGGTAGCTCGAAACGCATATGGAGTGATTTCTGTTATACACACTGCCCCTCTTTATAGCTTTGTTGCCTGAGATGCCCAATTTTTCAGCAATTTTATTTTTAAAGGATTTCCAATAAAGATTTTGTGAATTTTTTAATTACTCCAGTGTGTTGAGCTGGTTCCAACTCTAATTTCCTCAATTACCTTCAGAGCTGTGCAAGTACCGTGCCAGTACCGTGGGGATACCGTGCTCCTCCCGAATTGAAACAGCATCTCAGGGCTGAGCTGAATTTTTTCCCATTATTTATTGGTAAAAAATATACAGAAAAATGCTGTGGAGTTTCAGCATGTTGTACTTGAGGCATTCTGAAACTTTGGTGGTATGGCTTGCTACAATTATGATGAAACATTTAGGTAGAAACTCGAGGTTCATACATCACTAAAGTAGGAAGTAAAGGATGTGGGTTTGCGGCTGAGTTTGATGTTACCACAGGATCAATGCCTGGAAGACCTGAATCTTCATGTAAATTAGTGTTCAAAATAATTACAGTCCAATATGACTAACCAGATTAACAACTGTTTTTGGTATAAATTATATTATCACATGTCAAACATTTTACCAGTTGGTGCAGTAGAGTCTAAGAAAACCATCAGACTCAGCATTCATGATCTGCATGTTTTTGAGTCTCTGTATTTGAATAATTAATTGTACGGGGGTATGTTCAAAATAATAGGAATGTGGAGTTCAATTAGGAAGGTTAATCATTCTGTGAAGAAGCAGGTGTGAATCAGGTGGCCCTTATTTAAGGGTGAAGCCAGCACATGTTGTACATGCATTTCTACTTGAAAGCCTGAGAAATATGGGTCGTTCAAGATATTGTTCAGAAGAACAGTGTACTTTGATTAAAAAGTTGATTGGAGAGGGTAAAACTTATAAAGAAGTGCAGACAATGATCGGCTATTCAGCTATAATGATCTCCAATGCTTTATAATGGAAAGCAAAACCAGAGAGATGTGGAAGAAAACGGAAGACTACCATTCGAATGGATCAAAGAATAGCCAGAATGGCAAAGGCTCAGCTAATGACCAGCTCCAGGATGATCAGAGACAGTCTCAAGTTACCTGTGAGTACTGTGACAGTTAGAAGACGCCTGTGTGAAGCTAATCTCTTAGCAAGAAGTCCCCGCAAAGTCCCACTGTTAAAAAAGAGACATGTACTGAAACGGATACAATTTGCCAAAGAACACATCAACTGACCTAATAATAATAATAATCTTTTTATTTATATAGCACCAACATATTCCACAGCGCTTTACAATTCAGACAATTTACAGACATTATGGGCATGGTCCCCATTGGGGCTCACGATCTACATTCCCTATCAGTATTTCTTTGGAGTGTGGGAGGAAACCGGAGAACCCGGTGGAAACCCACGCAAACACGGGGAGAACATACAAACTCTTTGCAGATGTTGTCCTTGGTGGGATTTTAACCCAGGACCCCAGCGCTGACAGGCTGCAGTACTAACAACTGAGCCACCATGCTGCCCTTAAGAGAAATGGTGTAAAGAGAAATGGAGAAACATTTTGTGGACTAATGAAAACAAAATTGCTCTTTTTGGATACAAGGGCCGCAGTCAGGTCGTCAGACGACTCCCAAACTCTGCATTCAAGCCACAGTACACTCTGAAGACAGTGAAGCATAGTGGTGCAAGCATCATGATATGGGCAGGTTTCTCTTACTATGGTGCTGGACCTATTTACCGCATACCAGGGATCATGGACCAGTTTGCATAAATACTTAAACAGGTCATGTTGCTTTACGCTGAAGAGGATATGCCCTTGAAATGGGTGTTTCAATAAGACAACGACCCTAAACACAGCAGTAAGTGAGCACAATCGGGGTTTCAGTCTAACAAAATTGAGGTAATGGAGTGGCCAGCCCAATCCCCGGACCTTAATCTGATAGAACACTTGTGGGGTGACATCAAAAATGCCATTTCTGAGGCAAAGCCAACAAGTGCCAAAAAGTTGTGGGTTCATGGGATGTCAATAACAGTTGACAGGTGCCAGAAGTTGGTTGACTGTATGCAACTTAGATGTGAAGCAGTTCTAAAAAACTGTGGGTATACAATTAAATAGTGATTCACAGGAATGCTAAATGCTCAAAACAAGAGAGTACATATTGTGGGTTTGTAAAGACAAATGCAGACACTTATTTTTTGGAACAGCCCAATGTTCATTTTTTGTTATTTTCTGCAAAGTAGTAAAAATTATTACACTTATCTTCATGTTTTGAATTAGAAAACAGTGTGCAATGTTCCCAAAGAATGGAAATAAAAACTAGTATAAAGATTTATTTCTTAACTCATGTTTTTGAACACACTGCTATTATTTTGAACACTACTGTGAGAGGTTGAGTACTTGTCGCTACAAGCATAGGTGATCCTTTTGTGCAAGCGCTCATCCCATGTGCAGATGTAACAAAAAAAGGGAACCAGTCCAATCAGCAGCAACTAATCAAAAGATAAATAACAGCTATTCAAAATTATGAACACTGGGGAGGCTAATAAAAATGCTTCCTTGTCATATACAGACCCCAGACAAGGAGAAAGCTAAACTGATTTTTGATGGATTTAATGACAGTTTCTTTATTCCAGAATTTGAAGGCAGGTTAATCTCTGTGGATTGAATTCCTTGGGATCCCAGTTTGAAGGAAATATTTATTTTGATGTCTCCCGATGGGTTTTTCACTTTCTTGTTATTATTTCTAAGTATTTTCCATTTTTTACATTGGGTTCTATAGAATGAATTAACAAATGGCGGAGTACTGCACTACTCAGATGATTTGTTTGTTTATAGGTTATGCTGATTCTGATATGTATAATGAACTGTTGCATACGTTTGAAATAATTGCTGAATTGGTTGGTGTTCTGCTGGCATTAGAGAAAAACAGCTCGTCCTTGTTTACAATTTCTGGGGATCGTCATTGATTCATGAGGATGAAATTTAGATTGTCAGATGAGAATTTAAAGAAGTTTTCCAGTACTTTATATTACTCCCCCAATGTATCCCCCCCGGGGCCCCTAAGGATTTTTGTAAATACCTTACGTTGGTGTTTCTGCCTGTGAGTCGCGCTATCCTTGGCCGCTCACAGGCATCACGTGAGCCCCGTGCTGACGTCACGACAAGTGAGGCGTGACCCAGCGCTGGGGTCCCCGCGGTGGCTGCTGGGCTGTGGGTGGGGTTACCCCCCGCGTCACACCCGGCATCCACCGCGCGCTTTCCCAATGAATGGGGAGAGGCAGAGCGCGGTGGATGCTGGGTGTGACGTGGGGGGTAACCCCACCCACAGCCTGGCATCCACCTGGAACGCGGAAAACAAAGACCCCCCTGGCCGCTGCCAGCACTTGTCGTGACGTCAGTGAATGTCAGAGCCGGCTGCAGCCGGGGGTCACATGATGCCTGTGAGTGGCCAGTGATAGCGCCGCTCAGAGGCAGTATCAGCAACGTAAGGTAATTACAAAAATCCTTAGGGGCCCCGTGGGGATACATTGGGGGGGGTAATATAAAGTAATGGACAATTCCTTTAATTAAAATCCTTTTAGTACATATGCTGGCTTTAAGAAAACAACTTTGAGACAGATGCAATCTTTAATAGTTAATAGTTTTAATGGTTAATCTTTTTTTGTTAAGAGAATTATTCTAATTTTTTTTTCAGAGACTAGATTTCAATTAGAGTTATGCCAAAAGTTTTGAGACTAACACAATTTTTTGTGTAATTTTGCAGCTTCAGTGTTTTACATCTTTTAGTCAGGTGTTTCTATGGTCACTGAAGTACAATTATCAGCATCTCATAAGTTTTTTAAATTGTATTGTTTATAATATTATGTAGACTCATTATGTAGTGTTTTGCTATTAGCCCTCGTAGCTAGGTATCAGCTGCTGGGCCAAATCTTAACTGATGACAGCCCATTCTTGTCTAATCAGTGTTTGGAGTTTATCACAATTTATTTGCTTTTGTTTGTCCACCCGGCTTTTTAAGGATTGACCAGAGGTTCTCAATGGGATTGAGATCCGGAGTATCCTGGTCATGAACCTAAAATTTCAATGTTTTGCTTACCGAGCTACTTCGTTACCTTGTGACATGGTCTCCATCATGCTGAAAAAGCATTGTTCATCACCAAATTGCCCCTGGATGGTTGAGAGAAGTTGCTCTTGGAGGAGGTTTAGATCCCATTCTTTATTCATGGCAGTGTTCTTAGGCAAAATTCTGCGCGAGCCCACTTTCTTGGATGAAAAATCAACCCAAATATGAATGGTCTCAGGACATGGTTGTCCTGAGGAAGAAGTTTGTACACGTCCAAACGCGTTGACTAAATAAACCACTTACACTCGGCTTGGCATTCCTCATACTTTCTACAAGGCAGTGCAGAATTAACCCATTCGTTTCTCCATTACCTGCATTTACTGATGGCATGACACAGGACTCATGGTAGTGCTCAACTTTTCTTCCCTGGACTATTATTCTTCCAGATATCCCAAACAGTCTGATGGAGGATTCATCAGAGAAAATAACTTTGCAGGAAGTACAGGTACTAGACTGTGGTAAAGTTATTTTCTTTGAGTGTTTACAGAGTTATGTGAACATAGTGATGTTTTTTGTTTGCGATTTGATGCAAAAGAGGACAGAATAGTCCTCTTTTTCCAAAATAGTGGCAGTCTCATTCTTTCTTAAAAGAAAGCGATCAGAAAAATGACCTATTTGTAGCAATGTATATATATTTATATTCACAATATTTATTAAAAATAAATGAAATCTTTCAATTTTCACATCGGCTACTGGGGCTTCTTTAGACCCCAATACTAGGGTCCCCAAGTCCAGACCTCAAAGCCCACCAACAGGTCATGTTTTCAGGATTTCCTTAGTATTGCACAGGTGATAATTCCATCACCTGAACAGGCAATAATTCCATCACCTGTGCAATAGTAAAGAAATCTTGAAAACATGACCTGTTGGTGGGCCTTGAGTTGGGGAACCCCGCCCTAACAGATGCCGATCCTATCTTTCCTACTGAAGTATCTAAGGAGCCTATACAAAAATCATTGGGAAGTGAGGGGAAGCAGGGTCAGGTGTAAAATCATCTATTGAGAATGGTAGAACCTTTGTTATTAGCTGTGCATTGAGGTGTTACCTGTCACTGTAATTCTATACACGCTTTCTGAAAGAACAAGAACTAAGAGTCTACAAAAATCCCAGTGGAAGGTGTGGAAATTGCAAGATTACTTTTTTTTTTTTGAATACAGATAATGCTATGAAAAAAAACAATTGTCAAAACATTTTTAAAAATAAATGTATTGCAAAAACAAGATTTAAATAGGTAATTTGCTGATGATAGAATACATTTGATTTAAGGGGTAGTCAGCAATTATTTAACCTTTTTCCTGTTAAAAGGTTATCCTTAGTCTTTTTCTAATGTTGATAATGGAAGGCCTCTCAGTTGACTTGGCATGGTTGTTTAAAGTTTGCATAGTTTTTTAGTTTGCTTCAATGGTTTTTGTTATAGCTCTCCTTGTGGCATTACGCATTGGGGTATTGGAAGCGGTTAACAAGTCAGTAAGGTCAGGGATGTCTATGGGGGATGTGAAGTTAGAATAGTCATCAGTAGTAATTCTTGTGAGGGAGTTGAAGACAAATCAGCTTGGTCTTGGTTGTGGAGTTAAATAGTTTTGGGGGTTCTTCATTTTGTAATGTGTACAGTATTAGCAGGTGGTTAAAATTGAGACCAGTAGTTCAAGGTACCTTTTTGTTGCATAGCGGCTTATGTATTTTAATAAGGTATCAGTTCAATGCAATGATGAAGAAATGTCTTTTTTTGGTTGGGTTTGGCCGACCTTAAAATCTTGCCACATTCTTTTAGAATTGGAGCAGCAACACATACGCGAGATGGACTGGGTTTTGATGAAGTAATAAAGAGATTAGGTCAGTGGGAATCCTGCAGGTTTAAGTTATATGTTACACCCGATTTATTAACTGAAGATTATTCTATTTACGTTCACACTTGGTTATCTGAATAGTTTTTGAGGAGGATCTGTAGAGATTCCGCTCCAAAAACTCCTTGAAAAAACTGTGTGCACATAGCCACTTAAGAGTTTTTGACGGTTTCCTCAGGAATCCAGTGGCAGCTGCTGATAGAGCTCTACTTCTGCCACACCCAGGTAGCATAACTTTGAACAAGCTAACTATTTTTCCAGCTATATCCTCAGGAACATTCAATGACTTTACTATCTTTTGTATGCTTTTCCTTCTTTGTGGAAAAAACAATGATATCATCTCTTAACTGTTGTACATCTCTCTTGACAACACAAGAATATTAATGAATGGGAGGCCATTACTAGTGTTGATGGGGAAGAAGCCTATCACTTGTATATATATATAAAAAAAAAAAGATTCTAGGTAAATTTGAAGATCACAGCAATGTTAAACAGGGGCTTCTAATGTCAGCATGATATTGTAATGTATTAAAGGCGGCAAGGACTTCAGGAACAGGGACGCAATATTAATACTTTACAAAGTGTTTGTGCAGCCTCTTTGGAATATGTAGTTCAGTTGCAGGCAGATCAAAGATACCCTGGAGTTACAAAATATACAAAGAAAAGCCATAAAATAAACACGAAAAAAGGTCACATCTCACTCACAGTCCATAATCTGAGCGAGATGCACGGACTGGCTACGGGTCTCCTGACTCGAACTCGATAGCCTAATAGGCAACATATGTGAAGTTTTCGAGTTCAGGAGAGCCAAAGCTGTTAAATTAAAACCTCCTGAAAAAATAAGTAGTATATAAAAGTGACTGTACCTATGGGCAGTTATCTTTTTCAGCAGCACCCAATGGTTTCCTGCTATTCTTCTACACCCTACAGAACTTATTGTGCGGATGCCATCATGCTAAATTAGCACATGGAGAAGCAGCTGGTCCATTCTTTACACATTTTTGGACACAGTTGGGTCCGTTCTAAGCACATTTTGCTAAGGTAAGCAGTTCCGCTTACTCTCCGAGTTAACTTTATTTACCTAAAACCTCTACACCAGTGTTCTCCAACTCCAGTCCTCAAGAGACACCAACACATCATGTTTTCAGGATTTTCTTAGTATTGTACAGGTGATAAATGCATTACTTGGGCAACACTAATGAAATCCTGAAACATGATCTGTTAGTATCTCTTGAGGACTGGAGTTGGGGAACACTGATCTACACCATGGAGCGCCACTTTTGTCCTTTTTCTTTAGTTTCCAAAGGCTAGGTGGCACTCCTTGCATCTTAAGGGAGAACGGGTGTCAAGGCTCAATCTGTTGGGGGAGACGAGCTTTCAATTTGCTCTTGTAGAGCAGATTGTCTCTCACCTTGGCAGCTGTACCTATACCCCTTTCTTTTAGGCCATGTGCCCACGTAGTGTTTTTGCGGCGTTTTTTTTACAGCGGCGAAAACGCTTGTAAAACAGTCTGCCATGCAAAGCAATGTGAATTTGGATGTGCTGTGCACATGATGCGCTAATTGGCGCGCCGAATTCGCATTGCGTTGCAAAACACAGCATGACCATTTCTACCACGATTACGCTGCAAATTCGCAGCCATTGAGGAACATTGAAACGCAGCAAACCCACAGGTATATGTCGATTTAATGCGTTTTAATTAAATTCAATGGCCGCGAATTTGCAGCGTAATCGCGGTGCGTGTGGTACCCAGGATGAATAGGAGACTACAACTCCTCTTCATCCCGGCTACCACAAGGTGAAAAAAAAGAAATAAAAAAGTTAAAAATAAAAAAAACCTGTATACTCACCTCTCCGGTCTCCTCATCGGCGTCCTGCGGTGACGTCATTTAGTCAGCTGATGATCACGCAACCGATGATGTCAGCGGTCGCGTGACCATCAGCTGACTAAATGACGTCACCGCAGGTCCTGCAAGTACACCGCAGGACGCCGAGGAGACCGGAGAGGTGAGTATACAGGTTTTTTTTTGATTTCTAACTTTTTTTTTTTTTTTTTTTACTATAGATGCAGCATTTAAAGCATCCAAGTTGGTCACACAATATAAATCCATACCGGTTGCATGGATTTATATTGTGTGACCAACTTGTCAAGCAGTTTTCCAAGTGATGCTCAAAATATTTTGGAAAAGTGCTTGAAAAAACGCATGCGAAAACGCATGTAAAAAAGCTGAAAAAAAGCTTCTCTCTGGCAGAAAAAACGCAAGTAAATCTGCATGCGTTTTTTTCTGCCAGAGAGAGGCAAAAACGCTCTGCATCAAATCTGCTACTTGGGCACATAGCCTTATCCTTTCCCATCCCTTGGTTGAACTTGACGAATATGTGCGTTTTTACACCATACTAATTTTGGAACTATGAATGAGTCAATATTCCTCAGGAATGCTGCCAGAAGCTGGTGTTTGTTTATAGATCACATTTGCAGCAGGTTATAACAGCCAAAGATGCTCTAAGTAATATAGACTCTTACTATAAACTTGTCATAACACAGTTTAATAATTCGGAGGCTGCAGTAGTCCTTAAAAATGTCATTTTGTGTTGAATTTGGAGAAACTACTTGCTGTATTGTGATATTTACATTTTTCACGTTTTATTGACAGTGCAAATAGCAGAAACTGTGTAAATTTTGCTAATAAACTTAATTTGCAATGGGGGGGAGAAAAAATTCTAATAGCACCAGATAAGAGAGTGACTGTCTATATGTTGTCACCACTCTTCTGCAATCAGAGAATATTTATACTGTGCAAGTGTTATAAAAAATGGTATACCGTATGTACTCGAGTATAAGCAGAGTTTTTCAGCAGATTTTTTGTACTGAAAAAACCCCCTCAGCTTATACTCGGGTATATGCCCGAGTATATAGAAATTCCGTTGGTGGATAGTGGGGAGGGGTGTAGAGATTGCAACAGCAGAGGAGCGGGTTGCGGAGAAGCGGGGCAAACGCAGTAGCCGCTGTTACAGCTACCATGTGTGCCCGCTGCTAAAAGGGAAATTAATATTCACTCTTCTCCACTCACATGGGCATTGAGAAGAATGAATATTCATTCTCATTAGTAGCAGGCACGGAGGAGCTGACAGTGCCCGCTACTAAAGAGAATGCATATTCGCTCTTCTCCACGCCCATAGTCCTGGCGTGGAGAGGAGTGAATACGCTGGCAGCAGCAGCTCACATCAGCATCTGACAGCACATGGCTATGACGCCATGCGCTCTCAGATACTGACATGAGCTGCTGCAGGAGAACAGGACACAGGGCTGAAGCAGAGGTAAGGAAAGTGAGTATAAGTGTTTATTTTTTTTTGTGTGTGTGGTGATGGGGCCATGCATTCTAGGATTGGGGAGATGAGGGGGCCATGCATACCAGGATTGGGGGGGGGGGGGGGGGGGGGTGAGGGGGCCATACATACCAGGATTAGGGATGAGGGGGCCATGCATACCAGGATTAGGGATGAGGGGGCCATGCATACCAGGATTAGGGATGAGGGATCCATGCATACCAGGATGGGGAAATTTAACAGTAGCTGCTGCATTTCCCACCCTAAACTTATACTCGAGTCAATAAGTTTTCCCAGATTTTTTGGGTAAAATTAGGTACCTCAGCTTATACTCGAGTATATACGGTGTATAAATTGGGTGATTACAGAAAATACCATGTAAATGGAATACGAGGAACACTCATTTTAATATGGAAGGAGAAACAAACGCACTCTTCAAGGGTTCACATAAAGGTCCAAATGCATAAAAAGTTACATTTCCTTCAAAAACTGTAGTTACATTCCAGAGTATAAATACTGAAATATGTATTATGTATCAAGATTACATACTACAGAATTTGCATATTAAGATTTATTGAAAGGACTCTGATACAAATTCTACCAGAGGGACACAGCTCTCCCCACCCGTACAGAGACAACAAAAACTAAGAAAATAAATTAGGCACAGTTTTAACACAAACAAAAAAATTTCAGACATTTTAGATTACAAAAAACCTGTAAAACATGAATATCGCGGGAACAGCTGCTTTTACCCAGTCAGCCAAGCAACCATTTTTTTAAGTGTTATTTAGAACTGTACATACTCATTCATATATATTATGAAAAAAAAAAAAAAAACATTGTGGAAAGTTAGAAACTTCTCATTTACATTTGGCTCATTTTAACTCAAATATTTCAGTCAAAATCTAAAATTACAAAAAACTAAAATGCTAAAAAATAAGTCATTTAGTTGAGGACTAAACTAGAAAATAAGTTGTCAAATAAACAGAAATAAAACAAATAAAACAACCTAAAAAAAACAGAAAAGCAAGAGAGATGTAAAGTGTTTTCCATTGTCAGCATTGGATAAAGTACTGCTACTTAAAAAAGTAATGACAAATCCTTGTCTTTGGCCTATTTTAGCTGTTCCTTTAACTTAAACCTTACATCTAAATAGGTTTCACAGGAATTTTACAGTAAAAAAAAGCGGAAAAAAAAAAAAGTATCTAAATGATACATAAATTATTAACCACAATACTGCATAAGAAGTTCCACCACTACGCAGAGACAGAAAAAGCAAGTTATAAAAATAATTACAGAATGGTCTAGAGTGATTAGAAAGTTTTTAAAAATTCTCAAGACCATGTATTTTGTGGGTTCAGTTATACTTTTGTATACTAATTTGTGTTTTGCATGCTCTCAAGTCCACATATTTCCATGCTTTTCATTGTCCGGTTTATATTCTTAATGCTGGTGCTTAGAAGATGTAAGGCATTGTCTATACTATAACTTTGTTGATGTATCATCAGTACCTAAAACCCCATTGTTTTCATATATTACAATCCCATCAGACTCATCCTCGAGCCCAACTCTATGTTCTGTGTCAGAGTCATTGTCAAATTTGACACGGTAGAAGTCTTCGTTCTCGCTGTCTTCGTCCACCGGTTCCTGTAAACTTGGACTTTGTAACGACTCGCTGTCACTGTTGGTTCCACAAGAGCTGGACGACAGGTCATCCTCGGAATCTGAAAACACCTCCGCACCATGAAAAATATAGCGATTTGGGGACACAAAAAGATACTGAGTGCCTAAAAGAGAGATGGAGAGAGAATTATCCCACACTCCTGAAACAAATAACAGCATGCAGCATTAAATTGTTCCCTCCTTCATAATTGGGAAGTTTTCCATTTTGAGCGGATTAGTTTAACTTTCCTTTTATCAAGAGCCGTAACATTATTTTGTCAATCAACAGTCATTTGGTGGATTGATTTTTATGGGATGAGATGCAGTTTTGAATTACACCACTTTACCATGTAACATACTGAGGGGGGAAAAAAAAAAAAAAAAAAGTTAAAAAAGCCAAATTGTGGTAAAATGTTGAACCCCCCAAATTCCACCATTGTTTTTACAATATTCATAATGTGGTATAAGGGTATGTGCACACGATGCAGAAATGAAGCAGAAAATTTCTGCATCATTTCTGCATCTCCCTGGCAGAAAAAACGCATGCAGATTGTGCATTCGTTATTCCTGCGGAATACATGCGGATTCACATGCGTTTCCTCATGTGGATTGACCAGCGCTTTCCAGGCGATTTTAGCATCACTTGGAAAGTGCTTGACAACTAGGTCACACTATATAAATCCATGCAAACGGTATGCATTTATATAGTGTGACCCGAGAGAGTGGTAAAAATAAAAAATAAATGTATACTTTACCCTCCGATGGCCCACGCTGTCCTGCTCAATCCGTTCTCCCTCGCCGGCAACTTTGAATTGAAAGAACTGCCGACGTCAGCGTCACGTGACCCGGCATATGACCGACGTCAGCGTAGGTCCTTCAACTCACTGCAAAGTGCCGGGAACCAAGCAGAAGCTGTGCGCGGGCCGACAGAAGGTAAGTATACATTTATTTTTTATTTTATTCTTGTTTTACAGCTTTTTTAATGGTACCTGGGTGTGGAGGAGACTCTCCTCTCCTCCACACTCGGGTACCATCCGCATATTAGAACGCGCCAATAACGCAAGTACAGATGCAGTCTTGCGGAATTGGCGCGTTCTAATGCAAGTCAATGGCGGCGAAAACGCCACGTTTACGCAAAATTAATTGACATGCTGCGGACTTTTGAGCGCAGCGTTTACGCTGCGGAAAAATCCGCATCATGGGCACAGCACATGCGGATTTCAATTGGGGAACATTGCTGCCCTTCTACCATGCGTTTTTAATGCGTTTCCGCGGCGTTTACGCAACTGCAAAAACGCCGTGGAAACGCATTAAAAACACATCGTGTGCCTAAAACCTAGCAGTAGGATTCTTCAGGTCAATGTCATTTTTTTCATAATTTTTTTTTTTATATGCAAAATGTGATTTTCATCACCATTTTTGATACTTGTAACTTTCCTTTTCCATCAATGGAACCATGCGAGGGCTTGTTTGTTGCACGCAGAGCTGATGTTTTAATTGATGACATTTTTGCACACATGACATTTTGTTAGCATCCCATTGCATTTTTGTGCGGCATTCAGCAACCAAAGAAATGTCGTTTAACTCATTTACAGATTTCCTTAGCTCGTTGCATACAACCACCGCGACCATATGATGTAATTTTACATGATTTGGACACCAAGAGCTTAAAGGGTATTATTTTTATTGATCATCGCCAATCATAAAAATATAGAAATGCAGCTAGTTTAGTCCCTTGTGCACATCACAGTGGGGCTCATGGCCACTACCTACGGAGAAAACGTCAGTATATCCTGCAGTCCAGACCAATGTATGACATTTCCTAGTGATGGTCAACACCTAATAGGATATATACTAAATGTTAATTTGTAGAGAAAGTCATGAGTGAAACTTAAAAATTGCCACTGCAAAGCATAATTTGTTAGCATTTTTTTAAACCCCTTCCAACCTAAGCTTCAAAAATTGTACCACTGGTCCAAATGGGAAAGTTATTTGTACATCTTGAGATAGGATAAGGGGAGAAAAAGGAACTCATGCTGAACTAGCAATATTTTAGCATTTGGCGCATAAACCTCCTACGTAAATTAAAGTATCCTCAGGACTATCGACTACAAGCCACGATTAATCTTATGCTACAAACGTGCAGTACGTCACAACCTCTGACCACCATCTCTGTAACCTGAGTAGGTGGAGAATTTAGATTTTTATTTATATTTTCATACATATGTTTTTCAGTACAGCCTAGACCACTATGAGATGACAACTGACTGGCAAAACCTCCCATGACCGTTGTGGCCCATCAGATGAAGACTAGGACCTGATTCATTCTTGATGTTGTCCTGTAACCAGTTGTCAAAAAGGGCAGCTTGGTGATGTGCTGGAGCTTCTGAAACACCTGACTGATTGGCTTTTATTGACCTATCAGTCGTGAAAGACCTGGACTTACCATCTAGACGTTTGCTTATCTGCTCCTTTGAAGCTTTACTGGTCAGAGCCGTCTTGGACGGATCAATACTGCTCTCCGTAACAAACTTTGTGGAATCCTCATCATTGCTCACTGGAGTCTCAACTGCAGGCTCTGACAACTGGAGCTGGGTTATATCGGCTTTATCATCACCGTTGCCTATGTTTATTTTTCTTTTTCCGCTTTGAGAAAGTTCGGATTCACTTTCTGAAGAGGGACAATCTTCTAGCGGTGGAGTCAGAGGCAGCTCTGGGTGTGCTAACACATCTTGTGGAAACATATCTTGTCCAGTGCCCACTACTGGCCTAGGGGGCATTATATCTGGGAAAACCAAAGGTACTTTGTTTGGTCGAGGAGGCTTCTCTGTGATTTGTGAAAGTTTCATGGGACTGGTACAAAGTTCTGTATATTTTCCACCCAGTCTCTGACACAATTCATTTATAATGACATCGCAATCACCGAGTAGTTCAATATCAAAATGCAGATGAGGCAATGGCTCTCTGTTGATTAAAATTTGAGGCACTTCATGAGGGATTGAACCTTAAAAGAAAGAAAACATAATAAAAATCCAAGGATAACATCAAACTAAGAAAAAGCAGAAATGTTGAGCCAATAATTCTGAAACCATAAATCTCATTTACATAGGTATCCTTCAATTTATTTCATTTTTCTTGAAGCCCAAAACAGTCTTAAAAGATGTCCAAATAAACTTATCTGGTGCTTTCATTCCATCCATTGTCATCCTTAACTCTTGCTCTTTTTTTTTTTTTTTGAGGAGACGACTGGGTTGACCTGTTTCAAAGATGGTAAGACCGCCACAGCAGACTGAAAGCTACAGATCCCAGAAGCCACCTGAGTCTACTCTGTCACGTCATTTTTTTTTTAATATACATATATACACACACACACACACACACACACACACACACACACACACACACACACACATATATTATATTTTCTTGGCTGCAGCTATTACAAGCTGAGCAATGTAAGGCGAGAACAGTGCAGAGAACAGTCAGCCGTACAGTGAGAACAAGCACACCTTGCATGTATAGTCTCGCTGCATAGGAAGCAAGGCTTGAAGAACAGCACATGCTTGCCGAGGTCTTCATAAGTAATATTATATTAACATTGACTGGACTACCATTACTTATAGGAATAATTGCATGAAAACACATTTTTGCAAAATATATTATATTTAGAAATACTTTTTTTTTTTCTTTTAATAAAGTTACCTTAACCCCTTCACCACATTGGGATTTTCCATTTCAGCATTTTCGTTTTTTTGCTCCCCTTCTTCCCAGAGCCATAACTTTTTTATTTTACCATCAATATGGCAGTGTGAGGGCTTGTTTTTTGCAGGATGATTTGTACTTTTGAAGGACACACAGGTTTTACCATATCATGTACTGGAAAATGGGAAAAATATTCCAAGTGCAGTGAAATTGCAAAAAAGTACAATTCTTTTTTAACGATGTTCACTAAATGCTAATACTGACCTGCCATTATGATTCTCCAGGTCATTACAAGTTCGCAGATATCAAACATGCAATCAGATTTTTTTTATTTTATTTACCGTATATTCCGGCGTATAAGACGACTTTTGAAGACTGAAAAATCTTCTGTCTAGTCTGGGGTCGTCTTATACGCCGGTAATGCTTTTGAGCTTTCAGAAATTGACATGCGGGGATACTCTGGGGGTGTTAATAAGCTGCCGTGGCCGTATCCCTGCCATGTCGGAGTTAATATAAGGTGGAGGGAGTTAAAATACGGTGGCGGTATGTCCAGACGGTCAGCGCTTCTGTGCTGAAACGGACACATCGGTGCGTATTCCCAGCTCCGGACACAGCGCAGGGCTTCTGTGCCGACAGCTTTCACTTGTCACAGAAGCGCTGCGCTGTGTCCGGAGCAGGGAAGTTCGCATCGCTTCTGTGACAATATATGAAAAGCCGGCAATTCAGCAGCGGCATAAGCCGGCACCCGACAATTTAGAATAGAAAGAATAGAGCTTCACACATAGATTAGATAGATAGAAACATGTCAGTCACATATATATGAAGTACAGTGACAGTGTTGCTTACTGTACTTGTCATTTAGTGTAAAGGATTTATTAAAACAAATAATAGTGTTTTCATGCACCGTCTCTTTAAAAAAGCTGGCCGGCAATTCAGCAGCGGTACCCGACAATTTATAACAGACAGAATAGAGCTTCACACATAGATTAGATAGATAGAAACATGTCAGTCACATATATATGAAGTACAGTGATAGTGTTGGTTACTGTACTTGTCATCTAGTGTTAAAATAACGGATTTATTAAAAAAAAAATTGGCGTGGGGTTCACCTTAATTTTAGTCTCTAGCGGAGGTTAAGCAGACAGCTGGGGCAAATGTTTGAAGCCTGGGAAGGGGGTAATACCCACGGAGCTTCCCAGGCTACTAATATCAGCCCCCAGCTGAATACCTAGCCTTTACTAGCTATTAAAATGGGGGATCCCAAAAAAATGACGTGGGGTCCCCCCTATTTTAATAGCTAGCAAAGGCTAGGCAGACAGCTGGAGGCTGATATTAATAGCCCAGGAAGGGAGCCATGAATATTGGCCCCCTCCCAGGCTAGAAACACCAGCCGTCAGCCGCCCCAGGAATGGCGCATCCATAGGATGCGCCAATTCTGGCACTTAGCCTCGCTCTTCCCACTGCCCTGTAGCGGTGGCAGTGGGGTAATAGGGCTGGGGTTGATGTCAGCTTATAATGCCAGCTGACATCAAGCCCAGGTTAGTAATGGAGAGGCGTCTATAAGACACCCCCATTACTAACCCCATAGTCAAAGTTAAAAAAAACACAAACACCCAGAATAAAGTCCTTTAATTGAAATAAAGACACATTCCTTTATTGTTCTAAATTAAACCATACTTACCATCACGCCCATTCCAGCTGAAGCCAACGATCTCCTGCAATAAAAGAAAAATAATAAAGCAACCTCATCCTTACCTTTCCATGGTTCCCACGACGGCTCCAGCTCTGCTACATCGAGATGACAGGCTGGACCGCAGCAGAACGCTGCCATCCAGCCTGTCATCCCGCAGACACTGAGAAGCGCAGGCATGCTTGCGCTCCTCAGTGTCTGGCTGTGACGGCATCCAGATGAGCCGACAATGAACTCAGCTCACCTCCTGGACGTCCGTCACTGACAGCGTGGGAAACTTCTACTGCGCATGCGGGGAGCAGGAGAATTTTCCCACGCCGTCAGTAACGTGCATGAGGTGAGCCGAGTTCATTGGACATGATCTCGGCTCATCTGGATGCCGTCACAGTCAGACACTGAGGAGCACAAGCATGCCTGCGCTTCTCAGTGTCTGCCGCATGGCAAGCTGAACGGCAGCGTTCTGCTGCGGTGCAGCCTGTCATGTGAATGTAGCAGAGCTGGACCGGTCCTGGGAACCATGGAGAGGTAAGGATGAGGTTGCTTTATTATTTTACTTTTATTGCAGGAGATCGTTGGCTTCAGCTGGAATGGGCGTGATGGTAAGTATGGTTTAATTTAGAACATTAAAAAATTGTGTCTTTATTTCAATTAAAGGACTTTATTCTGGGTGTTGTGTTTTTTTTAATTACTTTACTAGAAATTCATGGTGTTCATGTCTAATATTGGCGTGACCCCATGAATTTCGGGCTTAGGGCCAGCTGATAATGCCAAGCTGGCCTTAACCCCTTTATTACCCAGTGAGCCACCGCACCAGGGCCCTGGATGAGTTGGGTACAGCGCCAGAAGATGGCGCTTCTATGAACGCGCCATTTTCCGGGGTGGCTGCGGACTGCAATTTGCAGTGGGTGGGGCCCAGAAAGCTTGGGCCTCCCTGCTCTGCAGATTCCAGTCCCCAGCTGCCTAGTTGTACCTGGCTGGACACAAAAATAGGGCGAAGCCCCACGTATTTTTTTTTTTAATTATTTCATGAAATAATTAAAAAAAAAAAAAGGGCTTCCCTATATTGTTGTGTCCGGCCAGGTACAAATAGGCAGCTGGTGGTTGGGGGCAGCCCGTTCCTGCCTGCTGTACCTGGCTGGACACAAAAATATGGCGAAGCCCCACGTCAACATTTTTGGGAAAAATTAATTACAAAATTAATAATTTAGGGACTGCATCTTTATTAACCCCTCAATTGTCATTTAGTGTTAAAATAAAGGATTTTTTAAAAAAAAAATTGGCGTGGGATCCACCATCATTATAGTCTCTAGCGGAGGTTAAGCAGACGGCTGGGGCAGATGTTTGAAGTCTGGGAAGAGGGTAATACCCACGGAGCTTCCCAGGCTACTAATATCAGCCCCCAGCTGAATACCTAGCCTTTACTAGCTATTAGAATGGGGGACCCCCCCAAAAAATGACGTGGGGTCCCCCCTATTTTAATATGTTTATGAGTGACAGTTTTCCTGCTATATACCTGCATGTCATAAGAATTTAAATTAAAAAAGGACCATGTTAAATTCAAATCTGTTTTTTTTAAATTTTTACCGGTGTTTGGTATGCGTTGGAAAAGGGGTAGTCTTATACGGTGAATATATCCTAAACTCTATATTTTAACAGGAAAGTAGGGGGGTCGTCTTATACACCAGGTCGTCTTATACGCCGGAATATACGGTAAGTGGTGAAAAAAAAATTCTAAGTTTGTTAAAAACAAAAATAAATAAATACATTTTTCGAGACCCGTAACATCTTTATTTTTCAGGATGTGGGGCTGGGTGATTGCTTATTTTTCGCTTGCCAAGCTGACATTTTTATTGATACTATTTTGGGGTAGATGTGATGTTTTTATCACCTGTTATTGCATTTTATTGCAGCGACCAAAAAACTAATTCTGGGGTTGATTTTTTTTCTCATTACGCTGTTTACTGATCGGATTAATTCTTTTTAGATTTTGAGAGATCGGGCGATTCTGAACGCAGCGAGCCCGCATCTTTCCTGGCACATGACAACTGATCTGATCAGCTGTCATGTGCCCCTAACAGCCGCGGGTGGAATCATGACCCACCTGCGGCTCTTAAAATGTTAAATGCCGCTGTCAAACTCAGGCCGCGCCGGAAGTGCGTCACAAACCGCGCCCATCACATGATCGTGGGTCACAGATGGGTTGGCATGACAACCCGGGGTCTGAAGGAGACCCCTGTGGTTGTCATAGCCGATCTGCTATGAGGGTCGCCCAGCGGTCGGTGTTCATAGCAGATGAGCACGTTTGTTAAGCATAGTAGGGCTGAAGCCCTGCTATGTGTGACACAGGCAATCAGATGATTGCAACTTCTAGTCTCACATGGAGACCATTGAAACAAGTAAAAAAAAAAAAAAAAAAGTTTAAAAATATTAAATAAATTAAAAAAATATGAAAGTTCAAATTACCTCCCTTTCAGAGCTGGGGAATAAAAAACAAAAGCAAAGAAAAGGAATGGCCGCGGCGTGAAATGGTTACATTTTTTTTTTTTTTTTTACATGCTTCAATAGACTACTTAGAAGACTTGAAGCTGTGATTATCTGATCACTTGTGCTGCCACTATCCCATTAATGGTTTGTTTGGTTGTAAAGGGAATCTGTCAGTAGGATCAACCCTATTAAGCCGTCTATATGGATATCTAGGTCATAGGAAGCTGAATAACATTATACCTTGATATCTGCGATCCGATGTCTTATTCCAGAAAAATCCAGGTTGTTCTGGACTGTGGGCCGGACACTGATTTACAATGAGAATGTGACTCCAGAGATTATTATACATGAAGGTGAGTTATCAGTGTGTTGTGTAATGTCCCCTCTCTGCTCTCCTGATCTCACTGCAGAGCTGTGTGTGATTACACCTGACACATCTGCAGCTTCCTCTCAGCTTCAGCTTATACTTCACAGGCAGACAGGGTGTAATATTGCTGCAATACAGCAGAGCTCAGAGAGCTGCAAAAATGTGTTTGCAAGAAGACAAAGTTCAGTTCTCCTGTCCTGTGTTAGTTACAAATCTCACACTGGTAACTCCACCTTTTAACTAAAAATAATCTCTGGAGGTCGATTCTCAAGCAGATCAGTGTCTGGCCCATAATCCTGAACAGCTCATTTACATATAAGAAAATTATGGATTTCTCTGGAATAAGACATCAGATCGCAGATATCAAGATATCATTTTATTCAGCTTCCTATAACCTACATGACCATATAGACGGCTTAGGAGGGTTGATCCTACCGACAGATCCCCTTTAAAACCGAACGGACCATTAATGGGATAGTAGCGATGGCTCCTTGAACCTGAAGTATTATTACAAAATCTAGAATCTGCAGAATTGACGAATTATGCATTTAAAAATCCACAGCATGCCACAAAACCCGCTCTAATTTTTTTCGGTCACTTCTGAACGAGTATATGTGTACCTTGCTAAAGATCATTGGAATCTACAAAAGTCTACCACGTCTGAACAAAACCCAAGTCTATTTTTCAGTATAGAGTTATAAAGATGCTTCACTGTAAAGGAATGAGGAATATAGAGAATATAAAATGCTGCAATCACAACTATCACACTATCAGTAGGCCACAAGTCTGTGGCGAGACCTTAAGGGCTTAGGGCCTCAAACCAAGTCAAAATGACAAATTACACATTTCCACTGGGAGGGCGGCCATCACTTTATATGTCTTACCACCTATGGAACTATATAACATAGCAATGAGAGGCAGGCAGGTGCTGCCAACTAAAAGGATTCAATTTTATCTACTAAACACTCACTTGGGATTAGAGCAACCGGTCTCACTTTCAAAGAAGAACCAATGACAATAAGAAGATCAACCTCATCTTTGTCATACTTCATCGCTCTGTGAAATTCGGCAGGTAAATTCTCCCCAAAGAAGACAATATCCGGTTTCATAATTGCAAGTGGCTCATCTGGTGGGCACCTTGGACAGCGTGGCACAATCTACACAGTAAGAATATTGAGGATACATTTTATTCCTGAATTGGAAACCTGTGACTGACAACACATTTCCCAGCATAGTTACAGAAATCAGCTTCTGATATGTACTAAAAGGCATGAGATCCCAGACAATCTGTGACTATTACAGATCTCTGCTACTGAAAATCTGACAAGATGCCAAGCGAAACATCCATTACAATCAAGAAAACAATCAGTGCCTTCATTTAGCACAAATTAGTATTGACCTTCATCATAACTTAAGAGGGCTTCCCGAGCCGTCCCAAATGGGTTTCATGACTCTGAACAGCCCTTACATAAATCTGAGGTGGTCATAAATTACAGCATTTACCAAGGTTATCTCATATACTCTTGCACTTTCTAAAACTTTTACAAGAGTTAAAAAAAAAGTGAACTGTAATAGTATGTGACATGGTTATAGATACAGTTAAAGTATGTCACCATTCACAATGCTATAAACAAAAACTAATAAAAAAAAAAAACATGAATATTACCTGGTTAAATATGTCCTCCCTTACAGTTTCACAGTCCACTTTGTTTTTGCATATTAAACAGGAAGCCATGGCAAATGATCCTACGGGCAACAAAGACACAATCGTAAACATAATTCAATATAAGGCTGTGTGCCCACGATGCGTTTCTCAAGGGTTTTTTGCTGCGGAATTTCCGCAGTGGAAACTCTTTAAAAACGCTTGGTAATACGTGCCTCATGGTCCCCAATGACAATCAGCATGTTCTGTGCACATGCTGCGGATTTTTCCGCACAGAAAATCCGCTGCGGAAAAATCCGCAGCATGGGCACAGAACATGCTGATTGTCATTGGGGACCATGAGGCACGTATTACCAAGCGTTTTTAAAGAGTTTCCACTGCGGAAATTCCGCAGCAAAAAACCCTTGAGAAACGCATCGTGGGCACACAGCCTTTTTTGCTGCGGAATTTCCGCAGTGGAAACTCTTTAAAAACGCTTGGTAATACGTGCCTCATGGTCCCCAATGACAATCAGCATGTTCTGTGCCCATGCTGCGGATTTTTCCGCAGCGGATTTTCTGTGCGGAAAAATCCGCAGCATGTCCATTATTTGTGCGTTTCCGCAAGTGGATTAGCTTACTCAATGCATTTGAAAAACGCATGGCAAATCCGCATGTCAAAACCCTTCAAAAACGCATGTTAAAATCCGCATGCATTTTTACTGGCAAGGACATACAGAAATGCTGCGGAAATTTTCTGCTTCAATTCTGCATCGTGGGCACATAGCCTAAAAGGAAAGTCTCCAACTGTCCGATTTACATACAGTCATGGCCGAAAGTGTTAACACCCTTGAAACTGTTCCACAAAATATTGTATTTCTCCCAGAAAATTATTGCAATTACAAGTTTTGTTATACACATTTATTTCTTGTGTGTACTGGAACAGCACAAAAAAACAGAAAAAAAAAAGCAAATTGGACATAATTTCACACAAAACCTCAATAATGGGCTTAACAAAATTGTTGGCACCTTTCCAAAATTGTGGGTAAATAACTTTGTTTCAAGCATGTGATGCTCGTTCAAACTCACCTGTGGCAAGTAACAGGTTTGGGCAATAAGAAAATCACACTTTAAACCAGATAAAAGGCGGAGAAGTTGACTCAATTTTTGCATTGTATGTGCCACACTAAGCATGGAGAGCAGAAAGAGGAGACGGGAACTGTCTGAGGACTTAAGAAAAAAAATTGTTCAACGATATCAACAATCTCAAGGTTACAAGTCCATCTCCAGAGATCGTGATGTTCCTTTGTCCACGGTGCGCAACATAACCAAGAAGTTTACAACCCATGGCACTGTACCTAATCTCCCTGGATGTGGATGGCAGACAAAATTTGATGTAAGGTTGCAAACGCAGAATAATTTGGATGGTGGATAAGCAGCTGTAATCACGTTCCAGGGAAATTCAAGCTGCACTGCAGGCTCAGGGTGCATCAGTGTTAGCACAAACTATCCATCGACATTTGAAAGAAACAAAGCCCTATGGCAGTAGACTCAGGAGGACCCCCCCACTGCCGACACAGACATAAAAATCTAGACTGCAGTTTGACAAAATGTACGTGAGCAAGCCAAAATCCTATAGTACCTACAGTCAAATATGGTGGAGATTCAAAGATGTTTTGTTTTCTCTGTCACTGGGTGCCTTGACTGTGTGCAAGGCATCATGAAATCTGAAGATTCCCAAAAGATTTTGTGCCGCAATGTAGTGCCCGTTGTCAAAAAGCTGGGTTTATCTCCTAGGTCATGGGTCTTGCAGCAGGGCAATGACCCCCAAACATACTTCAAGAAGCACCCAGAAATGGATGGAAAAAGCACTGGAGAGTTCTGAAGTGGCCAGCAATGAGTGTCTGCCTTCTGCTTCTCCCTCTATAGAATTTTACAAGCACTAACTGTCCTCTCAGGAATGTGAATATTATACCCTCACAGAATACAGATTTTCCAAATTTTAACCTTTTGGAGGGAAAGATGAATATAGGAGGAGAACATTTCTCTGATAAGGTATATTAGTGATCCTTATGTTCACGTGTGCTATTGATTTAGGAAATAAAACAAAAAAAATGGTTACTCTTTAATTAGCGATTTAATTTGTAAGGAATAAATCTCTTTTTCATTTTATTTTAAACTGTTTTATAATTAGGGGCATAAGATATATATGGAGGTATGGGACAAGTGTTACCCTGCTGAGAGATCTCTGTACAGAGTTGTGTGCCTGTACTGTTCTGTCTGGAGTCTGCAGGCCATCAATGTATCATACTACAGATTTCCTTCACACATGGACAGTACATGTAGTATGACAAACAAGCATCAGTTTTCCTCTGCAGTTTTGCTGCTCATTAGATAATTCTCATAGGACTATGCCAAACTGTACAAGCATATGACAAGTTGGGCAGTAAGTGCCTCACATGGCACATGCATCACAAATCCTCACCATGACATTGTATAATCCGCTGAATGCCCGCAACTTGCTCCAGTGTATCTATATTCTGAGTATAATTTCTAAGCAGTTTTCCCTCTTTATCCAGCATAGCAATAAATTTGTGGCAGAGAGATGGTTGGAATTGGCCGGGAAAGATTTCCTAAAATTGGGGTGAAAAAAACAGAATTACATCTACACATGCTGTATAATCATTGCCGTCATCAGTGAATACAATGAGCTCTTTCCCATGCAAGACTCCTGACATTATACCTGTTGTCTGTTCCATTTGCACAACAGCAGGAGAAATTGATTCACAATCAGTGTTGCTTCATAACTGGACAGGCTGATTTCACAGAAGTTTGATTTACTTGGAGTTATATTGTGTTGTTTAAGTGTTCCCTTTATTTTTTGAGCAGTGTATAACTAATGTAGACTAATCATATATGATTGTAGACGGATCGTATTGTGGCTACCTCTGCACACAAGTCCGGCTGCCACAGAGGACCAGGCTGACTGCTGGATCACGACACAGCAAATCAGTTTGCTCAACGCCAATATTATTTTTCCCAGAAAGTTGAACACATTATGGAGATAAAAACCTACCTTAGCAAATTTAAAGAATGGTCTTGGATCCTTTCTAAAATACTCAATATCAAACATGGCTTGAGGATTTGGAAGGTCTGGAAAATCCACAGCAAGACGTGCATAAATGCCATCCCTTGATCTGAAGTCTGGTATGCCACATGAAACTGAAACCTGTAGGGGTAATAAATGGAAAACTTGTAAGGTCGTCCTCAAAATGAGCTGAATAGAGGTGTAAGGAGAAGAGCTGGAAGAAATATCACAGCCTAGTGCTGTCATTTCTGCGCGGACCAGTGACCCTAGAAATGCGATACCGGAACTACTATTCAAGGTATCACTCCCTCTTCACAAAAGAGATGTGCTGAAACAGCTAGGATTTGGCCAACAGCTGTCTTATGCATATGGTCAGCCTCTGGGCTTAAGCTCTGGGCTATATGGAGCCATAATGTGGAAACCATAACAGTTATGATCCATAATGGTACTTCTCTTTGCCTCCAAATTCATAGGCTCCTGAATCTAGTGGATGGTTTCACCCAGTGATTGACAGTCCTAACTGTATGAGCATGCTACAGAGACAGCTGTCAGTCACTGCCTAGGACCACCTACTGGACTTCCAAGAATGATCACTGTTAAATATGAGAAATCATACTGAATCTTTCCTAGAAAAAACCTACATATCACTCTGCTCAGCTCTTCCACATTCAATGTGACCAATTTGCACATCTATGTCTATGTTTTAATGTGTATGATGGCCTATTTCTTTGTTCAGAACTTTTTTTTACTTGTTAACTTTATAAACCAATAAAGCTACTTACCCCAGCACCAGTCAAAACCATTATTTTCTTGCTTTCTTGAAGTAACTTCAAAGCATCCTCCATAGTATTAATGTCCTTACGTTTTTTCCTTTTTGGAGGGTCCGAAAGTATATTGATAACAATCTGCCACAGGGTCATATCATCCAGATCTGGGGGTGCAACAGAGTCTGGAAGCAGATCTCTCAGTATGGTCCTAGGATCTGTGCCCATCATAAGGTGCCGCTGAACAAATGTGTACGGTCCTGCAGATTTATTTTTAAAAAAAAAACAAAAAAAAAAACAGACACTTATTGAGTATACAGGTCTCTGCACCACAATAATTAACTCAAACACACTTAGCCCCTGAATAACAGTATTTTAGGTCCTCAAGAACAACTATTTATTATTGCTACAACCATAGCATTCCAAAAGCTATAAGTTTTTGCATCAACAGGTCATACAGAATGTGGTGTGAGCAGTAGGTTTTATTGGCACTATTTTGGAGTCAATATTTTAAATGGGATATTCCAATTTCGCACATTTATATGACATATCCACAGGATACTCTGTAAATGTATAGTAGATGCAAATCCCACCAATAGGATATGTGACTACTTTAAGAACGTAGTCCTGACGTGTGCCGCTGTCAGTGGAGCAGTGGTCAGAATACCAATTCACCCCTATGGGAATACTGACCACCTCTCCTCTAAAAGCTGTGTACAATAGTGCCCTATCCTTGAAGAAAAAATATAAAAAAAGGGCAGCACGGTGGCTTGCAGCGCTGGGGTCCTGGGTTCAAATCCCACCAAGGACAACATCTGCAAGGAGTTTGTATGTACTCCCTGTGTTTGTGTGGGTTTCCTCCGGGTTCTCCGATTTCCTCCCACACTCCAAAGACATACTGATAGAGAATCTAGATTGTGAGCCCATTTGGGACAGCGATGATAATGTACAGTTATATGAAAAAGTTTGGGCACCCCTATTAATCTTAAGCTTAATGTTTTTTAAAAATTGGTGTTTTTGCAACAGCTATTTCAGTTTGATATATGTAATAACTGTTGGACACAGTAATGTTTCTGCCTTGAAATGAGGTTTATTGTACTAACAGAAAATGTGCAATCTGCATTCAAACAAAATTTGACAGGTGCATAAGTATGGGCACCCTTATCATTTTCTTGTTTTAAATACTCCTACCTACTTTTTACTGACTTACTAAAGCACTTTTTTTGGTTTTGTAACCTCACTGAGCTTTGAACTTCATAGCCAGGTGTATGCAATCATGAGAAAAGCTACTTAAAGTGGCCACTTGCAAGTTGTTCTCCTGTTTGAATCTCCTCTGAAGAGTGGCATCATGGGCTCCTCAAAACAACTGTCAAATGATCTGAAAACAAAGATTATTCAACATAGTTGTTCAGGGGAAGGATACAAAAAGCTGTCTCAGAGATTTAACCTGTCAGTTTCCACTGTGAGGAACATAGTAAGGAAATGGAAGAATACAGGGACAGTTCTTGTTAAGGCCAGAAGTGGCAGGCCAAGAAAAACATCAGAAAGACAGAGAAGAAGAATGGTGAGATCAGTCAAGGACAATCCTCAGACCACCTCCAGAGAGCTGCAGCATCAACTTGCTGCAGATGGTGTCACTGTGCATCGGTCAACTATACAACGCACTTTGCACAAGGAGAAGCTGTATGGGAGAGTGATGCGAAAGAAGCCGTTTCTGCAAGCACGCCACAGAGTCGGCTGAAGTATGCAAAAGCACATTTGGAGAAGCCAATTTCTTTTTGGAAGAAGGTCCTGTGGACTGATGAAACCAAGATTGAGTTGTTTGGTCATACAAAAAGGCGTTATGCATGGCGGCAAAAAAACACAGCATTCCAAGAAAAACACTTGCTACCCACAGTAAAATTTGGTGGAGGTTCCATCATGCTTTGGGGCTCTGTGGCCAATGCCGGCACCGGGAATCTTGTTAAAGTTGAGGGACGCATGTATTCCACTCAGTATCAGCAGATTCTTGACAATAATGTTCAAGAATCAGTGACAAAGTTGAAGTTACGCAGGGGATGGATCTTTCAGCAAGACAATGATCCAAAACACCGCTCCAAATCTACTCGGGCATTCATGCAGAGGAACAATTACAATGTTCTGGAATGGCCATCCCAGTCCCCAGACCTGAATATCATTGAATATCTGTGGGATCATTTGAAGAGGGCTGTCCATGCTCGGCGACCATCAAACTTAACTGAACTGGAATTGTTTTGTAAAGCGGAATGGTCAAAGATACCTTCATCCAGGATCCAGGAACTCATTAAAAGCTACAGGAAGCGACTAGAGGCTGTTATTTTTGCAAAAGGAGGATCTACTAAATATTAATGTCACTTTTCTGGTGAGGTGCCCATACTTATGCACCTGTCAAATTTTGTTTGAATGCAGATTGCACATTTTCTGTTAGTACAATAAACCTCATTTCAAGGCAGAAACATTACTGTGTCCAACAGTTATTACATATATCAAACTGAAATAGCTGTTCCAAAAACACCAATTTGTATAAAACATTAAGCTTAAGATTAATAGGGGTGCCCAAACTTTTTCATATAACTTTATGTAAAGCGCTGCGGAATATGTTGGCGCTATATAAAAAGATTATTATTAAAAATTTCTCATTATTAGATAGATGTGCACATTCCTACACACTTTACTCATGAGGTGGCACCATACTAAGAAAGTAAATAACTCTTCAATGAATCATTTTTTTTTAAAAGTCAATACTCAAATATTTGTGATTTCTTATGATATATACAGTAGATATTACATGTCAGAGTGGGCCAGCCCCTTTAAATAGTCACAGTAAGTCAAACTTAACACCTTCCCCACTAGGTGATTCATTATTTCTTTTGTTTTTCCTTCCATACTTTTTTTTTTTAATTATTATTTCCAGCCACTTAACTATATTTGGGCTTGTGTTTTGCTCAAAAACAGGGAAAAAAATCCTAGTGCAGTGAAATGGTGAAAGAAAAAAAACAACTTACAAACAATTCTGCAATTGGTTCTTGGGCTAGTTATAAAAACCTTGAAAACATCCATGTCTAGTTACAGCTTGTGGTCCATCTTACCACCTGAAGCCCACAAAAGCTAAAGGCTATGAGGGCATTCTTCCCTGTGTGGTGCCATAGTCCCTTTGCTTTAGTGATCAGTAGGGGGTTAGGCATGAGAATGGTTTAAAGCCACCTATGCTTTTTGCACATGGTATATCCAAAGGATGTGTTACATTTTACCTCTCACATCAACAGAGTGCATAAATGGCCACCACCAAGTTTGGTGTACTGCAGTGTATATCTTCCGGCCCCCTCGGCTTACAGACCCGTCGTTAGGGGGCCACATTCTCATAGGTCAGAGGCCTACAGCGACTTTAATTTAACAAATACCAACACTCAGACATGGGAATCTGTACCTATACAGGGCTTGGGAGTCCAATCACTGGAGCTGGCATGGGAAGCTCTATCATCTTCATCACTGTCACATGAATGGAATCCACCAACAAGCTCATCATCTAGGTGAATACTTTCTGCAAAAGGAAAATTAAAATTATTATATTTTTACAATTAAATAACCACTCCCGCAATTTTTTTTCCAGCGCTAGAGTGGTGCTTCTATTTTAAGGTCTGTACCCGTAGTCTTATATTTACCCATCGGCATCGGCATCTTCACCTTTTATTGATGCACCTCCGGTCCCGCATTTTCTTGTGACTGCAGCTTCTGACTGACCGGAAGTCAGAGATAACGGTCACAAGCTCTATATGTAAGTCTATGAGAGCCAGAACAAGGGTCTCACAGTCTTGCATTGAAAAGTGAAATCTGCCTCACCCTGCAAACACTGGAGCGATCAACCAGGTCACAAACTGGTAAAAACTGACCAGGAGCAGTGGCGAGAGAAGGTGAAGGCAGCGGCAGGTAAGTATGAGAGTAGGGGAAGGGAACTTAGATTAGAAGCACCACTCAAGTGGTAAAAAAAAACAAAAAACAAGAAAACACACGCTTGAGTGGTGCTTTAAAGGGGTATCCACTACTCAGACAACCCATTCTCAATCATTATGTTTCCACCAAATAAATTAATACACCTGTACCAATCTCCAATGCAGGTGCAGTTCCAGCGGCGTTAGCATTGGCTCTCCAGGGACTCGTGTGACATGTTTATGCCATGCACTCCCTGCGGCCAAACAGCAGCCACTTCACTGTCACCTCCTTTGGACATAACTAACATCCAAAGGAAGTGAGAGCTGTTGCTCTCTGACTTTCTCCAGATGTTTTACCAGCTTTTTTTTTCCACCTTGCTAAAGGTGTGCTCCAACATTTTTTTTTTTTTGGCTTAAAGTGAACCCGAAAGCTGATACATGCTGCCCATGGATTGGCAGTATATATCAGGCACTGGCTGTATGATATCAGCCAAGTATGTTTGATTCTGAAATGCTGTGGCTCTAAAAGCTGCCGGTGACCGAGACCGCGCTATAGAGTAGTCGGAAAGGCAGATCCCCTGCAGCTTCTCCCCACCCTCTGCCAGGTCTCGGCCTATACCAGCATGTAGGCAGAGACCTGTCAATCCAGGGCAACGGGCGGGGAAAAGTCAACATGGACCGCTGCCTGTCTGACTAGTCTCCCGTGCATTTTGAAGTATGCTACTCTCTGAAACACCCCAGCATTTCAGAGTCAAACATGCCTGGCTTAGATTATACAGCCAGTGCATGATACATGCTGCCCACGGATTGATAACATGTTTTCAGCTGACAGGTTCCTTTTAAAGGCATTTTTCAAGTCATGGTATATGATTGCACATCACTATAGCTCCCACTCATTTTAGTGCAAAGAACAAACAGTGAATAATGTTTTAGAGAGGTAAGCAGCACTTACCATATAAGTAAAAAGTATCTCTCTTGATTAAGGTCCTTTAAAACATAGGCCAGCATTGCAGGGAGCGGCTGCTGTCAGACTCCTCTAGTGACTGCTTATGTTCCTGAGATCAAAGAATCTGCTGTCAGACAGCAGCGCTCTCAGAGAACACAAGAGTGCTTGGCCTACTGAGCGTTCTTGTCTATGGCGGAATCTGGAGAGATCGCTGCTGGAGGAATGATTGTTAGGCCGACAGCCATTTATTGTGTCTGGGGGGCATTAGCCAAGACAGTCTAATGTATCAAATTTATCATCCAGGACAAGCTACTGTTTTTACAGACTGTTCAGTCTAAAGCCCCCGTCTCACATAGCGAGATCGCTAGCGAGATCGCTGCTGTGTCACGGTTTTGGTGACGCAACAGCGACCTCACCAGCGATGTCGCTATGTGTGACACTTTGCAACGATCAGGCCCCTGCTGTGAGGTCGCTGATCGCTGCAAAGTGTCCTGGACCATTTTTTGGTCGTTGCTCTCCCGCTGGTCAGCACACATCGCTGTGTGTGACCAGCGGGAGCAGCGATCAGGCTGGTAACTATGGTAAACATCGGGTTACTAGGGGCGCACGCGCACTTAGTAACCCGCTGTTTATCATGATTACGAGCCTGCTAAAGTGAGCGGTAACCTCCCGCTCACTGTAGCAGAGTGGTAATCATGATAAACAACGGGAGCGTGTGCCCCTAGTAACCCGATGTTTACCATAGTTACCAGCCTGTTCCTGCTTCAGCAGGCTGGTAATCGGAGCAGGACATCGTGGAAAGATTCTTTCCACGATGTCGCTGCTCTCCTGATCGTTGGTGAGCCTGCCTGTTTGATAGCTCACCAGCGACCACATAGCGACGCAGCAACGATCCCTGAAGGTTGTATCGTTGTCGGGATCGTTGCAGTGTCGCTACATGTGACGGGGCCTTAAGCCATACATGACAAACTCTGGTCCATGAGCCAAATCTGGCCCGCAGAGTGGTTTTATTTGGCCCGCGACACCAGAAGCACCACTCCTTTGTGGGGCCCAACATTCTGTGTGGAGGGCTATGCTGTGGGGCCCAACATACTGAATACTATTTGGCCCGTGACTTTGTCAAAGTTTTCCATTTTGGCATCCCTGGTCTAAGTTGACTGTGACTACTACACAGAATAAGCAAATGTGCCCCTAGGGCCACTGTTGTGACCTGCAGGGTTGCCAGAAGCCTTAAAGGGAATCTGTCACCAGGTTTTTGCCACCTAATCTGAGAGAAGCATAATGTAGGGAGAGAGACTCTGATTCCAGTAATGTGCCAAATACTGAGCTGCTTATTGTAGTTTTGATAAATTCACTGTTTTATCAGCAAATTATCAATTTAGCAATCCTGGGCCCCAGAGATGACATTTTGAGGCAGACCTGATTGGCTGAAGTGGTCACATGTCCGAATTGAAACATCATAGTTGGAGGTCATGATACAGAGACCGAGCAAAGGCTTGAGAATTTGTAAACAGAATGGTATAAAACAAAACTCAAAGCAATTTAACAAAATCAGGAGTCTGGACACTCCCTTTAAGGGCTCACTCACACGGGCGTATAAATCAGATGAGTGCAATCCAATTAAAGAGGTGGTTCACTACAATGTATACTATGCCCATCGATTTACACGTTTTAAATAAGTATTTTTGTAAATACCTTATGTTGCCATTTTTGCCTGTGAGTGGCGCTATCGCTGCTCACTCAGTACCGATCATGTGAACCAGACTGCAGCTGCCTCTGACATCCGCTGATGTCACGTTAACTTCCGGACTCCCTTGATTCCCCCAAGTGTGACCCAGTCTTTTGCACCCCCCGATTGACTGGGCTACAGGCGGCGTTTCACCGTACGTCACAGCCCAGTATCCAGGGCGCACTTGCGGTCAATGAAAGCATAGGAGAGAGGGAAAGCGTATGTTGGATACTGGGCTGTGACGTGCGGTGAAATGTCGCTCACAGCCCAATCAGTCAGAGGGGAGTGTATGACTTGGTCACGCCTGGGCAAATCAAGGGGACCTGGAAGTTGACGTGACATCAGCGGATGTCAGCGGCAGCAGGGCCACGTGATGCGGACCGAGCAGTCAGCGATAACGCTGCTCACAGGCACATACGGCAGCAGTATGTACTTACAAAAATATTTATTTAAAAAGGTGTAAATCAATGGGGGCATTATACGTTGCAATGGACAACCTCTTTAAAAGGAGTCGTCCACTACTTTTTATGATTGCCCCAATGTATTTACGCTGTGATTTTAACAAGTCTTTTTGTAATTACCTTTGGTAGTCTTTATTGACTGTGAGCAGCGCTATCACTGGCCGCTCACAGGCATCACGTGACCCCCGGATGCAGTCGGCTCTGACATCCGCTGATGTCAGGTCAAGTTTCGGCTGCAGCCGGGCGTGACCCAGTGCTGCGTTCCACTATGCGTTTTTCAAGCGTTTTTGATGTGGAATTTCCGCAGCGTAAGAGCTTGAAAAACGCTTGGTAATCCGTGCCCCATGAAAATCTGCATGTTCTGTGCACATGCTGCGGAATTTTCCACAGCGGATTTTCCTTGTGGAAAAAATCTGCAGCATGTCCATTATTTGTGCGTTTCAGCTTGCGGATTTGAGGTCCCAATGCATTTGAAAAACGCAAGTCAAATTTGCATGTAAAAACGCTGCAAAAACGCGTGTAAAATCCGCAAGCGTTTTTACTGCCAAGAACATACAGAAATGCTGCGGAAATTTTCTGCTTCAATTCTGCATCGTGGGCACATAGACTGAGTGATGGGCTGTGGGTGGGGTTACCGCACGCGACACATCCAGCATCCACTGCGCACTCTCCCTTTCCTCATTCAATGGGAAAGCGCGCGGTGGATGCTGGGTGTGACACGCGGGGTAACCTCGTCCACAACCCAGCATCCACCGCAGGGAGCGCGTCACTGATGTCACGCCTCACTTGGCGTGATATCAGCGCGGGGTCACGTGATGCCTGTGAGAGCCCAAGGATAGCGCTGCACACAGGCAATAAAGACTACCAAAGGTAATTACAAAAAGACTTATAATCACAGGGTAAATACATTGGGGCAATTGGAAAAAGTAGTGGACAACTTCTTTAAAAATACGATAGCACTCTGCCAAATGTACACTGTGGGGCAGTGCAGATCTGCAATTTTTTTTTTCTTATACAAAATTGGCCTGAGGAAAAAAATTGCAGTGCAAGTGCATCTGAGAATTGGAAACATTGGACTGCACACTGATGTCACCTGAGTGCAGTCCGATTACAGCAGATGCCAGCAATGGAGAACTTACTTTCTCCGAACCTGTGCTGCGAATCTATCACACATTCGGATCAGACTCTGACAGAGATTGAGCTGAGTGACATTTCCATATTCGGCCCGACTCTCTAGCATGATAAAATCGATGGCCCAGTGACCCCGGCCTAACAGGGTCATTTTAGAAATCCACATGACAACGAAACATAACGCAATGGTCCTTCTTGGCGGACCCCACCGTACACATTGGCAGCAGCCATCATCCCCAGCACCCATGGGGTGACGCCTCCTGAGCTCCAGCTCCTCTTACGCTGCCTCCCTTGTGCAGGAACAGTAACATTTCATCATTTTAGTTGCATGATTCAATATGAGAAAACATAAACTGATACAATCAGTGAGAAGTTCCAGGAACCCCGAGGACAGCACTGTACGGAGAATGAAGACTGGATACATTCATCCAGCCACATCAAAGATACAAAAATGAAATACAGTCGGCAGAACATCGCATGCGATCATATCGCACGACAGGTGTGGGCTGCAGACTGCTGGCAGTGGCGGCAGCACTCACCTGCACAGTGCGCGGTCTCCCCTGCAGCGGCGGCGCCTCCGTTGTGCAGCTCCTCCGCTCCCGCCTCCTTCCGGTCCTCGGCTCCGTCCATCCCCAGCAGGCCAGTAGGCGCAGCGCTATTGTGCGCCTGCAGTCCGGCCGCTCTCTCCGCGGAGGCCTCTCCGTCTTGCAGGCTGGAAGGAGCGGACGACAGTTCTATTCTCCGTCCGCTCTCGCCCGGTACCGGCTGCCCGCCGTTAGCCGCTTCTGTCCGCGGCTTCTTGGCGACGGGCTCGCCGTCTTCTATTGGTAGAACGAAGAGAGAACCGGACGGGCGACAGCCCAGCCGAGCCGCGTCCGCCATCTTCCCACAGCCCCAAGTAGGAGGCGTCCAGCAGGAGCTGCGGGAGACGGCCGCCCCACGTGATACGTCTTCCACCAATGGCAGCCGCTCCTCGTGACGTAAACAATAACAAACTTCATCACGTGGAAGGTGTAACGGGGCAAGCAACGGAGAGAGTAGGGCGGGGAGCGAGAAGTGCAGGCTCCGGTACCGGCAGCTCCTCAGTGGTGGCAGCACACCGGCTGTGCCTTACAGAAGCCCTGCTGTGCTGCCGCAATTACCGGGGCCGGGCCACTCCTTGTATCACGTGACCACAGCAGGAAAAGCGCGGAATACCCGGATGGGAAGAAGTCACAGCAAGTGTCACGTGATGCTGAAGATGAAGCTGAAGACGATGCTGAAGTAGTTATTTTTTATTATTCAGCAGTTTCTTATTACCATATTCTTTTTTACAAGTTTAATAACAAGAAGTGATCACAAAAATAAAATGCAGTGACGTGCCCTGATGTGAACGCACAAAACTGGGCAAAGTGGGCACCGAAGGGGGCTAACGAAAATTATCTAGATTTTCCTGAACCCGGGGCAAAAATTCACTTTGGCGCCCCCTCTCCTATATGATCAGTGAGAAACTACAGCCCATGCTAGTCATCACATGACTATAAGCATGAAAATTGCATGAGTGGTCATGTGATGACTACCGGAATCGGCAAACCAAATCCTGACAATACTTTATGAACACAGCAATGTATATCATTATCTGACAAAATATGGATGGTTACCGTGTGTACAGGATCAGAACCGTACAGGAATATGTCACCAAAACAACCAACAGTACAGAAATACATCGCCATAACCACCATCAGTATAGCAATACATCATCAGAACCACCATCGGTACATGAATACAGAAACAGAAAAACCATCAGTATAAGAATACTTCACTAGAACCACAATCAGTTCAGAAATACATCATCAGAACAATCAGCAAATAAAAATACATCACCAGAACCACCATCGGTACATGAATATGGAAATAGAAGAACCATCAGTACAAGAATACTTCACTAGAACCACAATCAGTTCAGAAATACATCATCAGAACAATCAGCAAATAAAAATACATCCCCAGAACCACCATCGGTACATGAATTTTAAACAGAAGAACCATCAGTACAAGAATACTTCACTAGAACCACAATCAGTTCAGAAATACATCATCAGAACAATCAGCAAATAGAAATACATCAGCAGAACCACTATCGGCACAGAAATACATCGCAACTATTGACAGTACAGAAATACATTACCAGAATCACCAACAGTATATGAATACATCATCAGAACCACCATCATTACATGAATAAACAATCAGAACCAGCATCAGTACAGGAATACAGCATCACAACCACAATCAGTACAGAAAAACATCACCAGAACCATCATCAATGCATGAATACCAGCAGTAGAGAATTCATATGATTTATCAAATATAATCTGACAGGTGACCCACCCCCTATAAAAGTGTATCAAACGGTCTAACCCCGTCTCTACACACCTACCTTATGATTTTGATTCAATCAATTGTCAGCCTATTATTATTTTGATTGAGAATTACACTATGGTTTTGATGGGGCATGTATATGGCCAATCAGGGCTGTGGAGTCGGTAAGCCAAACCTCCGTCTCAATTTCCATGACACCGACTCCTAACTCCGAATACGACTCCGACTCCCTCATACATTGCTCATGTTTAAGTGATAAAATTACTGTAGCACAGATTCATCTCAGCTAAATGTCTAGACCCTTAGATCAGGAATAGGACAGACATTTATAGGACATTTCATAACTTTCCCAAATTCTTAGGAAAAAAATATTCCCCACAAACTGCATTGAACTACTGTACCCAATTTATTATTTATTTTAGGAGTCGGAGATGGTACATTTTATACCGACTCCACCAAAATGGGCACCGACTCCACAGCCCTGTGGCCAATAATGCTCTTATGCACCGCTTATAACTCCCAATATTGGGTATATTATGTAATATGGCCAATATTGATATTTCCACCTCTTATAACTTCCAAGTATAAAGTATGCATTTTTATACTGTTTGTAAAAAATGAAAGACACTTTATAAGTTTAACAAGCAAATAAGGTTGCACTCTGTAGCGCTATATACATGAAATATATGAAATTTGAATAGCATTACTGCTCTAGATAATAAGAAAAAAAGGAAATGTTTAGCGCAGAATTTGGCCAAATCATGCATGCCCAGCAGCCAACAAGGCGATCTCCTGTTTTCTGGGAACCTATCTAATGTGAATCCTCTCCTAGGCTAAAGCCTGCATGTATTGGTAGGTAGGATCCTGCTACAATTTAAACCACCTCAGGCTGGTGGAAGAAGTGCTCTGTCAGAGAGCCAACATACAAATAACAAAACCTTGACTGTCACTTCCAAACAAAAAACTGGTGTGTACAGGTGCGAACTAAGAGTAGCCATCTCCTTACATAACAAACAAAGTAGCACTCTGTAGCGCTATAGCATGTAAACATGAAATTTGAATTGCATTACTGCTGTAGATAAAAAGAAAAAATGGAGATGCTTATCACATAATTTGGCCAGTTTATGCATGCCAAGCAGCCAACGACAAGGCGATCTCCGGTTTGCTGGGAATCTATCTATTGTGAATTTGTTTGTTATGAATAGAGATGGCTACACTTAGTTCGTACCAGTACACACCAGTTTTCTGATCTGGAAGTGACAGTCTTTTTGCTACTCTATAAGTTTAAGGCTGTGTGCACACACTTTTTTTTTTGGTGCGTTTTTGCTGCATTTTTTCCGTGCGGAATTGGGCCAAAAAGAGAATCCTTCTGCCAGCTAATTAAGTAAGAATCCTGAAGTGCTGTGCACATAATCAGGAATTTTCCTTTGAGTATTTGCAGTGCATTTAAATCTGCAGCATGTCAATTCTTTGTGCGTTTTTGCCTCGTTTTTCACCCATTGACTTCAATTGAGTCAGTCAAATCCGCAGCAAACCTGTAAGTAAAGAGTTAAATAAACACACCGAGAATAAAACACTTTATTTGAAATAAAACAGACACATTCTTTAATCATTTAAATTAACACAATATACTCACCCCAGGTCTGACGGTAATTCAAGGGTTAAAGCGATGTCCCACGTTTCTTTTTTCAAATATCTTTATTTGCTCCAAAAAACATTCATTGCTGTACAAAAACGCTTAAAAAAACGCATGCAAAAAACATTTTTTTCCTCAGTGTTTTTGCTGCCAAGAGATGCAGGAACCTTGCTGAAATTTGTGCAATCAAATACTGACGTTCGCACATTGCCTAAGGCCGGTTTCACACGTCCGGATATTTCTGGTACCGGAAAAACCCGTATTGGAGATATCCGTGTCCGTGTGCCACCCGTGTGCCGCATCAGGATCACACGTACCGGCGCCTGGAAATCAGTGTACAGTTAGCGCTGTTCCCAAGCGTCAGGTGCTGAACTCTGCCCTCATCATAGTCCCCTGCCGGCGCTGCAATCAGCACCAGCAGGAGTTAATGATGTGTGAAAGAGCCCTAAGGCTGTCTGCCAGGGCCGGCGTCAGCACCCGGGCAAGTGCCGGGGTCCTGAGCAGGCGGAGGGGCCCACTCACTGTCGGGGACCCCTGCGCGCTATGAGACCCGTGAGCGGTGCGGTGCCAGACGCTGAGGAGTCCAGAGCAGCGGCAGCAGGTGAGAAGCGAGGTGAGTATTTGTTTTTTAATATATGGAGGCGTGGGGCATTATAAGGGGCAGAGATGACATCCTGCATGGGGCATTATAAGGGGGGGGGTGACATCCTACATGGGGCATTATATAGGGGGGAAGTGACATCCTGCATGGGGCATTATAAGGGGGGGGTGACATCCTGCATGGGGCATTATAAGAGGGGGTGACATCCTGCATGGGGCATTATAAGAGGGGGTGACATCCTGCATGGGGTATTATAAGAGGGGGTGACATCCTGCATGGGGCACTATATGGGGGGGGGGGGTGACATCCTGCATGGGGCATTATAAGGGGGTGACGTCCTGCATGGGGCATTATATGAGGGGTGACATCCTGCATGGGGCATTATATGAGGGGCGACATCCTGCATGGGGCATTAAATGAGGGAAGACATCCTGCATGAGGCATTATATGGGGGGGTGACATCCTGCATGGGGCATTATATGGGGGGGGAGGTGACATCCTGCATGGGGCATTATAAGAGGGGGTGACATCCTGCATGGGGCATTATATAGGGGGAGAGGTGACATCCTGCATGGGGAATTATATGAGGGGTGACATCCTGCATGGGGCATTATATGAGGGGCAACATCCTGCATGGGGCATTAAATAAGGGAAGACATCCTGCATGGGGCATTATAAGAAGGGGTGACATCCTGCATGGGGAATTATAAGGGGGGTGACATCCTGCATGGGGCATTATAAGGGGAGGGGATGACATCCTGCATGGGACATTATAAGGGGTGACATCCTGCATGGGGCATTATGTGGGGGGAACAGCCTGCATGGGGCATTATAAGGGGGGTGACATCCTGCATGGGGCATTATAAGGGGGTGACATCCTGCATGGGGCATTATAAGGGAGGGGAGAGGTGACTTCCTGCATGGGGCATTATGTGGGGGGAACAGCCTGCATGAGGCATTATGTGGGGGAACAGACTGCATGGGGCATTATGTGGGGGGAACAGCCTGCATGGGGCGTTATTTTGGGGCCAGTATTCTGTATGGAGCATTATAAGGGGGCCAGTATCCTGTGAAGAGCGTAATATGGGGGCCAGTATCCTTCATGGAGAATTATTTGGGGCCAGTATTTTGTATGGAGCATTATAAGGGGGACAGTATCCTGTACAGAGCGTAATATGGGGGCCAGTATCCTGCATGGGGCATTATTTTGGGGCCAGTATTCTGTATGGAGCATTATAAGGGGGCCAGTATCCTGTACTGAGCGTAATATGTGGGCCAGTATCCTGCATGGAGAATTATTTGGGGGCCAGTATTCTGTATGGAGCATTATAAGGGGGCCAGTGTTCTGTACAGAGCTTAATATGGGGGTCAGTATCCTGCATGGAGCACTATTTGGGGGCCAGTATTCTGTATGGAGCATTATAAGGGGGCCACTATCCTGTACAGAGCGTAATATGGGGGCCAGTATCCTATATGGAGCATTTTATGGGGGCCATTATTCTGTATGGAGCGATTCACCGGTTTCTGAGCTGTTGTGGAATTTACAATAGATATCGGTCATGTAATGCAAGAAGTGAAATCTTCGGCATTGTACTATATATATATTTCTCTGCGGTATCTGTGCATCATGAAGCCTGGTATGTGTTAAATGGGCCCACAGAGACTCTTTCGCCCGGGGGCCCACAAAAACCTGGAGCCGGCCCTGCTGTCTGCACACATTGCAGATTTGTTTGGTTTTTGGTGCATTTTTGCCATGCAGATTTGCTAGCAAAACCTAAAGCAATCCGGATGCCAGCAAAGTGAATGAGAAACCTGGAGCATCATGTCCACATTGCTTATTTTTGACTTGCAGATTTGGAGCAGAAAATAATCTGCAGCATGTCAATTCTCTGTGTGTTTTTGTCCTGCGTTATTCACCATTGACTTCACTCAAATCAGTCAAAAACGCACCAAAAACGCGTCAAAAATCTACATTTTTGAGGCTGCGTTTTTCCGGTCAAGAGATGCCCAAATTTGTGCATCCATTTACTCTACGTGTGCACATAGCCATAAGGTTTTATTGATCAAACAACAATGACATTTTGGAATGTATCAGACACATCACATTTCAGTAGAGTTACAGAACGACAGAGCATTACAATTATCTTACAAGTGGTCTCACAGCTGACCTCTTCACATTTTAGAATGAAGCTGGCACAGCAGAATGTATCAGCAAAAGCAGTGCCTGCTTCAAGGAGATTATTAGCTACGTGTTGTGGATATCAGGCAGTTGACCACTAACCCAGCCACGCCTCAGTGTGCCCAGAGGCTATCAGACAAAAACAAGCCACAGGGACCTGGTCATCCAAAAGCAGCCACACACCGCATTGTCAGCTAAAAGTAGCAATAGTAGCAAAGGCATCTAAAAGCAGGAACACAGCATTTACCCAGAAGGTATTTTACTAATCAGACACCAGAAAATAACAGTAATCATCTTTGCAATCAAAGATTTCATTACTTCATCAACAACTATCACAAAAGGCCACACATCTCTGCTTATAAAGATACTAGCAAAAATGTCCACAAACACAGCATCCTTTATGCTGTACATATACATTGCTCAAAAAATAAAGGTAACACTTAAACAACAGAATATAACTCCAAGTAAATCAAACTTCTGTGAAATCAGCCTGTCCACTTAGGAAGCAACACTGATTGACAATCAATTTCACATGCTGTTGTGCAAATGGAATAGACAATAGATGGAAATTATTGGCAATTATCAAGACACCCTCCATAAAGGAGTGGTTCTGCAGGTGGGGACCACAGACCACATCTCAGTACCAATGCTTTCTGGCTGATGTTTTGGTCACTTTTGAATGTTGGTTGTGCTTTCACACTCGTGGTAGCATGAGACGGACTCTACAACCCACAGAAGTTGCTCAGGTAGTGCAGCTCATCCAGGATGGCACATCAATGCGAGCTGTGGCAAGAAGGTTTGCTGTGTCTGTCAGCGTAGTGACCAGAGGCTGGAGGCGCTACCAGGAGACAAGCCAGTACACCATGAGACGTGGAGGGGTCCGTAGGAGGGCAACAACCCAGCAGCAGGACCGCTACCTCCGCCTTTGTGCAAGGAGGAACAGGAGGAGCACTGCCAGAGCCCTGCAAAATGACCTCCAGCAGGCCACAAATGTGCATGTGTCTGCTCAAACGGTTAGAAACCCACTCCATGAGGGTGGTATGAGGGCCCGACATCCACAGATGGGGGTTGTGCTCCCAGCCCAACACTGTGCAGGACTCTTGGGATTTGCCACAGAACACCAGGATTGGCAAAGTCGCCACTGGTGCCCTGTGCTCTTCACAGATGAAAGCAGGTTCACACTGAGCACATGTGACAGACGTGACAGAGTCTGGAGACTCCGTGGAGAGCGATCTGCTACCTGCAACATCTTTCAGCATGACCGGTTTGGCAGTGGGTCAGTAATGGTGTGTGGTGGCATTTCTTTGGAGGGCCGCACAGCCATCCATGTGCTCGCTTGAGGTAGCCTGACTGCCTTTAGGTACCGAGATGAGATCCTCAGACCCCTTGTGAGACCCTATGCTGGTGCTGTTGGCCCTGGGTTCCTCCTAATGCAGGAAAATGCTAGACCTCATGTGGCTGGAGTGTGTCAGCAATTCCTGCAAGATGAAGGCATTGAAGCTATGGACTGGCCCGCCTGTTCCCCAGACTTGAATCCGATTGAGCACATCTGGGAGATCATGTCTCGCTCCATCCACAACGTTGCACCACAGACTGTCCAGGAGTTGGAGGATGCTTTAGTCCAGGTCTGGGAGGAGATCCCACAGGAGACCATCCGCAACCTCATCAGGAGCATGCCCAGGCGTTGTAGGGAGGTCATACAGGCACGTGGAGGCCGCACACAATACTGAGCCTCATTTTGACTTGTTTTAAGGACATTACATCAAAGTTGGATCAGCCTGTAGTGTGTTTTTCCACTTTAATTTTGGGGGTGACTCCAAATCCAGGCCTCCATTGGTTAATACATTTTATTTCCATTGATGATTTTTGTGTGATTTTGTTGTCAGCACATTCAACTTTGTACAGAACAAAGTATTCAATGAGAATATTTCATTCAATCATTCAGATCTAGGATGTGTTATTTGAGCGTTCCCTTTATTTTCTTGAGCAGTATATATATTATATATATATATATATATATATATATATATATATATATATATATATACAGTTCAGACCAAAAGTTTGGACACACCTCATTTAAAGATTTTTCTGTATTTTCATGACTATGAAAATTCTACATTCACACTGAAGGCATCAAAACTATGAATTAACACATGTTGAATTATATACTTAACAAAAAAGTGTGAAACAACTGAAAATATGTCTTATATTCTAGGTTCTTCAAAGTAGCCACCTTTTGCTTTGATGACTGCTTTGCACACTCTTGGCATTCTCTTGATGAGCTTCAAGTGGTAGTCACCGGAAATGGTTTTCACTTCACAGGTGTGCCCTGTCAGGTTTAATAAGTGGGATTTCTTGCCTTATAAATGGGGTTGGGACCATCAGTTGTGTTGTGCAGAAGTCTGGTGGATACACAGCTGATAGTCCTACTGAATATACTATTAGAATTTGTATTATGGCAAGAAAAAAGCAGCTAAGTAAAGAAAAATGAGTGGCCATCATTACTTTAAGAAATGAAGGTCAGTCAGTGCGAAAAATTGGGAAAACTTTGAAAGTGTCCCCAAGTGTAGTTGCAAAAACCATCAAGCGCTACAAAGAAACTGGTTCACATGAGGACCGCTCCAGGAAAGGAAGACCAAGAGACACCTCTGCTTCTGAGGATAAGTTTATCCGAGTCACCAGCTTCAGAAATCGAAGGTTAACAGCAGCTCAGATTAGAGATCAGGTCAATGCCACATGGAGTTCTAGCAGCAGACACATCTCTTCAACAACTGTTAAGAGGAGACTTTGTGCAGCAGGCCTTCATGGTAAAATAGCTGCTAGGAAACCACTGCTAAGGACAGAAGACAAGCAGAAGAGACTTGTTTGGGCTAAAGAACACAAGGAATGGACATTAGACCAGTGAAAATCTGTGCTTTGGTCTGATGAGTCCAAATTTGAGATCTTTGGTTCCAACCACCGTGTCTTTGTGCGACGCAGAAAAGGTGAACGGATGGACTCTACTTGCCTGGTTCCCACCGTGAAGCATGGATGAGGAGGTGTGATGGTGTGGGGGTGCTTTGCTGGTGATACTGTTGGGGATTTATTCAAAATTGAAGGCATACTGAACCAGCATGGCTACCACAGCATCTTGCAGCGGCATACTATTCCATCCGGTTTGCGTTTAGTTGGACCATCATTTATTTTTCAACAGGACGATGACCCCAAACACACCTCCAGGCTGTGTAAGGGCTATATGACCAAGAATGAGAGTGATGGGGTGCTACGCCAGATGACCTGGCCTCCACAGTCACCAGACCTGAACCCAATCGAGATGGTTTGGGGTGAGCTGGACCGCAGAGTGAAGGCAAAAGGGCCAACAAGTGCTAAGCATCTCTGGTAACTCCTTCAAGATTGTTGGAAGACCATTTCCAGTGACTACCTCTTGAAGCTCATCAAGAGAATGCCAAGAGTGTGCAAAGCAGTTATCAAAGCAAAAGGTGGCTACTTTGAAGAACCTAGAATATAAGACATATTTTCAGTTGTTTCATACTTTTTTGTTAAGTATATAATTCCACATGTGTTAATTCATAGTTTTGATGCTTTCAGTGTGAATGTACAATTTTCATAGTCATGAAAATACAGAAAAATCTTTAAATGAGAAGGTGTGTCCAAACTTTTGGTCTGTACTGTATATATATAGTGTACCCAATGATGTGCCAGAAAACAATCTCTGCATGGACACCATATACAGTTCAGTACATATAAGACTGAGATCACATAGCCAAAATTGTACATAAGAACCAGAAAGTGAAAACAAGCTATGAAAATATAGAACATTTTATTAATCAATACATAATACAAAACTGATAAAGCACAACAATACTAATCCCTTTGCCCCCGAGAGTGGTTTGCACGTTAATGACCAGGCCAATTTTTACAATTCTGACCACTGTCCCTTTATGAGGTAATTACTCTGGGACGCTTCAACGGATCCCACTGATTCTGATATTGTTTTTCGTGACATATTGTACTTCATGATAGTGGTACAATTTCTTCAATATGACTTGTGTTTATTTGTGAAAAAAATTGGAAATTTGGTGAAAATTTTGCAATTTTCAAACTTTTAATTGTCATGCCCTTACATCAGAGAGATATGTCACACAAAATAGTTAATAAATAACATTTCCCACATGTCTACTTTACATCAGCACAATTTCGGAATCAAAATTTTTTTTTTGTTAGGATGTTATAAGGGTTAAAAGTTGACCAGCAATTTCTCATTTTTCCAACAAAATTTACAGAACCATTTTTTTAGGGACCACATCACATTTGAAGTGGCTTTGTGGGGCCTTTATGTCAGAAAATATCCAAAAGTGACACCATTCTAAAAACTGCACCCCTCAAGGTGCTCAAAACCAAATTCAAAAAGTTTATTAACCCTTCAGGTGCTTCACAGGAATTTTTGGAATGTGGAAGAAAAAAATGAACATTTCTTTTTTTCACAAAAATGTTACTTTACACCTTAATTTTTTTATTTTTGCAAGGGTAACAAGAAAAAATTGACCCCCAAATTTCTTGTGCAATTTCTCCTGAGCACGCCTATACCCCATATGTGGGGGAAAATTACTGTTTGGACGCACAGCAGGGTTCGGAAGATAAGGAGCACCATTTGACTTTTTGAATGTAAAATTTGCTTGAATAATTAGCGAACGCCATGTTGCATTTGAAGAGCCCCTGAAGTGCCGAAACAGTGGAAACCCCCCACAAGTAACACCATTTTTGAATCTAGATCCCTCATGGAACTTATGTAGATGCGTGGTGAGCACCCTAAACCCCCAGGGGCTTCACAGAAGTTTATAACATGGACCCGTGAAAATAAATCAAACTTTTTCCACAGAAATTATGTTTTAGCACCCAAATTTTTTATTCTCACAACGGTAAGAGGAGAAAATGAACCCCAAAAACTTTTGTGCAATTTCTCCTGAGTACGCCGATACCCCATATGTGGGGAAAATACACTGTTTGGGCGCATGGCAGGGTTCAGAAGGGAAGGAGCACTGTGTGACTATTTGAATGCAAAATTGGCTGGAATTGAGAGCGGACGCCATGGCGCGTTTGGAGAGCCCCTGATGTGCCTAAATAGTGGAAATCCCCCACAAGTGACCCCATTTTGGAATCTAGACCCCTCAAGGATTTTATGAAGGGGTATAGTGAACATTTTGAACCCAGAGGTATGACACAGAAATTGATAACATTAGGTCATCATATTTAATAAGTTGTCAGTCTTGAGCGCAAGTGCTCGCTACTTGAGTTTGCATCGGGTACTCGGGTATGCACCATGTATCGCGGGTGCTCGAGTGACATGCTCGAGTCCCCACCCCGCATGTTTCATTGTTGTTAGACACCCAAAAAAAAACCATGCAGGGATCACTCGTGCATGGCAGGCAATCCCCGCAAGTTTTTTTTGGCCGCAAAGCATATGGAGACTCGAGCATGTCACTCGAGCACCCGCGATACTTATTGCATACCCGAGCACCCGATGCAAACTCAAGTAGCGACCACTTGCGCTCAATACTAGTCGCCATATCGTCATGTTTTTTTTTCTTTACTTTTGAAAAAATCCCAACCCTAACCCTAGCACAACCCTAAATCTAGCACAACCCTAACCCTAGCACAGCCCTAACCCTACGACAGCCCTAACCATAACAACCCTAACCCTAGCACAACCCTAACCCTAGCACAGCCCTAGCACAACCCTAACCCTAGCACAACCCTAACCCTAGCACAACCCTAACCCTAGCACAACCCTAACCCTAGCACAACCTTAACCCTAGCACAGCCCTAACCCTAGCACAGCCCTAACCCTAGCACAGCCCTAACCCTAGCACAGCCCTTACCCTAACACAACCCTAACCCTAGCACAACCTTAACCCTAGCACAACTCTAACCCTAGCACAGCCCTAACACAACCCTAACCCTAGCACAACCCTAACCCTAGCACAACCCTAACCCTAGAAGAGCCCTAACCCTAGCACAACCCTAACCTTAGCACAGCCCTAACCCTAGCACAGCCCTAACACAACCCTTACCCTAGCACAGCCCTAACCCTAGCACAACCCTAACCCTAGCACAACCCTATCCCTAACCCTAGTACAACCCTAACCCTAGCACAACCCTGACCCTAGCATAACCCTAACCCTAGTACAACCCTAACCCTAGCACAACCCTAACCCTAGAGTTTATTTTTTACACCTTTCCTCGTGTGGTATAAGTGATTAGACGACTTTATTCTTCGGGTTGGTGCGATTACAGCGATGCCAAATTCATATCGGGCTTTTATGATTGACAGCAGTCACACACTAAAAGACACTTTTTTTTGCAAAGACTAGTTTTTGCATCGCCATATTTTGAGAGCTATAATTTTTCCATATTTTTGGGAGGCAGAATAAACAAAAACCAACAATTCAGGAATTGTTTTTTTATTTTGTTTTTTTTAATGCCGTTCCGCATGTGGTAAAATTGATAAGGCAGCTTTATTCTTTGGGTCAGTACGTTTACAGCGGTATCACATTTATATATTTTTTTATGTTTATGTGCTTTTACACAATAAAAGCTATTTTATCGAAAAAATGATTTTTTTTTGCATCGCTTTATTCTGAGAGCTATAACTTATTTTTTGGCTGATGGAGCTGTATGGTGGCTTGTTTTTTGCGGCACAAGATGACGTTTTCAATGGTACCATTTTTATTTACATTTGTCTTTTTGATCACGTTTTATTCCATTTTTTGTTTGGCGTTATGATGATAAAGAATTGTTTTTTGCTTCGTTTTTTATTTTATTTTTTTTACCGTGTTCACTAAAGGGGTTAAATAGTGGGACAGTTTTATAGGTCAGGTCGTTCCAGATGCGGCGATACCAAATATGTGTACTTTTATTGTTTTGTTTGTTTTTTATTCAGAATAATATTTATTCATGGGTACAGTATATTTTTATTTTTGGTATTATTTTTTAAATTTTTTTACAATTTTTTTTTTCACTTTCTGACACGTTTTTAACTTTTACACTTTGTTCCACCATAGGACTTTCATTTTTTTTCACCCAGATTGCTTACATATCATAGAAATGCTGCAGAAGCATCTCTATGCTATGCAGGCTGCAGCGCTGCGCACACAAGTTAGTTATACCGTGCACTGAGCACTATCTACCTAACTTCCTGCTGTCTGGTGACCCGGATGCCGTCATGACGACATCAGGTCACCATGACAGCCACCGGGACCCGGCAGAGGCAGTGCGCTTACCTCCCCTTGCCACCGGAATGCTGAGATCGACTTCGATCGCAGCATTTCTGGGATTAATGTGCTGGGAGCGGCGCGGGACCGCTCCTGGCACATAGTACCAGGTGTCAGCTGTGACAATCATCTGACACCCGGCAGCGATCGCCCCGCACCGCTTGTGTGCGGGCGCGATCACATTCCGCGTAATAGTACGTCCCTGGCCCAATAGGCCCAGGGCACAAGGACATACTATTACCACAAATGTCAGAAAGGGGTTGAAAGAGTGGGAAACCACAAGGTGACACTACAATCCCATACATAGTATTTGCAGGTAAATAAGCAATCATATAGATAGATCCCAGTTACATGTCTAAACTCAAACTCTAACATTAGACTATAAGGTAAATGGTGAATAGATACCTGCCTAGGGAATGAAGCACACCTAAAGACCCGACGCACGTTTTGGCTTGTAGCCTTCTTCTAGGGGTGATATCACACTGACATAGACAACTCTTTATATTGTAGTGCAGCCAGTCACCATATGTGCATACACCAGATTTATAATTGATAACTCTTACCTAGTTCAGAATATAGAGGAGACTGTCATATAAATTGCAAGGATAATTACCATTGCTACAGCCCACCCCAAGCCAAATCTAACCACAGCGCTTTGTTTATTGGTATATGCACACCCTGGCATGATCCACCAATGGTATCTGCCTGGGGGTGCAGCCTCATCTAACTCCGTGTTGGCGCTCATCGCACCTGCCAATCAGGAGGGACGCATCTCGAGATCGAGTCAAGGGAGGCAGTCTGGCCACGCAGCCTGAAGTCAACGCCCACTTGAGTCACGTGCACGCGAGTTGGATCACATGACAGGAGCGCGCCGCCCCAAGAGACACCCCCGGGATGTGTGCATCCGGAGCAGTAGGGCGCCCGTGCACAGGATGCTATATCTGGCAGGGAAACCCAATAAATTTAGTTGCTTTTTGGGGGGAATTAATGGCAATGATTTGAACCCGCACCTTGCCTATAGGTTTAGTGACAGAACTATCGATTTTTTTGGATGTGATGGTGAGGCGTGAAGCACTCGGCATGCCGAAAACGGATTTGTTCCGTAAAGAGACTGCCGTCAATACGGTGCTGCAAGCTTCATCTACGCACCCCCAGCACGTCATCAACTCCGTGCAAATAGGGCAATGGCAATCCACTGCATTTGCTCATTGGATGCGGATTTTGAAATCAGGGCAGGAGAATTGTGGGATTGTAGCGCCACCTTGTGGTTTCCCACATTTTAATATTGTTGCTTTTTATCAATTTTGTATTATATATTGATTCATAAAATTTTCTATATTTTCATAGCTTGTTTGCACTTTCTTATGTACAATTTCATCTATATGATCTCAGTCTTATAAAAATACTAGACTGGAGTCGCTTGAATTTGATGTGAGGCATCCCTATCTGTGTGTCTGCAATGGAAGATCAGTGGCCCAAAGTCACTTAACCCTTTGGATAACACCCATAGCTGCCCACTTTGATGCCCATGTTTGTGCCACTGTTACATTTTTTGGAGCTGGTTTCAATTAGGGTCCTGCACTGTATTGTATTTAAACTTGTAAAAATTTAAAGAGAAAATTTTGAGAATAAGAAACTTCTAAAAAGGATCCCAAATTCAGCATCAAGCAAGTGTTCTCCATGAAGTTGGGAAATCATACAATTTCTATTGTCAGATGTGAGGAGATCAGATCAGCTGTGTTTTCTGGGGCGTTCTGTGTGAAGGCTTGTTTTTTTGTTTTTTTTAATGACAGCATTTCAGGGAACTATGTATGGGATAAAGAGATACATAATAAAGCAATAAATCACATATTAAGTGTTTTTTTTATGTTTAAACATTGTACTTAACTTTTACTTCAAGGGATTGTCCACCTCTAGGGACATTATTTTTTATTACTTAAATGCATGTATTTGAGGCTACAAATAATTTTTGGAATTGGGTTTCATTAAAAAAATTGTACCATTTTGCTTCAGGCTCTGTGTTTCTCTGCACTTTCAACTTTGATGTGGTCTGTGGTCATAAATGAGCTGATGGAAGCTCAGAAAAAGACGGTTATAAGAGTTATAAACTATTTTGTCAGACAACAGGTAAACAAAAAGGGCAGCTATCAAATGGTGCAAACCTAGCAATAATTTTAAATAAATAACAAATTATAATACATATTAATAAAAGTAATAATTATACTAATAAAGGCACCAAACCCAAGCGTGATATAGGCTGAAAAATACCTGAGTAACAGAAAAACCTACAAGCAATGGTGCAGCCAAAATGAGTACAAATCAATATAAATTTTATCAAGCTGGTAACATACAATTGACAAAATGACAAGTGAATCAAAATAGGAGAACACAAGAGGGCGACAAAACACAGCAGGAGAAATGTGGTAGAGAATAATAATAAATATATAAATGTATTTTATATATAAATATATATAACAATGATGTTGGGGTTAAAGTGACACATAGGAGCCAGGGTAGGTGGCAATATGATAAATATAATAGGGTGGGAGTAAAACAACTGATGCCAGACAGTTCATATGCAGTGAATAAATAAATAGCACGAGTGTTCAATAAGGTGAAACCACATAATGAAGGCAATTGTGTAATTACACCTTACCCATCGCTTCCTCCTGCTGGTATGGCGCCAGCCCCAACGCTCGTTTCGACACAAATCTTCGTCAGGGGGTGGCTTAAGACCAGAGGAGAGTACCTTTTAAACTCCTTAGAGCCAATAGGAGGGATCCTGTTAATGAACCACTACCACTGATAACGGCGTAGGCAGTGGACAACGTCAGAGGTTATACATCACGGGTTGCGTCATTGGGGTCAGAACGAGTCACGTGAAGGGAGTTCCAGTCTCATCCGAGACGAGAGTGGAGATAACCCACCATGTGACTCGGGCCGCATCCAAGCAGAGACACAACACGGTACTGATTCAAACTGAGCTGGTAAAGGTAAAGACTCGGACGCAGACAAGGCTGGTTTAGGTTAAGACAAGGTAGAGGCTGGACAGGTTCAGGATTAGTTTCAGACTGGAAAGATACAGGGACCTAACAACTAAGTAGCAAGCAAGAAGTAACAATGCAACTAAAGTTGCCTATGCTCCTGGGTCAGCTGCTAAAGCGTTTCATTTCATTAAAATGTCGACGGATAGTTCATGCTGACACTAATGCACACTGAGCCTGCAGGACAGCTTGCATTTCTTAGGAACTTGATTGGGGCTGATTATCAACCATCCAGACTATCCTGCATTGCAACCTTTCATCAATTTTTTGCTGCCGTCTATGTCCAGGGAGATTAGGTACAGTGCCATGGGTTGTAAACTTCTTGATTATGTTGCGCACCATGGACAAAGGAACATCAAGATTAGAGATGAGCGTTGTTCTACTCGAACTGTTCGCCAATCTCAAATTCGAGCTGTTTTGGGCGGTGTTCGAGCCGTTCGGCGAACACGAACAATTTGAGAAAAATTCGGCTGTTCGAGGTTATGTTCGATAACTGTTCGTGCACCAAAATCATAACTGGATTTTTTCTCAGTAATGATGAAAATTAATGTTAATACGCAGTTTGAGTGTACAGCGGGGTGGGGGGAGGGGCAGGGGATGGATCTCTGCAGGAACAATGAAGATCTCCATTTTTTTTTCTCTTTCCCGCATTTGCAGTGGGGAGGTGCAATCTGTCAGCCTATCAGCAGCGCACACACGGAGCGAAGTGCTTTTTTTCACACAAGCAAGGGCATGTGTCATTGGCAGTGTATGTCACATGTCCTTGCCCTATAAGACCAAGCCATTTTCCCCGTCGCCACCATTTTCTCACTGTTGCAGCTGCGTGTTAGACTGCACCGCTGTTGCTGTGTGCGCTATACCTTGTTAATTTCAAGCCAATTTTCGCACAAATCTACAGATAGCTTGGGAGTAGGGAATAGTTGTGATTGCAGTCCTTTTAAGGACTAGGTTACAGCATTTCCTACGACTTTTATCAGGCAGGTCTGTGCTCTTAAATAGATAGATTGTGGGAGTAAAGACTAATTGTAATTGGAGTCCTTTTCAGGACTAGGTTACATCAGTTCCTATCAGTTTTTGCCAGGCAGGTCTGTGCCAGTGCTGTGCAAGTTTTTTTCACAGCATTTGGCTGAATCTAGCAAAGTTAATCCTTTTTGGCCTATTGCAGAGTGTGTTAGTCAGTGGAGTAGGCTATCTGTGTTGCAAGATATACCACCTGTGTATAGAATACCAATTTTTTTACTGCACCTAGTGAAGTAAAATCTTTTGGGCATAGCATCATTCTATTAGTCCATCTATACTGACCTCCATCAGGTTGCAAATTGAATATAATTTTTTTCTGCATCTAGCTCTGAAAAAATATTGGGCTTCTAGCTGTGTGTGGGACTTGTTCTATTAATCCATCTATACAGACCTCCATCAGGTTGCAAACTGAATATATTTTTTTCTGCATCTACCTCTGAAAAAATATTGGGCTTCTAGCTGTGTGTGGGACTTGTTCTATTAGTCCATCTATACTGACCTCCATCAGGTTGCAAACTGAATATATTTTTTTCTGCATCTACCTCTGAAAAAATATTGGGCTTCTAGCTGTGTGTGGGACTTGTTGTATTAGTCCATCTATACTGACCTCCATCAGGTTGCAAACTGAATATATTTTTTTCTGCATCTACCTCTGAAAAAATATTGGGCTTCTAGCTGTGTGTGGGACTTGTTCTATTAATCCATCTATACAGACCTCCATCAGGTTGCAAACTGAATATATTTTTTTCTGCATCTACCTCTGAAAAAATATTGGGCTTCTAGCTGTGTGTGGGACTTGTTCTATTAATCCATCTATACAGACCTCCATCAGGTTGCAAACTGAATATATTTTTTTCTGCATCTACCTCTGAAAAAATATTGGGCTTCTAGCTGTGTGTGGGACTTGTTGTATTAGTCCATCTATACTGACCTCCATCAGGTTGCAAACTGAATATATTTTTTTCTGCATCTACCTCTGAAAAAATATTGGGCTTCTAGCTGTGTGTGGGACTTGTTGTATTAGTCCATCTATACTGACCTCCATCAGGTTGCAAACTGAATATATTTTTTTCTGCATCTACCTCTGAAAAAATATTGGGCTTCTAGCTGTGTGTGGGACTTGTTCTATTAATCCATCTATACAGACCTCCATCAGGTTGCAAACTGAATATATTTTTTTCTGCATCTACCTCTGAAAAAATATTGGGCTTCTAGCTGTGTGTGGGACTTGTTCTATTAATCCATCTATACAGACCTCCATCAGGTTGCAAATTGAATATAATTTTTTTCTGCATCTAACCCAGCCAATAGTTTTGGCCTAATACCACAGTTTGGCCACTCAGCTCTGCTCGGTTCCCATCCATTGTTTTTTTGTGCAAACAACTCCAGAGTTGTGAATTAGTTAACTACCAAAATGAGTGGAAAAAGGCCTGCTGCTGGTGGAAAGGGGAATAGGCGTGTTGGGAAGGGGAAAAAAGGTTGTGTCCGTGGGGTAGGTGTTAAAGCAACAGTAACATCTGCAGAAGAAAGACCATCTTCCAGCCAAACTAAAATGTCTACTTCTTTTAGCGGACAATGTGATAAGATCCCTTTCTTACGGCCACGCCAATCGCTACAAATTCCAGATGAGGCACAAAAACAGCAGGTGCTTCAACGGATATCAAGTGCTCCTTTAAGTGGGCTCTCCTCCACATCAACTTCAACATCACAAATACTCCAGTCCTCAAAGGTGTCACCCAAATCGCACTTGCTTCCTCACAGCTCCCAAATCTCCAGCTGCCCGTCTGAGTATGAGGTAGAACAGATGGTTGAGTCTGCAGAGCTGTTTACTCATACTATAGCCTGGGAATCAGAGGTCGACTCCAGCGCTTCTGTGAATCCAGACGAGGAAATGATCTGCACTGATGCCCAGAATCTTTATGAGTCGGATCCAGGACCAGACGCAGAAGGTTCTGACCATAATGTAGACCCTCATTCCCAAACTGTAACTCCTGTTGGTGGAGACAATGAGGAAGACGATGATAAGACTCAAATACCTGATTGGAGCGACAACTTTAGTTTTTTGTCAGGGCAGGAACAGGTTGGCTCTGAGGACGACGGGTGTGATAACGCACAGGGTGATGATGATGAGGTCGGAGATCCCACTTACTGTCAACCCACAGTCAGCCAAGAGATGAGGTCAGCAGAGGAGGTGGAGGAAGATGCTAGTGACGACGAGGTCAGGTTGCGCCTTCCTGGACAGAGACGTAGTACTGGAAGCACGTCAACAACTGCATCCTCAAACACAACTCTGCCTCTCACCACAAGTCGTGGTGGCTCTTCAGGTCGCATGGGTGCTAAGCCTTGCATAGCCTGGGCATTTTTTCAGATCGATAAAGATGACCCAACTCGTGTTATCTGTAACATTTGTCAGCAAAAGCTAAGTAGAGGCCAAAAAATACATAGTTTGAGTACTTCATGCATGAACCGGCACATGGACATGAAGCATAAGTTGCAGTGGGAAGCTCAGTGTGCTACAATGCGGCCTAGCCGGCCGGGCCAACCACCGTCTGCCATATCTTGTGCATCCGCGGCCTCTTCATCCTCTGTGACTGGGGGGACAGCAGTCACACCTGTTTTGGGGCGCAGACCTGCCACCTCTTTACCCGCAACAGCCAGCGTGATTGGCAGGTCATCATTTTCTTTGGAGGTGGTAACACCAGCTGGTGTTGAGCGCTGTCCGACATCGATAGCACCACCTTTGGATCAAGGCAACCTAACATGTCCGCCTGCATCTTCCTCACAGACCGGCAGTTTGCCGGGGACACCCTTATCAACCCCGTCTAAGCACAATAGCCAGCCCTCGGTCCCTCAGATGTGGACAAGTAAAAGACCATTTCCTCCTAGCCATGAGAAAGCTAAGAGGTTGAATTTCACCATCTGCAAGCTCTTGGCTACAGAAATGCTGCCTTTCCGCCTGGTGGACACAGAGGATTTTCGAGACCTTATGTCCGTCGCAGTGCCCCAGTACCAGATGCCCAGTCGGCACTACTTCTCAAAGAAAGGTGTGCCTGCGCTCCACCAGCATGTCGCACACAACATCACCGCTTCTTTGAGAAACTCTGTGTGTGACAGGGTGCATTTCACCACAGACACTTGGACGAGTAGGCATGGACAGGGGCGTTACATGTCGCTGACTGGGCACTGGGTAACTATGGTGACAGCAGGACAAGGGGCTGCTGTCCAAGTCTTGCCGTCCCCACGAGTTGTGCGTCAATCCTCTTTATGTCAAAGTTCCTCCACTGCTTCTGCCTCCTCAACCTCCTCTCGGTCTTCCACCTGCACCCAAAGCCTGTCTGGTCATGCCACAAGCTTTCTAACTGCGCAGAAGGGATCCTGCACACCTCCTTACTATGCTGGCAGTAGGGCTCAACGTCATCAGGCGGTTTTTACATTGAAATGTCTGGGAAATGTGAGTCACACAGCTGAGGAGTTGTGGTCAGCTCTGGAGAACCAATTTCATGAATGGTTGTCTCCACTGGACCTGAAACCAGGGAAGGCCGTGTGCGACAATGCTGCAAACCTGGGTGCGGCCCTTCGCCGGGGCAATGTCACACACGTGCCTTCTATGGCTCACGTGTTGAACCTGGTTGTCCAGCAATTTTTAGCCCACTATCCCAGACTAGATGGCCTTCTGCAGAGGGCACGGTCGCTGTGTGCTCACTTCCGCTGTTCGCAGTGAGCACAGAAGTCGTTGGGCCTGCCACTTCACCGGCTAAAATGCGATGTGCCTACCCGGTGGAAATCAACTCTGCACATGTTGCAGCGACTGTGGCAGCACCGACAAGCCCTGGTGCAATACGTTCTGATGTATAGCCTGGGCCAACGAGATTCAGAGGTGGGGCAAATCACGCTGGAGGAGTGGTCTCAGATCAGGGACCTATGCACCCTTCTGCACAGTTTTGAAATGGCGACGAAGATGTTTAGTGCTGACGATGCCATTATCAGCATGACTATTCCGGTGATTTACATGCTGGAGCACATGTTAAACAGAATTCGGAGTCAGGTGGTGGCACAAGAGGAGGTGGAGGAAGTAGAGGAGGAGGAGTTGTATGCGGAAGGGCTAACATCTGCAAGGTCCAGACGGTCGGCAGCACCAAGGCGGCAGGCATGTGAGGGTGGGGGAGATGGTTTTACCAGGGCGCATGGTAGCAGCCAAACTAGTGAGGAAGGTGCAGGAGCCCAGGAAGAAGTGGAGGACGAACTGATGGAAGACTCATCAGATGAGGGAGACCTTGATCACATTTCTGTTGTGTGAGGTTGGGGGGAGAGGACAGAGGAAGGAAGCATGATTGTTACCTCGCCACCAACACAACAGGGACTTGGTGCTCCTGGATGCGCAACACACATGAGTGCCTTCTTGCTGCACTACCTGCAACATGACCCTCGAATTGTGAGAATTAGAAATAATCCTGACTACTGGGTTGCCACACTGTTAGATCCCCGGTACAAAAGTAAATTTGCAGAAATTATTCCTGCCATAGAAAGGGATGCACGCATGCAGGAGTATCAGCAGAGACTGTTGCAGAATCTTACATGTGCTTTTCCACAAAATACCAGTGGTGCACGTAGTGAATCTCACAGTTCCAACTTGCCAACCGTGGGACCGTCAAGTGTTCAGCACTCAAACCGTAACAGAACCACAGTATCTGCTGGTAATATCAATTTTGCGGAATCATTTCACCACTTTTTTAGCCCATCCTTTGCAAGGCCACAGGAGACAAGAAGTCTGACACATAGTCAACGCCTAGAGACGATGGTACAGGAGTATCTCCAAGTAAACATTGAAGCCACGACTGTGTCACTGGACCCTTGCTCTTTTTGGGCTTCCAATCTGGATAAATGGCCGGAGCTAGCCACTTACGCCTTGGAGATCTTGTCATGCCCCGCAGCCAGCGTTCTGTCTGAACGTGTGTTCAGCGCTGCTGGTGGTGTGCTGACAGATAAGCGCACGCGGCTCTCCACTGATAATGTAGACAGACTCACGTTCATAAAGATGAACAAATCATGGATCCAAAACGACTTTTCTACCCCTGTGTCATCCTGGGGAGAGTAAAAGCTTGATGATTGGTTAAAATCACCCTACCAACCGTTTTAAGCTTTCAAATTACTAATCATGTTTATCTGTATCTTGGCTGGAAAATAATTTGGGCTTTGTAGCAGTGTGCAGCACTGATTCTATTAGGCCATCTATAATAAGCTCCACCAGATTTAAAATTACTAATCATGTTTATCTGTATCTTGACTGGAAAATAATTTGGGCTTTGTAGCAGTGTGCAGCACTGATCCTATTAGGCCATCTATACTAAAGCTTCACCAGATTTAAAATTAATAATAATTTTTAGCTGCATCTAGCCCGGAAAATAATTTTGGGGCTCCGAGATGCGCAAGACACATAAGTGCCTTCTTGCTGCACTACCTGCAGCATGACCCTCATATTGTCAGAATTCGAAGTAATCATGACTACTGGGTTGCCACACTCTTAGATCCCCCAAACTTTTCGATCAACCTTTTCATTTTAATAAAGACCAAAAAAATGGTCATTTTTGAAATTATAAGCATTAGCAGGTTGTTAGAAACTGAAATCAAACAGTTTTCAACTCAAAACTTTATTCTAGGTGATGTTACATTTTCACATAGGACCCCTTGTTCGAAAGGAGCTTCTGAACTCTCTCGTCCATTGAATTTGTCAGGTTTTGGATGGTTTCTGCTTCAATTGTTTTGCATGAGGACAGAATACCCTCCCAGAGCTGTTGCTTAGATGTGAACTGCCTCCCGCCATCATAGACACTCCTTTTAATGATGCTCCAAAGGTTCTGAATGGGGTACAGGTCAGGGGAGCATGGGGGTCACACCATAAGTTTGTCCCCTTTTATGCCCATATCAGCCAGAGATGCAGATGTTTTATGTGCAGCATGAGATGGTGCATTATCATGCAGAAAAATGATCTTGCTGTGAAATACACGGTTCTTCTTCTTGAACCATGGCAGGAAGTGCTGTTTGAGAAAATCCACATACATTATGGAGTTCATCTTTAGCGCCTTCAGGGATCCTAAAGGGGCCGACAATCTCTCTCCCCATGATTCCAGGCCAAAACATTACTCCACCTCCTCCTTGTTGGCGCTGTAGCCGTGTTTGCGTGGGGTGTCCATCAACCAGCCATCCTCCACTCCATCCATCTGGACCATCGAGCGCTGCACGGCACTCATCCGTGAACAAAACAGTTTTGAAATCAGTCTTCATGTAATGTTTGGCCCACTGGAGCCGTTTCTGCTTGTGTGAAGTGGATAGAGGAGGTCGACAGGATGGCGTATGCACAGCTGCAAACCTCTGAAGGACCCTGCATCTTGTTGTTCGGGGGACGTTGGAGGCACAAGCAGCTTCAAAAACTTGTCTGCTGCTATGACAAGGCTTTTTTGCCGCTGCTCTTTCAACCTGACGTAATTGCCTGTAGGAAAGAGTCCTCAATTTGCCCTTATCAGCACGCACACGTGTGTACTGTGAATCAGCTACATACTTCTTGATTGCCAAGACACTTCATCCTGATCATCGCACAATGTTGATTGTAGTCATGCCTTGACCTAAACACTCCACAATTTGTTGCTTCTCAGCAGCCGACACATCCTTTTTCTTTCCCATTTTGGCAGAAAATGTAGGCTGCTTAATAATGTGAGACAGCCTTCTTAAGTAGTCTTGCCTTTCATTGGACACACCTGCCAAACTAATTAGCACAGGTGTCTGCAATTGCTTACAGTGATATAAAGAGCCCTGACACACATCACCATCAATGAGTTTAACTGACAAACAAACAAATTCTTCCCTTATCACTCCTAAACACTTTTTGCATAATAATTTGGAACGCAGTGTACATGTGCTTTTCCACAAAACACCAGTGGTTCACGTAGTGAATCTTACAGTTCTAACTTGCCAACCGTGGTCTGTATGGAGTTGTTCAATAAAGGGCCCAAAATTAAGATAACATAGATGGGAGAGGTCTCTATGAATAGGAATTCCTAAGTATTTGATACCCTGTGAGGGCCAGGCAAAGGGAAAGTTGGACTGGATGGAATCCTATATGGATTTGGGGAGGGAGACATCGAGGGCCTCAGACTTCGCTGCATTGATTTTAAAATTTGACCATGTAACAAAGTGATCTATTTCAGCCATAACAGCATGGATGGATATATGTGATTGAGTGATATATACTAGGACATCATCAGCAAATAGAGAGCACTTGTACTCGGTGCCTCCCACCTCAATCCACCTAATATTGGGGTTATGGCGAATTGATGAGAGCAGGTGCTCCGTCACTAGGATGTATAAGAGAGAGGACAGAGGACATCCCTGCCTTGTCCCATTGGTGATTGTGAAAGGTGATGAAAATGTTCTGATGCACCCCCTGGGCCTTGGGACACCCGGAGCCGGACCCTTTTTGGTGGATGCTGGTGGTTGTAGTCTTCGTGGCGGCGACCCGGTTCCGTGGCTCAGGGTGGTCAAACCAGTGGCGGAACTATTTATGTGGTTTTGATGTTTAAATGTCCGACTACGCCACCCGTGGATTGCGGTCAGAGTGAACCGCCGCTGCAGGGCAGACCGCTGAGGCTGGTGTTGTGGGTGCAGCAGAGCGTAGCATAACTCCCCACGGGAGGAGTATAGCCTCAGGGCAGTGTATGCGGAGGATGGGGGTGATGGTGCAGGGCAGCAGCAGTAACGACACGGAGTCAGTGATGCAGTCCAGGGCCTTTACTCACAGTTCTTATTATCCAGACCACGTCTGCAGGTAACGGCTGCCCACGTCGTACTGTGCTCACCAGGTGAGGGGCTCAGACAACTCCCAGATAACTTTGGAGCGCTTCACAGGACCCCCTTTGTGTGTCCTTTGTCTGGCCTTTCTTACCAACCCTTCTGTCCGGCTGCCTCGGGCCTCCTCTTGGTAAACTTGGCGCCAGTTTCCCTGACCCTATGTGGTGCCTTCCTAGCGGGTGTAGCGAGGGGCTGCGCCACATAAAATGTCACAGCCTCCGGTTTCTAGCTGAGGGTCGTTTCCTGCCTCCACTAGTTTCGGGGACCGGTCTCCCCCTTTGGCCTGACCCCTCCACGCAGGTGGATTCGGGCGTGCGGTGGCGACTCGCCCGTCCGCACCCCTGGGATCCCTTCATTCCTCGTTCCTGGAGCCTTCTCCGCTCCTCTTCCTTCCTTCTCCCTCTTCCAGGCCTGGGCTTCTGTTACTAGGCCCGCCTCCGGAGCAGAGCTCATGCAGAGCCCCTGCTCCCTGCCACTTCTGCTCAGACTTCTCTGCACTGAACTAAGATGGTGCCCACCTTTTACACTCCCTTCTCAATGCACCCAGGAACTGCTTCCTCCCTGCTCCTGCACTACAGGGTTCCCCTTCCTCAGTGTTCCCTTCCCCCACTCCAGCCAGGGACAGGGACTGTCGTGCCCATCTCAGAGGCATATTGGTCGCCCTGCCCCACGGCAATGTGGTGTAATGCATGCAGGTGTCAGGTCCTGATCCACACTCCATCCTTACCTGAGAGTGAGATATCACACCTCTGGGTGAGGTGCAATACCTCTGTAGCAACCGAGCCCTCAGGGTGCTACAGTTCCATTTATCTTCAGCCTAGGTGACATATTGTGATACAGGGCCGTGATTTTGGCTATAAAAGGGTCCCCTAGACCCCTACCCCAAGCTTTTTAAGAGAATCATATATGGCGTGCCAGGAGACTCTATGGAATCTTCAATTTTTTTAAATTATTTCAGGAAATTCATGAAATAATTTAAAAAAAATTGACGTGGGGCTTCGCACTATATTTGTGTCCAGTCAGGTGCAGCAGGCAGGAACGGGCTGCCCCCAACCACCAGCTGCCTATTTGTACCTGGCCGGACACAACAATATAGGGAAGCCCTTTTTTTCTTAATTATTTCATGAAATAATTTAAAGAAAATTGACGTGGGGCTTCGCCCTGTTTTTGAGTCCAGCCAGGTACAACTAGGCAGCTGGGGGCTGGAATCCGCAGCGCAGGGAGGCCCAAGCTTTCTGGGCCACTCCCGCTGCAAATTGCAGTCCGCAGCCACCCCGGAAAATGGCGCGTTCATAGAAGCGCCATCTTCTGGCGCTGTACCCAACTCATCCAGGGCCCTGATGCGTTGGCTCACTGGGTAATAAAGGGGTTAGGGCCAGCTTGGCATTATCAGCTGGCCCTAAGCCCGAAATTCATGGGGTCACGCCAATATTAGACATGACCACCATGAATTTCTAGTAAAGTATTTAAAAAAAACACAACACCCAGAAAAAAGTCCTTTAATTGAAATAAACACACAATTCTTTATTGTTCTAAATTAAACCATACTTACCGTCACGCCCATTCCAGCTGAAGCCAACGATCTCCTGAAATAAAAGAAAAATAATAAAGCAACATCATCCTTACCTTTCCATGGTTCCCAGGACGGCTCCAGCTCTGCTACATCGAGATGACAGGCTGGACCTGCAGAACGCTGCCATCCAGCCTGTCATCCCGCAGACACTGAGAAGCGCAGGCATGCTTGCGCTCCACAGTGTCTCTCTGTGAGGGCATCCAGATGAGCCGAGTTAATGTCCAATGAACTCGGCTCACCTCATGCACGTCACTGACAGCGTGGGAAAATTCTCCTGCACTCAGCGCTTCAGCGTGGGAGAATTCTCACGCTGAAGCGCTGAGTGCAGGAGAATTTTCCCACACTGTCAGTGACGTGCATGAGGTGAGCTGAGTTCATTGGACATGAGCTCACCTTATGCACGTCACTGACAGCGTGGGAGAATTCTCCTGCACTCAGCGCTTCAGCGTGAGAATTTTCCCACGCTGTCAGTGACGTGCATGAGGTGAGCCGAGTTCATTGGACATGACCTCGGCTCATCTGGATGCCGTCACAGAGAGACGCTGAGGAGCGCAAGCATGCCTGCGCTTCTCAGTGTCCGCGGGATGACAGGCTGGATGGCAGCGTTCTGCTGCGGTCCAGCCTGTCATCTCGATGTAGCAGAGCTGAAGCTGTCGTGGGAACCATGGAAAGGTAAGGATGATGTTGCTTTATTATTTTTCTTTTATTGCAGGGGATCGTTGGCTTCAGCTGGAATGGGCGTGACAGTAAGTATGGTTTAATTTAGAACAATAAAGAATTGTGTCTTTATTTCAATTAAAGGACTTTATTCTGGGTGTTTGTGTTTTTTTTTAACTTTGACTATGAGGTTAGTAATGGGGGTGTCTTATAGACGCCTCTCCATTACTAACCTGGGCTTGATGTCAGCTGGCATTATAAGCTGACATCAACCCCAGCCCTATTACCCCACTGCCACCGCTACAGGGCAGTGGGAAGAGCGAGGCTAAGTGCCAGAATTGGCGCACCCTATGGATGTGCCATTTCTGGGGCGGCTGACGGCTGGTGTTTCTAGCCTGGGAGGGGGCCAAATTCATGGCACCCTTCCTGGGCTATTAATATCAGCCCCCAGCTGTCTGCCTAGCCTTTGCTAGCTATTAAAATAGGGGGGACCCCACGTCAATTTTTTGGGGGGTACCCCATTGTAATAGCTAGTAAAGGCTAGGCATTCAGCTGGGGGCTGATATTAGTAGCCTGGGAAGCTCCATGGGTATTACCCCCTTCCCAGGCTTCAAACATCTGCCCCAGCCGTCTGCTTAACCTCCGCTAGAGCCTAAAATTAAGGGGAACCCCACGCTAATTTTTTTTTAAATAAATCCTTTATTTTAACACTAAATGACAAGTACAGTAATCAACACTGTCACTGTACTTCATATATATGTGACTGACATGTTTCTATCTATCTAATCTATGTGTGATGCTCTATTCCTTCCATTCTAAATTGTCGGGTACCGCTGCTGAATTGCCGCCGGCTTTTTTAAAGAGACGGTGCATGAAAACACTAATATTTTTTTTTATAAATCCTTTACACTAAATGACAAGTACAGTAATCAACACTGTCACTGTACTTCATATATATGTGGCTGACATGTTTCTATGTATCTAATCTATGTGTGAAGCTCTATTCTTTCTGTTCTAAATTGTCGGGTACCTGTGTACGCCGCTGCTGAATTGCCGGCTTTTCATGTTTCACTGTGAGCACAGTTCCCATCGATTTGGGCAATCACTCTAATGCCACAACCACCATGGCTGTGGCATTACAGTGAGTGGCAGACAATCCCTGCATGATTGGTGCTCTAAATAGCGCCAGACATGCAGGACACGCTTTTGGTGTACGAACAGTTATCGAACATAACCTCGAACAGCCAAATTTTTTGAAAATCGTTCGGGTTCGTCGAACAACTCGAACACCGCCCAAAACAGCTCGAATTTGAGATTGGCGAACAGTTCTAGTCGAACACCGCTCATCTCTAATCAAGATCTCTGCAGATGGACTTGTAACCTTGAGATTGTTGATATTGTTCAACAATTTAGGTTCTCAAGTCCTCAGACAGTTCTCTTTCTGTTCTTCATGCTTAGTGTGGCACACAGACACACAATGCAAAGATTGAGTCAACTTCTCCCATTTTTATATGATTTCTGTTGTGATTTTCATATTGTCCACACCTGATACTTGCCACAGGTGAGTTTGAACAAGCATCACATGCTTGAAACAAAGTTGTTTATCCACATTTTTTGAAAGGCGCCAACAATTTTGTTCTACCCATTTTTGGGGTTTTGTGTGAAATTATTTCCAATTTGCCTTTTTTTCTCTTCTTTTTGTGTGGAAATAAACATGTATATAACAAATCATGTGTAATTGCAATAATTTTCTTGGAGAAATACTTCATTTTCTGGAACAATTCCAAGGGTGCCAACAAGTTCGGCCATGACTGTATAAATACATGTGTGGTCAATACAAAAGACTGGCACATGAATTATTCCTTTCAAAGACCATACTATGGACCAGGGGCACTCATTACAGGTGGAAGAAAGGCGATTTCGGCAGCAAAACAGGAAAGAGTTCTTTACAGTCAGAGCAGTCACACCATGGAATGACGATCACAAGAGGTAATGATGGCAGACACTATAACAGCTTTTAAAAAAGGGCTGGATGATTTCCTCAATACACATAACATTGTGGCCTATAGATAATTTAGTGTTAAAAAGTGTATAATTGATGGAGAAAGGTTGAAAGTGATGGACCTAGGTCTTTTTTCAACCTATGTAACTAAATGGATGATGGGCCCCAGAATGATGTTCTCTGGTGGGCCCTTCATTCTCCAGTCCAACACTGGATATCAGCATCCCTCTCGGCTGTTGCTTTCCTTGCGTGTGTGTTTTAGGTTCTTCCCTTGCTTGAGGATGGAAGATCTCTTGTAAGATTGAGATTGCAGATTTGTACTGGCTAAATGGAATATTAATAGCCTATTTTTTTCTTCTGCCTGCTGCAGTAATCTAAATATATGTTGCTGTCTTCTATTTTCTACTAGAGTACAAGGTCTAAGAATTCTATCCGTTGCGATTTGTTGTTTAATGAGTGACAGACTAGTTTTGTTGATGTCCATTTTCCATAGGATGAAAAAAAATTATCCATATAACCCATATAAATTAAAAGTTCTCACATTCTATCAAGCCCGTACACTGATTTCTTACAAATGCAAAGCTATGCTAAGAGCAGGCTCCTGAAACAGATTGGCATGATACACTCTAGAAGTGGCTAACCTCGCTCACATTAACTAAGGGCCCGATCTCTAACATTATCTTTTCCTCCGTCCTCAGCTGAAATGTGAAGGAACAATTTTAGGCAACATAATTTCAACAATACCCCGCAATAATTATAAATGCACTAACAAAAACATTAAATATGCCCCCTCTATTTCCTACTGGTCAATGCAACTGCAAGTCATACATAGGGGATATATTAAACCCCAAGGTAATTTCCTGCTGAGCAACATCACAAGTCTCATCTTATGCAGGTACAAGGACTTCGACGTCCACCACTATAACTGCTCATGGCAGCATCTCCAGATTCACTTGCTGTGGACAGAATTGCACACTTTTACCCATACGCATATATCCTATAATAGGGAACTTACTCCGGCCTAGACTCTCTTTGGATCTTTCCAAACAGGAAAAAAAACACAGCAAAAAAAGCAGTAGTATTTAGCTGCTCAGTTCTTCAGACCTAATGCACTCCCAGGATGCAGCAATCCCATATAACAAAGATGGCGGCTATACAGGTGCAATACACTGATGAAGCAATCATTCACAACCTACCATTTCATGGAGGGGGTGATTGCTTTGTATTAGAATTGCACACAAAGTGGCTTGTATAGGGCGCTGTTCATACCTGGGTAGTGCATAGTATCTGGCTTACAGCCTATTAGTTTCGCCCCTACTATTAGATTAGGTGGGCCGGCCGGTACTATTTAAGTGCAACCCATGAGAACAGACACCCTAGTTTACAATGCCAGCACTGATGGGCTTGGCTGCACCCTGGAATAAAAAAATGCAAAAATGCATACATATAATATATTTTTATATACAGTACAGGCCAAAAGTTTGGACACACCTTCTCATTTAAAGATTTTTCTGTACTTTCATGACTTTGAAAATTGTACATTCCCACTGAAGGCATTAAAACTATGAATTAACACATGTGGAATTATATACTTAACAAAAATGTGTGAAACAACTGAAAATATGTCTTATATTCGAGGTTCTTCAAAGTAGCCACCTTTTGCTTTGATGACTGCTTTGCACACTCTTGGCATTCTCTTGATGAGCTTCAAGAGGTAGTCACCGGAAATGGGTTTCACTTCACAGGTGTGCCCTGTCAGGTTTAATAAGTGGGATTTCTTGCCTTATAAATGGGGTTGGGACCATCAGTTGTGTTGTGCAGAAGTCTGGAGGATACACAGCTGATAGTCCTACTGAATAGACTGTTAGAATTTGTATTATGGCAAGAAAAAAGCAGCTAAGTAAAGAAAAACGAGTGGCCGTCATTACTTTAAGAAATGAAGGTCAGTCAGTCCGAAAAATTGGGAAAACTTTGAATGTGTCCCCAAGTGCAGTTGCAAAAACCATGAAGCGCTACAAAGAAACTGGCTCACATGAGGACCGCCCCAGGAAAGGAAGACGAAGAGTCACCTCTGCTTCTGATGATAAGTTTATCCGAGTCACCAGCCTCAGAAATCGCAGGTTAACAGCAGCTCAGATTAGAGACCAGGTCAATGCCACACAGAGTTCTAGCAGCAGACACATCTCTTCAACAACTGTTAAGAGGAGACTTTCTGCAGCAGGCCTTCATGGTAGGAAACCACTGCTAAGGACAGGCAACAAGCAGAAGAGACTTGTTTGGGCTAAAGAACACAAGGAATGGACATTAGACCAGTGGAAATCTGTGCTTTGGTCTGATGAGTCCAAATTTGAGATCTTTGGTTCCAACCACCGTGTCTTTGTGTGATGCAGAAAAGGTGAATGGATGGACTCTACATGCCTGGTTCCCACCGTGAAGCATGGAGGAGGAGGTGTGATGGTGTGGGGGGGCTTTGCTGGTGACACTGTTGGGGATTTATTCAAAATTGAAGGCATACTGAACCAACATGGCTACCACAGCATCTTGCAGCAGCATGCTATTCCATCCGGTTTGCGTTTAGTTGGGCCATCATTTATTTTTCAACAGGACAATGACCCTAAACACATCTCCAGTCTGTATAAGGGCTATTTGACCAAGGAGGAGAGTGATGGGGTGCTACACCTGATGAACTGACCTCCACAGTCACCAGACCTGCACCCAATCGAGATAGTTTGGGGTGAGCTGGACCGCAGAGTGAAGGCAAAAGGGCCAACAAGTGCTAAGCATCTCTGGGAACTCCTTCAAGATTGTTGGAAGACCATTTCCGGTGACTACCTCTTGAAGCTCATCAAGAGAATGCCAAGAGTGTGCAAAGCAGCCATCAAAGCAAAAGGTGGCTACTTTGAAGAACCTAGAATATAAGACATATTTTCAGTTGTTTCACACTTTTTTGTTAAATACAGTACAGACCAAAAGTTTGGACACACCTTCTCATTTAAATTTTTTTCTGTATTTTCATGACTTTGAAAATTGAGCATTCACACTGAAGGCATCAAAACTATGAATTAACACATGTGGAATTATATACTTAACAAAAAAGTGTGAAACAGCTGAAAACAATGGCACCATACTTGCCATACAAGTCTGTGGGTGCGTGTGAAACATCGGACTGCACTCACTGTCATCTGAGTGTAGTTTCATTACATTGGACACAGGCAACTGAGAAGATGGAGAAATTAAGTTCCACACTTGTGCTGCAGTTCTCTCATGTGAGTGAATCGGATCACACTAAGATGACACTAGGATTAAACTCTGACAGAGTTTGATCCGAGTGACATTAGCATAATCAGCCTGATTCTTTCGCATGAGAGAATCTACGCCTGTGTGACCCCGGCTTAAATGAGAGCACCGTATATAGATCTGGACACTACTGGATATGTCAGCTCGAACCACAATCACCTACCATATCTGATAACCTCCTATATTCACCCCTTCCCTACCCTGCCCTTTGATTTTCATTTCATCCAAGTTTCTATGTTTGAAAAATTATGTTGAAAAATGTTCAATAAAAACATTTAAATAAAAAATCTCTTATAGAGGAGTATGTGGCCTGCTAGATGATTGTCCTAGATGTAGGTAGGCTAAATGCTCCAATGAATAGATAGGCAAAACTTAAGGCAATGTGAATCCCCATAACTGTGTTTTTCTTTTGGAGACAGATGGTGTCTTTAAAGGAAAAAGCATTGTTAAGCACGATGAACCACATGACATGGCAAATGAAGTACTTTTGAGCTTGGTTCATAGTGGTCCTTTTTCAATAACGTGTTTAAACTGTCAATGCCTCATTTGTGCTCTGTATTACTATTAAGAGCTGTTGTACTGTTGTATCTTGAGAAAGAAAAATAAAGTCATCATACTATTGAAAACTAGTTGAGTTTGATGATGTGTTGGGTGGAGTCCTTGTAGTGGTTCTTCGATAAAACTAATAAATTAAACAAAATACATATAGATATTAAAAAAAAAAAACGAAACACATTTATTTAGCGAAAATAAATAGTTTTAGTTAGTGTATACGGAGGCAACAATAGTACTCCTGTATCAATGTGCTGTCCACACATTTGGCTCTGTTACATCTATTACTCCTAGTTGCGCTGATCCACTTGCTGTCCTGCATGTTCAGCTCAACTGGTCCTCATTGTGCCATGTACCCTCCGGTTGTCCTGCTCTGCTGCAGCAACATCTCCGGTCTGTGCTGCTTGCCCTGACTTAGCACATAACTTCCACCTTAGGCTATGTGCCCACGATGCAGAAATGCTCAGTATTTTTTCCTGAGCGTTTCTGCATCTCCCTGGCAGAAAAAAACGCATGCGGATTGTACATGCGGATTGTACATGCATTTTCTTGCCAGGGACATGCGGATGTGAAGCGTTATTCACTGGCATTTCCGCATGCGGATTGACAAGCGCTTTCCAAGCGATTATAGCATCACTTGGAAAGTGCTTGTGACAACTAGGTCACACTATATAAATCCATGCAAACGGCATGGATTTATATAGTGTGACCCGAGAGAGTGGTTAAAAATAAAAAAAATAAATATATACTTACCCTCCGATGGCCCGCGCTGTCTTGCTTCGCTCAGTCCCGGCTGCCGGCAGTGGTGGATTGAAAGACCTGCCGACGTCAGCGTTGCGTGGCCCGTCACATGACTCTGACGTCAGCGCAGGTCCTTCAATCCACCGCGAAGTGCCGGGAAGCAAGGAGGAGCGCACCGCGGGCCGCCAGAAGGTAAGTATACATTTATTTTTTATTTTATTCTTTTTTTACAGATTTTTTAATGGTACCTGGGTGTGGATGAGACTCTCCTCTCCTCTACACCTGGTACCATCCGCACATTAGAACGCGCAAATTACACAAGTACAGATGTAGTCTTGCGGAATTGGTGCGTTCTAATGAAAGTCAATGGCGGCGAAAACGCAGCACTTCCGCAAAATAATTGTTGGTGCTGCGTTTTTTTCCGCAATGATAATCCGCAGCGGAAATTTCCGCAGCATGTGCATAGCACATGCGGATTATCATTGGGGAACATTGCTGCCCTTCTACCAAGCGTTTTTTAATGTGCTTCCGCAGCGTTTCCGCAACTGCAAAAACGCATTAAAAACGCATCGTGGGCACACAGCCTAACTGTATTTATTTCACCAAACCAGGATAATTGTTACCAGTTGTATGATCTTGAATTGTGCTTTGTACTAATGATAAAAAAGTAATGCACATAAATCTTATGGGTCTGCTGAATAGAATAGATCCCTGGATATTTGATTGCTTTGGGGTTGCCATTTAATTGAGAATAATCTCTTAAGTCATTCAATTTTTCCCTTTTTTTTAAGCCCCAGTTTTGATATAATTCATCTACAATTTGCTAACCTAACCAAATACACTCAAATTCATTAATACAAACTAGAATTGAGACTCCAGGCTTAGTGATATAAAATAATAGGGAATAATATTAAGTAGTGCAATAGTGCAAATGGTAGAGGGCATGATCTCATATATGCTGGGTACTATTAGTATTCGTTCAACACTGAGTACTGAACCGCCTCAATAAGAACTAAAGACTTACCCTATGATCTACTCGGAACCTGGCTGCAGTTTACTGGTAGATCAATGTAAAGCCTAGGTTCTAGAGTTACTATTACTATCCATTTTCGCAGTTAGTGATTCTGCTTTTTTCTTTATGATTCATGGGACATTGTGGCATGAGATTAAATATTCCAAAGTAAAGTACTAAAGGAAGCCAGAAAGTGCCATCTGCAGGCTGAAAAAGATGACACTTGGATGAGAACCTACTCATTTATAGTTATAATAAATACATTTTTTGCACTTATTCAACTAACTTTGGCCCTACACCTACAGTATCAAATGGTCAAAGGCTCGTTTGGTTGACAGCTATTCCATGCTCCCTGGACTCAGCAGTGTGTGAATGTCTCTTTAATGGAAAAAAGGAAATAGGTCATCTCCATCACCTCTGGTGGCTGCTTAGCTCTCCTGAGCGTTAAATTCAGTAAGCTCAGTCTTTTGTTTTCCACCATACATAGATAGTTGTCGGGTTCAGCTGAAATCCAAAGCATTGGATGACATTTACCTTATTTGTATGGGCGCCATAAAGAGTTTTCCTACTAAAAACATTCATCATTACCTATGGTAATAAGTGTATGATGCTAAAAGTCCCTTCACCATAGAAATGTTGTGGAGGTCATGCTTCCACAATACTGCTTCAGTTACATAGGAGACTTTGGAACTCCCATCAGGGGTCTGAAACCCCCAGTGATCATAAATGAATCACGTATCTTCTGGATAATTGATAAATAATTTTAATTGGCTAACCCCCATTAACTTTTGAGTCTTGTCTAATTGTCTAATTTCCAAAACTGGCAAATTTTCTAACTTTTAGTTAGAATAAGAATTCCAAAATAGCACTCTAAATGATAGGTTCTCTTTAGAGAAAACCTCATTCTTCTCTTGAATAGTTGCCAGAATCAAGGGTAGCATTATCTTACCCTGTTTAAATCTCTGTGTAGTAAAACAATATAAATGTCAGTTCTTCAATCACATTGTGTCTAGACACATATAATGTCATGTGTCAAAAAGCTGAGGAATGAAGCAGTAGCAAGCATAGAATAGCAATACTAATGATGTGACTGGTCTAACCTCTTCTATTTTAAAGAAAAATTACCAATTGTTTAAATTAGTGTATTTCTTAAAAATGCTATTTTTTATTTCCTATATCACTATCTAGGATAGAAAGAAAATCAGAAATCCTCCAATTTTCACACTAGTCTTTATAGTCCTGATCCTTACAGAATACTTTTCAGCAGTATCATTATGGTCACAGACATGAATACATTAAAAAGTAACACCTTTATATACATGAAAAAAACACAGTATCCATTAAAAATAGATGATATTACAGCTCCTGTCCTCCCCATTCCTTCAAAATTATTTTTACTCAGATTAGAGCATGCTCAGATTAGGTGATAAGAAAGCTTCTACACAAAAGTTGGTGTCTGAGTCAGTCTATTGCTGCTAATGTTCATGTGCTCAACAAGAAGTACAAATCTTCAATTAGACCTAGTGGCTAGTGTGGGATTTACATGTTTTTTTAACTTTAGATCATGATATGTAAAATAAAAAAATACATTAAATTTAAAACCCTGATTTATCCAATAGGTCATTTTCTGATGTCACATTTTCTTTAAAAACATTTTCTCTATTAACTTGTGATTTTATTGTTTATAAGACTATTAGTAATAAATATTACTCACAACTTAATTCAGAATATGACAATTATCTTTTCTCCTATTTGCTAAAAACTATCTGCTTTATATAACAGGAAGTTTATTGCCTCATTAGTTAAAGTGGCCATATTAGTTATCCTCAATCTTTTTCAGTAACAATTATAATTATAAAATAAAAAATAAAAATGTTTTCTCTCTCTCGTACGAACCCCGAACTTTATAGTTCGGGTTCTCTCATCTCTACCACCCATTCTCCTGGCAAACCTGCATCTTCTCATATTTTAAAAAAATGATGGTTACACAACCATTTTCATATTTGTATTATTCTAAAATAAACTTTAGATGATATATAACAGGTAACATCCCTGGTGGTCTTGGGAAGTAAGCCGCATCATACTAACTTCCTTTGCGTTCTAGGAAAATTAAGATGTTTATAGCTACCCTAGGCTATCGGTCTAGGATAATAAAGATGTCAATGGTGAAGGTGTCAAGGGATTCAAAGGGTTGTACTGGCATTTTATATTGATGACCTATCTCAAAGATAGGCCATCAGTATCAAATCGGTAAACCACATAGTGTCAGACAAACAAGAAACCCATTTCCACCCATCAAGGGTTTAACTATAGTAGGTGCAGGGGGTGCAGTCGTACGAGGGCCTTGGAGTCTAGATAGCTTAAAAGGTCCCTATGGCCCACATGAGAAGACAAATACTAATAAATATAAATATAGATGGACCCTGTTCATTATTTTGCTTTGAGGCCCATGAGTTTCAAGTTACAGCACTGCACCTGTACAATGTAAATCAACAGGCTTGTGACATGATCCTTATTCCAAAAGACCATTTATGTAGGCGCTGCCTGTGATGAAAACTGTATGTTCCTCCATCTAGTATAATTTGTATGATAGGGAACTGAAGCAGTACGTTCCTTGTCACTAATAAACCCCTGAACATAGTGATGATATTGAGCCATGTGTGTCACACAATTTGGGAGTCAGGAGCTCTGGAGATACATTTAAATCTAAATAGGGCTTTTTCTCTTTGTCCTATAGTTACATGTTATGTTTCACGATCTTCATATGTTTAACATTGCTTTGCAAAGAGAAATTAAGGGATTGCATTTATGATTAAGACGGGAGCCTGACAGTGACTGACAGATATCCTCATGTAGTAACAGCCAAGATCAGATATAACTCCGATCCTGACAGTTAACTCTTTATATTCTGCACTAAGCATCTACATGGTTAATAGAGGAAAAATGCTAACAATGGCCACCAGATCTGCTATCCTACTAAACCTATTTGTTCTCACTAGAATCATAGTCTAAAGGCCCCGTCACACTTAGCGACGCTGCAACGATCCCGACAACGATACGACCTGTCAGGGATCGTTGCTGCGTCGCTATGTGGTCGCTGGTGAGCTGTCAAACAGGCAGGCTCACCAACGATCAGGGGAGCAGCGACATCGTGGAAAGAATCTTTCCACGATGTCCTGCTCCTGGTTACCAGCCTGCTGAAGCAGGAGCAGGCTGGTAACTATGGTAAACATCGGGTTACTAGGGGCACACGCAATCCTAGTAACCCATTGTTTATCATGGTTACCACTCTGCTACAGTGAGCGGGAGGTTACCGCTCACTTTAGCAGGCTCGTAACCATGATAAACAACGGGTTACTAGGTGCGCGTGTGCCCCTAGTAACCCGATGTTTACCATAGTTACCAGCCTGATCGCTGCTCCCGCTGGTCACACACAGCGATGTGTGCTGACCAGCGGGAGAGCAACGACCAAAAAATGGTCCAGGACATTTCGCAGCAATCAGCGACCTCACAGCAGGGGCCTGATCGCTGCAAAGTGTCACACATAGCGACATCGCTGGTGAGGTCGCTGTTGCGTCACCAAAACCGTGACACAGCAGCGATCTCGCTATGTGAGACGGGGGCTTAACAGCATGAATAGTGCTGCGCTGATAGGCAAATTACAATCTAGTGTAGAATTATTGGAGAGTATTATATGAACTATCACGCTTGTAGACGTTTAAATACCTAGATGAAACTTAAAAAGTAAGAAAGAAAGAAAAAGTTAAAAAAATTAAAAAAATCAAAGGAAAAGAAAACAATGCAAAAAAGTTTTCACCATTAAAGTATTTTTTTTACATCTATTACAACATGTGTAAAGTTGTCATGGTTTTTACCCACATGGTGAAAGTCCCAAAAAATGCGAGCAATACGAGAATTGCTATTTTTTTTTTTTGTCCATCCACAGAATAAAAAGTCATAGGTATCCCAAAATGACCTTAAAAATAGATATTTACACCCCATGGTGAATGCCTTACAAACAACAAAGAAAAACAATTCCTCAATTGATGTTTTTCTTGTTCATTCCACCTCCTAGAAAAGTAGAATAAAAAATGATCAGAAAGTCAGATGTTCGCCAGAATGTTACAATTGTACCAAAGTTGACAGCAAATAAACAACTATTTCAGAATATTGTGACACAAAAAACAAATGTTTTCTTGTGCAAAAGTAGCAAAACATAAAAAATATAAATGTGAAATAGCTGTAATCATACTAACCCGCAGAAGAAAGGTAATATGTTATTTTAACAACAATAAAAAAATATTGTCACACCAAAAGATCCTTATATTGTGATAGAAAAATTATAGCTTATTATGTAGTGATGGCAAACTTTAAGGAAAAAAAAAGTCTTGGATGCCAAAATAGGCAGTTTCCTAAGGGATTAAAACAGAGATTTAATCTCTTTCCAACAACCAATTTTTGTTTTAACATCTTTGTTTTTTCCTCCCACTCTTCCAAGAGAAGTGGCATACCGCCAATGACAGCAGGCCACACAAATGCTATGGGGTCAGTGAAGCAGCACTGGGCCCCTCCTCCACCCATCAGCACTCACACTCCACACGTCAGTGCCCGCACCGGGCTCCCCATCCACCCATAAGCGCCCGCACAAGACCCCCCCTTCCGGACGTCGGCGCTAGCAATGATGATGGAGGAGGGAGGGTCAGCAGATGTTTCCTCCCCCCATCATTATGCTCTGGCGTCTGACGTGCCAGAGCAGCGGGCATGATGACGTCATTACAGTGCACCCACTGCCTCACACCACACGCTCAGTAGACTGGAGCATTGGGTGGAACGAGGAGAGGTGAGTAATGTATTTATTTTATTTTTTTCAATCAGTGACTGGTGGGCATAATAGAGTATTGGGGTGTGTTGTATTGTATGGAGGACCATAGAGAGTGCATTATATTATATGAAGGTCCATGGGGGTGCATTATATTGTATGGAGGACCATGGGGAGTGCATTAAATTGTATGGAGGACCATGGGGAGTGCATTATATTATATGGAGGACCATGGGGAGTGCATTATTTTATATGGAGGACCATGGGGGTGCATTATATTATATGGAGGATCATGCAGGGGTGCATTATATTGTATGGATGACCATGGGGAGTTCATTATATTGTATTGAGGACCATGGAGAGTACATTATATTATATGGAGGACGATGTGGGTGCATTATATTGTATGGAGGACCATGGCAAGCGCATTATATTGTATGGAGGACCATGGGGGATGAATTATATTGTATGGAGCACCATGGGGGGTGCATTATATTGTATGGAGGACCATGGGGAGTGCATTATATTGTACAGAGGACCATCGGGACTGCATTATATCATATGAAGGACCATGGGGAGTGCATGAAATTGTATGGAGGACCATGGGGGTGCATTATATTGTATGGAGGACCATAGGGAGTGCATTATATTGTATGGAGGACCATGGGGGATGAATTATATTTTATGGAGGACCATGGGAGGATGCATTATATTGTATGGAGGAATTTACCATGGGCATATCATTCTGTGTTTGGGGGGCACTTTTTTTTGGCATCATACTTTATGGGGGTAATGAAAGAGGAATCTAGGTGTACAGCAGGAAGAAAATTACTATGTAAAGGCTGGAAAATTGTGAGATATACTTTCTTGTGAACCCAACAATTTTTTTTTTTTTTTTTGGGGGGGGCCCAATTAGAACTTCTGCTATGGGGCCCCATGATTTCTATGTGTATGCCCTTGTCCAGGAACCATAACTTTATTTTCTATCGATATAGCCAAATGATGCTTTATATTTTTGCAGGACGAATTGTATTTTAAATGACACTTTACCATCCAATGTACTGGAAAATGTGAACAAAAAGTTACAAGTGCAGTGAAATTACTAAAAAAAATGAAATTCCAATTTATATGACGTTGACCAATCATAATCAGGAGGCATCAGCTTAGAACAGGCTTTCTCCTATGTGAGACATATAATAACAGACAGTCTGCTCTCCTCACTGATCTCAATGCATTGCTGCTTGTGATTACCAAGTGCCAGAAGTAGAGCTGAGTGTGATTAACACTTTTTCAGATTTCATTTTGGCAGTCAGTGTGAGGGGAGGGGCAGTAATGAGGGGCTGAGCTGAACTTCCTCTCACTACAAACACTTCTAGCAACTCTCCTCTCACAGTGCTGTCAGCTCTGCTCTATTTTCCACAATGACTGATGTGAGATGAAAGCTGAAGAAGTGTTAGTAATCACAGTCAGTTCTTCTCTGCTCCTAGCACTTTATAATCACTCTGTTCAGTGAGGAGAGCAGACTGTTTGTCAGTACATGTCTCACACAGGAGAAAGCCTGTTCTAAGCTACTGTGGGGGCTTGTTTTTTCCCTTGTGTGTCGCGGCCTGCTTATGGTTGGTCAATCTCATGCAGGGGAAGAAGTATACACCTCAGAGAAGAATCTCTGGTGAAGTCCCCTTTGACTTATCATAATTTATAACTAAAACTTTACAAGCTAATATCTCCGTAAAGGAGAGGAGAAATTTAAAACTAAAAACTACATTTTACTCAGCTGTGCAGCCACCATTCCATGATGAGGCCAGTTTAAGATGCTCAAACTGGTCAAAGGTCCTCTTTAAGGCTCCTCCCAGAAGAGTTTATCTAAGAAGAAAGCGGATGCTTCACATGAAATGTTAGTAAATTGGAGCATTAATTTCCTGTTTAGGAACCCTGCATTTTTCTTTAAGACCATATCCCTTCCAGTTTTTGATTAATCTCATACAGACTCCATGTCATGATGAGTAGCAGAAGCAGGAAATAACTTGATAGTAGAGGACAATATTTTGAGGACTAGAGGACATAGTAAGGAGATATGAAAAGCACTGAGAATCTTCAAAATGGAATACAGTTTGAAACAGAAAGTTACAGGATTGATTTGCTCAATAATTTGGAATGGACCAATGAAGTTAGGAGCCAGCGACTTGCAACAAGGCATTAAATGGATTATTTTGGTGGAGAGCCAAACCCTATCTTCAGCAGAGATAATGGGAACTAGTCGATGATGTTTATGGCCAGAATGGGGCTAAAATGCAGCTCTGGCACACTAACACTAACAGCCCATGTACAATACTGCACCATCAACACAAAACAGAAAATATAAACTCCTAATAGCATGGTGAGGAATAGGTATATACTTCATTTTCAGTCAAAGATAACTGCATGCTACAACTATAAAAGCGCCAATTAAACCAGTTGTACTGCAATATTGTGATGAAAAAGTGGTCAAATACGATGCCTACACAAGCACTCTGCAGAAAGTTATCACATTGCAAACTTTATTAGAGAACGTGGCACTGACTAGATAGAAGACAAGCAGGGTACAAAACAAAGAGGTCCTTTCCAATGCTTTTCAAATGCTATAAATGTGTTCATGGGAAATGAAGAATCATTTGCAATCAGTCCAAACCTTATGCTGGGTTGGAGGTCATTTAATAGTTTGTTTCGACAAGCTAACCACTATTCTATGATCGGTAATATGACCATAAGCACATAGGCTGTCCTTGTTTTCGGCAGCACATGTATTGTCTACAAAAGACGATGTGCTTTCGGTAATGATAATTTTTAAGCTGGCTAAATATTCATCACACTTGACAAGTGAGCAATTTGCATCTTAGTCAGGTGTTTGCCAGCCTGTTTAAAGGGCCAAATAGTCTGGAACGAGTATTCCTTGTGTAGCATCGGCGTCTCTGCCTCCTGCCGTGTGACCTTGGTCAGGCCGAGTAGGCACTTAGTCACGCTCCTCTGGTCCCTCCTTGCACCGAAGCACAGAGGTTCCACCACCCGGATCCGTAACAGTTAGCACAGGCCAGCAGCTCAAGATCTCCTATGGAGTAGCTGCGCTCGGACGAGGAGAAGAGCTTGGAGAAGAAGCTGCAGGTTACCATTCTCCCGGACGAGGATTTCTTGGTGACCACCGCTCCGGCTCTGGAGGAGGATGCATCAACCTCCAGGAAGAACTGCTTGTTACAATCCGGACGGTGTAGCACAGGGGTGGAGGAGAAGGCTTGTTTTAGGGAGACAATGGCCTCCTCCACTTCGGAAGTCCATTCCCTGGGATTTGCTCCTTCATGTGTGAGCGCGGAGATGGGAGCAGTCCACGAGGAGAAATGAGGAATGAAGAGGCGGTAATAATTTGCGAAGCCCAGGAATCACTGAATCGCCTTCAACCCTTTTGGTCGGGGCCACTTTAAGACGGCAGAGACCTTCTCGGGATCCATCCGCAGACCAGTCTCGGAGATGATATAGCCCAGGAAAGGTAGGGAGGTCTGCTCAAAGAGGCATTTCTCGAATTTAGCGTATAGGCGATTCTGCCGGAGCCTTAGCAGAACCTGACGAACATCCCTCTGGTGTGAGGACAGATTCGGAGAGAAGACCAATATATCGTCCAGGTACACCACCACGCAAGAATACAGGAGATCACGGAAGATTCCATCTTCCAGGAGCTGGTTAACAACATCTTCCGTGATCTCCTGTATTTTTGCGTGGTACTGTACCTGGACGACATCTTGGTCTTCTCTCCAGATCTGCCCTCACACCGGATGGATGTTCGTGAGGTTCTGCTAAGGCTCCGGCAGAATCGCCTATATGCTAAATTTGAGAAATGCCTCTTTGAGCAGACCTCCCTACTGTTCCTGGGCTCCTTTCATGTGCTGTCCGGTCTCTCTCACCCCCTCTTGCTTGATCTACCCTGGTTACAAAGACATGAGCCCTTCCTGAATTGGAGATCTGGTGAAGTACTCCGTTGTGGTCAGGAATGTCATGAATCCAGTCTAGTTCCGGTTCGTCCAGCTCGACCCCCGTCTACTCCGGCTAATCTATCTGGTCTGCCGGCAACCTACTGGTCCTATGCGGACGTCTTCGACAAAAAGTAAGCAGAGACACTACCACCTCATAGGCCGTATGATTGCCTGTGCCAGGTTGTTGTTCCATATGCTAAACACTAGCTTCAGCACTCAGGTCCCGCTGCCTGTCAGTCCAGCCCACCAGCCTGTCTAACAGTTCTGTCCTGCAATCTGTCTACAGTTGTGGCCGCCAGCCTGCTTACCTGGAGCACCTGCCTGTAACCTGCCGTGCCCACCAGTCTGCCTACCTGAAGCACCTGCCTGTAACCTGCCGTGCCCGCCAGCCTGGCTACCTGGAGCACTTGCCTGTTACCTGTCGTGCCCGCCAGCCAGCCTACCCGGAGCACCTACCAGTTACCTGCCGTGCCCGCCTGCTTGCCTACCCGGAGCACCCATCTGGCTATCTGCCGAACGAGCCTGCTTATCTACCCTGACCACCCATCAGCCTTCCTGCCGTGCTCATCCGCTGTACCGGTCAGTTCCTGCCATCTGACCCATGGGAGTCACCTGCTCTCACACAAGGTCTGTCCCAGAGTGGCACCTGGTGCACCTGCCTGGTCCCTCCACCGTGTGACCTTGGTCAGGCTGAGTAGGCACTTAGTCACGCCCCTCTGGTCCCTCCTTGCACCAAAGCACAGAGGTTCCACCGCCCGGATCCGTAACACCTTGGAACGCTTTTGCCCAACTATACGCCTATTTAAATGAAGCAGTAGACCAGGCTCGTATACTTACCCTACTTCCTTCTAGGCTCCTCCTTAGCTAGAGGTGCCATAGGTTTGGTTCTGACATGGAATCACACTAAGTCCTGCTGCTAGATGGTGTCAGTGTGGGTGCCCTTAGAATTACACAGGAATTTAGCGATTTTTGGCATTTTTAAGCCAGTTCTGGCAATCTTCCCTAATGTAAGCTGAGCTGTGGTGGTACAGGACATGTCTAGTTCCCTGACTGTAGTAACATTTCTGGCAAAGGCACACGGTACTTTTAAAATGCATCTAATTCATCAAGTTGTGTGTACCTCTTAATGAATTAAGATTGATTGTTCTCAGTGGGAGAAAAAAAAATATTCTTGTAGTTAGGATACCTTTAAATGGCTAACAAAAATAAAATAAATGATGTTACAAGCAAGTTTTCGAGTGTACTTAAGTCTCTTAATCAGGCATGGTATAACAAAGTATCTGAAGAAACACAAAAAGAGCGAAGACATGATCTAATAAATGGACATTTAAAAAACAAACTGAGCTCAGAGAATGAATCCTTCATTAGCTTAGATAAGTGGTGTGAAAGTTTTATTGTTCAAATATCCATGATCAGAGGCCTGTTGCCCTCACTGTCTGTGGAGCAGAATCTTTAGATTTTGAAGTCATAAATCCTTGTGACAGATTCAGTCCTGTGTGGAGGGTATCAAGGACTGTCATAAATTTATATTCCCAGACCCTTTGGTGTTTTTGTGATTTGAAGTTGACTTTTAATATGACTTTCATATTGTTTATGTTATGTCCTGGACTACAAAAATGTTTAGCTACAGGTAGATGTTTTTTTTGGCCTGTAATTATTATTATTATGAGGCCTCATCCTTGCTCTCAGTTTCTGACCTGTTTCTCCAACATAGAGACACCTAGTAGGACAAATAGCGTCTACACCCCTCAAGGATTTTATCCAGGGGAATAGTGAGCATTTTGAATCCACAGGTACTACACAGAATTTGATAACATGAGGTCGTCATGTTGAAATTGCTTCATCTTTCTTCATGAAAATGTTGCTTCAGCGCCAAATTTTCAACTTTTGCAAGAAGTAACACAAAAAAGAGGACACACAGTTTGTTACCCACTTTCTTCTGAGCACGATGATACCCCACATGTAGTCAAAAAGCTCTGTTTGGACAAACGGCAGGGCTCGGAAGGGAAGAAGAGACATTTGGTATTTGGAGTGTAAATTTGACTGAAATAGATTGTAAATGTCTTCAGGAAAAATGGCATAAAAATAAAAACAATTATTGTTTGGCTGTATATTTGTTATTTTTCCTCCCAAAAATCTGAATAAGGCTCGGTTCACATTTATCCTGTGTCTCCATCTGCCTCATTATAGTGAGTGGTTCCGTTGTGGGTTTCGTCTGAATCGTATTTTTGTGGGGTTTACATAGAACACAAGAATGTGCTTTGAGTATTAGGCTGGGATCAATCAAAAATGTTATGTACCCCAAAATGTTTCCAATAAAAACCCATAACTTATCCAGCACAAAACCAGCCCCCACTCAAGTCCGTCATCTGTCACTGGAAATATAGGTGTTCCCACTTTACTGGTAGAACAAAGATTCTGGAAAAGGGACATGGCTCCAATACTCACTCAAATAAAATCCAGTGAAATTTGCGCTCCCAAATCCAAATGCCCCCCTCCTTCTGAGCTCCACTGTGCCTAAACTACAGTAAGCAGCCACATCGTAAAAAGAGGAGTATAGCACAGCAGTATGTTGCAAACAATTATCAATGCTTTAATGCACATAAAACACAGAAATAAATAAAGTGTAGACATGGAGGTAGTGGCAGATGGTATAGTGCTTCCAGGTAGGAAAGACATAGTAATACATTCATAACAATTCTGAGATACGACACAATTGCACAATGCCCAAAAATGCCCTAACTATAAGTGTTGTAGTGCCAGAAATTCAGTAAAGAGGGCTAAAATCACAAAATGTGCCATAAATCCACCAGAATATAGATAAGATCATATCCTCCCCAAAAGCTACATGAAGGATGAATGGAAAGAGAACATATCAAAAAATGACAGTAATCACAGCATATAGCCTGCTCAAGGCCATTCATCCAGTGATGTATAGCAAAAGGGAAGGTAACCTACCAGGGAAGCACAGCGTCCAAATTATTCTTAAAAATGGACCGTCTAATGAGTCTCAAAAAAAGATGAACGAGGACATTGATGTTGAATTACAAAAGTGGGCTCATGATATCCAAGTTAATAAAGCAAAGAAATTCCAGAGAGATATCTGGGACTAGCAGAACCAACGTGTTTATAGGTGGAGGGGCCAACCTGATCGTTCTCGATCTAAGTACCGCAATACATCAAATTCAAGATCAAGACCTCCTTCTCGGCACAACTGCAGGACATTCTGATGCAGGCCTTTGAGGATGCAATCATATCCAAAAAGGTGTTTGAGGGATTGACGGTTACCTTCCCTAGGATCCCGACCTTTTACCTAAAATCCACAAGAACTCCGTCGACCCTCCGGGACGTCAGATCGTGTCCGGCATTGGGGGGCTCTATGAGCCCATATGTAAATTTATTGACCACTATCTGAAACCCCTGGTGGCGACTTTACCATCTTATGTGAAGGACACGACGGACGTTCTTACTAGGGTCGACGGTGTCATTGTGGACGAAGGAACTCTCCTTGTCACTGCTGACGTTGAGAGCTTATATACTAGCATTGATCACACAGATGGTCTAGGTGCGGTCCGCCTCTTCCTGGGGGCCTCCAACCTAGACAGTCCCATGTGTGAACTTACCCTCGAGTTCGCTCTGACCCACAACTTTTTTGTCTTCAAAGATTATTTTTACCTTCAAAAGTGCAGCACAGCCATGGGGGCGGCCTGTGCGCCCTCCTACGCCAATCTCCTACCTGAGGCAGATGGAGAGAGAGATCTTTGGTGGGGAGGGTGTGCTGGCCGCCAACCATGTGCTGTGCTGGCTTAGATACATTGACAACATTTTGTTTTTGTGGCAGGGTTCGGCCCAGCAGCTGGGGAGTTCATGGACTCCCTCAGCGTGAATCAGTATAATATAAAATTGACATATGTTTTTGACACCAAAAGAGTGTACTTCTTGGACATCTCCCTTAATGTTGACATCAATGGGAGCATTCAGACGGATGTTTTCAGGAAGCACACTGCCGTCAACTCACTGATTCACACTGGGTCTACCCACAGTCCAGCAACCATTGGGGCTGTCCCGGTTGGACAGTTCCTGAGGATGAGGCGGATCTGCTCCACGGAAAAAAGCTTTGATCTGAAACATCGTTTCATACAACGTGGTTATAGTCGGAGATGTATTAAAAGGGGATATGATAGGGCAAGGAAGATTCCCCGTATCTCCCTTCTCCACCCTAAGACACCAGTGGTGGGGTGGGGATACTATCCGGTTCATCTCTACCTATAACCACGAGTGGTCCAATATGAGAGCCATTTTAAACAAAGGAAGCCCGCCCTGAGGGGACACCTCAGGGACTTTCCATCTATGACACCTAGGAGATGCCGCAATCTCGGAGACATTCTTGTTAACAGCCATTATGTACCACCAGTACCACGGCCCTTTAGCTTAGGTGGTCCGACTTTGGGTAATTTTAAATGTGGACACTGCGTGGCCTGCCCCAATTTCCAGCAATGTACCAGCTTCTGCTCCGCAGATGGTAAGAAGGAATTTGACATTAGACACCAGATATCATGTGGTACATCTAATGTCATCTACTATGCTACCTGCAGTTGCCCTTTAATTTATGTCGGTTTGACATCTAGGGAGCTGCGGGTACGCATACGTGAACACGTAAGGGACATTGGGGCCGCCAGTTCAGCAGATGATCCAACTTTGCTTAAAGCTATACCACGCCACTTTAGGGCTAAACATAATTGCAATCCTCGCTCCTTTATGGTGCGTGGTATCGATACATGTGGAGATCCGGGGGAGGGGGGGGGGCAATGTCAGGAAGGTACTTGCCCAGAGGGAGGCACAATGGATCATGCGCTTAAACACAGTGGCAACCAATGGCCTTAATGAGTCCTTGAGTTTCTTTACGTTTCTGTGACCTTAACAACTAGCCCTGTACATTCTCATCCCTACACTTCTCTCTTTTGTCAGAAGTGAGGAAGGTGATCCTAAGGGGGATTTGGTTTTTATGTGTTTTTAATCTTATTTGTTCTGTGGATATTTATTATTTTTTCTCTCTTTCCTCCTTTGTTAGAGCACACCTGTGTATCTGAAGTTTTGTGAACCTTGCCTATTTTGGACAATAGTGAAATGTGGATGTCTACACTGGATTTGCGGTCTTTGTGGGACATGTGTTTACAAAGACAAGATGACATGCTGCATATATATACTTTAATTTGTATGTGCTATTTTTTCCTGACTCTTTACATGTTTATGTCATCCTAAGGACACAATGAGGATATATATAGAGACTCTGGGTCACAACCAGGATACACTTTCTGCCCTTGAGAAAGCAGCCTGAGATGCCACGAAGCATGTGTCGGGCAAGCACTCTCGCCACTCCTATGCTCCCCGTGTGACACGCTGTGCTTCCCTGGTAGGTTACCTTCCCTTTTGCTATACATCACTGGATGAATGGACTTGAACAAGCTATATGCTGTGATTACTATCATTTTTTGATATGTTCTCTTTCCATTCATCCTTCATGTAGCTTTTGGGGAGGATATGATCTTATCTATATTCTGGTGGATTTATGGCACATTTTGTGATTTTAGCCCTCTTTACTGAGTTTCTGGTACTACAACACTTATAGTTAGGCCATTTTTGGGCATTGTGCAATTGTGTCGTATCTCAGAATTGTTATGAATGTATTACTATGTCTTTCCTACCTGGAAGCACTATACCATTTGACACTACCTCTATGTCTGCAAATTATTTATTTCTGTGTTTTATGTGCAATAAAGCATTGATAATTGTTTTCAATATACTACTGTGCTATACTCCTCTTTTTACGATTTGATTCTCCAGCTTGCATGTGGACAGTTGTCTGATTAATTTTACAGGGCACTGTCCACTTTCTTGATATTTATGCCATTTTTCTGTTAGTAAGCAGCCACATGTTTGCATTATTGTAGTGGGGAGAGCCCAATTGACAATTTACAGGGTGCATGTAGCCAGAAGCCCAAGCTGGGCACAATGTATGGACACTAAACTGGCAGCTTTGCAATTGTCCAGAAAAATAAACATGGAGTCGATGCTACAAAATAGTCACTGCAGCCATAGATGAATTCATTGAGAGGTGCAATTTCTACAATGGGGATCACATTTGTTTTTTTCTGCTGTTGTGGCACCTTTTGGCTCTGCAAATGTTGCCCACAAACTATTCTAGCAAAATATGTGCTCCAAAAGCCAAATGGTGTTCCTTCCCTCTCAGCCCTGACGTGTGGCCAAACAGTGGTTTCTGACGACATATGGGGCACCGCCATGTTCGAGTGAAATTGCGCAATAAATTGTAGGGTTCAGTTTCACCTACTAACCCTTGTGTAGCCCTTGCGTAGATTTTTACTACTAAAATGTTATATTTACACATCCCATGTTATAAAATTGTGTTCAAAATACTCACTAAATCCATAGATGAATTCTTTAACCCCTTTATGACCTTGGACTTATGAATACGTCCAAGGTTGTATCTCTGTACTCCATGCGGGCTCCGGCGCTGAGCCCGCATGTTTTTGGGCACATGACTGCCGATCTGTACAGCTGTCATGTGTCCTTAACAGCTGTGGGTGGAATCGAGATCCACAAGCACCTGTTAACTATTTAAATGCCGCTGTCAATCTCTGACAGCAGCATTTAATTTGGCGCTTACCAGAAGCGTGTCACTCATCCTGCCCATCGGTGCCCATGTCAAATGGTGCTCCTTCCCTTCTGAGCCCTGCTGTTTGTTTAAACAGAATTTTTTAACTACATGTGGGGTATCGCTGCGCTCAGAAGAAATTTAAAAGATTAAAATTTCTCAATATGACGACTTAATGTTATCAAATTCTGTGTAGTATCTGTGAGTTCAAAATGTTCACTCTTTCTCGAGATAAAATCCTTGACTCGAGGGGTGTAGTTTCCAAAATTGGGTCAGTTGTGGTGAGTTTCTGCTGTTTAGGCACCTCAGTGGCCCTGTAAATGCAAAATGGCATCTGCAGTCTATTTCAGCAAAATTTACGTTCCAAAATTCAAATGGTGCTCCTTCCCTTCTGAGCCCTGCCATTTGTGCAAACAAAGGTTTCTAACCACATATGGCGTATCAATGTGCTCAGAATTAACCAAGTAATAAACTGTGGGGTCCATTTGCTTGTGCTATCCCTTGCAAAATTGAAAAATTTGGGGCTAAAAAACGTTCTAGGGGAAAATTACAATTTTTGTTTTTTTCATTCTACTTTGCAGGGATGTGTTTTTTAAAATGGTATCACTTTTGGGGAGTTTCCAATATATAGGCCCATAAGTCTATTTAAATCTGAATAGTTCCCTAAAGAAACAGGCTTTATAAAAAATTTTAAACAAATGAAAAAATGCTGCTAAGCTTTTAACCCTTCTAACATACAACAAAATAACAAAATGATGTTTGAAAAATGATACAGATGTAAAGTAGACTTATGGAAAATGTTATTTATTAATTATTTTGAACAGCATGACTAACTTGTTTAAGGATATCAAAATTGAAAGTTTGGAAATAGCTAATTTTTGAAAATTTTTGCCAAAATTAATTTTTTTTCACAAATAAATGCAAAACATATCGAATAAAAGTTACCACTAACATAAATCACAATGTGTCACGAAAAAACAAGTTTAGAATCACTGGAATATCTTGAAGAATTCCAGAGTTATTATTACAGGAAGTGACACTGGTCAGATTTCAAAAATTGAGCTTGGTCATTAAGGTAAAAATTGGGACGGTCATGAAGGAGCAGGAAATAGGCTATTGAATGCAATTGGCAGGGAAAAACAAGGCTCTTGACCATACACTGCAAAGGGAGATTTCCCAGAAGACTCAGAAACTGAATTGAGATTCGGCCGTTCTCTGAGCCGGCCGACAAGCTAAGAGAAGGTGCAGATTGCCTGCTCCCAGTGATCAATTTTTCTCGTATCTGAAAAACGCGAGTACAATTGAACTCTGATTGCTGGGTTAGAGCGACGTCAGCAATGTGATGAGGTCATGTGATCACGCTGCTGAGGTCACACGCCGGCGTGAAGAAAATTGGTGGTAAGTGCTCCACACCAGTGGAGCTGAAGACATCAAAGATAAAATTTATCAGGGGGAGATTTAGTAGGGTTGGGAGATATACTATGGTGGGGGAGATTTACTGTGGTGGGGGAGATTTACTGTGTTGGGGGAGATTTACTGAGGTGGGGAGATTTACTCTGTGGGGAGATTTACTGTGGTGAGGAAGATTTACTATGGAGGGGGAGAATTACTGTGATGGGGATGATTCTCTGTGGTGGGGGAGATTTACTGTGTGGGGAGATTTAGAGGGGAGGGGTGGAGGAGATTTAGTGTGGGGGAGATTTAGTGTAATGGGGCTGGGGAAGACTTAGTGTAATGGGATGAAAATTGGAGGACGCAAGTTTGGGGAGCAAGAAAGGGACAGGTGCAGTCACATTATGGGAAGCGGGAGAAATTTGAAGACACGAGGGGGCATGTATGAGGAAACAGTATGGGAGGATGGGTGCAGACACAGTATGGTGAGTGGGAGGATGGGTGTGGACACAGTATGATGAGTGAGGGATGGGTGTGGACACAGTATGATGAGTGGGGAATTGGGTGCAGACACAGTATGAGGAGCAAGAGGAGGAATGTACGAAAGGGGATGGGTGCAGACACAGTATGGTGAGTGGGGGATACGTGCGGACACAGAATGGAGAGGGTAAAAATGAATGCGGGCACAGTATGGGGAGCGAGGGTGATGGGATGTGTGCAGACACAATATGGGTAGTTAGGTGGATGTGTGAGGAGGCAGTATGGAAAGTTAGAGGGCAAATATATAAGGAGACTGTATGGTTGGCAGGGGGGATGTGAGAGGAGACAGTATGAGGAGGGAGGGAGAAATGGGTGAGGATGGAGACTATTGTGGGGAGTAGTGCGAGGAGACAGTATGGGGGGAGAAAAGTGTGAGTGGGCACAGAATAAAGACTGAGTAGTGTGTGGGGGTAACATGGGGAAACAGTGTAAGGGCGTAGCCAAGAGGGGATAGTAAGTCAAGGAGGGAGAGTGTGATAAGGGGGCAAGGTATAGAGACTGGGCCATAGAGTGGGGACACTGTGAGAGGATAGTGTGAAGAGGGGACCCGATATGGAAAGGAGAAGGCATGTACCATAAGAGGGACAGTGTGTGGGTCATATATTGTGCAGGGAATATAGTGAAGGGAAATTATTTATTTAGGGGCTCAGTGTAGGGAAGATATTTTTATTCAGGAGCATTATAATGACACTGCTATTTTTAAGGGCATCGTGTGGGAATGTGCTGCAGAAGACCGGAGAAGATGGAAGTGTGCAAATACGAGCCTTGGATGAGAAAACTCATCATGGCATCTGGACAAGATGAAGAAAAGAAAGAGAACGATGTAAAGTTTTTTTTGTGATAATGACTATTGCTCATGTTTTTATGTATGTTAGGAGCATAAAAGGGGTTGTCCAAGTGTTACACGCACGCTGCTAGGTTCAGATAGTGGCGAGATAGGTTACAAGAATTCTTTGGAATCCTGGGGGAACCATTACTCAGGGCGACCACAGACCATGTGCTGTAGCTTCTCTCAGGCACACAGGTGTATTGACCCTCAGGCACAGACACATACAGTGGTGGCCAAAAGTATTGGCACCGCTGCAATTCTGTCAGATAATACTCAGTTTCTTCCTGAAAATGATTGCAATCACAAATTCTTTGGTATTATTATCTTCATTTAACAGTGCCAATACTTTTGTCCACCCCCTTTTTTAGGTTTGGTGTGGAATTATATCCAATTTGGCTTTAGGAAAATTATTTTTGTGTTTTTTCATTGAAGACAAATTAAATGAAGATAATAATACCAAAGAATTTGTGATTGCAATCATTTTCAGGAAGAAACTGAGTATTATCTGACAGAATTGCAGGGGTGCCAGTACTTTTGGCCACCACTGTAGGTTGTTTCACTTGCTGACCAGACACACTTGCCAAGAGTCCTCATAAACGGTAGAACAGTAGCATTTAATAAGAAGCCGCACAGCCAGTGCAAGTTAAGTCTTATGAGCAACAGGCTCCAGTGACAAACAGTACAGTTTCCTTATCAGCACAGCAGTTCACAGTCTTCCCAGTAGTACAGGACAGCACAGTTCTAATGCAAAGGCACATTAATGAACACAACATTCTTTACAGCGCAGTGAGATGGAGGAGGGGGGGGTTTGCTGAGGGAGATGATCCTTGTGACACCATGTCTTCCAGTCCTTATCTTTCTGCCTGACGATACTCTGAACTGCTAGTTCAGGAACTCTTCCTGACCTGTGCTTAGCTTCACTCCTGACTTGAATCCTTTTCACTTGCAGGGGCGCGTCTGTGAGATACAGAACACACACACTACCTTTCTCTTCGGCTCCAGCCAGACAGCAAACAACTTCCCCACAATCCCCCTGGGGCTCTGCTAAAACCCTCCCTGTCTCCTGTGACTGTGTTAACCCCTCTAGTTGCTGGATGCTTTTAAAGCAACAGTGCTACTTCTGCATGTCACACAAGTTTGTGATGTGTCTGCAGTCATTCTATGTGACTCCAGACTTCTGAATTCTCACAGTGCGCAGGATTCACTCATGTCGGCGATTTGCATACATGTGGTCACATGCTGACTAGACATGCATGGCCTCACTCAATGAAAATGAATTGAGCAAGGCCGGACACGTCTAGTCGGAATGTGGCCAGAAGTATACAAATCGCATACTTGTGGTCATATAACCATCCACTTTTGCCACCGGCAAGGGGGAATCCTATTAGTGTGCAGTGCATGCGCTGAGAATTCAGAAGCCTGCAGTCATATAGAGTGACTGCAGACTTTCATCTCAAACCTGGACATGCCCTTTAATTATAAAATGAAGCCCTGTAGCATGTCAATCCTAACAGGGTGTAATGCACTGCTCAAAAAAATAAAGGGAACACTCAAATAACACATCCTAGATCTGAATGAATGAAATATTCTCATTGAATACTTTGTTCTGTACAAAGTTGAATGTGCTGACAACAAAATCACACAAAAATCATCAATGGAAATCAAATTTATTAACCAATGGAGGCCTGGATTTGGAGTCATCCCCAAAATTAAAGTGGAAAAACACACTACAGGCTGATCCAACTTTGATGTAATGTCCTTAAAACAAGTTAAAATGAGGCTCAGTATTGTGTGTGGCCTCCACGTGCCTGTATGACCTCCCTACAACGCCTGGGCATGCTCCTGATGAGGTTGCGGATGGTCTCCTGTGGGATCTCCTCCCAGACCTGGACTAAAGCATCCGCCAACTCCTGGACAGTCTGTGGTGCAACGTGACGTTGGTAGATGGAGCGAGACATGATGTCCCAGATTTGCTCAATCTTATTCAGGTCTGGGGAACGGGCGGGCCAGTCCATAGCTTCAATGCCTTCATCTTGCAGGAACTGCTGACACACTCCAGCCACATGAGGTCTGGCATTGTCCTGCATTAGGAGGAACCCCGGGCCAACCGCACTAGCATATGGTCTCACAAGGGGTCTGAGGATCTCATCTCGGTACCTAATGGCAGTTAGGCTTCCTCTGGCGAACACATGGAGGGCTGTGCGGCCCTCCAAAGAAATGCCACCCCATACCATTACTGACCCACTGCCAAACCGGTCATGCTGAAGGTTGTTGCAGGCAGCAGATCGCTCTCCACGGCATCTCCAGACTCTGTCATGTCTGTCACATGTGCTCAGTGTGAACCTGCTTTCATCTGTGAAGAGCACAGGGCGCCAGTGGCGACTTTGCCAATCCTGGTGTTCTGTGGCAAATCCCAAGAGTCCTGCACGGTGTTGGGCTGTGAGCACAACCTCCATCTGTGGAAGGCGGGCCCTCATACCACCCTCATGGAGTCGGTTTCTAACCATTTGTGCAGACACATGCACATTTGTGGCCTGCTGCAGGTCATTTTGCATGGCTCTGGCAGTGCTCCTCCTGTTCCTCCTTGCACAAAGGCGGAGGTAGCGGTCCTGCTGCTGGGTTGATGCGCTCCTACGGCCACCTCCACGTCTCCTGGTGTACTGGCCTGTCTCCTGGTAGCGCCTCCAGCCTCTGGACACTACGCTGGCAGGCACAGCAAACCTTCTTGCCACAGCTCGCATTGATGTGCCATCCTGGATGAGCTGCACTACCTGAGCAACTTCTGTGGGTTGTGGAGTCCGTCTCATGCTATCACAAGTGTGAAAGCACAACCAACATTCAAAAGTGACCAAAACATCAGCCAGAAAGCATTGGTACTGAGATGTGGTCTGTGGTCCCCACCTGCAGAACCACTCCTTTATTGAGTGTGTCTTGATAATTGCCAATAATTTCCTTCTATTTTCTATTCCATTTGCACAACAGCATGTGAAATTGATTGTCAATCAGTGTTGCTTCCTAAGTGGACAGTTTGATTTCACAGAAGTTTGATTTACTTGGAGTTATATTCTGTTGTTTAAGTGTTCCCTTTATTTTTTTGAGCAGTGTATACTCACTGTCAGGATTCAGCTCTGCTTGCTGGTTCTAGCAGTCATCACATAGCCACTTCATGCATATGCGATTTTCATACTTACTGTCACATGACAAGTAGCTTCAATTCCTGTTTCTCTCGGTTTTTCATTGAACATTGAGAGAATTAGTTAGAGCAGATCGTCGGCTCATGACTTTGTGTGCAAATTGCATATGTGCCTGGGGGGGTAAGGGTGGGTGCCAAACTGAATTCTTGCCCCGCGTGCCGGAAAACCTAGATACACCTCTTTGTCTTATGACTGCAGACCACGGTTACTAATACTGATTATTACTGTAATATAGCATTTTTTGTACAGAATAACTAATGGCGAGGTGGCTGTTCACACTCTGTAATTTTAATGAGATCTTTAGAGCTATAGAGATACATTTATTTTTAGCGAATATTAATAAAAGTTACTATTTATGATAGTTGGAAGTTAATTATTTTTTTTAACTACGGTAACTGGGCATTTGTAAATTAATTATGTTGCTTTACCACACCACCTTTTGGGGCCTTTCATTTAAATATAATTTTGGGCAAATGTGTCCTAAGTAGGCAAATCTGATCAATTATCTTGATGTGAGTTAGTTTGTGCTGTTCCATAGACTGATTGATTCTCTCAGTTACTTTCGGGGTGATATAATTAACTGGGTAGAAGAGCAAAATGAGCAATTGTAAGTACACAGTACTATATAATATGGTGATTGGAATATATTAAGAGGATAAAAATGTTGATGGGAGTGCTTCATTAATGAAAATATTTGAGCTGTGCACACTGAAGGCAGGATTCCTCAAACTCTTTGACGTCTTGTTTCCATTTAGGCTATAAATCGAAACAGGAATGAGTTCCACAGTTTGTTTTACATTTTGATGACCAGAGGGACGAGGAGAACGGGCCCAAGTTAAGACCTTATGACAAACTCCATTGGAAATGAGAGAACGTCCATTATGGAAGTAGCAATAAATCAGGTTCAATTATATCGGAGGTGCATCTTCAGAAGCATCACATGGATCAAAGAACCTGGAAATGGCATCAGCGCTGCAATTTTTCTTGGCTGGACGGTAGGTTAAGATGAAGTCAATCCGCGAGAAAAAGAGTGACCATCAGGATTGTCAAGGTTTCAAACAACTCTAGGCTTTCACTGAGCTATGTGCCAGCTGACCTCAAAATAGATGAAGGCAGTGCAAGACCTAGAACTGACTGTTTCACACCTGCCTTTGTAAAGCTAAATAGACAAGATGCACAGCCCAAAAAGTCTGATGGACACGCCCCTATATGTACAAAGCTCAAGGAACTAAGGCAAAACCAAAGAAATGGGCAGGCACACCTGTTAGTATTAGTACAATGTGTAGGTGCACATTCACATTGTGGCCATTAACAGACAAAAGCTAGGATAGAAACTATGAGAAAATACACTGCAGTATGTAAATAAATAAATATAATAAATAAAGCAGGATATTTACTCATTATATTTATTCTAGGTTTTCGGTATTAAAGACCACAGTGTGAATGTGCACTTACCTATTGCACTTATATCAACAGGTGTGCCGACACATTTATCCAATTTTGCTTGGGGCGTGCCCCCTTATTCATTCTGTCTATTTAGCTTTCCATGAGCAGGTGTGAAACAGTCAGGTCCGTGTCCTGCTCTGTCTCCATCTATTTTAGACGGCTGCTGACACATAGGGAGGTGAACTACAAGAATTAGGGACCATCCTGATTGGATAGACCTTGTCATGGTGGGATGGCTTTTATACTTTTTTGATCAAAATTATGTCATCTATGTATCTTATGTTATTTACATGTACTATTCTATTTACTTACTGCAGGGTATTTCCTCATTGTTTTTATCTTAGGTTTTGACAAGAATTCAGCCTACCAGTTGACTGAAGATAATGCAGATTTTTATGGTCTGCCGTGAAGTGGCGGGATGGCTTTCACATTATTTTGATCAAAATTATGTTAACTAAATACCCTTTATTATTTATTATTATTTTTGCACTGTGCTATTTATACATCTACTTTCAGTTATTTGGGTATTTTTCTTGTTCTTGGTTTCTCTCTGTTTAATGGCCTTGTGTGAACATGCATTTACATTTTGCATGCACATCAACTTACGTTTCAGTTCAGACCTTCAGGTTTTTTCAGATTTTTATGGTCTGTAGAAATGGTAATTGGGAACTTAACTTCTTAAAACAGATGTCTCAATTCCTCAAGCTAATTTTATGGCTAACCGTTCTCAATCATCAATAGAGTAATTCTGTTCTGCGGGAGAAGATTTCCTGCAAAAGAAGCTATGGATGATCTTTAGATTCGGAAGAATTTTGTGAAAGAACTGTTCCTATTCCAATAGTAGAATCCTCCACTTTAAGGAAGAACAGTCTGTCAAAATCTATGTTCTGTAGAACCAAAGCCATGGAAAACACGGCTTAGGTTGCTTGAAGGCTTGAATTAGTGACTCTCCAAGTGAAGGACATAGGAGGAGTTACTATTTAAAAATAATTCGTAATGACATGTCGGTAATAGTTTGCAAAAACAAAGGAATATTTCAAGGGCTTTAAAGCCTATGAGATGTGGGCCATATGTTACACGCACGCCGCTGTGTTCAGAAAGGGCGAGACGGGTTTCATGAATTTGTTGGAATCTTGGGGGAACCATTACTCAGGGTGACCATAGGCTGCAGCTTATATCAGGCTCACGATAGATTCAGTTGCTGACCAGACACATCTGGCAAGTCTTTTTCAACAGTTTAACAGTGGAATTTAATCTGAAGCATGGCTAGTGCAATTTAGGGATATTACAGCAACAATCTTCATTACAGTTTAATGAAGCAGGCACAGTAATGTCAGTCTCTTCAGTAGCATAATCCAGCACAGATTAAATCTCTTAGCAGCACCTTTCTATGCATACACAGCAGGCTTTTCCTTCACAAGGACTCACTAGTACACAGCATTCTTTATCCTGCATGGAGATGGAGGTGGGGAGGGTTTTATGAGGGAGATGATCCCTTTGACACAATTCCTTCCAGGCCTTATCTTTCTGCCCAATAATACTCCACACTGTTAGCTCAGGGAGTCTATCTGACCTGTGTTTAGCTTCCCTCCTGACCTGAATTCTGTTCCCTTGTCTTCTGTGACGGTAAACAACTTCCCCACAATCCCCCTGGGGCTCTGCTAAAACACTCCCTGTCTCCTGTGACTGTGTTAACCCCTCTAGTTGCTGGATGCTTCTGGAGCACAACACTTCCTGTCTCCTGTGCTTGTGTTACTTCAAATAGTTGCTGGATGCTTTTGAAGCAACAGCACTACTTCCACATGTCGCACATAGCAAAAAAATTGCAAAATCTGTCCTGAGTCCATACGCAGCCCTTTAGGTGAGATGATGTTGCTGAGAAAACAACTCATGGCATTCATAGAGACATTTTATTAGCTTGTCGTTAAGGTGATTTTTACGCAGTCACTTCAAAACAGAGCGGACATGAAGTCGGTGTGAATCCAGTTCTATGGAGAAGACTAGGATGTCATCCAGTAAGGCCAAGACATATTGGTATAGGACATTATGAAATATCTAATTATCAAAATGAGGAAACACAGCCAGTACATTATATAATCCAAATGGCATGAGAAGATATTCATAGTGACCATCAAGTGTATTGAACAATGTGTTCGAATCATCGCCCTATTTAATGCATATTAAGTTGCAAGCTCCACACAGGTCCAATTTGGTGAAGAAGGAAGATCCCTTAAACCATACTTGTCAAACTCTGGCCCGTGGGCCAAATATGGCCTGCTGGATGATTATATTTGGCCCTCAACACCAAAACCACCACCCCTATGTGGGGCCATTATTCTGCATGGAGGACTTTGTGGGGCCCATTATACTGTATACTGGTTGGCCAGCGACTTTGTCCAAATTTTTCATTTTGGTCCTCTGTGTGTTTGAGTTTGACATCCCTGCCTTAAACCAATCAAAAATTTTTGTGATATAGAGCACTGGATAGCAATTTTTCAGAGTGATTTTATTTAAGACTTGATAGTCAATGCATTGTCCAAAAGACCCAACTTTCTTCATCACAAAGAAGAAGCCTGCACTGACTGGAAACAATCCCCTCTCCAAATTAATTTAATGTAAGCAAACATCTCATCAATCTCCTTGAGATATAGGGGATAAACTGTCCCTCTGGTGAATCAGTTACATGAAAAAGAGTGTAAAGCACAGTCAGTGGTTGATGGGGAGGTAGCATTTCAGTCTTGTGTTTGGTAAAGATAAGCAGAAGGCAAGTTGAAAATGGTGTAAGTGTGGTGCCCCTGTGGGTTCAGTGGCCACAGGGGTACTGCATCTCACCCAGAGGTGTGGTATCCCACTCTCAGGTAAGGATGTAGTACTGCCTGGGACCCATGCACTTGCATCCATTACACTCCACTTCAGAGGGAAGGGAGAGATTGCTCTTAAGGGAGAGCACAGTCCCTGGTCCCTAGCTGGAGGGTGGAAACATGTTGTGGGTGTGGGTGGAGGAAGTAGTGTAGGGGAGCACTTCAGAAGGAGTATATAAAGAGGGAACCATCTTGGGAGAGGAGTCCAGTCAGAGTTCAGTCTGAGGAGAGAGTTTTAGGAGCAGGAGCTCTGTAGAAGCTCTGCTCAGAGGAGCGGGCCTAGAGTGAGAGGCCTAGGAGGACTGGCAGGAAGAGGAAGGGAGCAGAGGAAGGCTCCAAGAGGAACAGAGGGTATCTTAGGGGCACGGGAAGTGCAGATGCCACCTGTGCGCCCGAATCTGCAGGAACGTGGAGGGATCAGGCCGCAAAGGGGAACGGCCCCTAACTAGTGGAGAACTAAAAGGCTCAGCTAGAAACCGGAGGCTTCTGTACTTTCAGGGTGCAGTTACTCACAACTGCAACTATATCGCCGAAAAGGTGGCCGCGTAGGATTCAGGGGACTGCAGGTTTCCTGTCAAAATCCGAGGCTACCGGCTTGGAACACTGGTTGCGAGGCGCAGGGCAGGAGGGTGAGAGCCAGCGCAGGAAGACGACCGAGGAAGGCACACAGCATGGGGTCCCGTTAAGTAATCTTGAAATACCTGAGGGATTGCTGAACCCCTTTCCTGGTGAACGCAGGACAACGTGGGAGGTCACCCTGGTACTGGTGACCTGGAGTCTGACAACTGTGAGTAAACCTTGAAGACTGCACCCCACTGTGTCCTAGAATTATTATCTGTGCCATCCTCTGCACTACACTGCACAGCAACATCTACCTCATAACATCACTGCACCGCCTTGGAGCTTAGCTCTACCTGTGGAGAGCTGAACCAACTCTGCTGCGTCACCATCAGCTCCAGAGGATCTGCACCGCAGCGGCGGCTCCATATAGCCGCATACCACAGGTGGCGTCACGAACATTAAACCATAAAAACTATATTCCCCTTTTATTGACTGCACTGGGTCACGGACCGGGTCACTGCCACTGTGACATCCCCTGCACCGACCGGCCCGGCACCGAGTACCCCACGGCCCATGGGGCGTGTCATAAGCAATGTAGAGTTTTAGAGAAGGTGGTTGAGATAGAGCTTTGAGATGATTTTGAAAACAAGAAGATCCCCATAAGGTGAGGTGGTCGGACAGCCAATCAATATCCAGAGCATGTAGCCTTAGCCATGGACGTCCCATGAACACTGCTGCATTAAAAAGTGGCAAAACTAAAAAAGAAATGTGCTCAACATGTTATGCTCCAATTTGAAAAGTCATCTCAATCTGAAATTTTATACAACACCCTTGACTTGTGGTACCATTGGCTGAGATAAGTTTCATAGGCGTCCCCAGAGAAACAAAGAAAATTTTCAGCCTCTTGGCTAATGAGAGATCAATAAAATTATCTGCATCTTTGGAATCAATGTAGACTTGTTCCAAGAACTCAAAGGAACAGAAGATGATAAACATATATATCTCCTTGAGATATAGGGGATAAACTGTCCCTCTGGTGAATCAGTTACATGAAAAAGAGTGTAAAGCACAGTCAGTGGTTGATGGGGAGGTAGCATTTCAGTCTTGTGTTTGGTAAAGATAAGCAGAAGGCAAGTTGAAAATGGTGTAAGTGTGGTGCCCCTGCGGGTTCAGTGGCCACAGGGGTACTGCATCTCACCCAGAGGTGTGGTATCCCACTCTCAGGTAAGGATGTAGTACTGCCTGGGACCCACGCACTTGCATCCATTACACTCCACTTCAGAGGGAAGGGAGAGATTGCTCTTAAGGGAGAGCACAGTCCCTGGTCCCTAGCTGGAGGGTGGAAACATGTTGTGGGTGTGGGTGGAGGAAGTAGTGTAGGGGAGCACTTCAGAAGGAGTATATAAAGAGGGAACCATCTTGGGAGAGGAGTCCAGTCAGAGTTCAGTCTGAGGAGAGAGTTTTAGGAGCAGGAGCTCTGTAGAAGCTCTGCTCAGAGGAGCGGGCCTAGAGTGAGAGGCCTAGGAGGACTGGCAGGAAGAGGAAGGGAGCAGAGACAGGCTCCAAGAGGAACAGAGGGTATCTTAGGGGCACGGGAAGTGCAGATGCCACCTGTGCGCCCGAATCTGCAGGAACGTGGAGGGATCAGGCCGCAAAGGGGACCGGCCCCTAACTAGTGGAGAACTAAAAGGCTCAGCTAGAAACCGGAGGCTTCTGTACTTTCAGGGTGCAGTTACTCACAACTGCAACTATATCGCCGAAAAGGTGGCCGCGTAGGATTCAGGGGACTGCAGGTTTCCCGTCAAAATCCGAGGCTACCGGCTTGGAACACTGGTTGCGAGGCGCAGGGCAGGAGGGTGAGAGCCAGCGCAGGAAGACGACCGAGGAAGGCACACAGCATGGGGTCCCGTTAAGTAATCTTGAAATACCTGAGGGATTGCTGAACCCCTTTCCTGGTGAACGCAGGACAACGTGGGAGGTCACCCTGGTACTGGTGACCTGGAGTCTGACAACTGTGAGTAAACCTTGAAGACTGCACCCCACTGTGTCCTAGAATTATTATCTGTGCCATCCTCTGCACTACACTGCACAGCAACATCTACCTCATAACATCACTGCACCGCCTTGGAGCTTAGCTCTACCTGTGGAGAGCTGAACCAACTCTGCTGCGTCACCATCAGCTCCAGAGGATCTGCACCGCAGCGGCGGCTCCATATAGCCGCATACCACAGGTGGCGTCACGAACATTAAACTATAAAAACTATATTCCCCTTTTATTGACTGCACTGGGTCACGGACCGGGTCACTGCCACTGTGACATCCCCTGCACCGACCGGCCCGGCACCGAGTACCCCACGGCCCATGGGGCGTGTCATAAGCAATGTAGAGTTTTAGAGAAGGTGGTTGAGATAGAGCTTTGAGATGATTTTGAAAACAAGAAGATCCCCATAAGGTGAGGTGGTCGGACAGCCAATCAATATCCAGAGCATGTAGCCTTAGCCATGGACGTCCCATGAACACTGCTGCATTAAAAAGTGGCAAAACTAAAAAAGAAATGTGCTCAACATGTTATGCTCCAATTTGAAAAGTCATCTCAATCTGAAATTTTATACAACACCCTTGACTTGTGGTACCATTGGCTGAGATAAGTTTCATAGGCGTCCCCAGAGAAACAAAGAAAATTTTCAGCCTCTTGGCTAATGAGAGATCAATAAAATTATCTGCATCTTTGGAATCAATGTAGACTTGTTCCAAGAACTCAAAGGAACAGAAGATGATAAACATATGCACAACAAGCTTGTCTTTCATGGTGATAGTGTCAACCCTATAGCAATCTCTGCTCTTTTGCCTAAAAACTGATATTTATCCATTTGGGTTCCCGTTAGGCCTCTGTTGGAGGAGATTTTGAAGATGGTACCCAGAAATCTTGACTTTTTTTCCCTAGACCTCATTTTAAAACAAAGGAAGTCAGATCATCAAGGGAAGATGGCAAATCTCTACTAGCAATTTCGTCCTTTATCCAGGCAGGACAGATTACTGAAGAAAATTGCCAGGAGAGCATCCATTCCAGACAAATTCTGATGACAAGGTATGAAACTGTATGGCATAATGTGCTACACGTTTAGTCCCCAGTTTAATCCAGTGTAACAGTAAAGAGTAAGCAGCTGAGTTGAAATGACCTAATTCAACAAACATTCCTCGGAAGGTAAACAGAAGCATGGTAGAAAATGCATTATAAGATCATTTAATTCCCATATAGGTGCAATTCAAGTCAATGCATCTATGGACAACAAAGAGAAAATATGTCACTTTCGACCAGTAAGAAAAGAATTGTTGGGGACAATGTTCAAAATGTATGGTGTATTGTTTAAAAATATCCTGGAAGACCCTAGGCTCTGCATCACATCAAAGTGGGCAGGAGAACACAAATTAGTACATCACACCCAAGAAAAAAGTCCTGGATGAGAGGGTGGCTGTGGCAGATGTTGAGGAGGTAAAGGTACAACAACAGATATTTAATGCAGTGGATTCATATGAGCTGACAGGTCATGCACAGCCTGAATGACCTAGGATTGGCTTACTGCAAATTGAATAATTTGTCCGGATAAGTACACACTATCTAGCAGCAAAGTTGTTGATGCTGGTGCACCTTTGGAATCTATATCCTAAATATTCTGTTATGAGTTTCAGGTGGATTATCTAAACTGTAGGTCAGGGAGAACAGCATAGATTCAAGATGGTGATGCAGCGGGCTGGACTTGCTGGCCGGCTTGTGGAACAGCAAGCACCAGTAGAGCTGGATACGCAGTATGGCAGGAGGGTAAATGAAGTTGTAAGCACTATATGAAACATAGGGAAATTTGTAGACAAGATAGCAGCAGCAAAGATGAGTACATAATATGGAACTTTATTGCAGGAATGCTAAAGCAGACAGAAACAGCAAAGTTGAAAATGTGATCTACACAAGGAATGCTGAGAGAAGTTGGTTATCAGGTAACTTGATGAACATCTTTGGTCAGTGATTGGCTCAATGGTAAATCCCAACCATTTACAGTGTGCTGATGACAGGAACAGAACCCATCAGTGACCTAGTCAACATCAATATGGGACTTGCATGGGAAAGAGGGAGATTAATTCTGTTTTTTTCTTATTTCAAAGCTATCTGAGGCATTACAATTATATTCCCTTTAAGATCAATCAGGAATATTATATAGATATTATATAACAGTGATATTACATTACTTTATACATGTAGTTGTTTTGGTTGCAGCATGGTTGTAATATTGAGCACTTACACACTGTTAGGCCGGTTTCACCCGTCTGGATATTTCCGGTACTGGAAAAAACAGTACCGGAGATATCCGTGTCCGTGTGCACCTGTGTGACACACATGTGGGAACCGTGTGCCGCATCAGGAGCACACGTACCGGCGCCTGGGAATCAGCGGTACTGATAGCGCTGTTCCCAAGCAATCAGCACCAGCAGGGACAATGATGAGAGTTGTAGTGTCTTTCCCGCAGTGTCCAACTGTAAAAAATAAGAATAAAATAAAAAAAGCCTTATACTCACCTAAGTGAGTTCTAAATGTCCCCCGCTGTAATCCATGTGACCGATCACACCGAGGAGCCAGAGAGAGTGACTCGCTCCAGCGAGCGGGCCCCAGAAATCCGCTGAGCTCAGCGAGTGGTGTCCTGTCTCTCACTGAGCGCAGCTCCGGGTCTGCTCGCTGCTGCAAGTCATACTCCCCGGCTCCTTGGTGTGAGCGGTCACATGGATTACAGCGGGGGACACTTAGGAGAGGTGGTGAGTATAAGAATTTTTTTTATTTTATTCTAATTTTTACAGTTGGACACTGCAGGAGCAGACACTACTACTCTCATCATTGTCACTGCTGGTGCTGCTTGCACTGCCGGCCGGAACAATGATGAGGGCAGAGTTCAGCATCCGGCGCTTGGGAGCAGCACTAACTGTACCGCTGATTCCTAGGAGCCGGTACGTGTCACACGGATGACACACAGATGTCAACCGTGTGCCATCAGTGTGGGACGTTTTGCGGCCTGTGCATCGGGTCAAAAATGGACATGTCAGCGTGTTTTGCCCACAGACACACGGTCCGTGGAAACACACTGACATGTACACAGACCCATTTAGTTGAATGGGTTTACATGTGTCATTGTCTCAGGTACGTGTGGAAACTGTCACCACACGTACTGGACACACTGGCGTGTGAGAGAGCCCTTAGTGGGTTATTCTGGTAGATTATGGTGGTCGCAACACTGTATAGCAATGTTATTCAAACTAACCATTGAAAGTGTGCTTCGGATAATGGAAGATGCTCTTGCTTTGGCAGCACACCATAAGAGTCTGATACCATTGTATGGTATAATGATTAGTAAACTGTATAGATATGAGATGAGAAGGGGTTGGTAAAAGAAAGTCACCACAATATACCATCTAACACAAGCTAGGCCCTGGATAAATTTATTCTCTAGGGCATGTGTAAAGTATCCTAATTTCATGGGGTAGTTAGTCTACTTTAATATAGGACATAATATCTAAAGTCTTTAACACTGTTTGTGTTTTTTTTTTATTTAAACAATTTTCACATTCTTAGTGGCAGCACACAACAAACTAAGGATTAAATAGTGTTCAGAATTTCTATTTAAGTATTGCAACTGCAGAATGAGTGCTTTTATGGAAAATGTAAGATTAAAATAGTTTTTTAAAGAATGATGAGAAAGCAGACATTTATAAAAAAAGATTTAGCTGTCACATTGTCACTTTAGGTTTGATAACATCCGCTTATAACAGATTGGCTGGATAAGGGCAAACACAGACAGGACTATCTCTGTTCTCTGCAAATACACATTATACAATCGGGAGAAGTAAGGGCACTGGAGGAAAAAGATTATTATAAGAGAAGAATACTTAATCTAAACAAAATTACAGATTGGTGGTATTTCAACTTTACTTTCCTCTGTATCATTAAAGGTTAAACACTTCCAAAATTCAGACTCCAGGCTTATTCTGAGTATTTAAGACAATCCCTGAAAATTGTATTGATGCCTCCTTTGTTTCTTCAATATTATTTACTTAAGCCTTAGGAATTTTAAAGTAAAAAAAAAATACCTGAAGTAATAAATATGAGGGTCTTGCTAGAATGTCAGTGTTACAGTATTAAATAGATGAGTATACAGAAGTGTTTGGAGAAGTAAGTAATCTGGGTTGGAAAGTCTATTACCTATGCAGTTGAACTCTTTGGGAGACAAAAATATTTAGGATGTCAGGGGAGATGAGCTATACCATTTCTTACATGAAAATATAGAATGAAGCCTAAGGTTAAGTTACTCTTACATCCTCAAGTCGACACTTTGTCCAATTGTCAAAAATATATTCTTTGATTTAAAATTATTCATGCCCAACAGGACATGTCTTGGATATTTGGACAATGGTTTGGATATTTGGATCCATAAAATATCCCTATTATGAATAACAACAAGTTCAGAGCGAAGAACGTGAACTGCTGTCATGGACATATGGGAACTTAAATACAGGATTTGGGTCTGTAAATTCCACCACAGGTAAAAAAAAAACCTTTTACAGATTGCAATCGCGCAGCCAAGATCTTATTCAAGCTGCCTGTTATTTGGACAGCGTGAATCAGATGGCAGGTTCCCTTAAAATGTCATAGTTCAGTGTAAACCAGTGCTGCTGAGAGTAATGCTATTCTATGCGCACAGCACAATCATGTTAACGATCTTTCTGTGCATATATAAGTGTGTTTGGCAACTGCCGATCAGTTTCATACAGCTGTTCTGCGGTCTTTTAGAGGCTCCCATTGACCAGTGTAAATGCACCATTAGATCCAGGTACCTTATAGATTACATCTTCCCTAATTGGAGTTATTATCATCCCTTTCTTACTAAGAAATTACTATCATCCAGATGCATTGGTGACTTTTCATAGCCACAGCTAGCCTTTGCAGCCTTTTCTCTACTCCGGTCTTCTTCAACACATCCCTTCACAGTGCTCTTAAAGACAACGGTGTCATTATAATGCCCTCTGAATAAAAATATATGTCTTTATGCTATATACTGCCTTTTATACTGTGCCATCAGATTATTTACTGCTGCCATACTGTGCCATCACAAGAAAAAAGCCACAAGAAAACAGATAAAAAGTCAGTAAGGCAGTAAGTACCGTATTTTTCGGACTATAAGACGCACCTAGATTTTAGAGGAGGAAAATAGAAAAAAAAATGTAAGCAAAAAATGGGGTCATGATGCACTGTTAAGGGGGATGGGGTCTGCTGCTGACACTGTTATAGGGGTAATGTCCTCCAATTCTGTTAATATCCCCCATCCTGGTATATATGGCCCCCCTCATCCCCATCCTGGTATGCATGGCATCCCTCATCCCCATCCTGGTATGCATGGCACCCCTCCATCCTGGTATGGATGGCATCCCCTGATCTCCATCCTGGTATGCAAGGCACCCCTCATCCTGGTATTCATGGCACCCCTCATTCTGGTATGCAAGGCACTCCTCATCCTGGTATGCATGACACCCCTCATTCTGGTATGCATGGCACCCCTCATCCTGGTATGTTTGGCACCCCAATCCCCCATCAAGCTGCACACACAAAAAAATAAACACTTCAACTCACCTTTCTTCCCTCTGCTCCAGCGCTGCATCCTACTTTGCTGCCAGCACTTATCTCACTGTGTGAAACGCATATGACGTCACTGCCATTCGTCCTCGCAAGATGAGATGAGCTGCCGGAATAGAGACTGCTCCCCACGCCGGGACTGTGTGCATGGGGAGCAGTGACTTCACTCACCTTTAAAGCAGGCACACAGTGTAGCTGAAGCACCGCTCCTGCAGCTGTCGGGCGATCATGTGTGCTCGCTATTAAAGAGAATGAATATTCACTCCCTCTCCACTCCCACTGGCGTGGGGAGGAGGTGAATATTCATGCTCTTTAATAGCGGGCACACGCGATCGCACCAGCAGCAGCAGGAAGCCGCGGCTGCGGCTATACTGTGCGCGCTATTAAGGAGAATGAATATTCAGTGCTTCCCATGCCCATGGACATGAGGTGCAGTGAATATTCATTTTCTTTAGCAGCGGGCACAGTGTAGGCTGCAGCAGGCTGCTGCTGCCTCCTGTGCCCCGCTCCTCCACCGCTGACGCTTCCCCCGCAACTCCACCAGCCACAGTGTATATATATGTATATATATACATATACAGTACAGACCAAAAGTTTGGACACAACTTCTCATTTAAAGATTTTTCTGTATTTTCATGACTTTGAAAATTGTACATTCACACTGAAGGCATCAAAGCTATTAATTAACACATGTGGAATTATATACTTAACAAAAAAGTGTGAAACAACTGAAAATATGTCTTATATTCTACGTTCTTCAAAGTAGCCACCTTTTGCTTTGATGACGGCTTTGCACATTCTTGTCATTCTCTTGATGAGCTTCAAGAGGTAGTCACCGGAAATGGTTTTCACTTCACAGGTGTCCCCTGTCAGGTTTAATAAGTGGGATTTCTTGCCTTATAAATGGGGTTGGGACCATCAGTTGTGTTGTGCAGAAGTCAAGTGGATACACAGCTGATAGTCCTACTGAATAGACTGTTATAATTTGTTTTATGGCAAGAAAAAAGCAGCTAAGTAAAGAAAAACGAGTGGCCATCATAACTTTAAGAAATGAAGGTCAGTCAGTCCGAAAAATTGGGCAAACTTTGAAAGTGTCCCCAAGTGCAGTTGCAAAAACCATCAAGCGCTACAAAGAAACTGGCTCACATGAGGGCCGCCCCAGGAAAGGAAGACCAAGAGTCACCTCTGCTTCTGAGGATAAGTTTATCCGAGTCACCAGCCTCAGAAATCGCAGGTTAACAGCAGCTCAGATTAGAGACCAGGTCAATGTCACACAGAGTTCTAGAAGCAGACACATCTCTTCAACAACTGTTAAGAGGAGACTTTGTGCAGCAGGCCTTCATGGTAAAATAGCTGCTAGGAAACCACTGCTAAGGACAGGCAACAAGCAGAAGAGACTTGTTTGGGCTAAAGAACACAAGGAATGGACATTAGACCAGTGGAAATCTGTGCTTTGGTCTGATGAGTACAAATTTGAGAAATTTGGTTCCAACCACCGTGTCTTTGTGTGACGCAGAAAAGGTGAATGGATGGACTCTACATGCCTGGTTCCCACCGTGAAGCATGGAGGAGGAGGTGTGATGGTGTTGGGTGATTTGCTTGTGACACTGTTGGGGATTTATTCAAAATTGAAGGCATACTGAACCAGCATGGCTACCACAGCATCTTGCAGCGGCATGCTATTCCATCCGGTTTGCGTTTAGTTGGACCATCATTTATTTTTCAACAGGACAATGACCCCAAACACACCTTCAGGCTGTGTAAGGGCTATTTGACCAAGAAGGAGAGTGATGGGGTGCTACACCAGATGACCTGGCCTCCACAGTCACCAGACCTGAACCCAATCGAGATGGTTTGGGGAGAGCTGGACCGCAGAGTGAAGGTAAAAGGGCCAACAAGTGCTAAGCATCTCTGGGAACTCCTTCAAGATTGTTGGAAGACCATTTCCGGTGACTACCTCTTGAAGCTCATCAAGAGAATGCCAAGAGTGTGCAAAGCAGTCATCAAAGCAAAAGGTGGCTACTTTGAAGAACCTAGAATATAAGACATATTTTCAGTTGTTTCACACTTTTTTGTTAAGTATATAATTCCACATGTGTTAATTCATAGTTTTGATGCCTTCAGTGTGAATGCACAATTTTCATAGTCATGAAAATACAGAAAAATCTTTAAATGAGAAGGTGTGTCCAAACTTTTAGTCTGTACTGTATATACATACACACCACATTCAGACTATAAGATGCAACCCCACTTTCCTCCAAAATTTTGGAGGGAAAAAGTGCACCTTATAGTCCGAAAATACGGTAATTATAAAATCTAATTATTTATTATTATTCAAGTATAAAAACTGTGGGGGAACACACAAAGAAAAGAAAAAGGGTGCAAATCACTTAGGGGTAATAAAATTGACAAGTGTCAAAAGTAAGACAGGAGGCATGCTGCATAGGTAATACAAGAATACATGTACACTATGAAACCAGGATGAAGTATTGTGGATGTATCAGGTTGAAGGTAATACAAATATACACTATAATTATTGCCAGTTGTGCAAGTGAGCTATAAATGGTCAAATGGATACAGGTAAGTATATTGGAGCAAGTATACAATTTTATAAACAGTATATCAAATATGTATATATGCGCATCACAACATTTACTGCTACCATACTGTGTCATCATATTATATACTGGCCCCCTATTGTGCTCTCATACTAAATACTGGCCTCAAACTGTGTCCTCATAGTATATACACATACTATAAACTGGCCCCATACTGTGACCTCACACTGTATACAGCCCCATACTGTGCCCTCTTTCTATAAACTGCACCTATACTGTGCCCTCACTCTATATACTGCCCCAAACTGTGTCCTCACACTATATACTACACTCCATACTATGCCCTTAGACTATGTACTGCTCCCATGCTGTGGCCTCAAACTATATACTGCCCTTATACTGTGTCACCACACAGTATACTGTCCCTCATACTTTATTCTGCCCACATACTGTGTCCTCACACAGTCCTATATTGGACTCCTTTTCTCCAATCTATAGTAAAAGTTCCAACTCTACAGAGCACTTACCTGCTCTAGGCTTATGTGCTTACTATCTCCAACATGGCAGCAATGTCAGTAGCGTGAGCACACCACTACACGTCGGGGCACGGAGCTGATTGGAGCTCCTCTGACTCTGTAAGGCACAAATACTCATGAATGCAGCCCCAACCTGCAAAGATGCCAGCAATGTTATGGAGTCTGGCAGAGAAGGGGAAGGGAGGTAAAACAACTGAGCATTGGCATCTCCTCACCATTCAAGAAGGGGCTCCCTACTGTCACGCAAGGTGTGTGAAAGACTAAGTGCAACACAAAGGGAAGGAGGAAAGGGAGCCTAGACTCTAGGGAAAGGGGGGAGTGGAGACATCCTAGACTGATTTGATATCACCCTGTCTCCACTAACATCCCTATATTGGTTCCTCACCAATCGCCGCACGTGAACCTAAACCCTGTATTTCCCTAGCGCTTGGCCCTGGATAGGGAAGGGGGGGATGAGCACTAGTCAATCCCCACTAACAACTAAAAACAACAAGGAAGACAAACACAGGAGAAAGTAGCTTAGCTTTAGCCAACTTCAGAAAGAGAAATCCAAGCGTCCTCCTAGCACCACAGAGAAAGATAGCAGTCTGAGAGCTCCAAGCATTCACAAGGAAACGGGAGTATCATCGGCACCTTCCTGCTGTAACACAGGTACTTTAGATGCAGCGACACAGAAACACAGAGCAGCCAATACGGGGTTAATGAACAGGGGAAGTTTATAATAACAGGATAAATCTCCACGCAGGGATTATCAGGGGAAAATATGGGGGAAAAACAAGGGAAAAGCAGGTCAAAGTCTATCACTGACAGTTCACGGTTTAACTGGATGTAGCAGAGTCAAACCGGTTATAATCAATAGTTTTTTTTCACTTAGCTGACTCTCGCTCCTCACAAGGCAGATGCACGCTGATGCCGGTGTTGATTTTTCAGGCGTCCCCGCCCAAACAATGCTCTGTCTTCTGGCAGCAGCGGGCGGTCTCCGGTTTTACCCGCTGAGCCCCTAGTCCATAACACGGCACCTCACGTGCCCGGCTCCACCGACCCTGCGTCTCTTCTCTAGTCGGCCTGACTCCTCCGGTCCACTGCACTCAGCTCTTGCTCCCAGTCCTGGAGCCAGGAGCCTGGACCCTCTCACGCTGCTCTGCTGAGCCGGATCCAGCTCCGCTTTCCCGCGCAAAAAGTACTCGTCTCTTCCTCTCTCCAGTCACACCAGGCGTACCCCTGTCACCTGACCTCCCAGCTCTCTCTCTCGACACACCCCCTGCTTCCCTGTCACATGACTCCTCTGCTTGCAGTCTGTCTTTCCCCTGCAACAAGAGGTACGGCCCCGGCAGTTCCGAATCCCTTGCTCTGAAAGCACTCACACCCCGGTATTCACCCTTACACTGCTGCAAAGTGAAACTATTTAAACACCCAGGCCAGGGTGTCAATTAGCAGACGGGAGGTAGCTGCTGGGTCTTAGAGAGAAACAGCTAAGAAGGTGTCTGTAATGCCAAACAAAGAGATCTTCTGCAACCAAGAGCAGGGCGACTGTCTGTCACATCTCACACACCCGTGACACTTAGAGCCTGGTCTCTAGATTCCAGAACTGCGTTTACGAGATTGCTGGGAGTCCCAGCAGTCGGAACCCCAGAAATCAGTAAGTTATCCCCTATATTCCATGTCTTTTGGATAGGAGATCATTTATATTGGGATTAACCCTTTAAGATTAAGGAAACATTTTTGCTATGTTCTATAAAAACCAAACCATAACGGCATTGATTTGAGTGATACAGTAATGATTCTGTACCAGCCAATGTATGCAGAAACACTTGTCTTTCTCTCTGGATTGTATACTCTTTTCATGTAATCGCAGTGATGTGGCTCACTGCAGTAATGAGAGAAATAACAAGTGAAGGAACATCGAAATCTTTCCTAGCTTCAGGCTCTCTCATGCCCCAACATCCCTGGGAGCTGTCAACACATCTCAACAAAGATCTTGCATGAACTGAGAAGAGGAAAGTGCACAGTGTCCGTAGTGCTCACCATTGCTCCCTTTATGTATGACTTTGTATTGCGCTTTTGGCAGTGTCCACACCTCTAGTTATGTTCTTCTTAAATACTGTATTTCTTTGGGTACACAATGTATTATATGTAGTGTTGAGCGAGCACTAAAATGCTCGGGTGCTCGAAGCTCGGGCCGAGCTCACCGTGATACTCGGGTGCTCGACCCGAGCAACGAGCCCAATGTTAGCCTATGGGAGACCCGAGCATTTTTGCGGCGGCACCCCCGGCAGTCTGTAGAAAGCCTAAAAAGTGCCCAAAATGATAGTGACAGTGCTCAAATGACATGGGGACAGCATGCGGATCGCCCCAGGAAGCATTTCTGACCCCCAGGTCACAGCTGTCAACAACGTGGTCAGAGGTATTAAGCCACTTTTACGGGCTCACAATAAAACGTTCAAAAACTAAGCTGAAATGGTTTTCCTGTGAAATATGTTAAGGAACATACTTTCCAGGGTAAAGACTTGTGTATAAGGTAAAATAAATAACAAAAAACAAAAATACTCCTCCACACCTTGGGCTATGTTCACAAGTAGCATTTTTTATGCGTTTTTGCACTTTTGTATTGCTTTCAACCGTGACAAATGCATTCACCGGGAAATGTAATTTTAACATTTTACAACCTTATCTGGCCATGTGCTGTGTGACATATGCATACAGTGCTGAAAAGACATGGGAACTGCATGGGGAAGACCCCTGGAAGCATCTCTGACACCCAGGTCACTGCCTAAAAGTGTGCCCATCAGAAGTGATCTTTGCCGCATCAGAAGATGCAGACTTGCAACTATCCCCGTGCAAGTCCTTGTCCCAGGGCAGTGTTCAATTGTACCTCCCCCATTCCTTGCAATGCAAGCGCAAGTATGCAGCCTGCCACCCACCCACCCCCAGGCTGCAATACCATACTGCTTGCTTGCTTGCACTTGAAATTGGGTCTTTTAGGCATGTGGAGGCGGAATCTGGCCACCACGTCATGGCTGCGTTGGTGGCCTAGTATCCATACTCAGTCCCCAGCCGCCCGGTGGCCGGGTGTCCATACTCGGTCCCCAGCCGTCTGGGGGCGGCCGGGTGTCCATAAACGGTCCCCAGCCGCCCCTAATTGAAGGACAGCCAAACCACAAACATGTGGACAAGTGAATGTGGCCAGGGATGGTCCATCTGACTGACGCCTTCACACTGGGTTAATATTGTGGAAGCCGGGACATAGTTGGACACTGGGATGCAACACGTCCTCCAGACATAGAGGATTGCGGGTCCTGGGCCAATCAGGCTTCAACACAAAGTTTAGAAGGCAGACAGCAGCAGTGGTCGGCCTCCTACACAACGAGTAAATTATTCATGATCATGAGGCCATCCTTCTCCGTAGCTTTCTGTTCCTTGGAATGCAAGTGCATGTATTTAGTAGCGGCTAGGCCTGAGGTGGTCAGCGTTTTGGCGCATATCCTACCTCCTCCGAGGATTGCTGGATGTTTTCCTGCTACTATCCCAGTTCTATGACTCCCGTTAAAACAAAGCTTCAGGTGATGAATGATGGATGAGGTGGTGGCAAAGGAGAAAGAGCAGGAGGAACAGGGACCATTCACATCAATATCAGGCCAGTCAACCACACATGTCTTGTAGGATATGTTTCTGTACCAAAGGGAGCGGTTCGGCTACACAGTTATAGGGCATACCGTGAGTGCAATGCCTACCAAAAATTTCGAGGCACTCCAATGCCCCTTGGAAGTGACATGGAGGTCAGAGGGCCTTAACTAAACCGTTTTTTCCATTTATAGCAACTGGGTCTCCTGCACACTGTTGGCCTAAGCAGTGAATGGAAGGCTTCCAAAAATTATGAGGAACTGCAATGCCCCTTGAAACAGACGTGGATTACAGCGTACTAAAAACCTTCTACCCATTATTGGGGAGTGGGTCTCTCTTAGTGTTCGCCTATGCATTGAAAAGCAAAAGCTGACTAAAATTAGGAGGAAATGCAATGCCCGTTGAAAGAGTCATGGAGGTTAGAGTTAATTAAAAACAACATTTCAATGCCCCTTGGAAGAGACGTGGAGGTCAGAGTAGCTTAACAAGACGGTTTTAATGCCCCTTGGAAGAGTGGTGGAGGTCACATTAGCTTAACAAGACGGTTTTAATGCCCCTTGGAAGAGTGGTGGAGGTCGCAGTAGCTTAACAAGACAGTTTTAATGCCCCTTGGAAGAGTGGTGGAGGTCGCAGTAGCTAAACAAGACGGTTTTAATGCCCCTTGGAAGAGACGTGGAGGTCAGAGTGGTTTAACAAGACGGATTTAATGCCCATTGGAAGAGACATGGAGTTCAGAGTAGCTTAACAAAACGGTTTTAATGCCCCTTGGAAGAGTGGTGGAGGTCAGAGTAGCTTAACAAAACGGTTTTAATGCCCCTTGGGAGAGTGGTGGAGGTCAGAGTAGCTTAACAAGACAGTTTTAATGCCCCTTGGAAGAGACGTGGAGGTCAGAGTAGCTTAACAAGACAGTTTTAATGCCCCTTGGAAGAGTGGTGGAGGTCAGAGTAGCTTAACAAAACAGTTTTAATGCCCCTTGGAAGAGTCGTGGAGGTCAGAGTAGCTTAACAAGACAGTTTTAATGCCCCTTGGAAGAGACGTGGAGGTCAGAGTGGTTTAACAAGACGGTTTTTAATGCCCCTTGGAAGAGACGTGGAGGTCAGAGTAGCTTAACAAGATGGTTTTAATGCCCCTTGGAAGAGACGTGGAGGTCAGCGTAGCTTAACAAGACGGTTTTAATGCCCCTTGGAAGAGTGGTGGAGGTCACAGTAGCTTAACAAGACAGTTTTAATGCCCCTTGGAAGAGACGTGGAGGTCAGAGTAGCTTAACAAGACGGTTTTAATGCCCCTTGGAAGAGTGGTGGAGTTCAGAGTAGCTTAACAAGACAGTTTTAATGTCCCTTGGAAGAGACGTGGTGGTCCGAGTGGTTTAACAAGACGGTTTTAATGCCTCTTGGAAGAGACATGGAGGTCAGAGTAGCTTAACAAGACGGTTTTAATGCCCCCTTTGAAGAGACGTGGAGGTCAGAGTAGCTTAACAAGACGGTTTTAATGCCCCTTGGAAGAGTGGTGGAGGTCACAGTAGCTTAACAAGACAGTTTTCATGCCCCTTGGAAGATACGTGGAGGTCAGAGTGGTTTAACAAGACAGTTATAATGCCCCTTGGAAGAGACGTGGAGGTCAGAGTAGCTTAACAAGACGGTTTTAATGCCCCTTGGAAAAGTGGTGGAGGTCACAGTAGCTTAACAAGACAGTTTTAATGCCCCTTGGAAGAGACGTGGAGGTCAGAGTGGTTTAACAAGACGGTTTTAATGCCCCTTGGAAGAGACGTGCAGGTCAGAGTAGCTTAACAAGACAGTTTTAATTAATGCCCCTTGGAAGAGTGGTGGAGGTCACAGTAGCTTAACAAGACGGTTTTAATGCCCCTTGGAAGAGACGTGGAGGTCAGAGTGGTTTAACAAGATGGTTTTAATGCCCCTTGGCGTAGACGTGGAGGTCAGAGTAGCTTAACAAGACGGTTTTAATGCCCCTTGGAAGAGTGGTGGAGGTCACAGTAGATTAACAAGACAGTTTTAATGCCCGTGGGAAGAGACGTGGAGGTCAGAGTAGCTTAACAAGACGGTTTTAATGCCCCTTGGAAGAGTGGTGGAGTTCAGAGTAGCTTAACAAGACGGTTTTAATGCCCATTGGAAGAGTGGTGGAGGTCACAGTAGCTTAACAAGACGGTTTTAATGCCTCTTGGAAGAGTGGTGGAGGTCACAGTAGCTTAAGAAGACAGTTTTAATGCCCCTTGGAAGAGTTGTGGAGTTCAGAGTAGCTTAACAAGACGGTTTTAATGCCCGTTGGAAGAGTGGTGGAGGTCACAGTAGCTTAACAAGACGGTTTTAATGCCCCTTGGAAGAGACGTGGAGGTCAGAGTGGTTTAACAAGATGGTTTTAATGCCCCTTGGATTAGACGTGGAGGTCAGAGTAGCTTAACAAGACGGTATTAATGCCCCTTGGAAGAGTGGTGGAGGTCACAGTAGCTTAACAAGACAGTTTTAATGCCCCTTGGAAGAGACGTGGAGGTCAGAGTAGCTTAACAAGACGGTTTTAATGCCCCTTGGCAGAGTGGTGGAGTTCAGAGTAGCTTAACAAGACGATTTTAATGCCCCTTCGAAGAGTGGTGGAGGTCACAGTAGCTTAACAAGACAGTTTTAATGCCCCTTGGAAGAGATGTGGAGGTCAGAGTAGCTTAACAAGACGGTTTTAATGCCCCTTAGAAGAGTGCTGGAGTTCAGAGTAGCTTAACAAGACGGTTTTAATGCCCCTTGGAAGAGTGGTGGAGGTTGGAGTAGCTTAACAAGACGGTTTTAATGCCCCTTACAAGAGCCATGCAGTACAGCATATTAAAAACATTATTCCCATTATTGGGGAATGGGTCTCCCATAGTCTTTGCCTATGCCTTCCAAGCAAAAGCTGCCAAAAATTAGGACGGAGGAACTTGCAATGCTGGCAACACGGATCACGGTCACCCTGGTGGTATAGTGGTGGTGGAGGCTGAGGATAAGGAGAACAGCAAAAAACAGCCGAAATGAGGAAGCATACGCCCATGTGTGGGTGTGAAGCGGTGCATGGGAATACACCTCCCGAAATAACACATTGGTTTTGATTTATGTTACTCTGCTGTCATTTGGTGGTGATGAGAAGTCTGGCCCAATCCAGCCCTTGTTCATTTTGATAAAGGTCAGCTTGTCAGCATTGTCAGTTGACAGGCGAGTGCGCTTATCAGTTATAATTCCCACAGCGGCACTAAAAACACGCTCCGATAACATGCTAGCGGCAGGGCAGGCAAGGACCTCCAAGGCGTACAGAGCGAGTTTATTCCAAGTGTCCAGCTTGGATACCCAATAATTAAAAGGCACAGAGGAATCACGGAGGACGCTGGTAGGGTCGGCAAGGTACTCCCTCACCATCTTTTGAAACTTTCCACTCCTTGTGAGAGTACCCCACGCCTCAGGGCCTGTAAGCTGGGCGGGCCTCAGAAAACTGTCCCAGAATGTTGACAGTGTTCCCCTGCCTCTGCTGGATTTGAGTTGCGTCTCTCTCGCCTGTACACCTTGGTTGGTCAACGAACTGTGACCTTTGCCGCTAGCGTGTTCAGATGGGAATTTTTTTAACAGTTCTGCAACAAGGGCCTTCTGGTACTGCTACATGTTTGTAGACCTCTCCACCTCAGGAATAAGAGAGTGAAAGTTCTCCTTGTAGCAGGGGTCTAAAAGTGTCACCAACCAGTAATGACTGTCACCCAACATTTTGACAACGCGAGGGTCACGGTTAAGGCAGCGTAACATAAAGTCAGCCATGCGTCCCAGACTGGTAACGGGCAAGACTTCCGTGTCCTCACCAAGATGACGACTGACCATGCTCTCCTCCTTCTCCCCCCTGTCCTCAGGCCACCCACGCTGAACCGACTGTATGACAGTTGTACAGGTACTACCGTCTACAGCGCATGATACCAGCTCCTGTTCTTCCTCCTCCTCCTCCTCCTCTCCCTCATTGTCCCCCAATGCACGTTGGGATGAGATGAGGCTGGGCTGTGTGTAATCGCCCATTATGGCTTCTTGATCCATCTCATCATACTCTGGCTGCAATGCCTCCTCTTTAATTCTCTGCAGAGAGCGTTGCAAAAGAAAGACAAGTGGGATGCTGACGCTAATGATGGCGTCATCGCCACTCACCATCTTGGTGGACTCCTCAAAGTTTGTCAGGATGGTACATATGTCAGACATCCAGGTCGACTCCTGAGGTCTTATCTGTGGAGTCTGACCTGAATATTGACGTCCTTGTTGCAGCTGGTACTCCACAACTGCTCTCTTCTGCTCACAAATCCTTTGCAACATGTGGAGTGTAGAGTTCCAACGTGTGGGGACATCACACACCAGTCGGTGTGCCGGAAGCTGCAAACGCTGCTACAACACAGCAAGGGGGGCGGAAGCTGTAGCTGACTTCCGAAAATGAGCTGACAGGCGGCGTACTTTGACGAGCAGATCTGGCAACTCGGGGTATGATTTAAGAAACCGCTGAACCACGAGGTTATGCACTTGAGCCAGGCATGGTACGTATGTGATCTCGCCTCGCCTCAGAGCCGCCACCAGGTTACGGCCATTGTCACACACGACCATGCCTGGATGTAGGTTCAGCGGTCTCAGCCACAGATCTGCCTGCTCTTTCACAGCTGTCCACAACTCACAAGCAGTGTGAGGTTTATCACCTAAGCTTATGAGTTTCAGCACAGCCTGTTGCCGCTTGGCTGAGGCAGTACTGCAGTGCTTCCAGCTTGTAACTGATGTGGTGATATCTGAGATGGAGGCTGAACATGAGGAGGAGGAGGATGATGCACAGGAGCTGTACACTGTGGGGGCAACTCTGATTGACATAGGGCCCGCAATCCTCAGTGTGGGGAGGATGTGTTCCGTCCCAAGGTCCGACTGGGTCCCGGCTTCCACTATGTTTACCCAGTGTGCCGTCAGGGAGATGTACCGTCCCTGGCCACAAGCCCTTGTCCACGTGTCTGTTGTCAGGTGGACTCTCCCAGTAACTGCGTTGTTGAGGGCACGGCAGATGTTTTGGACACGTGCTTGTGTAGTGCGGGGATGGCACACCGGGCAAAATAGTGTCGGCTGGGGACCGAGTACCGAGGGACGGCCACCGCCATAAGGTTGCGGAAGGATTCCGTCTCCATCAGCCTAAGAGGCAGCATTTCCAACGCAAGCAGTCATGAAACGTGCAAATTTAGGACTGTGGCCTGTGGGGCGTTGGCTGTGAATTTGCACTTTCGTTCAAAGCTCTGGGATATGGATAACTGAACGCTGCGGTGGGACGTGGACGTTGATGCTGTTTCTTGAGAAACTGCCATAACAAGTGAAGACTGAGAGGAGGGGGCATCTTTGCATGCAGTATGGACAGGGGATTGCCTTGCACCCACAACAGGGGGTTCTCTTACACGCACAACAGCGGAAGAAGCAGTGGTGACACCCGCTGACACTGGTCGTGGACCCTGGGGTTCGCCCCACAAAGTCGGATGCTTTGCTGACATGTGCCTGATCATGCTGGTGGTGGTCAGGCTGGTAGTTTTGTCACCCCTGCTGATGCTGGCATGGCAGGTGGTACAAATGGCCTTTTTGGGGTTATCAGCAGAGTCTTTAAAAAAATTCCAGACTCTGGAAGACCTACCGGTTGTACTGGCAACGTCCCTCGTGTTGGTGTTACGGGGAATTGTTGCCCGCCTTCTGTGTGCGGCCACCACACTGCTTCTTCCTGCCTGTTGGGGTACTCTGCCTCCCTCCCCTGTGTGCTGCAGGCCTAGCTCTGCGTGTCCTCCTGCCACGTTGGGTCAGTTACTAGATCATCCACCACCTCCTCCTCTTCCACTTGCGCACCACGATCCTCCTCCTCACTTCGTGGCAATTGTGTCTCGTCATCGTCCACCACTTGTGACAAATTGCCAGTGTCGACTTCCTGTGGCCGTGGCTGTTCAAATATTTGGGCATCGCTACATGGGATCTCCTATTCCACCACTTCAAGCGGAGCAGGCGAGGGGCACAAATATGGAAATGGACCAGTGAACAGCTCTTCAGAGTGTCCAAGTGTGGGATCAGTTGCTGTCTGGCGACACTCAACATGGTGTGAGGAAGGAGCATCAGGGTGAGGGGGAGTATGCGATCGAGACTCAGGGCTACTAAAACTCGACCGTATGGAAGACAGACCGGAGGTGGTGGTGCCCAGGTAACTGGAAGTATTATCTGCTATCCAATTAATAACCTATTCACTCTGATCAGTTCGCAATACTGGTGTTGTAGTGTGCTTCCCTAGTAATTTGGTCAAGAAGTGGGAGCGAGAAGATGTGGCTGTTGGTTGTGGCACATTTTCACCTTGGCCACGGCCCCGTCCTCTACACGCACCATCACCAGAACGTCCAGTTCCACGTCCCTTGCCACTCGCCTTGCCCATTGTAAATGAATTAAAATAGCTTACACTCGCACTATCAATGGAAAAAGGGTAACAAAAAGGAGATTAGAACCGTGGAAGAGGAAAACCACAGTTCTATTTCTCTGGCCTACACCAGAATCTTTTAAACAGATATATTTGTGTCTGAACACTGAGCGAGACACTCAATTTTTTTATTTTTTTATGTAAAAAAGGCAAAAAGGTGGATAATACAGAGATTTGAACCGTGGAACTGCAAAACCAGAGTTCTAGTTATCTGGCCTACACCAGACTCTTTTAAACAGATATATTTGTGTCTGAACAGTCAGGGAGACACTATTACAGTTTTTTTTTACGGAAAAAATGCCAAAAGCAGGATAATACAGAGATTTGACCCGTGGAACTGCAAAACCACAGTTCTAGTTATCTGGCCTACACCAGACTCTTTTAAACAGATATATTTGTGTCTGAACAGTCAGGGACACACTATTACAGTTTTTTTTTACGGAAAAAATGCCAAAAGCAGGATAATACCGAGATTTGAACCATGGAACTGCAAAACCACAGTTCTAATTATCCAGCCTACACCAGACTCTTTTAAACAGATATATTTGTGTCTGAACAGTCAGGGAGACACTATTACTGATTTTTTTTACGGAAAAAATGCCAAAAGCAGGATAATACAGAGATTTGACCCATGGAACTGCAAAACCACCGTTCTAGTTATCTGGCCTACACCAGACTCTTTTAAACAGATATATTGGTGTCTGAACAGTCAGGGAGACACTATTACAGTATTTTTTACGCAAAAAATGCTAAAAGTAGGATAATACAGAGATTTGACCGGTGGAACTGCAAAACCACAGTTCTAGTTACCTGGCCTGCACCAGACTCTTTTAAACAGATATATATTTGTGTCTGAACAGTCAGGGAGACACTATTACAGTTTTTTTAACGGAAAAAATGCCAAAAGCAGGATAATACAGAGATTTGAATCGTGGAACTGCAAAACCACAGTTCTAGTTATCTGGCCCACACCAGACTCTTTTAAACAGATATATATGTGTCTGAACAGTCAAGAGACACTATTATAGTTTTTTTTTACGGAAAAAATGCCAAAAGCAGGATAATACAGAGATTTGAACCGTGGAACTGCAAAACCACAGTTGTAGTTATCTGGCCTACACCAGACTCTTTCAAACAGATATATTTCTGTCTGAACAGTCAGGGAGACACTCTTACTGTTTTTTTCTACTGAAAAAATGCCAAAAGCAGGATAATACAGAGATTTGACCCGTGGAACTGCAATACCACAGTTCTAGTTATCTGGCCTACACCAGACTCTTTTAAACAGATATATTGGTTTCTGAACAGTCAGGGAGACACTATTACTGTCTTTTTTTTATGGAAAAAATGCCAAAAGCAGGATAATACAGAGATTTGCACCGTGGAACTGCAAAACCACAGTTCTAGTTATCTGGCCTACACCAGACTCTTTTAAACAGATATATTTGTGTCTGAACAGTCAGGGAGACACTATTACTGCTTTTTTTTACGGAAAAAATGCCAAAAGCAGGATAATACAGAGATTTGAACCATGGAACTGAAAAACCACAGTTCTAGTTATCTGGCCTACAGCAGACTCTTTTAAACAGATATATTGGTGTCTGAACAGTCAGGGAGACACTATTACAGTTTTTTTTACGGAAAAAATGCCAAAAGCAGGATAATACAGAGATTTGAACCGTGGAACTGCAGAACCACAGTTCTAGTTATCTGGCCTACACCAGACTCTTTTAAACAGATATATTGGTTTCTGAACAGTCAGGGAGACACTATTACTGTCTTTTTTTATGGAAAAAATGCTAAAAGCAGGATAATACACAGATTTGAACCGCGGAACTGCAAAACCACAGTTCTAGTTATCTGGCCTACACCAGACTCTTTTAAACAGATATATTTGTGTCTGAACAGTCAGGGAGACACTATTACTGTTTTTTTTTACGGAAAAAATGCCAGAAGCAGAATAATACAGAGATTTGAACCGTGGAACTGCAAAACCACAGTTGTAGTTATCTGGCCTACACCAGACTCTTTTAAACAGATATATTTGTGTCTGAACAGTCAGGGAGACACTATTACTGTTTTTTTTATTCAGAAAAAATGCCAAAAGCAGTATAATACAGAGATTTGACCAGTGGAACTGCAAAACCACAGTTATAGTTATCTGGCCTACATCAGACACTTTTAAACAGATATATTGGTGTCTGAACAGTCAGGGAGACGCTATCACTGTTTTTTTTTTACGGAAAAAATGCCAAAAGCAGGATAATACAGAGATATGATCCGTGTAACTGCAAAACCACAGTTCTAGTTATCTGGCCTACACCAGACTCTTGTAAACAGATATATTTGTGTCTGAACAGTCAGGGAGACACTATTACTGCTTTTTTTTACGGAAAAAATGCCAAAAGCAGGATAATACAGAGATTTGAACCGTGGAACTGAAAAACCACAGTTCTAGTTATCTGGCCTACACCAGACTCATTTAAACAGATATATTGGTGTCTGAACAGTCAGGGAGACACTATTACAGTTTTTTTTACAGAAAAAATGCCAAAAGCAGGATAATACAGAGATTTGAACCGTGGAATTGCAAAACCACAGTTCTAGTTATCTGGCCTACACCAGACTCTTTTAAACAGATATATTGGTTTCTGAACAGTCAGGGAGACACTATTACTGTCTTTTTTTATGGAAAAAATGCCAAAAGCAGGATAATACAGAGATTTGAACCGTGGAACTGCAAAACCACAGTTCTAGTTATCTGGCCTACACCAGACTCTTTTAAACAGATATATTTGTGTCTGAACAGTCAGGGAGACACTATTACTGTTTTTTTTTAACAGAAAAAATGCCAGAAGCAGAATAATACAGAGATTTGAACCGTGGAACTGAAAAACCACAGTTCTAGTTATCTGGCCTACACCAGACTCTTTTAAACAGATATATTTGTGTCTGAACAGTCAGGGAGACACTATTACTGTTTTTTTATTCAGAAAAAATGCCAAAAGCAGTATAATACAGAGATTTGACCAGTGGAACTGCAAAACCACAGTTCTAGTTATCTGGCCTACACCAGACTCTTTTAAACAGATATATTTGTGTGAACAGTCAGGGAGACGCTATCACTGTTTTTTTTTACGGAAAAAATGCCAAAAGCAGGATAATACAGAGATTTGATCTGTGTAACTGCAAAACCACAGTTCTAGTTATCTGGCCTACACCAGACTCTTTTAAACAGATATATTGGTGTCTGGACAGTCAGGGAGACACTATTAGTTTTTTTTTAAGGAAAAAATGCCAAAAGCAGGATAATACAGAGATTTGACCCGTGGAACTGCAAAACCACAGTTCTAGTTATCTGGCCTACACCAGACTCTCTTAAACAGATATATTGGTGTCTGAACTGTCACAGACACACTCAATTTTTTTTTTTTTTGGGGGGGCGAAATACCAAAAGGTTAATAAGACGCGTATTTGTACAGTCTGACTGAGAAAAAAAAATACAGGATTTAGATGAAAAAAAAGGATTTTTCCTGGCCCCTGAGACCGGGGGATAAGTCTAGCAATTTGACCAACAGGAGCACACAGGACTGTAATGCAGCGTTTGCTGGTATAACCACTGATTCTCCTATACAGCCTACCTGCCTGATATCTGGGATGGATATTAGTCCTGAGAAGGACTGTTTGTTTGATTTGGCAGGCTTTAGAGACCCTACACTAACTATTTCGCAGTATAAATCTCTCCCTAGCTCTGCAGCACTGACAGATCCGGAGCGACTCTGTCCAAAATGGCGGCGCCCAGTTTTAAATACTCGAGCTGACGCTGTGCGGCCAGCCAATCACGGTAATGCGCACAAACAACATGGCTGCGGCATTACAGTGACTGGCTGGAAATCCTTTCATGTTCATTGGCTCTGTAAAGAGCGCCAAACATGCAGGGCGGGGACCCGAGCTCCCGCCCGAGTAACCCGGAAATGCTCGGTGCTCGCCGAACATCCCGAGTAGTGAGATGCTCAGGCGAGTACTGAGCAGTGTCGAGCATGCTCGCTCAACACTAATTATATGTAGCAAGCTGATTCTAACTGCTGACTGCATGCATGCTGTAGTTTGGACATTTGTAACAGGTGACCTCAACTCAGGGAGAACTGTGGCTTAAATAAGTATAAGACTGATGATTGTCAGAGAAGAGGAGAGCTTGTGCTGTATGACAGACAATTTGCGATACAGATATATGCCAGCTGATCTAGGACTATGGGACTATAAAAAGGTTTTCCATTATTTGTTTTATTCTATAGCCTTGCTCTGCTAAAAAATAACAAATTGACCTTAACTGAGCCTCTGCCGCTCCCGTGTTGCTTCTGGTGTTTGCTTATATTGCTGCAACACTGACGTCTTGACTACGACTGCAGCCAAGTACTGGGATATCCATTTGGTTTTGTCACTATTACCTTTTCTCTAGTTGTAACCTGTCTTGTTCATGATTTTCCTTCAACTTGCTCTCCCGGCCGGCGGCTACTCTGTGGTCAACATAGGATGCCCTGTCAAGCAAAGACCAGATCTTAGTACAGGGGTGAACATTGGGGACAGAGGCAGATTAAGAGTAGCCACACAAATTTCATCTCTTGGGTACAGCGCTATACAAAGCATAGTATACGCTATTATGTATAGAAGTATGTAAACAGAGAGGACGCTGTATAAGACGGGATGGCGCTATATATATAAAAAAGGGAACACTATATATATATAATATGGGACAGATCACTCAGTGCGCATCGTTTAATAGCCTGCTTAAACAGATACATCACTGTAAACGGCTGCTGATCGGTAATGGTTTACCGATTGGTGATCGTTCAGTGTTGCCAGTCGGTCCGTGTAAATATACCCCATACAGAATAAATATTTTCATCCAGTAACTTACCGCTCATGTCTTGTCTGTTTACAATCTTTTTCTTCTCCATCTTGTCAACCTTCATGTTGATGTCCTAACGCCAAGACTCGATCATTGCAGTATTTTCCACATTAATCACCGTGCCCCTGAAAATAAAAAAGGTCACATATATGTACACGTTTGTTTCCTGAATGAGAAATCCCCCACACTATGCCACTGAATACAGACATGCACCCACCATTAATATATTATTAGCTATTATGCAAACCACCATTACAATTGTAAATTGATAATCCACCAATTTGCCCCCTGTTAAGTATAATTAGCAACTTTTCTGCACCCAATAAATAAATTAATTAGCCCTTGTACTCTTTGTCCCAATTTTTTACCAGTCACTCTCCTGTGTCCTCAATGTGCCACCAATGTACAACTCCTGCTTCCCTAATGCATTATAATTGCATGCCCCTGCAATTCATTATATTTACATTTTACCCTCCCCCCAAGTCATTATGTCCTCTTGCCCACCACCCACCCTCAATTCATTATAATTTTCTCTCTTCCACCCTCCACCTCAGTTCACTTTACTATAATGTCCACTCTCCCACTCCTCACCTTCAATTTATTTTAGTATAATGTCCTCTCTCCCATCCCCGGGGCCTCAATTCATAATTAACAGTCTCTCACCACCATATCATTCGCTTTATTAAAAAAAAAGTTTTCAATACATACCATTCCATACAATCTCCTGTGGCTCTGCTTCCTCCTGTGGCCGATACTTACATGCCGATGTGGCTGGTTCACGTCACAGAGAAGGCAACGGGAGATCCCTGTAGCTTCGTTGCCATTCTCTATTGCCGGAAGCTGAGCTTCTTGAAAGCTCTTTACCCGGGATTAGTGCCGCCGATGGTGGTGCACAGAATATTATAATGAGTGCAATCTGGCCATGTGCCCTCTCCAATGTACATTGTCAGCACACTGCCAATCAGTGGTCGTGGCAGGATTACACAGATTAGTCTGGCTGGCCTTCACATAAAGCCTAGTCCTGTAGTGATAATCAACAGCTGATAAAACAATGTTTGTACTGAAACTACAGCACACAGAATAATTAAGTGAGACCACTGGAATCAGGGTCTCTGCCCCTACATTATGCTGCTCTCAGATTAAATATCAAAACCTGCTGAAACATTCCTTTTAAGACATAAATAGTACTGTTTTAGTAAGATTTTGCTTATTGTTGAGAAAAAAAGTGTATGGTAAAAAACAGTTGAGTATCAGTATATTTTGCAGTATCAGCTAGATTGTACAGGATCTAAACATTGCAAGGACATCAGTCATGAAGCTCCGTTTGGATTGCCCAATAATAGGTAGTATAGTTGAAGGCTGGCTGCTCAGAAGGTAAGTGCATAGATTGCCTTCTTTTTGCAGTTGGCAGGAGATCAATAGTTCCTGCTGAATTCTTACCATCTCTGATAAAACAGGTTCAGAAGAGACGGGCGGCAGAAATTATATTTTTGTTTGTAACAATATTTTGGAGGTTTTGGTTGTCTAGAATAAAAGGTTTACTTTACAACAATGTCCAATTTCAGAGACTTGATACTATTACTTTTTAAAAAAAATAAAATAATAATAATTAATTTAATGTCCTTAATTTGCGGTAATAGGAGTGGTGATGGCCTGGTTTCAATGAAGAGAGAGGCAACTGTAATTGCTCCCCGGCCCTGACTGACAGCCAGCCCTAATGCTGATCCTGCTGTCAGTCAGGGCCGGGGGCGCGGTTACAGCCGGCGCTCTCTGTACACAGAGCAGTGGCTGAGACCATGTTGGCAACACCTCTATGACTGGGAGCCGAACGCTACCGGGAGGGATAAAGTTCATTTCCTCCTGGCAGTGGGGCTCTCAGTGCTGTAGCTGTGACGCGCCCACCTTGGGCCGTGGGGTACTCGGCAGCCGGGCCTCTGGTTGCTGGGAGATATCACGGTAGCTGGCCTGGTCCATGACCCAGGGCGGTCAGTAAAAGGGGGAATAGTTTATAGGGGATTTGGGAAAGAGTTTGTGACGCCACCTGTGGATTGCGGCTAAAGGGTGCCGCCGCTGCGGAGCAGTCCTCTGGAGCTGGTGTTACGGCAGCAGGGATGGTGTGGCTCTCCACAGGTAGAGCTAGCTCCAGGGCAACGTGGGGTGTAATGGATGGTGGTGCAGGGGAGAGACGGCAGGACGGTCCTGGGGGAAAGACGGACACTCACACGGGGGTAAGCTTCCGTACCTTTACTGGTGATGATGCAGGCACGGTCTAGGGTACTCCCGGACGAAGGGCACACTTTTGGACTCTCCCCAGTGAGCGGGTATAGGGCCTCCTGATCCGTGGCTTTCCTCTCTAAGCTTCTAACCTGCCTGGAGCTAGGCCTAGCTTGGTTACTGTCTCTCTTTGCACCTGCTGACCTGGTGGTAGGGCTTTCTCTTGGAGATCACTCTCTCTGGACGCTGGGGCCTCCGTGACTCCTAGCCCTGGTACTGTAATCAGCGCTTGGTGAACCTGGGACCTGTAGTCCTCCAGGGGTTCCGATGGTTCCTACTGGGTGTAAAGGGTCCCTGTAGGCGCGGACCCGGTGTCTGGTATATATATCGGGGTGAGCCTGGTATGCTCCTCTGCCCCCTCGCTACTTCTTCCTTCTCCTCTCGCCTTCGGCCCACTCAGGCCCTCACTAGGCCTTCACACGTGCTGTAGGCCTTGGCTCGCCTAAGCACAGCAGCCAACTTGCTGCCTCTTCGCTGCTCTCTGAGCGTCAGCACACTCTCTGCTCAACTCTGAGCTCTGTCCCTCTCTGAGTCTGAGAGACTAACTAACTGAGCTGCCAGCCTCCACCCTCCCTTTATATATCCCTGAGGGGCTCCCTCTGCTGGTCTGAGGTGGTAGGGTGGAGGTGTGTGAATGTGTGAGGGCCTCTTGTGGAGAAGTCCATCCATGCACCCTTCTGGGTTCTGTGGCACCAGTGCACAGCAGGGCGCCACAGCTGCACGGTGTCAGAATGCTATTAACCTGAACATTAACCCCATATATGCAGGTTAATAGTGTTATTTTACATGACAGCTTCTCTTTAAGCACAGGGCAATATGTTGTGCATTGATCTTCCTCTATAATATGAAGCAGGGATCGTTGATAGACTGGGATACTTCATAGCATACAAAGCGGACAACAAAACAAGAAAGAGACATCATTTGTCTGGTGACAGTTCCCCAGAGCCCCTCTCCGTACAATGTAATATCATGTATTAATGGTGTGAGCTCCATGTGCTGCATATGATATTACGTTTGACTCAGCAGTTGGTTTTTATAACTAGATTCCCTAGTGGGCACCTCAGGCCTCAGTCTGACACCAGAGCCATTAGTCACAGATATCATCCCATTCAATTTACATTGAGCACATTTCTCAGCAAGATTTAAAACATATTTGTGAAATTGACTCCGCGTACTTAGACTTGCCGCTGGGCCCAAATTAATAAATGTGACTAAGCATTACAAAAATTGGATTCACTAACTAATATTAATAAGAGGCTTTGAGTCGATGGAGGGACATGCTAAAATAGCTAAGGAGGTATTACTTTTTACATGAATACAAAACTGACAGCGAGCAGAAATCAAAACAAATAGCAACAGAGTGGCTAAAACTCTCTTTTCTGAAGAAAGTCGGGGACTAATGGCAGATTTGAATGTTGGGGACCCTTTAATTTAGAAATCAGTTTTGTTAACTCTACTTTAACTTCCAGCAATGCTATCTTTAAAGGGATTGTTCGGCCTTAGGGTACAAGTCTGCAGTCACTCTATGTGACTGCAGACTTGTGAATCCTCACAATGCATGCACTGCATACTGTAAGGATTCTCCGATGACGGTACCGTGTGCGGAAAGCATGTGATTTGCATACATATGGTAACATGCAGACTAGATGTGCTCAGCCTCACTCAATGCCAGTGTATTGAGCAATGTCAGATGAAAATGTGGCCACAGTACACAAATCACATAGTTAGGGTTACATGACCGCTCGCTCCCGAGAAAGCTCACAGTGCACGCACTGAGGATTCACAAGTCACATAGAGTGACTGCAGACTTGGACTCTAAGGACGGACAACCCTTTAACATGTCTGCAAATGTTTTGATTGTTTTTTTTTTCCGCATTTTTTTTAATGATAATGTTGTTCAAAAGATTTTTCTTATTTTGGAAAACCCCTCTCCACAGCTTCAGTGTTTTTTAAAAATGTTTTAAATATGGCTTTCTCACCCTCCACAGGTCCATCAGTACGTCTCTTTCGCTGCTCTCAGTGTTTGTTTTATAAAATCACATCGATAGCACTACAGCCGATAACTGAGCTCAGAGGCTCTGTCTGAGTTGATAGCAAAGCCGCTTGGGGCTGCTGTGCTTACTGATTGACTGCAGCACTGCAGACAATAAAAGACACCGGGAGCAGCAGCGGAGACTTAGCACGGGTCCTGCGGAGGGTGAGTAAACACTTTTTTTTTTTAAACAAACTGCAGCCAAGGAACAGAAGTTTTTCCCAAATTGGAAAACCCTTGGATTGACAAGCTAGTTTTACCTGCATTTTGCATCAGTATTTGGAAGCCAAAACCTGGAGGGGGTCAAAGACAAACACTAACAGCAAAAAAGAGAAATGCACATTTTTCTATTATACATTATTCTCTCTGTAGAGTCCACTCCAAACATTATTGCAAAACAATGACCAAATTACTGCAGTATGTCTAAGGCTTTATTCACATCAGTATGTGTAAGACAAAATCAAGAGTGGATCCTACAGAGAGGGAAACTATGGAAGACTCACAACTCATATACCAATGACATACTGACCCAAAGCATATTAACGTGTGAATAAAACCTTACAGCATGTTTATGGACAGGAAAAGGACCCTGGAGAACCTAGGGAGATTCAGTTCAGCTACTGGCAGAAGCTACAAACTCTATGCAGATATTGACTTGCACATATTATATATTCTGTGTCCCATTACTGTACAGCCAAAGTGGTTCTTAATTATAATCTATCACATTCAGTAACTGAATATATTTCTGCATTTTATTTTTATGTTAAGTGAACAGTATTTTATGTTTTAGCAGTGTTTTATGTAAAATGAACCCTTATTAAGTTTTTTAACTACCTCATATCGGCACTAGATGTCACCTTGACACTTAGCTTTGCAGTTATGAAGACCACTTTCTTTGTACTGTTACATGTGTTTAATATCGTGCCCTCATTAAAGAAAACATAAGCTGTTATTATATCAATGACAGGGCAGTATTATTCATTAAACTGACTGATATCTTTTTTTTTGCAATAGCCTGAACCTTGTGGCTCCAATGGCTAAAGGCAATCCACAGTCTTCGCCATAGCATTATTATTTATTTATTATGCTTTGCTGGTATAGCACCATCATATTCCGCAACGCTTTACAGACATTATCATCACTGTCCCCATTGGGGCTCACAATCTACATTCCCTATCAGTATGTCTTTGGAATGTGGAAGGAAAATAGAGAACCTGGAGGAAACCCACACAAACATAGGAAGAATATACAAATGCCTTGCAGATGTTGTCCTTGATGGGATTTAAACCCAGGACCCCAGCGCTGCAAAGCAACAATACTAACCACTGAGCCACTGTGCAAATACATGTATGTATACAATTATCGCAGTGGAACAATAACGATCTAACATCAGGATTGTATTGTCATTCCGCCTCCTCCCTTATTGCACCTCCAAGAGCAAAGGAGTCTAGTTGGGGCCATCACATGTGTTCAACCATTTCTTCAAGAGGCCCTCATACAGGGCTGTATTATTCATAAGGCTGGCTAGGCTGAAGCACTATTATCCTCACCCAAGTGTTCCAATGGTTAAAGGCACTTTGCTCTTTGCATCATAGCAATAAATACAATGGGGGAAGGGAGCACATCACAATCTTGATGCTATTGCGCTTTTGATCCATGATCCCTCTCGGAGAGACAGGGGACCCAAGCAGACAAGCATCAAGGCTGTGATGTCATTCCGCCTCCTCCCCTGTTACACCTCCACGAGCAACACAATTTAGTCATGACCTTGATGGCGTGTGCTCGAACATTCCCACGGGCCGTCACAACCAGCAAAAACCAGTTATTTATCAATTTTTAAAAAGAACAAATGGCAGCCAACATGTACAAGCACAAGACATTATATCAACAGAGAAAAGAAAAGGTAGAAAGATTGAGGCGTGAGAAAAAGGGTTTTAGCACTGCTGACAGCTGTAGTAGGGTGAAAGATTGAAAAGCCAAAGCGGACGAAAATACCTGAAGGCCTAAGAACTCAAGCATGGATGGATACGACCCTGATTAGTGACCTTCATGAATTTCCTAAGATTTATCTCCTAGTGATCTCCGTTTTTTTGTATTTTATCTTTAAATTGAATTATGTTACCACTTATGATGAGCACGTAAATTCTTGAGCTATTTGCTCAATAACACATTACGCTGCTGGAATTTGGGGTTTTGCTGGCTGCCTTGCTGCATTATTAGCATTCCTTCATAAGGCTACATTCACACATCAGTGTGACACGTCCTAGTACTGTCCGTTTTTTTTTCTCATACAGCACCCTGATCCATAGAGTTTCATTGAGCCATATGTATATCAGTTTTAAAAAATTAGTCCTTGTCTCTGGTCCAGGAGACTTAGAACATTTCTTATTCTTATTCAATTTATGGATCAGATTTGGCCATTAAAATCTATAGGCATCCATGAGACACAGATGAAACTAGGAAGACAGACTGTACAGAATTCTAAGTTGTTTTAACAGATATCTTGTTATAAGCTATGTTCACAGCTTTTTTACTGCTTTTTTTTCAGTTTACTGATCTCTTAGAAGTAAAAAAGCTGCCGGCAAAACGCAGGTTTTGCTGCTTTTCTTGCTGCGTTTTTGCTGCGTCTTACTGTTGGTAACGTTTATGCTGCATTTTTGCACTTACTCATTGCTTTCTATGGGTTAAAAACCACTGCAAAAACGCTGAAAGAAGTGACATGCTGCAGTTTTAAAAAACACAGCAGTTTTCCAATTCAGTCAGCAGAAAAAAAACAAGTGTGTGCATGAGATTTCTGAAAACTTCTAGCTTTTGCTGGAACTGTAAAAAGCAGCTTTTAATTTGCTTAAAAAAAGCAGCAAAAACGTAAGGTGTGAACATTGCCTTAAGAATCAATGGATAAAAAAAGTTCAGTCTACCTGCTTCAGTGAAAAGAAAGAATGAAATGAAAATAGAAGCAACTAGGATGCAACTAGGATGTTACCTAGTCTGTTTCTTTCCAATAGTTACACACACACATGTGAATGAAGCCTCAGACTAAAGCTATTTTCACAAGGACGTATTTTGGTCATTGTTTAGCATTAGTATTTCTAGGCTAAAGCCAGGAGTCGGTCCAAAGGTTAGAAGAGATGCAAATCTAACCTTTATCCCATTTCTCAGGATTGGTTCCACTCCTGGTCTTGGCATGAAAATAATGATTGAAAATACTAATAAGAAATATAAAAGAAAGGATCCAGTCAGTAGGAAAAAATAGTTCTAGCAGATTGCAATGAAACATAACGATACCCTAACATGCTTGTGTAGCAGACTCAAAGGGGTTTGTGATGTATACTTCTGAATTTCAAATATGTTTATTAAAACGTTGCAAAATAGTATTATTGTGCTTTATGGCCCAATTTTCCTACAGATGATTTAAATGGATTAGTTGTTTGCCATATTAATGTAACCTTTTTTACTTGTATTGTAATTCCCAAGTCCGCCTCCTGCTTTTTTGGAAGTTGGAGTATGGCTGATGAGTCTGACATCTTCATGGTGGAAGAGAATATGGGATGAGTAATAGTAATAGGGGAGTAAGTTGGTTATTGGGAGGGGGAACAGTGACACTGCTTATGACAAGACAACTGATGTATGAATGGGCTGCTATAAGGGAAAATGTGAATATGTACTGATGACAGTGATGTCCATGTACACAGTACGAGCCACTGCAGCCTGTCAACAAAGATTAGCGCAGCTGTGGAGAGACATGCTTGGACCTGTGGAGGGTAATAAACAACTCAGATTATTATTTTATACCTCTACCAACCTATGCGAGGGAACTAAAAGTTTATTCTGGACAACCCCTTTAAATTATGAGAGATGAAAAAGTAGGAGTAGATGGAGAGAGGCATGAGTAAAGAAGAATAAGGGCAAAAGCAAAGAGTCCTTCATTGTGCATGCTGAGAGATATTATATCCATATTACTTATTTTATTAAAGGGGTGTTCTCAAATTCTTAAATTGCGTAAACTAGTTTGATAACATGAAAATAAGCAAGTTTGCAATTGACTTGCTTTTTTCTCTGGTATGATTCTCCTGCAATGACAGCTTTTTTCTTTTGTAGTGCACAGCTGGTTTCCATATCGCCCGGCCGATAATGCCTGCCCAGACACTGGCAGAGAGTGTATGCATAGTAGTTAGGTTCCAGGACAGAGGTTAACTCGTAACATTCCAGTCTCCTCTATCTTATCTATTGATTTATATAGAGCACATGCTCACCTCCCTACCCCTCCCTCCTCTCCCTTTCATCTTCTGAAGAGATGCAGTTGTCAATCACCAGCCCGCAGGTTTCAGAGCAGATCTATTGAAATGCCTTGTTATCTCTGTGTGTAAATATAGGGATAACTGTGTACACTCAGAACAAACCACTGAGAGTTGAATGTGTTACAGCAGAACTTGAGCTGAGCTTTATAGGTCTGCTAATACTACAGTTCTACTATTCACCAGAGCTGTCACTCAAATAGAAGAGATAGCCCTGCCAGAGACCAGGAAGTAAGGAAACCAAGGAGAATGCATTGCTCTGAACTGCTCTAGAACATATTTTTATGTGGAGATACACTGTAAAAAAATGAATTTGCCAAAAACCAGCAGAGATTCATATAACCAGTGGGGAACATGAATTCATTGGGAATTGCAATTTTTTCCAGAAAGTTCAAGAATTCGGACTCTATTTGCACCAAATAATGGTGGTGTAGGTGTTGCCTGTTGGAGAAGGACATGGCTTAGTAATACGTGGCATGGCTTAAAGGGGTTTTACACTTTAATATAAGTGGACCCCAATCACTTTTATATATGTGACAAAATGCCAGTAAAGGCTGTATGCTGCTGCTTCGGACTCCCAAAACAATAAGACTGAAGCAACGCCAGAGAGCCAGTGCAGGACCCGGGGAGGGTGAGTATACTGTCCTCATACACGTTAGCACGGTGGGTTGTGAGACATGTAGCTAAGCCCCCTGTCTTCATAAGAAAAGAGGCCGTGAAGCTGTAACCTTCTCTTTATTGATAGTAGATTGTGACAGTAAAGGTGAAACTATAAGATGTAATAACAGGAGTATTTCAGAATATATAACTGTACAGAGCATAAGACACAGATAGTCTGCAATTCACAGTATATATGAGGTAATAATGCAAATGGAAGATTATCTTTCTAATCTAGCAAACATACTTATGAAACACAACATGGTAACACATGGATAGTGTTGTTACCGACTGTGCTTGGAGCAGGCTGTTTGCAAGGAGCACAATGCACAAAAACTAATGGTAAGGCAGATTCTCCATCAGAAATCTAGAGGAAAAGATGGCTACTGTCTTTACTGGGACAGGAACAAGACCATAGTGCAACAGGACTGCCCCAGAATGCTCTAGGAACTTCCCGTAATACACAGCAAACTAGAGTGAATACATTAAATCGCCAGCAGATGGCGATGTTACCAAACAATAAGAAATAGACAGGCTTCAACTACAGAAAATACAATGTTGTAACTGCGATGGACACAAAGTGCCTAAACTCTCTGGATAGGTGAATTCACTGCTGAGACTGAACAGTGAGTACCTGCTTTGTTTGTTATTTTACATACATAAAAGTGTTTGGGGTTGACTTTTCTTAAAATGGAAAGCCCCTTTACCTTGAGATATGTGCACCAAAATTTTAGACCAAAGTATACAAGGATAGAAGTTTATCATTCAGACTGTTTAGTTTAAGTTTACACTGCCTAAATATTTGACAGGATTAGTAAGTCTGACCCAGGGTCATCCTATTGGTATATTCCTTTTATACATGATAAATACCATCTTCAGTTTGATATTTTACATGTAATATCAGCATTACTAATGAAACAAAAAGATGCCTGGAAAACAATTCTCATTATCTTTATAATCTAAATTGAAGTAATAACTTAATGAGATAATTAGTAATTTCAATAATAATTTCTTTTATCTTTGATCTCATATTGAGTACACTGAATGTACTCTATTTCTTACTTACCTACAATAGTGTCAGCTCTGCCTAGAAACTTCCCTATCCAGAGTGTGGCTGCCTACAAAGCAATATAGAAATAAAGCTTTAAAGCAGACCTGTCACCAGATTTAACAATACAAACTGTATACATTATTAGAAAGATCTTTTAGACCTGATGAGACTTTTGTACTTACTGTACTTTGAAAACACGTCACCATGGCTATACAGTCTGCAACTATCTGCACTTACTTCCCATCTCAGACCTTAACTTAACCCTTCGTCTGCTGTAAACATCACAAAGTCTACTCTGTTGTGCTTCACACTACAAATGCTGCTGCAACAGTGCATATCCTCTCTACTAGCAAGTATTCAGTAACCTGGGTCATCCCAGTTGCTTGCAGCTAATAATTTGTTTGCTGAATTAACTCTTTATCTGCTGTAAACATAATGAATACTTCTCTGGTGCTGTTCACACTAAAAAACTGCTGCGACAGTGTGTATCTTTCTTATAAAATATTCAATTTACCTGTTCATCATTGCTGCCTAGATCCCTGCCAAGAACTGTTTGTCTGATGATATCATACAACGCAGTCTTTAACTATTTGCTTGCTGAAAGTCTTGGACTGGCTATACATCTACAGTTCCTGTGTATGTCTACACTCCTGTTTTTTTGTCTTTTAGTTTTTCCTTTTCTGCTTGTCTGCCTGCCATTACTTTCAGGCCATGTTATTTTGTATTAGCCCCAATGCCACATTTCTCCTGTACCATTCCCATCGAGGGTCACTGCTGCTGTGCTTCTAGTACTGTGTTCATCATAGAATAGATAGCAGTTATACTAGCCTCCTTTTTTGATATATAGACAGCTAAGTAATTTAAATTAGCATTTAGCGTCCTCGATTTTAAACACTGTTCTGGTCACTTGACAGCAGTTGGAAAGGTGTCCTGTACTAAACACAGTAATTGAAGTGCAGCAGCAGGGACCTAGGGTGGAGCAATTGCCAGAAAATGTAGAACGTTTATAACTTATTTTTTATTATATCAATTACTTTTTATTTCGGGGCACAGCACAGGACATATTTGAAGTACACCTTGCATAGTTTTTTTTTAATGGGGCATAATTATGATACTGTTATTTTCAGGGGCACAGAGTTCGGATGTGCTGCAAAAGCAAGTAGCAGACGATATGCAGAGTCTGCACAAACAAGTTGTTGCCAAGAGAAGTCATCATAGTGGTCTGAACCAGGTGGAGAAAGAGAACAGTTCCTGTAAAGTAAGAGGAGATAAACGTTTAATTATGCTTCTGACTGTGTCTAATCAATACTCTAGTCACTGTATGGTCTGCAGTGTGATGATGGGTGGTAACCATTTTTAAGATTATACTGGGAGCAGAGGAGAAAGTTTTAAGAGTCACAAATGTTGATATAGCAGGGGCTATGGCTACTCTGGCTACTTCAGAGATGCAGATGAAGGAGGCACCAAGGGGTCAAACAACTCCCCCTCTCTTGCAAATTTTTATATGTGGTCATGGGAGGAATTCTACATCTTTTTCCACAGGAACCCATTCAGATAATGCATCTGCTGGTATGTTGACTGCAATGATGATCTGTTGGTAGTATGGCATCACGTTAAAGCGCCCATGGACACTTATGTTTTACATGAATGACCATGCTCTAAACCTAAAAATTACAGTGTACACCAGTAACAATTACGTCAATGTCATTAGTCTGAAAGGAGAAATAACCACTGAAAAAGTCATCAGTGATCACCAATCTTTACTGTAACCCACACCAGACAATACCATATTAAATGCCAATAGCTGGCATCCCAGTCACACAATAAATGCCGTACCTGTGGGGGAATACACAAGAGCCAGACATACGTGTTCAGGCAATGCCGATTTTGGAGCCACATGTAGAGATATTAACACAAGATTAATAAAACGAGGATACGAAAAATAAATGCTTAACATAGCCGAAGAAAGTAAAAACCAAAACACAGAGGGAATTGTAAAGGAATACACAAAATAGTATGAAACAAACACCATTAGTTTTTTTCAATGGCAAACAGCAACAATCTGAAAGATATATAATACATCTGTGATAAATATCTATCTGTTCTATATGACGATGCGAAATTGAAAACAATATTGGACCAAGTGTGCAGTGGAATGAGGCAAGTCACTAGGTAATCTATTGTAAAGTTTATTTACTACCACGGGTAATATCTTTAATAAAACATGGTTGTCCCTAAAGGGGTTTTTCATTGTTATGGCTCATTCTGTATCGGGTGCTGCAATGTTATAAAAATTACACAGCTGGGACTAAAGAGTATGCAATAAAGATTTATTAGCTATGAACCACATCGTATGCCTGGATCATTGCACCTGCTGTAACCTCAGTTACATGGGATGCAAATATAAAAAATTAGGTCAAGACTGACAAGCATGGAATAGAGGACTCATTACACACTATGTAATTTAGCAGCTTTAACTACTTCCAGACCGCCCATAGATTAAAAATACCCATGGAGTCTGCATTCTAAACAAATGCTGTATACACAGAATAGGGAGCGCCGTTAGTGCTCCCTCTTCCGGACACAGTGGTCCTATGATCAATAAGTCAAGAGAAGGAAGAAAGAGCTGCTTGGTCCTAGGAGACAGAGACCTAGTCATCTTTCCTAAGTAAACAAGAGGCTGTATTTCCCCAGTAACTGGGGCTAATATAAATACTTCAGTTACAGGGGAAATCATATATAATAATATGATTTACAGTATATGTTGAAATGCCCACCAAAGATCTTTTAATGTTATGGGGGGAACAAGGTGTAAAATAAATGACAAATACATAAAAAAACATAAAAATAATAAACAAGTAAAAAAAGCTGCAGCCAATCAAAATCGCTGTTACTAGCCCTGTACCAGTCAAACAAAAACAAAATTAAACACGTGTCTGATACATAGAGATAATTGTTAGAGAAAGGGGAACACATTTTAAAATGTATTTTAGTGGCCCTTTGTGGTGATAAAAAAATGTGAAAAACAGACACGTATTTCCTTTATTTGGCACGGATATTGCCCAATATGAATTGAAGTGTGAGTAGAAAAATAGCATAACAATTAGGCCCCATGTTTTTTTTACAGCTCTTTAAACCGCATGTACAAAAACCCCCGAAAATGTGTCTGGTCAGGAATGGGGGTATATAGCCTGGTCGTAAAATCACACAGTATAGATAACACTCTGTATACTTCATACAATTCAAACTTCATATGTAGGGTATTAGTTTAAGGCTGTGTGCCCACGATGCGTTTTTGGTGCGTTTTTTGGTGCGTATTTGCAGTGTGTATACGCTCCAGAAACGCATTGCATACCTTATCCCATGACTTCCTATGACATTCTGCAAGTTCTGTGCACATGGTCAGGATTTTTTTCTGCGCAGATTTACGGACATGACCAATTCTTGTGCGTTTCTGCATGCGTATTTGCCTATACAATGCATTGGAAAAACGCATGACAAATACGCATGCAAAAACGTGGCAAATACGCATCAAAAACACATGTAAAAACTGCATGCGTTTTTCTGCCAAGGAGATGCAGAAATGCTCCGGAAAATTTTTGCTTCATTTCTGCATCGTGGGCACTAAGCCTAAGGCTGGTTATTTAACATATAGTTCAATTACAATATAAGATGTCCTGTCTTCACAATGGACCCGCAGTCAACTGAGTATTGGAAACATTATCCAGGTTTGGTGAATGTGTATTGTACATTGTATCCTATATCCATGATGTCATACCTGTATAGCACAACACATTGGAAAACAGGGTTGATTATAAAGAGTGTGCAGAGCAATATTATTGTATAACACTCTCTGTTTTTCCTGTTGTATTGATTATATTTGCCATGATCCACCTCCTTGGATCTACACCAGCTTTTACCAATCTGATATGATCTCATAGCACTGTTAGTTTTATTTGCATATGCTGTAGAGTAGGGCCAACTCTAAGCTTGAAATGCATTGGTGACTTTTTACACGTTGTCATGATTGCCAATATGACATTATTATGTAGATGTGAATAAAGTTAGATTACATCTTAATCCCCAAGTGGTTAGAATCATAGAATCATAGAAAGGTAGAGTTGGAATTGACCTTCAGGGTCATCTGGTCCAATCCCCTACTCAGATGACCCTAAAGGTCACTTCCAACTCTACCTTTCTATGAGTCTATGATTCTAACTACTTGGGGATTAAGATTGACTGCATTTGTTCTCGGATTATCTTTTGATGTGGACAACAAGGACCATGTACTGGGTAATATTGTCTGGCCCCCCAGATAACAAGGCCTGTGGTAAGCAGTTCTTTATTTCTTATGGATGTTATTACATATAAAGGCACCAGTGTTATAAATGCACATGGTATGTGGGGTCGCTCATTAGAGAATTTCTATTGGGTTCTACAAGCTTAATGCTATGCCTCTACATACCTGTACACCAGTCTGTGTTTATTTTGTGGGATGAGTAGTGCAAGGACTAGGTGTGGTTATGCTGTTTGTAGCTCATAAGATTTTTTATCTATTTGCTGTTTGACAAAATAAAGCTAACCTAGTTCTTTAACCCCCCCACAATTTACTTCTGTGTGAAAATTTATGATCAGTATGTCGTTCCTAATCCAAGTAAAAAGTCTCATCAATCAGAAAACACAAAATCATTTGCTCGGGGCAAGTGAACTACCCTGGACCATAAGAATAGTTCACAGTTCCACCATAAATTAAACCTTAAAAAACCTTGCACCTTCCTTTTGCAGGACAGTTTTGATGAATTTTATATTCCAATGCAAAAGCAATAATTCAACACAGTATACATAGATATAATAGACCTATAAATATTTATCAACCTGCAATTCTACATAGCATCCAATGAAAGAAATGCAATGCTGAAAGACATTGGAAGAAAACAAGGATAATAGTAGTGATAGACCCCCAAAAACATCATTATGATGTTATGAAACTAAATGTTAGGGTGGATGAGGGCACACTGAGACTGAGCAGCAAGGAGCTGTAGTACCCCCTTCTATCAGCTTATATTTATCAGGGAGGTGTTGGACTTTAGACCCCCGCCTATCTGTTATCACATATCCTAAAAAGACTACTACAAATGCTTCTGGGATACAATTGTTTTCAAAGCTACATTACCTGTTAAGTTCTATGGAAGGTGATGCACTAAGATTATAAAAATGTTATTGTCATTTTCACTTGCTTTATATGGTCTTTATTACAAAAAAACCCCTAACATCTTTACTAGAGTATACATGATAATAGAAGTTAATAAAGTGTCTTGTAATATTTGAGCTACAGTAATCAGCAAGTCCATCAGGATTAAGATTAGACTAGAACAACATGACAAATTATACTTGGGCAACATGAGATTGCAACACTACCACGTGACTACACTCCCTTCTACAAGACATCAAGTAAAAGAAAAAGTGGTTATATTACAACCCATGAGTGCGTGAGCACATGTAATATCAACAACTGCGACTGTAACTGTGACATTTGCAGTCTAAGGATGACCATGCACATTAGACAGGGACAACATGGTGGCTCAGTGGTTAGCACGGGGTCCTATTGTCAAATCCCATCATGGACAACATCTGCAAGGAGTTTGTCTTCTTATGTTTGTGTGGGTTTCCTCCGGGTGCTCCAGTTTCCTCCCATACCCCAAAGACATACTGATAGGGAATTTAGATTGTGAGCCCCAATGGGGACAGGGATGATGATGTCTGTAAAGCACTGTGGTATTGTCAAGGGTGTGTCAGGATTGACAGACAGTCATACAGTGTCCGGCTGTAGAAGGCTGCAGCATTTGGCCTTACAAACATCTACCTAATCCTTTTATGATTCCTCCCTCTTTAGGACCCACCGGTGATCCTCACCTTGCTTGGTGATTATACCTTTCCCTTTAGGATCCTGAGGTATCCTCACCTTTCTGCTGTTAATCAGCACTTCCTTGCTGTGTCCTTAAATAAACTCAGATCACTCAGAGAGTTACTGGTGATAGCGTGTTATACCTATTCAGGCCTGGGATTCTAGTAGTCAACTAGAATTACCTAGGAGTTCCTTCGTTGATTGTTGCCGTGCTTTCTCCGGTGTCATCTTGGAGCTAAGTGTATTTCCCTGTTTGTTTCCCCTGTATGTTCTTTAGTTTGTAATGGGGCTGACTTAGTGCTCACCCCTTCCGCTCCCTACCTAGGGCATAACCTTAGGGTCAGCTAGGGCCAGGAGTGCTCACCCCTCCCACTCCTTATCTGGGGCCTAGCCATAGGGTCAGCTAGGGCCAGGTTTCCTGCTCGGCGATAGGTGCAGAACCTATTTAGGGTTTATAGGGGAGTCAGGATTTGTTGTTAGATCTGTTTAGGGGTCTGCACTCTCCCTTTCCCTAGTTGTAGGGCTCCCTCCCCTTTTCCTGTCGTTATACGCTGGGTTCTCCCCATACCTAGCGTGACAAGTATATGATGGTGCTATATAAGTAAGTAAAATAAATAAATTCTGTGGGAATGGTGGCTCTAGATTGGTTTATTTCCAATGGTGCAGGAATATAGCACTTGGAGTATAGGTGGCGAGGCACAGCACCAGAGACTATCTGTGGTTCCAGGAATCTGTAGAACCAGGAAAGATAAAAATATAAAGGTTATGTTACAAATTTAGGCAAGAATGAGAGTTTGAAATTTTTTTCAAACTGTCATTCCCACCTAAATGTGTATTTAAACAGCGTCTTTGCATGCCTACCACACATAATGAAGGCTCCGGTCCGAAACCGGTTTGTGATTTTAAATCGTAAATAATAGGTATTTAATTTTAATTACCGCATCCTCACTAACGTTATTGGCGGCACACCAACATAACCTTAAAATAGATAAATTAGACACATTAATGATTTTCCAACATCTCAGCCATTTCAGCCATCTCAGCCATGTTGCTCATTAGCAGCAGCACTCTTTTGGCCAAGCACTCCAGTGTTCTTTATGAGAAAGCAGCTGACTGCCATGCTGGCCAGCAGCGTATCTCTGGGAGAATAAGGCGATTGCAGTCTGAAATCAGACATGCCCAACAACATCTCCCCTCACCATCAGTCAGCTGGCATCCCCATATACAGTATATTAGATCATTTCCCAAACCCAACAATTTCGTCGGGTTCATCCGACAGTAATCTAATGTGTATGAGGTCCTTAAATGTCACGTGGTCACAAGCAGTCACGTAGCTTAATGGTAACTGCAGTCTTATGGTAATGGAAGATACTACTGCATAATGGATATACAGACAATACACAACTTTTACTGTACCATTACCAAACAATAAAGAGTAAACATTTGCGTTCAGTCTTCAGCAGAAATTGAGATAATTGTAGCAGTATACATCTCTTTCATTATACCTTTTCCATTAATTTACGGTTATTATCACATTTCTGATAATGTAGACTAATAGAACTGATTGCTGATTGAGGGAATCGCTATTAAAAAGAACCTTAGAAGTGACTCGTACGGTGCCCTCTTTAAGGACCAATTTCAGTGAAAACAGTCTAGACAGATAAGTTGTAAACATTAATAAATTTGTGCTTTACTTAAAAATATCTTGTTGTTCAATAAGTGAATTACATTTTTTATTAATATTTAGATGGGATTATACAATGTGACGTCCAGATGAATTAAAAATTTGGTGAGGTAATGAATGTTGCAAGCAGTTAGTAACAAATAAGTGTTCTTACCATTGCTGACATACAGTTATGGCGGAAAGTGTTGGCACTCTTGTAATTGTTACAAAAAATTAAGTATTTCTCCCAGGAAATTATTGCAATTACACATGTTTTGTTATACACATGTTTATTTCGTTTGTTTGTATTGGAACAACATAAAAAAAACTGAGAAAAAAGAAGGCAAATTGGACATAATTGTTGGCACCTTTCCAAAATTGTGGGTAAACAACTTGGTTTCAAGCATGTGAAGCTCGTTCAAACTCACCTGTGGCAAGTAACAGGTATGGGCAATATGAAAATCACACCTGAAACCAGATAAAAAGGAGAGAAGTTGACTCAATCTTTGCATTGTGTGTCTGTGTGCCACTCTAGGCACGGAGAACAGATATAGAAGAAGAGAACTGTCTGAGGACTTGAGAACCAAAATTTTTGAACAATATCAACAATCCCAAGCTAGCAAGTCCATCTCCAGAGATCTTGATGTTCCTTTGTCCACGGTGTGCAACATAATCAAGAAGTTTACAACTCATGGCACTGTACCTAGTCTCCCTCGACGTGGACGGAGGGAAAAATTGATGAAAGGTTGCAATGCAGGATAGTCCGGATGGTGGATAAGCAGCCCCAATCAAGTTCCAAAGAAATTCAAGCTTTTCTGCAGGCTCAGGGTGTATCAGTGTCAGCGTGAACTATCCATCAACATTTGAATGAAATGAAACGCTATGGACGGAGGATCCCACTGCTGACACAGAGACATAAAAAAGCTAGACTGCAGTTTGCCAAAATATACATGAATAAGCCAAAATCCTTCTGGGAAAGCGTCTTGTGGACTGATAAGACCAAGATACAGCATTTTGGTAAAGCACATCATTCTAATGTTTACTGAAAACAGAAAGAGGACTACAAAGAAAAGAATACAGTACCTACAGTCAAATATGGTGGAGATTCAAAGATGTTTTGGGGTTCTTTTTCCGCCTCTGGCACTGGGTGCCTTGACTGTGTGCAAGGCATCATGAAATCTGAAGATTATCAGAGGATTTTGGGTCGCAATGCAGTGCCCAGTGTCAGAAAGCTGGGTTTGTGTCCTAGGTCATGGGAATGCTAGCAGGACAATGACCCCAAACATACTTCAGGAAGCAGCCAGAAATGGATTAAAACAAAGCGCTGAAGAGCTTTGAAGTGGCCAGTAGTGATGAGCGAGCATGTTTGCCACTGCTCGGTGCTTACCCGAGCATCTCACTGCTCGAGATGCTCGGCGCTCGCTGAGTATCTCCAGTGTTGCTCGGCGGGAGCTCGGGTCTCCTCCCTGCATGTTCGGCGCTCTTTAGAGCACCAATGAACCTGCAGGGATTGCCTGCCACTCACTGTAATGCCGCAGCCATGTTGGTTGTGGCATTACATTGATTGGCTGGCCGCACAGCATCATCAGGTCTTTATCAGACCTGGCGCCATCACAGTCACTCCGGAATCAGACAGTGTAGGGAAAGGTGCTGCTGAGCTAGGGAGATATTTGCTTATTTCTAGTTAGTGTAGGTGTACCAAACTATATTAGAGACACATATCCATTTCAACAAACAGTCCTTCTGAGGACTAATCCATCTGCAGAGATATCAGGCAGGCAATGTATATAGGCAGGCAGGGTATATAGCAGACTGCAGCGCACATAGGACACGAGGCTCCATTCCAGTTCTGTCTGCTGCTGCTGTTAGATATTTCTAGAAATAGGCTCAGGTCTCAGGGGTCAGGAATAATTTTTTTTGGATCTTAATCCTCATTATTTGCTTAAAAAGCAATCCAGAGAACACAGTTTTTCTGCGCCATTTGCTTCTTGGCACTGCAGAATACAGCCAGCCCCTTTCCATATTACAGCGCTAAAAATCCAGCTATTTAAAACTGTGGTTTGTCCGTTGCACAGATCACATTTAATTGCACTGAAAATACTGTCATTTATGGCCTCCATTAAATTTTTTTTTCTGTGTGTCAGTGAAGCAATTGACACCGGTTTGCTATTCAAAATAGTTACCTACAGGCCAGGTATTTAAAACTGTGTTTTCTCCATCACACGGATCACATATACGTTTTCAGAAAATACTGCCATTTCTGACCTCCATTAAAAATTTGTTTCAATGTGTCAGTGAAGCAATTGACACCAGATTGCTGTTCAAAATAGTTACCTACAGGCCAGGTATTTAAAACTGTGTTTTCTCCGTCACACGGATCACATATACGTTTTCAGAAAATACTGCTATTTCTGACCTCCATTAAAAATTTGTTTCAGTGTGTCAGTGAAGCAATTGAGACGAGTTTGCTGTTCAAAATAGTTACCTACAGGCCAGGTATTTAAAACTGTGGTTTGTCCATTACACGGATCACATATAAGTTCGCTCCAAATTCAGTCATTTCTTGTGAACGTGGAAGATATTGTCCTCCATTTAAAAAGGGCAAGGCACGTGGCAAGGGACGGGAAACTGGACGTGATGGTGATGATGGTGCATGCAGAGGCCGAGACCGTGGGCAAGCTGAAATTGTGCCACAACAAACACCCACATCTTCTCGCTCGACCTTCCTGTCCCAATTAATAGGGGACCGCAGAACACTACTATTGAACACAGAGCAGTGTGAAAAGCTTATTGGTTGAATGGCAGATAATGCTTCCAGTCACTTAGCCACCACCACCACCACCTTGTCGTCCACATGGTCAAGTCTCAGTAGCTGTGAGTCTGGACCGCATATTCCTCACCCTGAACCTCCTTCCTCCCACCATGCAGAGTGCCCAGAGACAACTGATTCCACACTTGGACACTCCAAAGAGCTGTTCACTTTCCCATTTATAGATTAGGGTCTCTCGCCTGGTCCACTTGAAGCGGGGCAAGAGGAGATCGCATGTAGCGTTGCCCAAATATTTGAGCAGCCACGGTCACAGGAAGGCGACGGTGGGAAAGTGTCACAAGCGGTGGATGATGAGCACCCCAAAAGTCAGGAAGAAGCAGTGTGGTGGCCACAGAAAGAAGGCAGGCAACCGTTCCCCGTAACATCAACACGAAGGAAGTTGCCAGTGCAACTGTTAGGTCTTCCCGAGTGTGGTTGATTTTCAAAGACTCTGCCGATAACTCCAAAAAGGCCATTTGCACCACCTGCCAGGCCAGCATCAGCAGGGGTGACAAAACGACCAGCCTGACCACCACCAGCATGATCAGGCACATGGCAGCAAAGCACCCGACTTTGTGGGCTGAATCCCAGGGTCCAGGAACAGTGTCTGCAGGTGGCACCATTGCTTCTTCTGCTGTTGTGCATGCAAGACAATCCCCTGTCCATGGTGCATGCGAAGATGCCTCCTGCCCTGCACCTGTCATTGCACATTCTCAAGTAGCAGCATCAGGAAGCACGTCTACGTCTTTGTCCCAGCACAGCGTTCAGTTGGCCATACCCCAGTCCTTGGAACGCAAGCGCAAATATGCAGCCAAAGACCCCCAGGCCACAGTATTAAATTCCCACAATTCACGACTGCTTGCGCTTGAAATGTTGCCTTTTAGGCTTGTCGAGACGGAAGCATTCCGCAACCTGATGGTGGCGGCGATCCCTCGGTACTCGGTCCTCAGCCTCCACTATTTCTCCCGGTGTGCCATTCCTGCATTACACAAGCACGTGTCCCAAAACATTAGCCGTGCCCTCAACAACGCAGTTAATGGGAAAGTCCACCTAACTACGGACACGTGGACAAGTGCTTGTGGGCAGGGACGGTACATCTCGCTGACGGCACACTGGGTTAAAATAGTGGAAGCTGGGACCCAGTCGGACCTTGGGACCGAACACGTCCTCCCGACGCCAAGGATTGCGGGCCCTAGGTCAATCAGGGTTGCCCCCACAGTCTACAGCTCCTGCACTTCATCATCCTCCTCCTCCTCTTCAGCTTCCATCTCCGAAATGACCACATCAGTCACAAGCTGGAAGCAGCGCAGCACTGCCTCGGCCAAGCGGCAACAGGCTGTGCTGAAGCTAATATGCTTAGGTGACAAACCGCACAATGCTGAAGAGTTGTGGACAGCTCTGAAAGAGCAGGCAGATCTGTGGCTCACACCGCTGAACCTACAGCCAGGCATGGTCATATGTGACAATGGGCGGAACCTGGTGACGGCTTTGAGCCGAGGCAAGCTTACACACGAACCATGCCTGGCCCATGTGCTTAACCTCGTGGTTCAGCGGTTTCTCAAATCCTACCCGGAGCTGCCGGATCTGCTTGTTAAAGTACGCCGCCTGTGTGCCCATTTTAGAAAGTCACCTACAGCTTCTGTCGCCCTTGCCGTGTTTCAGCAGCGTTTGCAGCTTCTGGCTCACAGACTGGTATGTGATGTCCCCACGCATTGGAACTCTACACTTCAGATGTTGGGAAGGATTTGTGAACAGAAGAGGGCAGTTGTTGAGTACCAGCATCAACAAGGCCGTCGGCTTCCAGTTCAGACTCCACACATAAGACCTCAGGAGTGGACATGGATGTCAGACATATGTACCATCCTCCAAAACTTTGAGGACTCCATAATTAGTGTCACCATCCCTCTTCTCTGTCTTCTGAAATGCTCTCTGCTCACAATCAAAGAGGATGCATTGCAGGCGGAGCACGATGAGATGGAGCAAGGAACCATACAGGGTGATTACACACAGCCCAGCCTCATCTCATCCCAACATGTATTGGGTGACAATGAGGAAGAGGAGGAGGAGGAAGAAGAACAGGAGCTAGTTTCATGCACTATAGACGGTACTACCTGCACAACTGTCATACCGTCTGTTCAGCGTAGATGGCCAGAGGACAGCGAGGAGGAGGAGGAGAGCATGGTCAGTCATCCTCTTGGTGAGGACACGGAAGTCTTTCCTGTTAGCAGTCTGACATGCATGGCTGAGTTTATGTTACACTGCCTTTACCATGACTCTCGCGTTCTCAAAATTTTAGGTGACAGTCATTACTGGTTGGTGACACTTCTAGACCCAGGCTACAAGGAGAACTTTATATCTCTTATTCCTGAGGCGGACAGGTCTACAAAAATGGGGCTGTACCAGAAGGCCCTTGTTGCGGAACTATTAAAAAAATGGCCATCTGAAAACGCTGGCGGCAGAGGTCACACTTTGTTGGACAACCAAGGAGTACAGGTGAGAGAGACACAAATGCAATCCAGCAGAGGCAGGGTAACACTGTCAAAGTTCTGAGACAGTTTTCTCAGACCCTCCCATCGCTCAGGCCCTGAGGTGCGGAGTACTCTCACAAGGAGTGAAAAGTTTGGGAAGATGCTGAGAGAGTACCTTGCTGACCGTGATTCCTCTGTACCTTATAATTATTAGGTATCCAAGCTGGATACGTGGAATGAACTGGCTCTGTACGCTTTGGAGGTCCTGGGCTGCCCTGCTGCTAGCGTTTATCAGAGCAGGTTTTTAGTGCCGCTGGTGGAATTATAACTGATAAGCGCATCCGCCTGTCAACTGAAAATGCTGACAGGCTGACTCTTATAAAAATGAACAAGGGCTGGATTGGGCCAGAGTTCTCAACACCACCGAATGATAGCAGCGTAGCATAAACTCAAATTTAGTGTCTTTTTTTGGGAGGTGTATTCCCATGCACCATTTCACACCCACACATGGGTATACGCTTCCTGATTTTGCCTATTTGCTCCTGTCCTCCTCCTTCATCCTCATCCTCCACCACCATATCACCAGGGTGACCGTGGTCCGTGATGCAACACCCACATAATTTTTTTAAAGGGTGTTTATGATGCCCGTAAAAAAAAAAAAATTATACATTATGTTCATGTATACCCCCGAGGGGTAAATGTTTGTCACCCCATAGCCTTAGTGCATGGGCATTACAAGTATAGGAGACCCGCTCCTTTCTAATGGGAACATTTTTTCATGAGGCCCTCTGAGTCTCTTCCAAGGGGCATTGGAGTGCCTCCCAATTTTTGGCAGCCCTTGCATTCACTGCATAGGCCAACACTATGGGAGACCCTCTCCTTTCTAATGGAAACATGTCGTTACTGTGGCCCTGCTCTATGTGTCTTTAAATTGTTAGTGGGGTTTTTCCTAAATTTGGTCAGCAGTTGGACTCACTGCATACCCTATAACTGTATAACAGACCCTCTCCTTTCTAATGGTAACATGTCGTACTTGTTACTGAGGCCCTGCTCTATGTGTCTTTAAATTCTTAGTGGGATTTTTCCTAAATTTGGTCAGCCGTTGGACTCACTGCATACCCTATAACTGTATTGCAGACCCTCTCCTTTCTAATGGGAACATGTCGTACTTGTTATTGTGGGCCTGCTGTATGTGTCGTTAAATTCTTAGTGGTGTTTTTCCTAAATTTGGTCAGCCGTTGGACTCACTGCATACGCTATAAGTGTATAGCAGACCCTCTCCTTTCTAATGAGAACATGTCGTACCTTGTTACTGTGGCCCTGCTCTATGTGTCTTTAAATTCTTAGTGGGTTTTTTCCTAAAATTGGTCAGCCGTTGGATTCACTGCATACCCCATAACTGTATAGCAGACCCTCTCCTTTCTAATGGGAACATGTAGTACTTGTTACTGTGGCCCTGCTCTTTGTGTCTTTAAATTCTTAGTGGGGTTTTTTCTAAATTTGGTCAGCCGTTGGACTCACTGCATACCCTATAACTGTATAGCAGTCTCTCTCCTTTCTAATGGAAATTTGTCGTTACTGTGGCCCTGCTCTATGTGTCTTTAAATTCTTAGTGGGGTTTTTCCTAAATTTGGTCAGCCGTTGGATTCACTGCATACCCTATAACTGTAGAAAAACCAAAGACAAGCAAAATACCCAAGCAACTGGAAGTAAATGGGTAAATCGCACAGTGCAAAAATAATAATAAATAATGAAGGGTATTTAATTAACATAATTTTCATCAAAATAATGTAAAAGCTATCCCGCAACGTCACAGCAAACCTTATGGGACAGTCCTAACTGTAATATTAAAACCTTACCATTTGTCAAGTGACGTACATATGGATAAGGGCCGAGAGACTGACCCCCTAGTAGAAGCATAGACCTGAGGCAGAATGACCATTTCAGCTCAGACAAAGGGCGGCCAAACCCTTATATGTACTAAAGCACACTGAACTACAAAGAAAAAACCTAGAAGTCTGAACTGAAACATAAATTGATGTGCATGCAAAATGTAAATGCATGTTCACACAAGGCCACTAGACAAAGAAAAACCAAAGACAAGCAAAATACCCAAGTAACTTGAAGTAAATGGGTAAATCGCACAGTGCAAAAATAATAATAAATAATGGAGGGTATTTAGTTAACATAATTTTGATCAAAATAATGTCAAAGCTATCCCTCCAGGTCACGGCAACCCTTATGGGACAGTCCTAACTCTAATATTAAAACCTTACCATTTGTCAAGTGACGTACATATGGATAAGGGCAGAGAGACTGACCCACTAGTAGAAGCATAGACCTGAGGCAGAATGACCATTTCAGTGCTTGTAGAAGGCGGAGATGACACCGGGACAAATAATGGCGGCTGGGGACTGAGTTTGGATACCCAGTCGCCGCCGCCATAAAATTGTGGACAACTTCCGCCTCCACGAGCCTAAAAAGCCACATTTCAAGTGCAAGCAGCTGTCAAAAAATTGGCAGTATAGTATTGCCGCCTGTGGGTGGGTGGCTGGCTGCATACTTGCGCTTCAATTCCAAGGAATAGGGTAGGGACAACTGAACGCTGCACTGGGACAAGGATGTGGACAGTGATTGTTGCAAGTCTGCAACGACAGGTGCATGGCGGGAGGCATCTTTGTATGCGCCAAGGATCACTTATGATGGGCACACTTTTAGGCAGTGACCTGGGAGTCATAGATGCTTCCAGAGGTCTTCCCCATGCTGTTCCCATGTATTTTCAGCACTGTATGTGACGCGCCCCCTGGGCCGTGTGTGGGGGAATACCCGGAGCCGGGTCTCTGTGTAATGTCAGGGGTTGTAGTCTCCGTGGCGGCGACCCGGTCCCGTGGCTCAGGGTGGTCAAACCAGTGGCGGATCTGTTTATTTGGTTTTCAATGTTTAAATGTCCGACTACGCCACCCGTGGATTGCGGTCACTGAGAACCGACGCTGCGGGGCAGACCGCTGAGGCTGATGTTGTGTGCGCAGCAGAGGGTAGTATAACTCCCCATGGGAGGAGTATAGCCTCAGGGCAGTGAGTGCAGATGGTGGGGGTGATGGTGCGCGGGAGCAACAGTAATGACTCAGAGTCCAGTGATACAGTCCAGGGTCTTTACTCACAGTTTTACACTCCAAGCCACTTCTGCAGGTAATGGCTGCCCACGTCGTACTGTGCTCACCAGGTGAGGGGCTTGGCCAACTCCTAGGTACCTTTTGAATGCTTTTCAGGACCCCCTTCGTGTGTCCTTTCTCTGGCCTGTCGTACCCCACAATTGACCACATTTCTGTCTAGCTGCCTCGGGCCTTGGCGGGCAAACGTATGTTCCATTTCCCTGGGCCCTATATGGTGCCTTCCTAACGGGTGTAGTGAGGGGCCGTAACACGTGCAATGCCACGGCCTCCGGTTACTAGCTGAAGGTAGTTGCTCTCCTCCACTAGATAAGGGATCCGGTACCCTTTCTTGGCCTGACCCCCCTACTCTGGTAGCGGTGGGCGTACGGTGGCGACTGGCCGGTCCGCACCCCTGGGGTTCCTTCACTCCGCTCCTGGAGCCTCCTCCATTCCTCTCCTCTCCTTTCTTCTCCTCCAGGCCCAGGCCTTGTGACTTGGCCTGCCCGCAGAGCAGAGCTCGTACAGAGCCCCTGCTCCCTGTCTTCTTCTCTCTCTTCTCTAAGATGGTGCCCACCTTATATACTCCTCCTTCCAGTGCACCCTGGATCTACTCTCCCCACCCACACACTACTGGGTTCCCCCTTTCTAGGTGTTCCCTCCCCCCACTCCAGCCAGGGACAGAGGCAGTTGTGCTCACTCTTGGGAGCATTGTCGCCCTGTCCCCCGGAAATGTGGTGTAGTGCATGTGGGTGTTAGGATCCTGAGCCACACTCCATCCTTACCTGGAAGTGAGATATCACACCTCTGGGTGAGATGCAATACCTCTGTAGCGACCGAACCCTCGGGGTGCTACATATGCATGTGTCTGATGATGTGTCACACACCACATGGCCAGAAAAGGTTGTAAAATGTTAAAATTACATTTCCCGGTGAATGCATTTGTCTTGGTTGAAAGCAATGCAAAAGTGCAAAAACGCATCAAAAACGCTATGTGTGAACATAGCCCAAGGTGTGGAGGAGTATTTTTGTTTTTGGTTATTTGTTTTGCCTTATATACAAGTCATTAACCTGGAAAGGATGTTTCTTAACATATTTCCCAGGAAAATCCATTTTGGTTTTGTTTTTGTATGTTTTATTGTGAATCCGTAAAAGTGGCTTAATACTCTGACAACGTTGTTGACAGCAGTGACCTGGGAGTCAGAAATGCTTCCAGGGGTTTTCCTTATGCTGTTCCCATGTCATTTGAGCACTGTTCCCGTCATTTTGGGCAAGTTTTAGGCCCTCTGCAGACCACCGGGAGGAGCCGCCTGAAAAATGCTCGGGTTTCCTATAGACTTACATTGGGCTTGTTGCTCGGGTCGAGCACCCGATTATTCCAATTTGCTCGACCCAAGCAGCGAGCACCAGGGCATTTTAGTGATCGCTCATCACTAGTGGCCAGCAATGAGTCCGGATCTAAATCCCAATGAACACCCGTGGAGAGATCTTAAAATTGCTGAATAAATATGAGAGACCTGGAGCAGTTTGCAAAAGAAGAGTGGTCCAAAATTCCAGTTGAGAGGTGTAAGAAGCTTGTTGATGGTTATAGGAAGCGATTGATTGCAGTTATATATTCCACAGGCTGTGTAACCAAATATTAAGTTGAGGGTACCAACGATTTTGTCCTGCCAATTTTGGGGGTTTTGTGTGGAATTATGTCCAATTTGCCTTTTTTCTCAGTTTTTTTGTGCAGTTCCAATACACAAAAAAGAAATAAACATGTGTATAACAAAAGATTGTAATTGCAATAATTTTCTGAGAGAAATACTTTCTGGAACAATTTCAAGGGTGCCAACACTTTCGATCATGACTGTATGGAAAGCAACTGAAGACAAGGTTTTTTTTTATTTAATGTTCCTCCCAAATGTATTTTTCTGTTAGATGACAGATATATATACAGCACCTCAAATTCTGGGTATAGTGGGAGTTCACTCACTATCTTTCTGGGCATCTTATAAATTCATTGTTTAAAGTAACTCTGATGATAACACTTCAAAGGTTAAGGCTACTTACACACTGGGCTGATTTTTCCACTACAAATTCTGTGGTTGGTTTCACTGCAAATCCACAGCTAATCAACTGCAAAATTGTCATCTATAGTACTGAAACTAAAAGTTTCAGGTAGCTGTGGAAAAAATACTGCAAAGTAAGAATGCTTTAAAAAAATGAAAGTGTTAGGATATGCTTATATAGGACGTGCGTGCATTACGCAAATTTCTCTGCTTGTTTGATACATTTATAGTTGTATTATTGTTGCATTTTTATTTGCGTTTTTTAGGCATTCATTGAATGTGTGAAAAAACGCTACAAAAACTCTGATAGAATTGACATAGTGAAGAGTGAGTGTGACTGTAGCCTTAGAGTGTTGGGGTCCTGGGTTCAAATCCCACCAAGGACAACATCTGACAGGAGTTTGTATGTTCTCCCTGTGTTTGTGTGGGTTTACTCCAGGTACTTTGGTTTCCTCCCACACTCCAAAGACATACTGATAGGGAATCTAGATTGTGAGCCCCAATGGGGACAGCGATGATGATGTCTGTAACGCGTTGTGGAATATGAAAACGCTATATAAGTGAGTAAAATAAAATAAATAAATAAATTAATTAATTAATATGCATATAAAAGACTGTCAAGCTCTGGTCCGAAGACTTGCGGACAGGCCATGCATGGTCTGTGCTCAGACTGTACCACCTGGATGTGTGAGTACAGTTACTCAATTGGAGGCCAAAAGGACACACTTTTGCACTTTTGACCCACTTCTGGTGAATCAGAACCTATGAGAAGGGTAAAGTATATACATGTAAGTTTTTCCCTTTTATATACAGTAGTGTTCAAAATAATAGCAGTTCAATATGACTAACCAGATTAATCACTGTTTTTGGTATAAATTATATTACCACATGTCAAACAATTTACCAGTTGGTGCTGTAGAATCTAAGAAAACCATCAGACTCAGCATTCATGATCTGCAGGTTTTTCAGTCTGTGAATAATTTATTGAAAGTGGTTGTGGTCAAAATAATATCAGTGTGGAGTTCAATTAATGAAGTCATTCATTCTGTGAAGAAACAGGTGTGACTCAGATGGCTCTTATTTAAGGGTGAAGCCAGCACATGTTGTACATGCATTTCTCCTCGAAAGCCTGAGAAATATGGGTCGTTTGAGACATTGTTCAGAAGAACAGCGTACTTTGATTTAAAAATTGATTGGAGAGGGTAAAACTTATAAAGAAGTGCAGATAATGATAGGCTGTTCAACTAAGATGATCTCCAGTACTTTAAAATGGAAAGCAAAACCAGAGAGATGTGGAAGAAAATGGAAGACTACCATTCGAATATATCGAAGAATAGTCAGAATGGCAAAGGCTCAGCCAATGACCAGCTCCTGGATGATCAAAGACAGTCTCAAGTAACCTGTGAGTACTGTGACAGTTAGAAGACGCTTGTGTGAAGCTAATCTCTTAGCAAGAAGTCCCCGCAAAGTCCCACTATTAAAAAAGAGACATGTACTGAAACGGATACAATTTGCCAAAGAACACATCAACTGGTCTAAAGAGAAATGGAGAAACATTTTGTGGACTGATGAAAGTAAAATTGTTCTTTTTAGGTCCAAGGGCCGTGGACAGTTCATCAAACGACCCCCAAACTCTGCATTTAATCCACAGTACACTCTGAAGACAGTGAAGCATGGTGGTCCAAGCATCATGATCTAGGCATGTTTCTCTTACTATGGTGCCAGACCTACCGCATACCACGATTCATGGACCAGTTTGCATATATTAAAATACTTGAAGAGGTCATGTTGCCTTACGCTGAAGAGGCTATGTACTTTAAATGGGTGTTTCAACAAGACAATGACTCTACACACCAGTAAACGAGCAAAATCTTGGTTCCAGTATAACAAAATTGAGGTTATGGAGTGGCCAGCCCAATCCCTGGACCTTAATCCGATAGAACACTTGTGGGTGACATCAAAAATGCTGTTTCTGAGGCAAAGCCAATAAATGCAAAAAATTTGTGGGATATAGTCAAAGCATCCTGGGCTGGAATAACAGCTGACAGGTGCCAGAAGTTGGTTGACTCTATGCAATATAGATGTGAAGCAGTTCTAAAAAACGGTGGGTATACAATAAATATTAGGTTAATGATTCACATGAATGCTAAATCCTCAAAAAAAAAGAGTACATATTGTGAGTTTGTAAAGACAAATGCAGACACTGCTATTTTTTTAGAACAGCCCAATGTTCATTTTTTGTTATTTTCTGTAAAGTAGGTAAAAATTATATACATTTCTCTTCATATTTTGAATTAGAAAACAGTGTGCAATGTTCCCAATGCATGGAAATAAAAACTAGTATAAAGATTTATTTCTTAACTCATGTTTTTGAACACACTGCTATTATTTTGAACACTACTGCGTGTTTAACAAACCGCACAAATGCTGTGCCACTTAGCTTTATATGAGCTAGCTGGGAGGATAATATTTAGTTCATAGAATCATAGAATCATAGAATCATAGAATGGTAGAGTTGGAAGGGACCTCCTGGGTCATCTGGTCCAACCCCCTGCTCAAAGCAGGATTCACTAGATCATCTCAGACAGATGTCTGTCCAGCCTCTGTTTAATGAGCCTGTTTAATGAGCCTTTCCCTTTTCCAAGCCAATATATAAAATAGACAGGCAATATACTAGAAATATTGGTAAAATGGGTGTGTAAAATCGAATAAATTGCACAGAAAATAGGCTATGATCCAACCAAGATAAAGCCTAAAGTACAACGCTGGCAATGTACCAACATTACATGATTGCTAAATATTTCAGTGCATGGATCCTAAAACTAAAATGAAATGTTAATAATTTATATGTGAGCTGTAGGAGTGATATGTTTAACACTTCTGATTTATGTTGTCTAAAGCTTAGTTTGATGAGATTTAATAATACTAGAGAAGCCTAAATTCTTTTAGTGGTTTCCTCCTAAGTGGACATAAAGAGGAGCTGTCATCTCTGCTTACTTTTCTCTTTTAGTTTAGTATTCTACATGAAATAACAAATCTGGAAAAGTTTTTACACTGCTTCATGATTTTCCTATGATATTTACCTGGAAATGTCTGAATTAATTGGCAACTAACCATTACCATTTACCTGATTGCATAGTATCAGACTGTGTAAGGACTGCCCCCAAGGGATAAGGACAGTAGTACCACCCAGTTGTCAACTTATACGTACATTTCCCAGCACAATCCAAAGAAAGTCTGATCCAAAATAGTTATTTAATGGGGAATTAAAGTATTTACTAAAAGACATGCTTGGAGAGCTAACAAGATAGTAAAGTCAATATCAAAGAAGAGAAGTGTAATAACACTTGAACAGATTCCTGGAAGCTTCTCGAGCAGATGTTCTTTTTTAAATTTCTTATGCCTGCTGCTTAACTTGAGCAATGAGTTAATGTAGATTATGCAATAATGATTGCTTTACAAATAACTTTTTTATTTCTCCAGAAATATAGCCATATGAAGGCTTGTTTTTTGCGGGACGAGTTGTACTTTTGAATGACACCATTCATTCTGCCACATAATGTACTGGAAAATGAGAAAAAAATCCAAGTGTGGTGAAATTACAAAAAAAGTGCAATTCCACTATGTTTTTTTTTTATTTACCATGTTCAATATATCGTAAAACTGACCTGGCAATATGATTCCCCAAGTCAGGACAAGTGCGCAGATACAAAACATGTATAGTTTTGGTTTAAGTGGTGAAACAAATTTCAGATATTTGTCAACATTTTTTTTCACTTTACTAGCCATATTCCGCCATTTTTTGTGATCTGGGACTGGGTGAGGGCTTATTTTATGCGCCCTGAGCTGACTTTTTTACTCATACAATTTTGTGGTAGATATGATGTTTTGATTGCCTTTTATTACATTTTATTGCATAATTCTGGCATTTTCATTTTTTTTTCTCATTACGTTATTTACCGATTGGATTCATTTATTTTATATTTTGATAGATCGGACATTTCTGAATGCAGTGATACCCTATATGCCTATTTTTTACTTTTATTTTTTTTAATTGTTTTATTTTTAGTGGGGCAAAGGGGAGTTATTTGAACTTTTGTCTGTTTTTCTTCTTTTAGTATTTTTTAAAACTTTTTTTTTAACTTTTTACTGTATTTAATAGTCTCCTCAGGAGAGTTGAAGCTGCGATCATCCAATCACCTGTGCTATACATAGTAGGGCTTCAGCATCGCTATGTATAGCAAAAATAACTAACTGTCTCCTATGAACACCATGATGACAGGCACAGGGGTCTTCAGCAGACCCCCGGCTGTCATGACAACCCATCGGCACCCCGCGATCATGTGACAGGTGCGCCGATGGGTAGGATCAATGACGCACTTCCTGTCTGTGCGTGTTAAATGCCATTTAATTGCAGACAAACTGAATAATATAGAAACGCGGATTTTATTATTATATGATCAATAATTAAAAATGAGTTGCACGCTAAAGAGAAGATTTTAAAAAGGGAGAGAGAGGTGGACTAGAGGGATCTAAGCCTCCTCATCATACGGTATATGTATTATTTGTATTTGGGGCTCTGCTTACCCCACTTGGAGACCAGAATGTTTAAAAATAATACATTTTTGTGTTGCTACTGATGGTAGGACTTTTTAATTGCTGAAATATGCTTAATATTTTCTATGCACTTATTTAGTACTAAACTGCTGCTACCTTTCTTCTACCATACTAATTATAATTAAAGGGGTTGCCCACTACTTTGACAACAACTTCTGCATCCTTATGTTTCCCTCAATAATAACACTTATGTACACCTCCGGTGATGGCGCTGTTCCACTGGTGTTAGTACTTCCTCTTCCGGGATTTATGTGACATAACAATCCTTGTGGCCAATCGGCAGCGGCTTCACTCTACTCTCCTTCACACAGATAAAAACATCTGGAGAGAGTCAGAGCTGCTGTCCTCTCACTTCCTTTGGATATAAATTACGTTGGTAGGAGAGGAGAATGAAGCCACCGAGTTATTATTTTACTTGGGGGAACATAGGGATTCAGAAAAAGTTGTCTGAGTAGTGGACAACCCCTTTAACACTGGTTGCAGACATTGATTTATATGTTTTTGACATATATTATGCACTGACACTGAATCAACTTCATATTATTAACTGCATTTACTGGAAGACATATTGTCATTTATAAGTTTATGCATGTAGGGTTTTGTAACACATAGCCTTTATTAGGGCTCGCTCTAATATACATATAAATCGGACGAGTGCAATCTGATAAAATAATCGGATTGCACTTTGACCAATGTTATTCAATGATTCTGTCGTGTTCTGAGATTTTTCTCTCATCTGGAATCGGGATGAGAAATAAATCACAGCATGTTGCGAGTGGCCACATATATCGGGCCATCCGTATGCCGTCTGTTTTTATGCATAGCTTAAAAAATATATATATAAAAGGATATTCAATCATCCCATGACAGGAAGTGACACACAGGGAAGTGTTGTCATCATCCCCTAAGCTAGTGAGAGCATACATTTGGACATCCACGCCTCCATGGAGTGTTTACATATTGAAAAATGGCTAGGTCGATAAATGTCGAAATGCTGCTGGTGCTGGTCCAGGAGTGCCCGGCGCTAAGGGACCCCGGGGACTCGGGATATGCTAACAAACTGAAGAAGGATGCGGCCTGGACATATATTTGTCGGCAATTATATCCACAATATGCAGGCAGCACGGTGGCTCAGTGGATAGCACTGCAGCCTTGCAGCACTGGGGTCCTGGGTGCAAATCCCACCAAGGACTACATCTGCAAGGAGTTTGTATGTTCTCCCCGTGTTTGCGTTGGTTTCCTCCCACACTTCCTATACTGATAGGGAATTTAGATTGTGAGCCCCCATTGGGACAGTGCCCATAATGTCTGTAAAGCACTGTGGAATTAATGGCGCTATATAAGTGAGTAAAATAAAAAAATAAATAGTACATGTGACATACAAATGGGGATTAGGAAGTATATATTTACTTTTGTTTTGCTATTTTTTTTCCTAATGTTTTTTCAAAAAGCCCCTTCAATATCATGTTTCATGTGTGTAATGTTAACTTAATTTTCCCCTTTTTTTGCCTATATTAAATTATATTTTGAACTAACAATTAACCCCATTGCAATGAGTGATATCACAAGAAGATGGTGCAGCTGCCGAGACCAGTATGGAAGGGAGTGGCAGCAGTGAGGGAAAAGTGGTGATGGGGCCTCAAAGAAGAGACCCTATCTGTACATGGATCACTTGAATTTTCTTGCTCCCATCATGGATTTAAGACCATAAGTTCCAAGCTCTGCCCATTTACATGTTAAAAAAGTGTTTGTTTTTTTACTTTCTACTTTTTTAAATAATGTTTTTTGTTATTTCAATAACTTTAAGCAACTTACGGGATAGGGAAACAGCATCTGAGTCCTAGGTGGTGGCACCATCCGAGGAGGCTCCAGGACCATCGGCAGAACCACAACAAGCCACCAAGCAAGAGGAACAGGGTTGAATAGTAGCCTCACCTTGCTCCTTGACTCATCCCCCAAGCCGCACCCATACCCCGCAGACCCTCACCAACATCACACGGCACGAGGTAGATAGTCAGGTAATTGAAAATCTATCTTGCACCGTCAATGATGATAGAGAGGAGGCTTTTTATCAGAGTCTCATACAGCATCTGCGCCAAGTTCCAACCGACATTATCCAAACAAAAGCATCCATTCTTCACCTTCTCGATGCGGCTATCCCACCCAGTGACCCCCAGGATGTTTGACTTTCTAGAAACCAGGCAGCAGAGCTGTCCACAAAGGCAACAGCCAGGCACCAATGTTTCAGCACAGGATCCACCACCAGCAGCATCAGCAACACCACCAGCAGCCACAATAGCATCAGCACCACCACCAGCAGCACCAGCCACACCATCTTATGGACTGCATTGTTATCATGCTGCCCATTCTGAGCAGCAACATTTTTCAGGCCCAGTGGAAGGATGGCATCATGGCCCCCCTCCACCCATACCTAAAATGTGGGACATTTAAGCCAAAGTTGACTCTGGGACTCACACCAGGATTCACACCAGGATCCTGCCTTTGGACCTACTGGTTATGTAAGCTATGGTCCCCCACACCAATACCCGTACCACCCCCCTTACAATCCCGAGCCATCCATGTTTCCAAATGTAGGCACCCATCATCGTTCTACCCAATCTAACCCTTCTGCCAGTCCTGACTCCCCCTTACCATCACCTCGCTCATTTTCTAATTTGTACATTTATTGTATACTAGATGGTGGCCCGATTCTAATGCATCGGGTATTCTAGAATATATAATACCCCATGCAGGATGTCACATCCCCCCCATAGTGCCCCATGCAGGATGTCACCCCCCCCTCGCTTATAATGGCCCCTCCACGATGTCTCACACCCCACCCCACATCCCCCCTATATAATACCCCATGCAGAAAGTCACATCCCCCCCATAGTGGCACATGCAGGATGTCACATCCCCCCCTCCCTTATAATGCCCCATGCAGGAAGTCACATCCCCCCTATATAATACCCCATGCAGGAAGTCACATCCCCCCTATATAATACCCCATGCAGGAAGTCACATCCCCCCTATATAATACCCCATGCAGGAAGTCACATCCCACCTATATAATACCCCATGCAGGAAGTCACATCCCCCCTATATAATACCCCATGCAGGAAGTCACATCCCCCCTATATAATACCCCATGCAGGAAGTCATATCCCCCCTATAATACCCCATGCAGGAAGTCACATCCCCACTATATAATACCCCATGTAGGATGTCACATCCCCCCCATAGTGCCCCATGCAGGATGTCACACCCCCCCTCACTTATAATGCCCCCTCCACGATGTCACACACCCCACCCCACCATTTAATGCCCTATGCCCCCATACAATAAAAAAAAAAAATCCAATACTCACCTCTCTTCTCAGCTGCTGCTCGTGACTCCAGAGTAGCCGGCATCTTCCCGTTGTGCACTGTGACCGCTCAGGAGAGAGCGCGGTGTAAAGATGTCACCGCGCCCTCTGACCTGAGACGTCACAGAGCTGCACCGGAAGACACAAGACCCGCTGCGGAGGCACAGGGAGGGCTAAGTATGGCGCCGGGTGCCGGGGCTCTGAGCAAGCGGGGGGAGGGGAGAGGAGGAGAGGAGGTTGGAGGGGAGGGAGGGGCGTCACACTTGCCGTCGGTCAGCGGCGCCTCCGGTCGGGGGACTTATGCTGCGAGCAGCCGGCTGCATCTCCCGGCTGCATCGCTGCTGACCTCCGTGCAGCAGATGAACCGCTAACGGCTGCCATCTTTTTCTGAAATGCCGCGTCGCTGATTGGCCGCGGCCGGACCAATCAGCGACACGGGATTTCCTGGACAGAAGGACAGAAGGACAGGCAGACATACAGACGGGATAAGACAATTATATATATTAGATTACATTGGGAGAAAAATGTCTCTTTAATTTTTGAGTGTTAGCAACCATTTTACCTCAGTTAAGGCTTTTTAATGTAAAAATGTTGTAAATAAAGATAATTTCCATTCATCATGAAAATTTAATTCTTGTTTTAACTTTTAGATTTAGTTCCACACACGTGTTCACTGTTCACACATTTTGTGTGTTAACCCACATAGAAAAAAAACATGTAGTGCAAACATCACACCACAAAATTATCTTGCCATGGTGTGGACCCTTCAGGCGTCAGAAAATAATTCCCGAGAACTTCATGGACTCTGAGGCCAGAAGGATCCCGGAGTCTGGCCATAACCAGTGCAACTGGACCTGGATTGTTTGGCAATCCTCCCTCAGCATCCACAGACACAGTATTTAGTGATGAACGAGCATGCTCGCTACTGCTCGGTGCTCGCCCAAGCATCTCACTACTCGAGATGCTCGGCGCTCGCCGAGTATTTCCGGGGTTGCTCGGCGGGAGCTCGGGTCCCCTCCCTGCATGTTTGGCACTCTTTAGAGTGCCAATCAACATGCAAGGATTGCCTGCCACTCACTATAATGCCGTAGCCATGTTGGTTGGCTGGCCGCATAGCGTCATCGGGTCTATATCAGACCTGGTGCCGCCATGTTCGTCACAGTCACTCTGGAATTAGACAGTGTAGGGAGAGGTGCTGCTGCGTTAGGGAGAGATTTGATTGTGTATTAGGTAGTGTAGGGAGAAAAAACGTACATTACACATATCCATCTTAACAAACAGTCCTTTTGAGGACTAACTAATCCATCTGCAGAGATATCAGGCAGGCAGTGTATATAGGCAGGCAGGCAGGGTATATGGCAGACTGCAGTGCATATAGCACAAGAGGCTCCATTCCAATTCTGCCTTCTGCTGCTGTTAGATATTTCTATACAAAGGCCCAGGTCTCAGGGGCCAGGAATACTTTTCTTTGGATCTTAATTCTCATTATTTGCTTAAAAAGCAATCCAGAGAACACCGTTTTTCTGCGCCATTTCCTTGTTGGCACTGCGGAATACATTGGGTCTTTTCCAGATTACAGCGCTAGAAATCCAGCTATTTAAAACTGTGTTTTCTCCGTCACACGGATCACATATACGTTGTCAGAAAATACTGCCATTTCTGGCCTCCATTAAAAATTTCCTTTAGTCTGTCAGTGAAGCAATTCACAGCAGTTTGCTGTTCAAACTACTTACCTACAGGCCAGGTATTTGAAACTCTGTTTTCTCCATCACATAGATCACATATAAGTTCGCTCCAAATTCAGTCATTTGTAGTGAGCGTGGAAGATACTGTCCTCCATTTAAAATGGGCAAGGCACGTGGCAAGGGACGGGGAACTGGACGTGATGGTGCATGCAGAGGCCAAAGACAAGGCCGTGGGCAAGCTGAAATTGTGCCACAACAAACACCCACATCTTCTCGCCTGACCTTCCTGTCCCAATTTCCAGGGGACCGCAGCACACCACTATTGAACCCAGAGCAGTGTCAAAAGGTTGTTGGTTGGATAGCGGATAATGCTTCCAGTCACTTAGCCACCACCACCACCACCCTGTCTTCCACACGGTCAAGTCTCAGTAGCCGTGAGTCTGGACCGCATATTCCTCACCCTGATCCTCCTTCCTCCCACCATGCCGAGTACCCAGAGACAACTGATCCCACACTTGGACACTCAGAAGAGCTGTTCACTTTTCCATTCATAGATTCGGGCCTCTCGCCCGGTCCACTTGAAGCAGGGCAAGAGGAGATCGCGCATAGTGATGCCCAAATATTTGAGCAGCCACGGTCACACGAAGGCGACGGTGGGAAAGTGTCACAAGAGGTGGATGATGATGAGACACAATTGCCAGAAAGTCAGGAGGAGGACCAGGGTGCGAAAGTGGAAGACGAGGTGGTGGATGATATAGTAACTGACCCAACCTGGCAGGAGGACATGCAGAGCGAGGACAGCAGCACACAGGGGGAGGGAGGCAGAGCACCCCAACAGTCAGGAAGAAGCAGTGTGGTCGCCACAGACAGAAGGCATGCAACCGTTACCCGTAACACCAACACGAAGGAAGTTGCCAGTATAACTGTTAGGTCTTCCCGAGTCTGGTTGCTTTTCAAAGACTCTTCCGATAACCCCAAAAAGGCTATTTGCACCACCTGCCAGGCCAGCATCAGCAGGGGTGGCAAAACGACCAGCCTGACCACCACCAGCATGATCAGGCACATGACAGCAAAGCACCCGACTTTGTGGGCCAAACCCCAGGGTCCAGGAACAGTGTCTGCAGGTGGCACCATTGCTTCTTCCACTGTTGTGCATGCAAGTCAATCCCCTGTCCATGGTGCATGCGAAGATGCCTCCTGCCCTGCACCTGTCATTGCACACTCTCAATTAGCAGCATCAGGAAGCAGGTCCACGTCCTTGTCCCAGCGCAGCGTTCAGTTGTCCATACCCCAGTGCTTGGAACGCAAGCGCAAATACGCAGCCAACTCCCCACAGGCCACACTACTAAATTTCCACATTTCACGACTGCTTGTGCTCGAAATGTTGTCTTTTAGGCTCGTGGAGACGGAAGAATTCAGCAACCTGATGGCGGCGGCCATCCCTCGGTACTCGGTTCCCAGCCGCCACTATTTCTCCCGGTGTGCCGTCCCCGCATTACAAAAACATTAGCCGTGCCCTCAACAACGCAGTTACCGATAAAGTTCACCTAACCACGGACATGTGGACAAGTGCTTGTGGGCAGGGACGGTTTATCTCTCTGATGGCACACTGGGTTAACATAGTGGAAGCCAGGACCCAGTCGGACCTTGGGACGGAACACGTCCTCCCGACGCCAAGGAATGCGAGGCCTAGGTCAATCAGGGTTGCCTCCACTGTCTACAACTCCTGAACCTCATCCTCCTCATCCTCTTCAGCCTCCATCTCCAAAATGACCACATCAGTCACAAGCTGGAAGCACTGCAGCACTGCCTTGGCCAAGCGGCAACAGGCTGTGCTGAAGCTAATATGCTTAGGTGACAAACCGCACAAAGCTGAAGAGTTGTGGACAGCTCTGAAAGAGCAGGCAGATCTGTGGCTGAGACCGCTGAACCTACATCCAGGCATGGTCGTGTGTGACAATGGCCAGAACCTGGTGGCGGCTCTGAGGCAAGGTTAGCTCACACACGTACCATGCCTGGCCCATGTGCTTAACCTCGTGGTTCAGCGGTTTCTCAAATCCTACCCAAAGCTGCCAGATCTGCTTGTTAAAGTACACCACCTGTGTGCCCATTTTAGAACATCGGCTACAGCTTCCGCCGTCCTTGCCGTGTTTCAGCAGCGTTTGCAGCTTCCTGCTCACAGACTGGTGTGTGATGTCCCCACGCGTTGGAACTCTACACTGCAGATGTTGGGAAGCATTTGTGAGCAGAAGAGGGCAGTTGTTGAGTACCAGCATCAACAAGGCCGTCGGTATTCCGTTCAGACTCCACACATAAGACCTCAGGAGTGGACATAGATGTCAGACATATATACCATCCTCCAAAACTTTGAGGACTCCAGCAAGATGGTGAGTGGCGATGACGCCATAATTAGCATCACCATCCCTCTTCTCTGTCTTCTGAAACGCTCTCTGCTCACAATCAATGAGGATGCATTGCAGGCGATGAGATGGAGCAAGGAACCATACAAGGTGATTACACATAGCCCAGCCTCATCTCATCCCAATGTAGATTGGGTAACAATGAGGAAGAGGAGGAGGAGGAGGAAGGACATGAGCTAGTTTCATGCACTATAGACGGTACTACCTACACAGCTGTCATACCGACTGTTTAGCATGGATGGCCAGAGGACAGAGAGGAGGAGGAGGAGAGCATGGTCAGTCATCCTCTTGGTGAGGACACGGAAGTCTTGCCTGTTAGTAGTCTGGCACACAGGGCTGAGTTTATGTTACGCTGCCTTTCCCATGACCCTCGCATTCTCAAAATTTTGGGTGACAGTCATTACTGGTTGTTGACACTTCTAGACCCACGCTACAAGGAGAACTTTATATCTCTTATTCCTGAGGCGGACAGGTCTACAAAAATGGGGACTAGGACCTGACATTACAGAAGTCTTTACCTTATTCACCCTGGACCTCAGTCTCCTGTCCAAACAAACAGCTAACTGCATGGCATCCTGCAGAGTTTCAGGTGCAGGGAATGCAACTAGCAAATCCTTAACCCTTTCACTCAGACCAGCAAGAAATAAACATTTCAGCGCAGGATCATTCCATAAGACTTCTGAAGCCCATCTCCTGAAGTGTGTGCAATAATTTTAAACATCACCTGACCCCTGATTCAAACGCCTGAGTTCTGCCTCAGCAGATGAGATTCTATCAGGATCATCATGTTACGGACCGGGTGGTGGAACCTCTGTGCTGCGGTGCAAGGAGGGACCAGAGGGGCGTAACTAGGTACCAACTAGGACTGACCAAGGTCGCACGGCGGCTCAATCGACTCCGTGAACCAGGGAGGGACCGAACAGAGGGACCAGGTGCTACTCTGTACCAGTCCTTGTATGAGAGCAGGTGACTCCCACGGGTCAGAAGGCAGGGACTGACCGGTGGTATAGCAGATGAGCATGGCAGGCAGGCTGACGGGTGATCTGGGAATACGGACTGGCAGACACCACGGGTAGCTGGCAGGAGCCTCCAGGTAGGCTGACTGGTAGGCACGGCAGGTAACTGGTACATTCTCCGGGTAGGCAGGCAAGCCTGGCCCATAGACAGGCTGGCGGGTTATGACCGTAGACAGACCGTCGGGCTGGAGAGTGTACTTGGCAGGCGTACACAGGTAGACAGGCTGGCGGACTGGACTGGTAGTCAGGCTGGCGGACTGGACTGGTAGTCAGGCTGGCGGACTGGACTGGTAGTCAGGCTCGCGGGCAGGACTGGTAGTCAGGCTGGCAGCGGGACCTGAGGGCTGAAGCAGAGATTAGCACACAGAGCTACAACCTTGCACGGGCACCTCCATTTTGGAGGAGGTGCCTTTTATATGAGAGATCCTCCGTCCATTGGCCGGGGACTCCTTAGGATGGCGCGCGTGGCCCCTTTAAGAGGGGGGGAGCGCGCGCTCTAAGCGCAGTGGCCGGGACAACATCAGCAGCAGGAGAGCCGGAAGACGCCGGGCCGGGAGCGCGGCGGTAAGGGGGACGGCGTCTCTGCCTGTCAGGGGGCAGAGATGCCGATACTACACATGATATAATAGACCCATAGCAGAAAAAAAAAATTTCTACAGACCTTAAACACGGATCATTAGGTTGGAGAGAAAAGGCCCACCCCTGTGGTTCATTGCGCAAAAGTGACATAATATAACCAATGCGCTGTGATTCATTCCCAGAGGACCTTGGTCTCAAACGAAAATATAACAAACAAGCATTTTTAAAGGAAAAAAAATCTTGCTGTTTACCATAAAAAAACATCAGGCAGTCCTAACTTGGGTTCAAGAAAATGCACTCCAAAACAGCTACTCACGTGTTGCTGAAGCTTGGCCACCTCCAGAGACAATTGCTGCAGGCGTTGAGCCAAATCCTGGACAGAAACCATACTGATCCCCGAATTTCTTTCCTTTAGTTTTTTTGGGCTGGACTTCCTGTTATGATCTTCTACATGTACTAAGGAAAGCTAGGGGAAAGCTGTCCCTACAGTAAGACTAAGCTGAATCCCTACGATGTAGCGGGCTGCCTGTTCCTAGCGAACAGACCCGCCTTAGTCCTCGGCTAGTCTGAACAAAGACCTATAGCATTCAGGGAGGGGTCCCTAAAAGAACTAAGAACTGGGACAAAATGGGACACCTCTTAAACAGAGAAGTTGTTGCAGAAGACAAAAAGACAAACTGACAAAAGGTACTAGAGGTCCCAGAAGGACCAAGCGAACTGACAGAGGAAGGCACCGAAGCACCAGGCTAGAGAAACAGTCAAACACTGAAGTCCAGCACAGCCAGAAGGGCGGAGCTGGAATATAAAGGCAGATGGTCACGTGACCGCAAAACACAAGATGGAAAAAACGAACAGGAGGGTTCTAACAATTCCCCCCTCCCCTGCACGTCACTGGGCCCTGTGACAGGCCTTGTGACGTGCCCTGCTCTGCATCTTCTCCAGCGCATGCACAAAGCGCCTTTCCCTCTGGCCCCATTTGGCTGCGTACAGCGCCGCAGCCTTGTATTGCGCAAGCGACGGTGAGTCACTGAGACTTACACTCCCCTTGCAGTACGCAGTCAAACGGGGCAGGAGGGAAACAAAGCGCGCTCCATGGGAGCGGCACTTTGCGCATGCGCGGGAGGGGATGCAGAGCAGGACACGCCACAGGGCCTGTCACAGGGCCCTGTGATGTGCGAGGAATATGGTAATTTAGCACAGAGGTGGCGATTTATTGAATAGTAAGCAGATAGGAGGGGTTTGCTTGGCGTCCACCGGACGCCAAGCCTTTGGAAGACAGACTTTATAAAACCAGATTTCTCTGCAATCAGACCTCTGCTATGGGCCATACAGGTAAATCTAGATTTACTTTTCTAGCACCTGTATGGCCATAGTAGAGGTCTGATATCGCCCAGGGGGGGTGACAGATTCCCTTTAAGGAGCGCATTTCTTGTAAATACTCCATATCATATTGTGATTTAAAAAACATTCTACTGGTCTCAAAAATGCAGAGAGCCAAAACCCTGTATTTATACACTTTCATTAACCCCTTTACGACCAAGGGTGTATTAGTACGTATCTGTGCCCTGGACCTTATGGACCTGATACGTATTAGTATGCCCTGGCGATTTCGCCCGCACACAGGCTGTGCGGGCGCGATCGCCGCCGGGTGTCAGCTGATTGTCACAGCTGACACCCAGGGCTATGTTCAGGGAGCGGTCTGGCACCGCTTCCAGCACACTAACACCCGCAATGCTGCGATCGAAGTTGATCGCAGTCGATCGCAGCATTGCGGTGGCAAGGGGAGGTGATCACAGATACTCACCTCCTCTTCCGGCTTCCAGCGATGTCTGCTGCGGCTTCCAGGATGTTGCCATGACGACCCAATGTCGTCATGACAACATCCGGGTCACCAGACAGCAGGAAGATTATTTGGACATGCGCAGTGCATCTCCAAACAATCTTCTCCCTGTCCAGCGCTGACAGCCTGCATGGCACAGGGATGGTGCTGCATTCCTGTGCCATGCAGGCGATCAGAGAAAAAAAAGTGAAAGTCCCATAGTGGGACAAAGTAACAAAGTATAAAAACTATCAGAAAGTGAAAAAAAAAAAAAAATTGCAAAAATATTAAAAGAAAAATTAAAAATATAATCCACCAAAAATAAAAATATAATATACCCATCAATAAATATTATTATAAAAAAAAAAACAATAAAAGTACACATATTTGGTATCGCCGCGTCCGGAACAACCTGACCTATAAAACTGTCCCACTAGTTAACCCCTTCAGTGAACACGGTAAAAAAAATAAATAAAAAACGAAGCAAAAAACAATGCTTTATCACCATACCGCCAAACAAAAAATGGAATAACACGCTATCAAAAAGACAAATATAAATAAAAATGGTACCGCTGAAAACGTAATCTCGTCCCGCAAAAAACAAGCTGCCATACAGCTCCATGAGCCAAAAAATAAAAAAGTTATAGCTCTCAGAATAAAGCTATGCTAAAAAATAATTTTTTCTATAAAATTGCATTTATTATGTAAAAGTGCAAAACATAGAAAAACTATATAAATGTGGTACTGCTGTAAATGTACTGACCCGAAGAATAAAGCTGCCTTATCAATTTTACCACACGCGGAACAGAATAAAAAAAAACAAAAAAAACAATTCCTGAATTGTTGGTTTTTGTTTATTCTGCCTCCCAAAAATCGGAATAGAAAGTGATCAAAAAATGTCACGTGCCTGAAAATGGCACCAATAACAACGTCAACTCATCCCGCAAAAAACGAGCCGTCACATGACTGTCTGCCAAAATCTGTAAAAATTATAGCTCTCAAAATATGGCGATGCGAAAACTAGATTTTACAAAAAATGCGTCTTTTAGTGTGTGACAGCTGTCAGTCATAAAAACCCCATATGATTCTGGTATTGCTGTAACCACACCGACCCGAAGAATAAAGTCGTCTAATTACTTATACCGCACGAGGAACGGCGTAAAAAATAAACTCTCTGGTTAGGGTTGGGCTAGGGTTAGGGCTGGGTTTGGGGTTAGGGTTGTGATGGGGTTGGGATTTTTTTCAAAAGTAAGAAAAAAAGATGACGATATGGCGACTAGTGTTGAGCGCAAGCGCTCGCTACTTGAGTTTGCATCGGGTGCTCTGGTATGCATTGAGTATCGTGGGTATTTGAGTGACATGCTCGAGTCTCCGCCCCGTATGCTTCGCGGCCAAAAAAACTTTGCGGGGATTGCCTGCCATGCACGAGCGATCCCCGCATGTTTTTTTTTGGGTGTCTAATAACCGTGAAACATGCGGAGCAGGGACTCGAGCATGTCACTCGAGCACACGCTGTACATGGTGCAAACCTGAGTACCCGATGCAAACTCAAGTAGCGAGCACTTGCGCTCAAGACTAATGACAACTTATTCAATATGATGACCTAATGTTATCAAATTCTGTGTCGTACCTCTGGGTTCAAAATGTTCACTATACACCTTAATAAAATCCTTGAGGGGTATAGTTTCCAAAATGGGGTCACTTGTGGGGGAGCTCCACTGTTTAGGCACATCAGGGGCTCTCCAAACGCGACATGGTGTCCGCTAACAAATTGAATGGAAAATCGTCTCAAATTGTTAGCGGACGCCATGTTGCGTTTGGAGAGCCCCTGCGTGCCTAAACATTGGAGCTCCCCCACAAATGACCCCATTTTGGAAACTAGACCCCCAAGGCACCTATCTAGATGCATAATGAACACTTGGAACCCCCAGGTGCTTCACAAATTGATTCGTAAAAATGAAAAAGTGAAAAAAAAACACTTTTTCATTTTTATGAATCAATTTGTGAAGCACTTGGGGGTTCCAAGTGCTCACTAAGCATCTAGATAGGTGCCTTGGGGGGTCTAGTTTCCAAAATGGGGTCACTTGTGGGGGAGCTGCAATGTTTGGGCACACAGGGGCTCTCCAAACGCAACATGGCGTCCGCTAATTATTCAAGCAAATTTTACAATCAAAAAGTCAAATGGCGCTCCTTCCCTTCCGAGCCCTGCCGTGCGCCCAAACAGTGTTTTTTCCCCACATATGGGGTATCTGCGTGCCCAGGGGAAATTGCACAACAAATTTTGGGGTCTATTTTTTCTTGTTACCCCTGTGAAAATAAAAAAAATTGAGTCTAAATTAACATTTTTGTGAAAAAAGTTAAATGTTCATTTTTTTCTTCCACATTCCAAAAATTCCTGTGAAGCACCTGAAGGGTTAATAAAGTCCTTGAATGTGGGTTTGAGCACCTTGAGGGGTGCAGTTTTTAGAATGGTGTCACTTTTGGGTATTTTCTTTCATAAAGACCTCTCAAAGTGACTTCAAATGTGATGTGGTCCCTAAAAAAATGGTTTTGTAAATTTTGTTGGAAAAATGAGAAATCGCTGGTCAACTTTTAATCCTTATAGCTCCCTAACAAAAAAAAATGTTGGTTCCAAAATTGTGCTGATGTAAAGTAGACATGTGGGAAATGTTATTTATTAACTCTTTTGTGTGACATATCTCTCTGATTTAAGGGCATAAAAATTCAAATTTTGAAAATTGCAAAATTTTCTAAATTTTCGCCAAATTTCTGTTTTTTTCACAAATAAACGCAAGTGATATCGAAGAAATTTTACCACAATAATGAAGTACAATATGTCACGAAAAAACAGTCTCAGAATCAGGGAGATCCGTTGAAGCGTTCCAGAGTAATTACCTCATAAAGTGACAGTGGTCAGAATTGTAAAAATTGGCCTGGTCATTAACGTGCAAACCACCCTCGGGGGTTAAGGGGTTAAAGGGTTTGTCCCACAAACCAAATGCATTTTAATCAATCTATCTTGTAATAAAAATAAGTTCAACAGTTGGATGTGTTTAAAAATGTTCCTGTGCTGAGATAATCTTATAAATGTGCCCCTGCTGTGTACTGTGTAATGGCTGTGTCTGACTGTGTAGGGACATGGTCTGCACATATCACATCACCTGGCCAGGGGAAGAAACAAAAGAGAGGATACAGATAGTACAGCATGGGCTCGCAACCTCTGGTTTTTGTAAGGAAAAACTTTTCCCTGCCTGTTTTTAAGCAATCTTTTACCCACAATGTCCCCCGAATCCGTCATCCAAAGCCTATGGAGCCTTGTTCTGAGGCTCCATAGACCTTAGCAGCAGCCACTCCTGGCTCACGCTGCGCTCCGCGAGACCCGTCGACTGTGAAAAGCAGTACCGTTACTGATATTACCGCTCTTCACAGTCTTCGTGGGAAGTGCTGGACTACGTCGGACCTGCATGGGAACTTTTTTTATAATAAATTGGTGAAAGAGGGGCAGTGTCTTGTTTTTATTTTTCTCTTTTTATGTTTTTCAGGTTTTTATTTATGGAATACATTGGATTCCCTGGAATACGTTAGATCTGCATGGAATTTTTTTTTCAATAACTTGGTGAACCAGGGAAAGTGTCGGGCAGTGTTCATTTAAATATTTTTTTGTATGTGTTTTTTTTACTACTGGGTTAGTAAAGGGGGTATCTGATAGTCTTTCCCACACTGTACGTGACAGGTGTCTAAGAGCAACACTAAGGATGAGGGGAAGGAAGCCCAGACACTAGGGAAAGGGGGAGTGGAGACCCCTAGGCTGATCTAATAACACCCTGCCTACCGTACCGTCCCTATATTGGTTCCACACAAATCGCAGAGGAGGAAACCTAAGCCCTGTATATCCCTAGAGCTAGGCCCTTGATAGGGAGGTGGGGGGTGAGCAATGGTCAGTTCCCACTATAGACAACAAGGGAGATAAACAAAGGGGTAAAACTTAGGTTGAGCAGACACCAGAGAGATAACACCAAACATCCTCCAAGGGCACCAGAGAGGAAGGTAGCCGACTACTATAGTTCCAAGCCTTCACAAGGGAAAATGTGAATATCACCGGCGAGTCCCTGAAGCAGACTAAGAGTTTATAAACACTTAGACCAGGGTGTGTCAATCCGAGCCGGAGGGAGGTTGCCACTGGATCCAAAAGTGAGAAGGATTAAGAAGGTGTCTGCAATGCCAAATGCAGTGACCTTCTGCAGCCAGATACAGAGCGACTGTCTGTTACATCTGACACACCCGTGACAACACCTCACCATTACTAACCCCAGGGCTTTATGCCAGCTGTGTTTTTGGACAATTCACAGCTGACATCAACTCCAAGCCCCACTACCCCAACTGCAACACACCAGGACAACTGGGAAGAGTGAAGGATAAGTTCCAGAATTGGCGCATCTAATGTGATGCTCTACGTCTGAGGCAGCTGCATGATGGTATTTATAGGCTGGGAAGGTTCCAATAACCAGAGACCTTCCTAGCCTTATAATATCAGTTCACAGCTGTCTGCTTTACCCTTGCTGGTTGCTAAAAATGGGGGAGAACCCACAAAGTTTTTTTCATTTATTTATTTATTAGGTTAATATATGCACAGTAAGCTACACACACACAAGGCACTAATCATATATCTCATGGATATCTTTTATCCATCTATCTGTCTATATCTTTGCACATCTTTAACACTTAAAAATCTGTAATTTCTGTTCTGCATTTTATTCCGGTACACGTCACATGGATAGCACACGGATGTCACACAGATGGTACACATGTGCACATGGATGACACACAGATGGTACACAAGTACACACGGCTGGCCAACAGAAAACCACCATCTTACGCATATGTTTTTTTAATCGTACATGTGAAGGAGGCCTAACACTATATGTGAAAGCACCCTTAAACACAAATTTAACCCCTTAACAACATTAGACGTACTAATACGCGTCTGTGCCCTGGGACCTAAGAGCCAGACCCGTATTAGTACGTCATCGCGATCGCGCGTGCACACTGGCTGTGCGGGCGCGATCGCCGCCGGGTGTCAGCTGATTGTCACAGCTGACACCCGGTACTATGTGCAGGGAGCGGTCCCACACCGCTCCCAGCACATTAACCCCCGCAATGCTGCGATCGAAGTCGATCGCAGCATTGCGGTGGCAAGGGGAGGTGATTGCAGATACTCACCTCCTCTTCCGGCCTCCAGCGCTGTCTGCCGTGGCTTCCAGGATGTTGCCATGACGACCCGATGTCGTCATGACTAGAGATGAGCGGTGTTAGAATCGAACTGTTCGCCAATCTCAAATTCAAGCAGTTTTGTGCTGTGTTCGAGCCGTTCGGCGAACACGAACGATTTGAAAAAAATTCGGCTGTTCGAGGTTATGTTCGATAACTGTTCGTGCACCAAAATCATAACTGGATTTTTTCTCAGTAATGCTGAAAATTAATGTTAATACGCAGTTTGAGTGTACAGCGGGGCGGGGGGAGGAGCAGGGGATGGATCTCTGCAGGAATAATGAAGATCTCCATTTTTTTTTCTCTTTCCCGCATTTACAGTGGGGAGGTGCAGTCTGTCAGCCTATCAGCAGCGCACACACGGAGCGAAGTGCTTTTTTTCACACAAGCAAGGGCATGTGTCATTGGCAATGTATGTCACATGTCCTTGCCCTATAAGACCCAGCCATTTTCCCCGTCGCCACCATTTTCTCACTGCTGCAGCTGCGTGTTAGACGGCACCGCTGTTGCTGTGTGCGCTATACTTTGTTAATTTCAAGCCAATTTTCGCACAAATCTACAGATAGCTTGGGAGTAGGGAAGAGTTGTGATTGCAGTCCTTTTAATGACTAGGTTACATAATTTCCTACGACTTTTATCAGGCAGGTCTGTGCTCTTAAATAGATTGGTTGTGGGAGTAAAGACTAATTGTAATTGCAGTCCTTTTCAGGGCTAGGTTACATCAGTTCCTATCACTTTTATCAGGCAGGTCTGTGCTCTTAAATAGACAGGTTGGGAGTAAAGACTAATTGTAATTGCAGTCCTTTTCAGGGCTAGGTTACATCAGTTTCTATCACTTTTTGCCAGGCAGGTCTGTGCCAGTGCTGTGCAAGTTTTTTTTCACAGCATTTGGCTAAATCTAGCGAAGCAAATGCTTTTTGGCCTATTGCAGAGTGTGTTAGTCAGTGGAGTAGCCTATCTGTGTTGCAAGCTACACCACCTGTGTATAGAATACAAATTTTTTTACTGCACCTAGTGAAGTAAAACCTTTTGGGCATAGCATCATTCTATTAGTCCATCTATACTAACCTCCACCAAGTTGCAAATTCAATATAATATTTTTCTGCATTGAGCTCTGAAAAAATATTTAGGCTTCTAGCAGTGTGTGGGACTTATTCTATTAGTCCATCTATACTAACCTCCATCAGGTTGCAAATTCAATATAATTTTTTTCTACATCTAGCTCTGAAAAAATATTTCAGCTTCTAGCAGTGTGTGGGACTTGTTCTATTAGTCCATCTATACTGACCTCCATCAGGTTGCAAATTCAATATAATGTTTTTCTGCATCTAGCTCTGAAAAAATATTTCAGCTTCTAGCAGTGTGTGGGACTTGTTCTATTAGTCCATCTATACTGACCTCCATCAGGTTGCAAATTCAATATAATTTTTTTCTGCATCTAGCTCTGAAAAAATATTTAGGCTTCTAGCAGTGTGTGGGACTTGTTCTATTAGTCCATCTATACTGACCTCCATCAGGTTGCAAATTCAATATAATTTTTTTCTGCATCTAGCTCTGAAAAAATATTTAGGCTTCTAGCAGTGTGTGGGACTTGGTCTATTAGTCCATCTATACTAACCTCCATCAGGTTGCAAATGCAATATAATTTTTTTCTGCATCTAGCTCTGAAAAAATATTTAGGCTTCTAGCAGTGTGTGGGACTTGGTCTCTTAGTCCATCTATACTAACCTCCACCAGGTTGCAAATTAAAAATAATTTTTATCTGCATCTAGCTCTGAAAAAATATTTAGGCTTCTAGCAGTGTGTGGGACTTGTTCTATTAGTCCATCTATACTGACCTCCATCAGGTGGCAAATTCAATATAATTTTTTTCTGCATCTAGCTCTGAAAAAATATTTCAGCTTCTAGCAGTGTGTGGGACTTGTTCTATTAGTCCATCTATACTGACCTCCATCAGGTTGCAAATTCAATATAATTTTTTTCTGCATCTAGCTCTGAAAAAATATTTCAGCTTCTAGCAGTGTGTGGGACTTGTTCTATTAGTCCATCTATACTAACCTCCATCAGGTTGCAAATTCAATATAATTTTTTTCTGCATCTAGCTCTGAAAAAATATTTAGGCTTCTAGCAGTGTGTGGGACTTGGTCTATTAGTCCATCTATACTAACCTCCATCAGGTTGCAAATTCAATATCATTTTTTTTCTGCATCTAGCTCTGAAAAAATATTTAGGCTTCTAGCAGTGTGTGGGACTTGGTCTATTAGTCCATCTATACTAACCTCCACCAGGTTGCAAATTAAAAATAATTTTTATCTGCATCTAGCACTGAAAAAATATTTAAGCTTCTAGCAGTGTGTGGGACTTGTTCTATTAGTCCATCTATACTGACCTCCATCAGGTGGCAAATTCAATATAATTTTTTTCTGCATCTAGCTCTGAAAAAATATTTCAGCTTCTAGCAGTGTGTGTGACTTGTTCTATTAGTCCATCTATACTGACCTCCATCAGGTTGCAAATTCAATATAATTTTTTTCTGCATCTAGCTCTGAAAAAATATTTAGGCTTCTAGCAGTGTGTGGGACTTGGTCTATTAGTCCATCTATACTAACCTCCACCAGGTTGCAAATTAAAAATAATTTTTATCTGCATCTAGCTCTGAAAAAATATTTAGGCTTCTAGCAGTGTGTGGAATTGTTCTAATAGTCCATCTATACTGACCTCCATCAGGTTGCAAATTCAATATAATTTTTTTCTGCATCTAGCTCTGAAAAAATATTTCAGCTTGTAGCAGTGTGTGGGACTTGTTCTATTAGTCCATCTATACTGACCTCCATCAGGTTGCAAATTCAATATAATTTTTTTCTGCATCTAGCTCTGAAAAAATATTTAGGCTTCTAGCAGTGTGTGGGACTTGGTCTATTAGTCCATCTATACTAACCTCCATCAGGTTGCAAATTCAATATCATTTTTTTTCTGCATCTAGCTCTGAAAAAATATTTAGGCTTCTAGCAGTGTGTGGGACTTGGTCTATTAGTCCATCTATACTAACCTCCACCAGGTTGCAAATTAAAAATAATTTTTATCTGCATCTAGCACTGAAAAAATATTTAAGCTGGTAGCAGTGTGTGGGACTTGTTCTATTAGTCCATCTATACTGACCTCCATCAGGTGGCAAATTCAATATAATTTTTTCTGCATCTAGCTCTGAAAAAATATTTCAGCTTCTAGCAGTGTGTGTGACTTGTTCTATTAGTCCATCTATACTGACCTCCATCAGGTTGCAAATTCAATATAATTTTTTTCTGCATCTAGCTCTGAAAAAATATTTAGGCTTCTAGCAGTGTGTGGGACTTGGTCTATTAGTCCATCTATACTAACCTCCACCAGGTTGCAAATTAAAAATAATTTTTATCTGCATCTAGCTCTGAAAAAATATTTAGGCTTCTAGCAGTGTGTGGGACTTGTTCTAATAGTCCATCTATACTGACCTCCATCAGGTTGCAAATTCAATATAATTTTTTTCTGCATCTAGCTCTGAAAAAATATTTCAGCTTGTAGCAGTGTGTGGGACTTGTTCTATTAGTCCATCTATACTGACCTCCATTAGGTTGCAAATTCAATATAATTTTTTTCTGCATCTAGCTCTGAAAAAATATTTCAGCTTCTAGCAGTGTGTGGGACTTGTTCTATTAGTCCATCTATATTGACCTCCATCAGGTTGCAAATTCAATATAATATTTTTCTGCATCTAGCTCTGAAAAAATATTTCAGCTTGTAGCAGTTTGTGGGACTTGGTCTATTAGTCCATCTATACTGACCTCCGTCAGGTTGCAAATTCAATATAATTTTTTTCTGCATCTAGCTGTGAAAAAATATTTCAGCTGGTAGCAGTGTGTGGGACTTGTTCTATTAGTCCATCTATACTGACCTCCATCAGGTTGCAAATTCAATATAATTTTTTTCTGCATCTAGCTCTGAAAAAATATTTCAGCTTCTTGAAGTGTGTGAGACTTGTTCTATTAGTCCATCTATACTGACCTCCATCAGGTTGCAAATTCAATATAATTTTTTTCTGCATCTAGCTCTTAAAAAATATTTAGGCTTCTAGCAGTGTGTGGGACTTGGTCTATTAGTCCATCTATACTAACCTCCATCAGGTTGCAAATTCAATATAATTTTTTTTCTGCATCTAGCTCTGAAAAAATATTTCAGCTTGTAGCAGTGTGTGGGACTTGTTCTATTAGTCCATCTATACTGACCTCCATCAGGTTGCAAATTCAATATAATTTTTATCTGCATCTAACCCAGCCAATACTTTTGGCCTAATACCACAGTTTGGCCACTCAGCTCTGCTCGGTTCCCATCCATTGTTTTTTTGTGCAAACAACTCCAGAGTTGTGAATTAGTTAACCACCAAAATGAGTGGAAAAAGGCCTGCTGCTGGTGGAAAGGGGAATAGGTGTGTTGGGAAGGGGAAAAAAGGTTGTGTCCGTGGGGTAGGTATTGAAGCAACAGTAACATCTGCAGAAGAAAGACCATCTTCCAGCCAAACTAAAATGTCTACTTCTTTTAGCGGACAATGTGATAAGATCCCTTTCTTACGGCCACGCCAATCGCTACAAATTCCAGATGAGGCACAAAAACAGCAGGTGCTTCAACGGATATCAAGTGCTCCTTTAAGTGGGCTCTCCTCCACCTCAACTTCAACATCACAAATACTCCAGTCCTCAGAGGTGTCACCCCAATCGCACTTGCTTCCTCACAGCTCCCAAGTCTCCAGCTGCCCGTCTGGGTATGGGGTAGAACAGATGGCTGAGTCTGCAGAGCTGTTTACTCATACTATAGTCTGAGAATCAGAGGTCGGCTCCAGAGCTTCTGTGAATCCAGACAAGGAAATGATCTGCACTGATGCCCAGAATCTTTATGAGTCGGATCCAGGACCAGACGCAGAAGGTTCTGACCATAATGTAGACCCTCGTTCCCAAACTGTAACTCCTGTTGGTGGAGACAATGAGGAAGACGATGATGAGATACCTGATTGGAGCGACAACTTTAGTTTTTTGTCAGGGCAGGAACAGGTTGTCTCTGAGGACGACGGGTGTGATAACACACAGGGTGATGATGATGAGGTTGGAGATTCCACTTACTGTCAACCCACAGTCAGCCAAGAGATGAGGTCAGCAGAGGAGGTGGAGGAGGATGCTAGTGACGACGAGGTCAGGTTGCGCCTTCCTGGACAGAGACGTAGTACTGGAAGCTCGTCAACAACTGCATCCTCAAACACAACTCTGCCTCTGACCACAAGTCGTGGCGGCTCTTCAGGTCGCATGGGTGCTAAGCCTTGCATAGCCTGGGCATTTTTTCAGATCGATAAAGATGACCCAACTTGTGTTATCTGTAACATTTGTCAGCAAAAGCTAAGTAGAGGCCAAAAAATACATGGTTTGAGTACTTCATGCATGAACCGGCACATGGACATGAAGCATAAGTTACAGTGGGAAGCTCACTGTGCTACAATGCGGCCTAGCCGGCTTGGCCAACCACCGTCTGCCACATCTTGTGCATCCGCGGCCTCTTCATCTTCTGTGACTGGGGGGACAGCAGTCACACCTGTTTTGGGACGCAGACCTGCCACCTCTTTACCCGCAACAGCCAGCGTGATTGGCAGGTCATCATTTTCTTTGAAGGTGGTAACACCAGCTGGTGTTGAGCGCTGTCCGACATCAATAGCACCACCTTTGGATCAAGGCAACCTAACATGTTCGCCTGCATCTTCCTCACAGACCGGCAGTTTGCCGGGGACACCCTTATCAACCCCGTCTAAGCACAACAGCCAGCCCTAGGTCCCTCAGATGTGGACAAGTAAAAGACCATTTCCTCCTAGCCATGAGAAAGCTAAGAGGTTTAAATTTCACCATCTGCAAGCTCTTGGCTACAGAAATGCTGCCTTTCCGCCTGGTGGACACAGAGGATTTTCGAGACCTTATGTCCGTCGCAGTGCCCCAGTACCAGATGCCCAGTCGGCACTACTTCTCAAAGAAAGGTGTGCCTGCGCTCCACCAGCATGTTGCACACAACATCACCGCTTCTTTGAGAAACTATGTGTGTGACAGGGTGCATTTCACCACAGACACTTGGACGAGTAGGCATGGACAGGGGCGTTACATGTCGCTGACTGGGCACTGGGTAACTATGGTGACAGCAGGACAAGGGGCTGCTGTCCAAGTCTTGCCGTCCCCACGAGTTGTGCGTCAATCCTCTTTATCTCAGAGTTCCTCCACTGCTTCTGCCTCCTCAACCTCCTCTCGGTCCTCCACCTGCACCCAAAGCCTGTCTAGTCATGCCACAAGCTTTCTAACTGCGCAGAAGGGATCCTGCACACCTCCTTACTATGCTAGCAGCAGGGCTCAACATTATCAGGCAGTTTTTACTTTGAAGTGTCTGGGAAATGTGAGTCACACAGCTGAGGAGCTGTGGTCAGCTCTGGAGAACCAGTTTCATGAATGGTTGTCTCCACTGGACCTGAAACCAGGGAAGGCCGTGTGCGACAATGCTGCAAACCTGGGTGCGGCCCTTCGCCGGGGCAATGTCACACATGTGCCTTGTATGGCTCACGTGTTGAACCTGGTTGTCCAGCAATTTTTAGCCCACTATCCCGGACTAGATGGCCTTCTGCAGAGGGCACGGTCGCTGTGTGCTCACTTCCGCCGTTCGCATCCCGCAGCTCAGCGACTTACATCTCTACAGAAGTCGTTGGGCCTGCCACTTCACCGGCTAAAATGCGATGTGCCTACCCGGTGGAATTCAACTCTGCACATGTTGCAGCGACTGTGGCAGCACCGACAAGCCCTGGTGCAATACGTTCTGACGTATAGCCTGGGCCAGCGAGATCCAGAGGTGGGGCAAATCACGCTGGAGGAGTGGTCTCAGATCAGGGACCTATGCACCCTTCTGCACAGTTTTGAAATGGCGACGAAGATGTTTAGTGCTGACGATGCCATTATCAGCATGACTATTCCGGTGATTTACATGCTGAAGCACATGTTAAACAGAATTCGGAGTCAGGTGGTGGCACAAGAGGAGGTGGAGGAAGTAGAGGAGGAGGAGTTGTATGCGAAAGGGCTAACATCTGCAAGGTCCAGACGGTCGGCAGCACCTAGGCGGCAGGCATGTGAGGGTGGGGGAGATGGTTTTACCAGGGCGCATGGTAGCAGCCAAACTAGTGAGGAAGGTGCCGGAGCCCAGGAAGAAGTGGAGGACGAACTTATGGAAGACTCATCAGATGAGGGAGACCTTGATCACATTTCTGTTGTGCGAGGTTGGGGGGAGAGGACTGAGGAAGGAAGCACGATTGTTACCTCGCCACCAACACAACAGGGACTTGGAGCTCCTGGATGTGCAAGACACATGAGTGCCTTCTTGCTGCACTACCTGCAACATGACCCTCGAATTGTGAGAATTAGAAATAATCCTGACTACTGGTTTTCCACACTGTTAGATCCCCGGTACAAAAGTAAATTTGCAGAAATTATTCCTGCCATAGAAAGGGATGCACGCATGCAGGAGTATCAGCAGAGGCTGTTGCAGCATCTTACATGTGCTTTTCCACAAAACACCAGTGGTGCACGTAGTGAATCTCACAGTTCCAACTTGCCAACCGTGGGACAGTCGAGTGTTCAGCACTCAAACCGTAACAGAAACACAGTATCTGCTGGTAACATCAATTTTGCGGAATCATTTCACCACTTTTTTAGCCCATCCTTTGCAAGGCCACAGGAGACAAGAAGTCTGACACATAGTCAACGCCTAGAGACGATGGTACAGGAGTATCTCCAAGTAAACATTGAAGCCATGACTGTGTCACTAGACCCTTGCTCTTTTTGGGCTTCCAATCTGGATAAATGGCCGGAGCTCGCCACTTACGCCTTGGAGATCTTGTCATGCCCTGCAGCCAGCGTTCTGTCTGAACGTGCGTTCAGCGCTGCTGGTGGTGTGCTGACAGATAAGCGCACGCGGCTCTCCACTGATAATGTAGACAGACTCACGTTCATAAAGATGAACAAATCATGGATCCGAAACGACTTTTCTACTCCTGTGTCATCCTGGGGAGAGTAAAAGCTTGATGATTTGTTAAAATAACCTCACCAACCGTTTTAAGCTTTAAAATTACTAATCATGTTTATCTGTATCTTGGCTGGAAAATAATTTGGGCTTTGTAGCAGTGTGCAGTACTGATTCTATTAGGCCATCTATACTGAGCTCCACCAGATTTAAAATGACTAATCATGTTTATCTGTATCTTGGCTGGAAAATAATTTGGGCTTTGTAGCAGTGTGCAGTACTGATTCTATAAGGCCATCTATACTAAGCTCCACCAGATTTAAAATGACTAATCATGTTTATCTGTATCTTGGCTGGAAAATAATTTGGGCTTTGTAGCAGTGTGCAGTACTGATTCTATTGGGCCATCTATACTAAGCTCCACCAGCTTTCAAATTAATAATAATTTTTAGCTGCATCTAGCCCGGAAAATAATTTTGGGTCTCCTAGATGCGCAAGACACATGAGTGCCTTCTTGCTGCACTACCTGCAACATGACCCTCAGATTGTCAGAATTCGAAGTAATCCTGACTACTGGGTTGCCACACTCTTAGATCCCCCACACTCTTCGATCAACCTTTTCATTTTAATAAAGAACAAAAAAATTGTCATTTTTGAAATTATAAGCATTAGCAGGTTATTAGAAACTGAAATCAAACAGTTTTCAACTCAAAACTTTATTCTAGGTGATGTTACATTTGCACATAGGACCCCTTGTTCGAAAGGAGCTTCTGAACTGTCTCGTCCATTGAATTTGTCAGGTTTTGGATGGTTTCTGCTTCAATTGTTTATCATGAGGACAGAATACCCTCCCAGAGCTGTTGCTTAGATGTGAACTGCCTCCCGCCATCATAGACACTCCTTTTCATGATGCTCCAGAGGTTCTGAATGGGGTTGAGGTCAGGGGAGCATGGGGGTCACACCATAAGTTTGTCCCCTTTTATGCCCATATCAGCCAGAGATGCAGATGTGCTATGTGCAGCATGAGACGGTGCATTATCATGCATGAAAATGATCTTGCTGTGGAATACACGGTTCTTCTTCTTGAACCATGGCAGGAAGTGCTGTTTGAGAAACTCCACATACATTATGGAGTTCATCTTTACCCCTTCATGGATCCTAAAGGGGCCGACAATCTCTCTCCCCATGATTCCAGCCCAAAACATTACTCCACCTCCTCCTTGTTGGCACTGTAGCCGTGTTTGCGTGGGGTGTCCATCAACCAGCCATCCTCCACTCCATCCATCTGGACCATCGAGCGTTGCACGGCACTCATCAGTGAACAAAACAGTTTTGAAGTCAGTCTTCATGTATTGTTTGGCCCACTGGAGCCGTTTCTGCTTGTGTGCAGTGGATAGAGGAGGTCGACAGGATGGCTTACGCACAGCTGCAAACCTCTGAAGGACTCTGCATCTTGTTGTTCGGGGGACGTTGGAGGCACCAGCAGCTTCAAAAACTTGTCTGCTGCTATGACAAGGCTTTTTTGCCGCTGCTCTTTTAACCTGACGTAATTGCCTGTAGGAAAGAGTCCTCAATTTTCCCTTATCAGCACGCACACGTGTGTACTGTGAATCAGCTACATACTTCTTGATTGTGCGATGATCAGGATGAAGTGTCTTGGCAATGTTGATTGTAGTCATTCCTTGACCTAAACACTCCACAATTTGTTGCTTCTCAGCAGCGGACACATCCTTTTTCTTTCCCATTTTGGCAGAAAATGTAGGCTGCTTAATAATGTGGGACAGCCTTCTTAAGTAGTCTTGCCTTTCATTGGACACACCTGCCAAACTAATTAGCACAGGTGTCTGCAATTGCTTACAGTGATATAAAGAGCCCTGACACACATCACCATCAATGAGTTTAACTGACAAACAAACAAATTCTTCCCTTATCACTCCTAAACACTTTTTGCATAATAATTTGGAACACAGTGTACATGTGCTTTTCCACAAAACACCAGTGGTTCACGTAGTGAATCTTACAGTCCTACCTTGCCAACTGTGGTCTGTATGGAGTTGTTCAATAAAGGGCCCAAAATTAAGATAACATAGACGGGAGAGGTCTCTATGAATAGGAATTCCTAAGTATTTGATACCCTGTGAGGGCCAGGCAAAGGGAAAGTTGGACTGGATGGAATCCTGTATGGATTTGGGGAGGGAGACATCGAGGGCCTCAGACTTCGCTGCATTGATTTTAAAATTTGACCATGTAACAAAGTGATCTATTTCAGCCATAACAGCAGGGATGGATATATGTGATTGAGTGATATATACTAGGACATCATCAGCAAATGCAGAGCACTTGTACTCGGTGCCTCCCACCTCAATCCACCTAATATTGGGGTTATGGCGAATTGATGAGAGCAGATGCTCTGTCACTAGGATGTATAAGAGAGGGGACAGAGGACATCCCTGCCTTGTCCCTTTGGTGATTATGAAAGGTGATGAAAATGTTCTGACGCGCCCCCTGGGCCTTGGGACATCCGGAGTCGGACCTTTTTTGGTGGATGCTGGTGGTTGTAGTCTCCGTGGCGGCGACCCGGTTCCGTGGCTCAGGGCGGTCAAACCAGTGGCGGAACTATTTATGTGGTTTTGATGTTTAAATGTCCGACTATGCCACCCGTGGATTGCGGTCAGAGTGAACCGCTGCTGCAGGGCAGACCGCTGAGGCTGGTGTGGGTGCAGCAGAGCGTAGTATAACTCCCCACGGGAGGAGTATAGCCTCAGGGCAGTGTATGCGGAGGATGGGGGAGATGGTGCAGGGCAGTAGCAGTAACGACACGGAGTCAGTGATGCAGTCCAGGGCCTTTACTCACAGTTCTTATTATCCAGACCATTTTCTGCAGGTAACGGCTGCCCACGTCGTACTGTGCTCACCAGGTGAGGGGCTCAGACAACTCGCAGATAACTTTGGAGCGCTTCACAGGACCCCCTTTGTGTGTCCTTTGTCTGGCCTTTCTTACCAACACTTCTGTCCGGCTGCCTTGGGCCTCCTCTTGGTAAACTTGGTGCCAGTTTCCCTGACCCTATGTGGTGCCTTTCTAGCGGGTGTAGCGAGGGGCTGCGCCACATAAAATGTCACAGCCTCCAGTTTCTAGCTGAGGGTCGTTTCCCGCCTCCACTAGTTTCAGGGACCGGTCTCCCCCTTTGGCCTGACCCCTCCACACAGGTGGATTCGGGCGTGCGGTGGCGACCCGCCCATCCGCACCCCTGGGATCCCTTCATTCCTCGTTCCTGGAGCCTTCTCCGCTCCTCTTCCTTCCTTCTCCCTCTTCCAGGCCTGGGCCTCTGTTACTAGGCCCGCCTCTGGAGCAGAGCTCATGCAGAGCCCCTGCTCCCTGTCACTTCTGCTCAGACTTCTCTGCACTGAACTAGGATGGTGCCCACCTTTTATACTCCCTTCTCAATGCACCCAGGAACTGCTTCCTCCCTGCTCCTGCACTACAGGGTTCCCCTTCCTCGGTGTTCCCTCCCCCCACTACAGCCAGGGACAGGGACTGTCGTGCCCATCTCAGGGGCATATTGGTCGCCCTGCCCCACGGCAATGTGGTGTAATGCATGTGTAGCGCCCCGAGGGTTCGGTCGCTACAGAGGTATTGCACCTCAACCAGAGGTGTGATATCCCACTCCCGGGTAAGGATGGTGTGTGGACCAGGGCTCAGTTAGCTGCATGCATCACATACACCCCATTTCCAGGGGACAGCTCAACGGTGCTCCCATTAGTACAGTAATGCAGGCACGACAGAACTTGTCCCTGGCTGGAGTGGGGAGGGGGGAGGAAAACCCAGTGATGTAGGAGCAGAAGGGGACGGTTTCTGGGCATAGGTAGGAGCCCATTGGTTGCAAGTCACCTGGGCTCATACACAGAGAGGGAGGTTTAAAAGAGGTGGGCACCATCTTAGATGAGAAGTCAGTTCAGTCAGGAGGAGAAGAGAAGAGGAGTTCAGCCAGAGAGGGCTGACAGGGAGCTGTGGCTCAGTCTGGGCCCAGCTCCACGAGGCAGGCCTAGAGTGAATGCCGGAGCCAGCGGAAAGGACAGAAACAGAAGGGAACTGAAGGCAAAGTCAGAAGGAACAGAACACCAATAGAGGCCCAGAGACACGAAGGCAGAAGGAACCCTAAGGACCCAGGAGATTACGGGTGACGGGTTGGCAGAACAGGGTACCGGATCCCAAGTTGGTGGAGGTGACTAATCCTTATCCAAGGACCGGCGGTCGTGACCATTTACTGGTGCGACCCCTCACTACACCTACTAGAAAGGCACACCACATAGGGTCAGGGAAGTGGACACCCAGTCCTCCCAGGAGAAGACCCGAGGCAGCTGGACAGAAGTAGTGTCACTGGTGGGCCACGGCTGACGAAAGGATAGAAGGGAGTCCTGTGCCACACTCCGGATCGAGCCCCCTGCCTGGTGGACGCAGCACGGCTCGGGCGGTCCTACCTGTGTACAAGTGACCTGGATGAGAACTGTGAGTAAAGAACCTGAACTGCAACACCTTGTCTCTGTGCTTTCTCGCCGCGTCAGCACTACTAGTACTGGGACGCCCCGCACCACAACCACCATCATCACTCTACACTGCCCTGAGGCTATACTCCTCCCGTGGGGAGTTGTACTACACTCTGTTGCACCCACAACACCAGCCTCAGCGGTCTGCCCTGCAGCGGCGGTACACCCTGACCGCAATCCACGGGTGGCGTAGTCGGACATTAAATCATAAACACCCTATAAAAGACTGTCACTGGTTTGACCACCCTGAGCCACGGGACCGGGTCGCCGCCACGAAGACTACAACCCCCAGAGACGCGGCCCCGGGTAACCCACACACGTGCACGCACGGCCCAGGGGGCGCGTCACATGCAGGTGTCGGGGTCCTGATCCACACTCCATCCTTACCTGAGAGTCAGATATCACACCTCTGGGTGAGGTGCAATACCTCTGTAGCAACCGAGCCCTCGGGGTGCTACAGTTCCATTTATCTTCAGCCTAGGTGACGTATTGCGATACAGGGCCGTTATTTTGGCTATAAAAGGGTCCCCTAGACCCCTACCCCAAGCTTTTTAAGAGAATAATATATGGCGTGCCAAGAGACTCTATGGAATGCTTTCTCAGCATCCAACGAGAGTATCTAATTACAAATTTTTAACTGCAACTAGCCCAGGAAATGCTTTGTGCCTAGTAGCAGTGTCACTTTTTCATTTTTACGAATCAATTTGTGAAGCACCTGGGGGTTCCAAGTGCTCACTATGCATCTAGATAGGTGCCTTGGGGGGTCTAGTTTCCAAAATGGGGTCACTTGTGGGGGAGCTCCAAAGTTTAGACACACAGGGGCTCTCCAAACGCAACATGGTGTCCGCTAACAATTTGAGACGATTTTCCATTCAATTTGTTAGCGGACACCATGTTGCATTTGGAGAGTCCCTGTGTGCCTAAACATTGGAGCTCCCCCACAAGTGACCCCATTTTGGAAACTAGACCACCCAAGGCACCTATCTAGATGCATAGTGAACACTTGGAACCCCCAGGTGCTTCACAAATTGATTCGTAAAAATGAAAAAGTGAAAAAAAAAAATACTTTTTCATTTTTACGAATCAATTTGTGAAGCACCTGGGGGTTCCAAGTGCTCACTATGCATCTAGATAGGTGCCTTGGGGGGTCTATTTTCTAAAATGAGGTCACTTGTGGGGGAGCTCCAATGTTTAGGCACATCAGGGGCTCTCCAAACGCAACATGGCGTCCGCTAATTATTCAAGCAAATTTTACAATCAAAAAGTCAAATGGCGCTCCTTCCCTTCCGAGCCCTGCCGTGCGCCCAAACAGTGTTTTTTCCCCACATATGGGGTATCTGCGTGCCCAGGGGAAATTGCACAACAAATTTTGGGGTCCATTTTTTCTTGTTACCCTTGTGAAAATAAGAAAAATTGGGTCTAAAGTAACATTTTTGTGAAAAAAAGTTAAATGTTCATTTTTTTCTTCCACATTCCAAAAATTCCTGTGAAGCACCTGAAGGGTTAATAAAGTTCTTGAATGTGGTTTTGAGCACCTTGAGGGGTGCAGTTTTTAGAATGGTGTCACTTTTTGGTATTTTCTGTCATAAAGACCTTTCAAAGTGACTTCAAATGTGATGTGGTCCCTAAAAAAATGGTTTTGTAAATTTTGTTGGAAAAATGAGAAATCGCTGGTCAACTTTTAACCCTTATAGCTCCCTAACAAAAATAAATTTTGGTTCCAAAATTGTGTTGATGTAAAGTCCACATGTGGGAAATGTTATTTATTAACTTTTTTGTGTGACATATCTCTCTGATTTAAGGGCATAAAAATTCAAATTTTGAAAATTGCAGAATTTTCTAAATTTTTGCCAAATTTCCATTTTTTTCACAAATAATCGCAAGTGATATCGAAGAAATTTTACCAAAATCATGAAGTACAATATGTCACGAAAAAACAATCTCAGAATCAGGGGGATCCATTGAAGCGTTCCAGAGTAATTACCTCATAAAGTGACAGTGGTCAGAATTGTAAAAATTGGCCTGGTCATTAACGTGTAAACCACCCTCGGGGTTTAAGGGGTTAACAGGTCTTTGGAGTAAAAGCACCCCGTTATGTTATCAGACCAATGCCACACACTTGTGTGAACCCAAACCAACAAAAGATTAGACAGTAAATATTTCTGTGGAATGTGGCCTGGCTGCTGTACTTGTATGCAGTTATACATAACATTACATCACATGAGCCCCACAATGCAGAGATAAACAAAGCAAAAAAAGCAGAAAAAAAATACAGGCTTGTTTTCTGTAAGCATGTGATTTAGGACTCATGTATATGGATGTATAACTGCTGAATGGAGTTGATAAGGCCTCTGCTTTACTTTCACATCTTTCAGTTTTTTCCTAGATAGCCATTTTTTGTACATATTCAGCATAAATACAATTGCGCTATGCTACTGTACATTGTATGTCATAGGCATCACATATTTACCTATGCTTGCTCTTGTCATCTCTGTTAAGTGCCGCCGCTCTGTTACCATTCATAGTATGATAGGCAGGAATTTTGTCCAAATTGGTGGTCTATTGGACCAATCAGAAGACTGGGTTGGCAGCCAATCCCTGCTCCGCGTGTTCTATTTAAATCACGTAACTGTTACCTGTACCAGCTTTTATATAGTCTTTTAGGTACCACCCCAGAATAAAGTTCTGTGTTTCGACCCCACTGTACTTCTGATTAACCCCAGCACTCCTCCGACCAAGCTTCCTTTGACTTCTTTTGTGAGTCTATTTTTGTCTTTGTCCCTCTCTGGTACTGACTTGTTTGATTTAATCCCTGAACTCACTTAACTGGTCAGAAACTACACATGGAATGCAACGCAGGGTGACTTCAGCAAAAGACCAGATCCCTGTACAGCTGTAAAAGAGTGAAAACCAACAAGCTCTTGCATCTTGCTAAGCAGAATGAATAGCAAGAAATTGTGACCATGGAAGCTGCTTGAGTTGTCAGGTTTGTTACAGTATGTTTGAATACACTCTCCTTTGCAAGAAATGCCTGTAGGAGAAAATATCCCTCTTCATATGGCACCCAATGTACTGTGTATGGTAGTGTGTGAATCCCCGGCAGCTCCTTAGGAAGGATCAGTACATCCTTTGTGCACTTTTGTAAATGTGTCATGAACTGGGCTCTGCTCAGTGTACAAAGTGTAGCAAATTGGAAATATCTGCCTGACTAAAATATCACCCCAAGGCTACTAAGACCTTGATACAGACTTAGCCCAGAAATACATAATGCTTATGTTACATGAATTTCCTGCAGCAGTCAATGATGTAATACAGTGTAACTTGCTGTAAGTTGCACGTCTTCATATTTTACTTTAAAGCACCACTCCAGCGTTTTCTTTTAGAATGCCTATGGGGGGGGGGACTATGCTACAGACTGCCTATGGGGGGAGGATTACAAAGCACTGGTCAGACCACACTTGGAATATTGTGCTCAGTTATGGGCCCCAATATATAGATAGGATATAAATGAGCTTGAAAAGGTACAAAGGAGGGCAACAAAATTAATAAAGGGAATGGAGGGACTGCAATACCCAGAGAGGTTGGCAAAACTAGGACTATTCAGCCTGGAAAAGAGAAGGTTGAGGGGGGACATAATAAATGTGTACAAATATGTTAGGGGACAGTATAGAGACCTTGCCAGGGATTTGTTCAAAAGGAGGGATATTACGGTAACAAGAGGGCATTCACTAAGACTGGAAGAGAAAAGGTTTCAGCACCAGCATAGGAAGGGGTTCTTTACGGTAAGAGCAGTGAGAATATGGAATTCACTGAGTGAGGAGACAGTAATGTCGGATTCACTACACCAGTTCAAGCGGGGACTGGATGCATTTCTAGATACCAGGCAGATTTCAGCATATACTTAAAAATAGAATAAAATAGTATGTTGATACAGGGATTTATTCTGACTGCTGGTTTCAGAGTCGGGAGGGAATTTTTCCACAGGTGAAGATTGGCTAAATCATTTGGGGTTTTGCCCTCCTCTGGATCAACTTTAGGAATTACAAAATTAACAGGTCGAACTTGATGGACGCAAGTCTTTATTCGGCTTTACAAACTATGTTACTATGTTACTATTATGCTATGACTGCCTATGGGGGGGGAGATTATACTACAGACTGCCTATGGGGGGGATTATGCTACAGACTCTGCCTATGAGGGGATTATACTACATGAAGGACTATCTGGTGCATTATACTATATGGAGGTTATTTATACAGTGTGGGGATTACAGTTACGGTCATACAGTGTCGGAGATAATGTGGGTTCTTTGTATAGTGTGTGGGCCATCATACAATGTGGGAGATAATGTGGGGTCTTTGCACAGTGTGTGGGCTTTCATACAGTGTGGGAGATAATGTGGGGTCTTTGTATAGTGTGGGGGCCATAATACAGTGTGGGGTCTTTGTATAATGTGGGTGCCATCATACAGTGTGGGAGATAATGTGGGGTCTTTGCATAGTATGGGGGCCATCATACAGTGTGGGAGATAATGTGGGGTCTTTGTATAGTGTGGAGGCCATCATACAGTGTGGGAGATAATGTGGGGTCTTTGTGCAGTGTGGGGGCCATCATACAGTGTTGGAGCCATCAGTTTGGAGGCTACTAAGGGGTCAGTATACTGTGTGTTGGTTACAATACAGTGAGGGGCATTATACTATGTATAGGAGAGCATCATACTGTGTAGAGGAGAGCTGTACATGGTGGGAGACTCAAGACATTTTTTAATGTTAAGTGAGCACTTATCATTATAGGGGAACTCAGGTTATTGTGACTGTCAGAGGGGCACACAGAGGGCATTATTACTTTCTAGGGGGCAAAATGTGGTCACTGTTTTACAGGGCACTTGCACACTGCATTACTATATTCTAGTTGGTTGTTTTACCATCTAGAGGGCACACAGAAGGTACAGTAATATGGACACGTACAGCAACAGAGGCTCAGTATTGGGGTATCAGCAGGAAAAGGTGTTTGTGCAGGTTGGGAATAGATGGGGACGAGGCCTGAAGTGTAAGGAGACAAATGTGTCTTTGTTGTGATCTCTGCAGACCTGAGACTCTGAGTCCTGGATGGAGAAGTCGTTGTGTCGGTCTGGGCCAGATGGAAAAGACGGAAAAATGAACAATTTAGTCAGAAAGAACTTCAGCTGTAAGTTACAATATATAACCGTGCTGTGATCTCTTATATGTTCTACAGGTATGGCATCTATCAATATATGTCACCATATGGCGGTAGTATTGGTGCTGGTCTTTGTATAGAGATTATTTTTAGTAACAGCGCCGTCATTTGCGGAGGTTCTCCTACATCCACTATCTGGGTGCGCCACCATAGCTGTAATCAGGGTTACCTGGTAAGGGGCCCACTCAGAAGTTTTGCCCCCCCCTGAACCAAAACCCTAGCTATGCCTCTGAGACAGCTTCTTAGAAAAGTGTGTTTTTGGGTCTGCACCTTTTTTTTTTCCTTTCTCCCTTTGGTATGGGTTCAGTTGCTGAGCTCGCAGAGCAGTTCCGCTGTCTGTCTCTGGAGGTGAATGACCTCTGCTGTGAAGTTCAGCAGCAGTATCAGCGGTTACAGGTCGCCAATATGGGGGTCTCTGCAGGTAGGCCTGTCCAGCCTAAACCCAAGGATGCCATTCCGGACAGGTTTTCAGGGGGTAGGGACAAGTTTTTTGCATTTAAGGAGGCATGCAAATTGTATTTTAAACTTCGTCCCTACTCCTCCGGTAATCAGGAGCAACGGGTTGGTATTGTGATCTCTCTATTGCAGGGCGATCCTCAGTCAAGTGCGTTTTCGTTACCGCAGGACTCGCTTTGTCTCCAATCTGTGGAGGGTTTTTTCGGAGCTCTGGCCCTCATATATGATGATCCTGACTGAGTCGCCTTGGTTGAGTCTAGGCTACGTCGCCTTCAGCAGGGGATTCGGTCAGTGGTAACATACAGTTCGGAATTCCATAGATGGGCAACGGATTCCAAATGGAATGACTCAGCCCTTAAAAATCAATTTTGTGAGGGGCTTACTGAAAGGTTGAAAGATGCCTTGGCTGTATATGAAACTCCTCAGTCCTTGGAGGCTGCCATGTCTTTGTCCATACGTCTTGATAGACGCCTTCGGGATAGACGGGTGCGACCACCTTCTTCAGGGCCTTCTTGCCAGGGTTGTGTACCTCTGCCAGGGGAGCGGTTTGTGGGTGAACCAGTACTGGGGGAGGTCTAGGAACCCATGCAGTTAGGGGGTGTCTCTGCATCATACATCTCCCCGGAGATTCGCAAGAAAAAAGGCGTTTGATTTTTTTGTTGGAAAAAGGGACACTTTGTTGGGACCTGTCCTTCAATTCCTAAACAAAAAGAGACTCGATTAACTCTCCGTAGTCTGGAGTTGGATAAACAAGGGGTGCATTTGTGGCCAAACTGTAGTTCCCACTTTGTCCTGACAGCAGAGGTGGTGCTAGAGAGCAAAACTGAAAAAAATTCTGTGTTTGTCGCCAGTGGAGCCGGAGTCAGCATGGTTGATGCTGAGTTTGTGAAAACTCATGGTTTTGCTTGCTGTGCTTTAGCTGAACCTATTCCCATCTTTGCCATTGACTCGGCGCCACTTGCACAGAAAGCATTTACTTAGATTGTACATAATGTAAAACTGAGGGTGGGGTCAGTTCATTGTGAAATAATCCCTTGCTATGTTCTGGACAATCTTCCTACTCCGATTGTCTTGGGTATACCTTGGCTTGTTAAACATAATCCGTTGGTGGATTGGCAAACCAGGGAGATTATTGAATGGGGAGATTACTGCCATGAGAACTGTCTAGATTTTTCCATTGATACTGTCTCTACGGAAATATTACATGCTTTTCTGTCTGGTTTTTAAGACTTTTTTTCTGAGAAGGGGTGTCAGGATTTGCCTCCTCCTCATGCTTATGACTGTCCTATTAACCTGACTCCCGGAGCTAAACTACCGAAGTCCAGACTGTATAATCTTTCTGGCCCTGACAGATAAGTCATGAAGGATTTCATTGCGGAAAGTCTGGAGAAGAGACATATCAGACCCTCATCTTCGCCCGTGGTGGCAAGGTTCTTCTTTGTGAAGAAAAAAGATGGCAGTCTACGTCCCTGTTTAGATTTCCGGGAATTAAATCAAATTACCACCCGTGATCCATATCCTCTTCCTCTGATTCCTGATTTGTTCAGCCAGGTTGTGGGAGCTAAGGTATTCTCCAATTTGGATTTAAGGGTAGCCTACAATCTGGTTAGAATCAGAGAAGGGGACGAATGGAAGACAGCGTTCAATACCCCGGAAGGACATTTCGAGAGTCTGGTTATGCCTTTTGGTTTGACCAATGCATCTGCGGTATTGCAGCATTTCATAAATTATATTTTCTATCATTTTGGTGGGGAGGTTTGTGGTGGTCTATCTGGATGATATTTTGGTTTATTCACCTGATTTTGAGACTCATCAGGGGCATGTTCAGCAGGTGCTCCAGATATTAAGGGATAACAAACGTTATGCCAAACTAGAAAAATGTGTTTTTGCTGTTCAGGAGGTGGAGTTTTTGGGGTACTTGTCATCTTCAGGTTTTCGGATGGATCCGGAGAAGATCCGTGCAGTCTTTGACTGGGAACGTCCCGAGAACCTGAAGGCTCTGCAGCGTTTTCTGGGCTTTACAAATTTTTACAGGAAATTCATCCAAAATTACTCTGTTATAGTGAAACCCTTTACTGACATGACTAAGAAGGGGTCTGATTTTTCCAAATGGTCATATACTTCCCGCCAGGCATTTTCTTCCTTAAAGAATCATTTTGCCACTGCACCTATACTCAGTCAACCCCATGTTTCTCAATCCTTTATTGTGGAGGTCGATGATTTGGATGTCGGGGTTGGGGCTGTGTTGTCTCAGGGTTCGTCCCCTGGTAAATGGCGTCCATGCGCCTTCTTTTCTAAAAAATTGTCTTCGGCTGAGAGAAATGATGACGTGGGTAATAGGGAACTTTTGGCGATCAAATTGGCGTTCGAGGAATGGCCACATTGGTTGGAGGGGGCTGTCTATCCTATTACTGTTATTAATGACCATAAGAACCTGTCTTATCTCCAGTCAGTTAAATGTTTCAACCCTAGTTAAGCAAGATAGTCCCTGTTTTTTACTAGGTTTAATTTTGTTGTCACTTTTCGTCCACGGGTCAAAAATGTCAAGGCTGATGCTTTGTCCCGGAGCTTCCCTGGTGGTGGTGACCATGAGAATCCGGGGTTGCATCGGGATGTAATTGAATATGTAGCTGCTTGTAGTATTTGCATGCTTTCTAAGGTTTCGCATACCCATCCGTCAGGTACTCTTCTTCCGCTACCTATCCCTAGTAGGCCATGGACACACTTGTCTATGGATTTTGTTACTGACCTACCGGTTTCTGCAAGCAAAACGATCATTTTGGTCATAGTAGATAGGTTCAGTAAAATGGTTCACTTCGTCGAATTACCTGCTCTTCCCAATGCCAAGAAAATTGCTCAGGTGTTCATAAATGAGATTGTGAAGCTTCACGGGGTTCCCTCCAACGTGGTGTGTGATCGGGGGATCCAGTTTGTTTCCAAGTTCTGGAAGGCATTCTGTTCTCGACTGGGGGTGCAGCTGTCCTTTTCCTCTTCCTTCCACCCTCAGTCGAATGGTCAGACCGAGCGTGTCAATCAGAACTTGGAGACATATCTCAGGTGTTTTGTCTCCGAAAATCAGGAGGATTGGGCATCCTACTTACCGTTGGCAGAATTTGCCATCAATAATCATCGTCAAAAATCCACTGGCAGGTCCTGACCTGAATGTGAATGACTTTGTGTGGTTGTCTACCAGGAATATAAGATTGAAAGTTCCTTCTTGGAAGCTGGGACCTAGGTTTATTGGTCCCTATAAAATAACCACCGTCATTAACCCAGCAGCGTTTTGACTTGAACTTTCTCAGGCCCTTAAGGTCCACAATGTGTTCCACAGGTCCTTACTCAAAATGTATGTGGAACCTCTTCAGCCCTCACTTCTACCACCAACCCCAGTAATGGTTTTTGAGGATTGTAGATTCCCATCTCCAACGTCGTTCTTCACAATACTTGGTGTACTGGAAAGGCTATGGTCCAGAGGAGAGGATGTGGGTTTCAGCATCGGAGGTGAACTCTCCCAGATTGGTTCGCTCATTCCACACCTCTTTTCCTTAGAAACCCCGTCCTGAGTGTCCAAAGGCCACTCGTAGAAGGGCGGGGTACTGTTACGGGTGTGTCAGAGGTGACAGACAATGGCCCTGCAGTGGGTTGAAGAAGATCTCTACGTTTGGCATTGCAGACTGCTTCTTACATAAGAGGCTGTCTTTAGGACCGAGCGGCTACCTCTCTCTTGCTAATTAGCTCTCTGGCCTAAGTGTATCTATACCTGGGGTGTCTGTGAGGGAGTTGCAGGCTATATCCATTTCTACTTGTGAAGCTTAGCAGGAGCAGTACTTCGTCCTCTCTGGAGTTTGAGGCCGTGTGCTTATTTGGAGTTCATCTAAAGCTAAGCCATTTCCCCTGTTTTGTCCACCCTTGTTTCCCACACCTGGCGTGACATAGGGTGTGTGCACACAGTCAGAAGTCGCTGCGGGTTTGACGCTGCGTGTTATGCAGCGTCAAACCCGCAGCGGCCAGATGTTACAGCATAGTGGATGGGATTTCTAGAAATCCCATGTTCACTATGCATCTCTGGGCACTTGCGGATCACACGGGGAAACTGACATGCGGCGAGTCTTTCAGACCTGCAGCATGTCATTTTCTTTTGCTGGTCCGCATGTGGACTTTCCCCATAGACTAACCTCTATGAGGAAAGTGCATGTGAAAAAAAATGGCATCGCTCATTTGCATAATAAAAATACAACATATTTTGGCTGCATCCAGCTTTCATCACATACCCGATGAAAGCTGAATGTAGCTGGAACGTGTTGTATTTTATTTATCTTTTTAATTAAAGCCACAGCGGTTGCCTTTTGGGAACGCCAGATAACCTAGTCACCTCACTTTTCCTATTTTTTCATCCATGTTATTTCTTTTTTCTCTTTTTTTTTTCTAAATTGGAAATCACATTTTGTCATCCCAAACATTTCATGAAAAAGAAAAAGTACATGTTTGATGTTATTCCATTGGGGAAACAAGTTGTAAAATGTGTTAAAAATAATTGCTTAATTAGCGACATGTGTCAACTTGAAACATTACTTTTAAATACTGAATTAAAACTGTATGAATACTGCCAATTATGTTTTGATGAATGACCATGGCACTTATAGTTGCACTTAAAATAGATATATAATGCCAGTTAGGATCCTATAGTAAATTACATTTAAAGTCAATCCAAAGTTAACAGAATAATCTTTACTAAAAGGTCTTGTATCAGTGAGTCACATAGCCGGGCATCCGGGAGTCCACTGTGGGAATATGCAGTGAAGATACTTAGAGTGAATTGAGTATGGGTCTAGTATAATACTGCCCTTTGTTGGCAGAAGCAGTTTCTCTTTGGCATTGTGCAGGAGTAGTGCACCATAGGCTTAGCCACCAGTCTCCTACCAGCAAGTGCCCAGACACATAATCACTCAGCATCAAGTCTCTTACCCCATAGTAGACTCCTGGTTGCCTGCCTATTTATTATAATAAAACAAGACCTTGATAGGAAGATTGTTCCCTTTACTTTTGATTGATCTAATTTCCAGATATTGATTGGGTCATTGTTTTTGGCTTTGTACTTATTTAATTTTCTGTAGGACCGTAATTGAAAGTTTTTATAAAGTTTTAACCCCCACACCCGAACGTAACTGTATGTCACAGTCAGAGGGTGCATATATGGAGCGGACTCAGCACCTGAGCCCGTTCCAAACCAGCAGGTGCCGACTGTGTTATACACCTATCATCTGTAGTGATGAGCGAGCACTAAAATACTCTGGTACTCATTGCTCGAGTCGAGCAAATTGGAATGCTCGAATGCTCGACCCGAGCAACAAGCCCAATGTAAGTCTATGGGAAGCATCTCTGGCTCCCAGGTCACTGCTGTGAACAATGTTGTCAGAGTATTACGCCACTTTTACGGGCTCACAATAAAACATACAAAAACAAAACCAAAACGCATTTTTCTGGGAAAAATGTTAAGGAACATCCTTTCCAGGGTAATGACTTGTATATAAGGCAAAATAAATAACCAAAAACAAAAATGTTCCTCCACACTTTGGACTATGTTCACACGTAGCGTTTTTGATGCGGTTTTGCACTTTTGCATTACATTCGACAGTGAAAAATACATTCACCGGTAAATGTAATTTTAACATTTTGCAACCTTATCTGGCCATGTTGTGTGTGAGACATGATCAGACACATCCATACAGTGCTGAAAAGACAAGGGAACAGCATGGAGAAGACCCCTGGAAGCATCTCTGACTCCCAGGTCACTGCCTAAAACTGTGATCATTAGACGTGGTCCTATATTATTGCGGTAATAATACAGACATTTTTGGCAAAGTGAAAATATTAAACTCCATTTAAAGTGGGCAAGGTGTGTGCCAAGGGACAGAGAAGTGGAAGTAATGGTGATGGTGATGATGCACGCAGAGGCAGAGGCTGTGGGCAAGATGAAACTGTGCCTGCTGAGGGAGCACCCACATCATGTCAAACTACCTTCCTGTCCCAATTTCTAAGGGACCGCGGAAAACCGCTATTGAAGCCAGAGCAGTGTGCAAAGGTTGTTGGTTGATTAGCAGATAATGCTTCCAGTCAATTTGCTACCACCACCTCCCTGTCTTCCACACGGTCCAGTCACAGTAGCCTTGAGTGTGGACCACATTATTATTATTACTTTAGCGCCATTTATTCCATGGCCCTTTACATATGAAAAAGGGGTGTACAAATACGTCGCAAAAGCAATTACAATAATCTTGAACAAAAATGTGACAGCGACTGGTACAGAAGAAGAGAGGACCCTGCCCGCGAGGGCTCACAGTCTACAAGGTATGACTGAGGATACAGTAGGTGAGAATAGAGCTGGTCGTGCAGCGGTATGGTGGAGAGAGAGTTACTGCAGGTTGTGCGCTTGTCAGAAGAGGAGTGTCACGCCAGGTGTGGGAAAGACTTAGTGCAACACAGAGGAAAAAGGGAAAGGGAGCCCAGACACTAGGGAAAGGGGAAAGTGGAGACCTCCTAGTCTGATCTGGCATCACCCTGTCTCAACTAGCATCCCTATATTTCCTCTTCACTAATCGCCGCACGTGTGCCTCGCCCTACTCTCCCTGGCGTATGGCTATGGCTAGGGATGGAAGGAGATGAGAACTAGTCAACCTCTGCTAAACTTTATAGACAACAAGAGTAGCCAAAACAGGGGGGAAACGGCTTAGCTTAGCCCCAGATGAGTCTCAAAATCAGGTGAATAAACCAAGATATCGTCCAGATAGACCACCACAAACCTCCCCAACAAAATGATGGAAAATATAATTTATGAAATGCTGGAATACCGCAGGTGCATTGGTCAAACCAAAAGGCATAACCAGACTCTCGAAATGTCCTTCTGGGGTATTGAATGCTGTCTTCCATTCATCCCCTTCTCTGATTCTAACCAGATTGTAGGCTCCCCTTAAATCCAACTTGGAGATTACCTTAGCTCCCACAACCTGGCTGAACAAATCAGGAATCAGTGGAAGAGGATATGGATCACGGATGGTAATTTGATTTAATTCCCGGAAATCTAAACAGGGACGTAGACCGCCATCTTTTTTCTTCACAAACAAGAACCCTGCCACCACGGGCGAAGATGAGGGTCTGATACGTCCCTTCTCCAGACGGATGGTAATTTGATTTAATTCCCGGAAATCTAAACAGGGACGTAGACCGCCATCTTTTTTCTTCACAAACAAGAACCCTGCCACCACGGGCGAAGATGAGGGTCTGATACGTCCCTTCTCCAGACTTTCCGCAATGAAATCCTTCATGGCTTGTCTCTCAGGGCCAGAAAGATTATACAATCTGGAATTCAGTAGTTTAGCTCTGGGGGACAGGTTAATAGGACAGTCATAAGCACGATGAGGAGGTAAATCCTGACACCCCTTCTGAGAAAAAACATCCTCACATCCACATAGAAAAGCAGGTAATATTTCCATAGAGACAGTAGCAATGGAAATATATAGACAGTTCTCATGGCAGTAATCTCCCCATTCAATAATCTCCTCGGTTTGCCAATCCACCAACGGATTATGTTGAACAAGCCAAGGTATACCCAAGACAATCGGAGTAGGAAGATTGTCCAGAACATAGCAAGGGATGATTTCACAATGAACTGACCCCACCCTCAGTTTTACATTATGTACAATCTGAGTAAATGCTTTCTGTTCAAGTGGCGCCGAGTCAATGGCAAAGATGGGAATAGGTTCAGCTAAAGCTCAGCAAGCAAGACCATGAGTTTTCACAAACTCAGCATCAACCATGCTGACTCCGGCTCCACTGTCAACAAAAGCAGACATTTTTTTCAGTTTTGCTCTCTAGCACCACCTCTGCTGTCAGGACAAAGTGGGAGCTACAGTTTGGCCACAAATGCACCCCTTGTTTATCCAACTCCAGACTACTGAGAGTTAATCGAGTCTCCTTTTGTTTAGAAATTGAAGGACAGGTCCCAACAAAGTGTCCCCTTTTCCAACAAAAAAACATACGCCTTTTTTCTTGTGAATCTCCTGGAGATGTATGATGTAGAGACACCCCCTAACTGCATGGGTTCCTCCCCCAATACTGGTTCACCCCCAGACCACTCCCCTGGCAGAGGTACACAACCCTGGCAAGAAGGCCCTGGAAAAGGTGGTTACACCCGTCTATCCTGAAGGCATTTATGAAGACGTATGGCCAAAGACATGGCAGCCTGTTAAGCTTCACAAGTAGAAATGAGTATAAGCGGCGACTCTCTCTCAGACACACCAGGTATATATACAACCAGGCCAGAGAGCTAAGAAGCAAGAGAGAGGTAGGCGCTCGGTCCTAAAGTCAGCCTCTTATCTAAGGAGCTGTCTGTAATGGCTAACGTAGAGATCTCCTGCAACCCACTGCAGGGTGACTGTCTGTCACATCTGACACACCCGTGACAAGGAGGGTCTTCAGGTGCCTTTTGAAGGTTTCAACAGTAGGCAAGAGTCAGAAATGTTGGGGTAGAGCGTTCCAGAGTAGGGGGGATGCACGGGAGAAATCTTGTATGTGATTGTGGGAAGAGGAGATAAGAGGGGAGTAGAGAAGGAGATCTTGTGAAGATTGGAGTTTGCGTCAGGTAAGTACCGGGAGACTAGGTCACAGATGTATGAAGGAGACCGGTTGTGTATTGCTTTGCATGCCAAGGTTAGGGTTTAGAACCAGAGTCTCTGGGCAATGGGGAGCTAATGAAGGGATTTACAGAGAGGAGAGGCCAGGGAATAGTGTGGGGACAGGTGGATTAGTCGGGCAGCAGAGTTTAGGATAGATTGGAGGGGTACGAGAGTGTTGGAAGGTGCGAGAGTGTTGGAAGGGAGGCCACAGAGCACGAGGTTGCATTCGTCGAGGCGGGAGATGATGAGGGCGTACACTAGTGTTTTTGCAGATTTGTAGTAGAGGAATGTGCGGATCCGGGAGATATTTTTACTTGGAGTTAGCATATTCCTCAACCTGATCCTCCTTCCTCCCACCATTCCGAGTGCCCTGAGACAACTGATCCCATACTTGGACACTACGAAGAGCTGTTTTGTTAAACTTTCCATTTATAGATTCTGGCCTCTCGCTCGGAAGTGGAAAGAGATTGGCTATGTGGTTTGAAGGAGAGAATAGAGTCCAGGGTTACCGCAAGAGCTGTTCACTTTTTCATTTATAGATTCAGGCCTCACGCCTTGCCCGCTTCAAGCAGGGCAACAGAAGATCGCATGTAGCGATGCCCAAATATTTCAACAGCCATGGTCACCCAAAGGTGATGGCAGGAAAGTGCAATTACTGTCGCAAGAGGTGGATGATGATGAGACACAATGTACAGAAAGTCAGGAGGAGGACCAGGGTGCGGAAGTGTAAGACAAGGTGGTGGATGATGAAGTCGATGGGCCGAATGCCAGGGTCCAGAAACAGTGTCTGCGGGTGACACCACTGCCTCTTCCCCTGTTGTACATGTACGCCAAGCCTCCATCCATGATACAGGCGAAAATGCCTCCCACGCTGCACCTGTCGATGCACACTTGCAACCATCACCATCAGCAACCATGTCCATGTCCTTGTCCCAGCACAGCGTTCAGTTGTCCCTATCCCAGTCCTTTGAATGCAAGCACAAATACGCAGCCAACCACCCACAGGCCACACTACTAAACTGCCACATTTCTCGAAATTTTGCCTTTTAGGCTCGTGGAGGTGGAAGCTTTCCGCAACCTCATGGCGGCTGGCCCTCGGTCTTCAGCCGCCACTATTTCTCCCGGTGTCGTCCCCACCTTATACAAGCACGGGTCCCAGAATATTACCAGTACCCTCACCAGCGCAGTTAGTGGGAAGAACCATCTAACCACAGACACGTGGACAAGTGAATGTGGCCAGGGACGGTACATCTCACTGACGCATCACTGGGTTAATATTGTGGAAGCCAGGACCCAGTGGGACCCTGGGATGGAACACGTCTTCCCAACGCATAGGATTGTGAGCCCTGGGTCAATCCAGATTCAACACAATATTCACAAGGTAGACAGCAACAGTAGTCGGTCTCCTAGTCAACGAGCAAATTATTCATGATGATAGAGGCCACCATCTCCTTAGCTTGCTGCTGGTACTTTTATGTGGGAATCAGCTTGGCTCCAACGAGCCTGGAATATTTCAAGTGAATTATGGCATGACGCCATAGTATTAGCAGTGCCCCCAGTACCAGTTAGCAAAGCCATCCACAATTTCCTTCTCAGGAATTTTATTTGCTAGACTGAGTGGCTGCCAAATACATTTGCTTCTCACAAAGGAGCTGAAGATACTGAGTGGCAGTAGGTGCAAGTTTCTCCAACATGTTAGACCAGAGAGATTATCAGGAGAGATTATGTGACATGCATAAGTAGACAGGAAGTGTTGTGCTTCAGAAGCATCCAGCAACTAGAGGGGTTAACACTAGAGATGAGCGGTGTTCGACTAGAACTGTTCGCCAATCTCAAATTCGAGCTGTTTTGGGCGGTGTTCGAATCATTCGACGAACCCAAACGATTTGCAAAAAATTCGGCTGTTCGAGGTTTTGTTCGATAACTGTTCGTGCACCAAAAGCGTGTCCTGCATGTCTGGCGCTATTTAGAGCACCAATCATGCAGGGATTGTCTGCCACTCACTGTAATGCCACAGCCGTGGTTGTTGTGGCATTACAGTGGTTGCCCAAATCGATGGGAACAGTGCTCACAGTGAAACATGAAAAGCCGGCAATTCAGCAGCGGCATAGACCGGTACCCGACAATATAGAACAGAAAGAATAGAGTATCACACATAGATTAGATAAATAGAAACATGTCAGTCACATATATAAGAAGTACAGTGACAGTGTTGCTTACTGTACTTGTCATTTAGTGTTAAAGGATTTATAAAAAAAAATAATTGTGTTTTCATGCACCGTCTCTTTAAAAAAGCCGGCCGGCAATTCAGCAGCGATACCCGACAATTTATAACAGAAAGAATAGAGCATCACACATAGATTAGATAGATAGAAACATGTCAGTCACATATATAAGAAGTACAGACGGCTGGGGCAGATGTTTGAAGCCTGGGAAGGGGGTAATACCCACAGAGCTTCCCAGGCTACTAATATCAGCCCCCAGCTGAATACCTAGCCTTTACTAGCTATTAAAATGGGGGACCCCCACTTGGCCTCGCTCTTCCCACTGCCCTGTAGCGGTGGAAGTGGGGTAATAGGGCTGGGGTTGATGCCAGCTTATAATGCCAGCTGACATCAAGCCCAGGTTAGTAATGGAGAGGCGTCTATAAGACACCCCCATTACTAACCCCATAGTCAAAGTTAAAAAAACACAAACACCCGGCCTGTCATGTAAATGTAGCAGAGCTGAAGCTGTCGTGGGAACCATGGAAAGGTAAGGATGATGTTGCTTTATTATTTTACTTTTATTGCAGAAGACATTGGCTTCAGCTGGAATGGGTGTGATGGTAAGTATGGTTTAATTTAGAACAATAAAGAATTGTGTGTTTATTTCAATTAAAGGACTTTATTCTGGGTGTTTGTGTTTTTTTTTTACTTTCACTATGGGGTTAGTAATGGGGGTGTCTTATAGACGCCTCTCCAATACTAACCTGGGCTTAATGTCAGCTGGCATTATAAGCTGACATCAACCCCAGCCCTATTATCCCACTGCCACCACTACAGGGCAGTGGGAAGAGCGAGGCTAAGTGCCAGAATGGATGCGCCTATGGATGCGCCATTTCTGGGGCGGCTGACGGCTGGTGTTTCTAGCCTGGGAGTGGGCCAATATTCATGGCACCCTTCCTGGGCTATTAATATCAGCCCCCAGCTGTCTGCCTAGCCTTTGCTAGCTATTAAAATAGGGGGGACCCCACGTCATTTTTTTGGGGGTCCCCCATTTTAATAGCTAGTAAAGGCTAGGTATTCAGCTGGGGGCTGATATTAGTAGCCTGGGAAGCTCCGTGGGTATTACCCCCTTCCCAGGCTTCAAACATCTGCCCCAGCCGTCTGCTTAAGCTCCGCTAGAGCCTAAAATTATGGGGAACCCCACGCCAATCATCCCGGTGTTCGACGAACCAAACTGAACCCGAACACTACGGGGGTGGCTCAACACTAGTTAACACAGTCACAGGAGACATGGAGTGTTTTAGCAGAGCCCCAGGGGGATTTGTGGGGAAATTGTTATTGTAGTCTGGCTGAAGCCGAAGAGAAAGGTGGTGTGTTATCTGGATCTGACAGAAGGCAACTGAACAGGATTCAGATCAGGAGAGAAACTAAACACAGGTCAGATAAACTCCCTGAACTAACAGTGCAGAGTATTATCGAGCAGGAAGAGGAGGACTGGAAGGAATGGTGTCACAGGGATCAACTCCCTCATCAAACCCTCCCCCCTCCATCTCCATGCAGGATAAAGAATGCTGTGTACTATTGTGTCCTTGTGAAGGAAAAGCATGTGGTTGTGTATGCATAGAAGTGTGCTGCTAAGAGATCTAATCTGTAGTGATGAGCGAGCACTAAAATGCTCGGGTACTCGTTGCTTGGGTCGAGCAAATTGGAATACTCGGGTGCTCGACCCGAGCAATGAGCCCAATGTAAGCCCATTTTTCAGGCGGCTCCCCCCAGCGGTCTACAGAGGGCCTAAAAATTGCCTAAATCGATGGGAACAGTGCTCAAATGACATGGGAACAGCATGGGGAAGACCCCTGGAAGCATCTCTGACTCCCAGATCACTGCTGTCAACAACGTGGTCAGAGTATTACGCCACTTTCACGGACTCACAATAAAACATACAAAAACGAAACCAAAATGGATTTTCCTGGGAAATATGTTAAGGAACATCCTTTCCACGGTAATGACTTGTATATAAGGCAAAATAAGTAACCAAAAATAAAATAAACTCCTCCACAACTTAGGCTATGTTCACACGTAGCGTTTTTGATGCGTTTTTGCACTTTTGCATTGCTTTCAACCAAGACAAATGCATTCACCAGGAAATGTCATATTAACATTTTACAACCTAATCTCACCATGTGGCGTGTGACACATCATCAGACACATGCATACAATGCTGAAAAGACATGGGAACAGCATGGGGAAGACCTCTGGAAGCATCTCTGACTCCCAGGTCACTGCCTAAAAGTGTGCCCATCATAAGTGATCCTTGGCGCATGCGAAGATGCCTCCCACCATGCACCTGTCGTTGCAGACTTGCAACAATCACCATCTACGTCTTTGTCCCACTGCAGCGTTCAGTTGTCCCTACCCCATTCCTTGGAATGCAAGCGCAAGTATGCAGGCTGCCACCCACCCACACACAGGCTGCAATACTATACTGCCAAATTTTTGACAACAGCTTGCACTTTAAATGTGGCCTTTTAGGCTCGTGGAGGCGGAAGCTTTACATAACCTCATGCCGGCGGCGACCGGGTGTCCATACTCGGTCCCCAGCCGCCACTATATTTCCCGGTATCGCCTCCGCCTTCCACAAGCACGGGTCCCACAACATTACCCCAGTGCACTTACTGGGAAGGACCGCCTAACCACAAACACGTGGACTGGTGAATGTGGCCAGGGATGTTACGGAGCCAGTCCACAACTTTTTTTGCTAAGAGTTGTATTAAGCTCGGTGAAAGGACTGGCATAGAGGGAAACCGTATCTACCCTGCATGTCATTTCTCCCAGGAAGTCCTGTAATTGAGCTTGTTACAGAAGCAATGGCTGCCCGTCGAACATCAACTCGCACTTGTTGGTGGTGCTTTGACACACTAGCATCTTTCTTTGCGCATTTAATTTCTTGAATACAGAGTTGGACAATGGCCTGATCTGTAATGCGTTTTGAGAAATAACATGCATAAGCATGGCCGATCCACATTAAAAAAGCAGCCATAGAGTGTCCGGGAACCTTCCCCCCACACTTTTCTTAGCCAGGGCAGTTTTTCAGCAGGGTTGGACGGGCCCACCAGAGACCCGGAGACTCCTCCGGCGGGCCCTGTCTTCTCCTTCAGGACAGTTCATAGTGCCGAGGTGAGGCCATGATGATGATAGAGGCCACCATCTGCTTAGTTTTTCTGTTACTTGGAATGCAAGTGCAAGTATGCAGCCAAAAGGCCGCAACACTAAACTGCCAGATTTCTGGGTTTCGCTTTGTACTTGAAATATGGCCTTTTAAGCTCGTGGAGGCGGAAGCTTTTCACAATCTCAAGCCGGCGGCGACTGGGTGTCCATACTCGGTCCCCAGCCGCCATTATTTTTCCCGGTATCGTCTCCGCCTTCCACAAGCATGGGTCCCACAACATTACCCGTGCCCTCCCCAGTGTACTTACTGGGAAGGACCGCCTAACCACAAACACGTGGACAAGTGAATGTGGCCGGGACGGTACGGAGCCAGTCCACAACTTTTTTGGATGAGAGTTGTATTTAGCTCGGTGAAAGGACTGGCATAGAGGGAAACCGTATCTACCCTGCGTGTCTTTTCTCCCAGGAAGTCCTCTAAAGCTGCTTGCACTTGAAATCTGGCCTGAACATTACTGCTGGTACTTTTCTGTGGGAATTTGCTTGCCTCCTACAAGCCTGGAATATTTCCAGCAAACTATGGTACGACTCCATGGTATTATCACTGCCCCCAGTACCAGTAGCGAAGCCATCCCCAATTTCCTTCTCAGGAATTTATTTTGTAGACTGAGTGGCTGCCCAAATACATTTTCTCACAAAGGAGCTGAAGATAGAGTGGCAGCAGGTGCAAGTTTCTCCAGCCTGTTAGATATTAGAGGGTGAACGACAGCACATTGGATCAGTGGTTAGCACTGAAGCCTTGCAGCGCTGGGATCCTGGGTTCAAATCCCAGCAAGGACAACATCTGCAAGGACTTTGTATGTTCTACCCGTGTTTGCGTGTGTTTCCTCCTCAGTGAAAAAGAAGCCATAGAGTGTCCGGGAACCTTCCCACACACTTTTCTTAGCCAGGACTGCTTCTCGGCAGGGTTGGACCGTCTCACCAGAGAATCCTCTGGTGTGGCTTGGCTTCTACCTCAAGAAAGTTCATGATAGTGCTAACTTTGCAGCTGCTATTGGACTCTTGAGCGAGTGAGAAAGGTGAGCCCTCAGAATCAAATCCTCTGGTGGGCACAATGTTTTTCAATCTGAAACAGCTTCTCAGTGGGAGTTGTATTTTACCACAGCCATATTCTTTAGCTCAGTGAAAGGATTGGCATAGAGGGAAACCGTATCTACTCTGGCTGTCATTTCTCCGTCACCAGGTTCCGCCCATTGTCACACACGACCATGCCTGGCTGTATTTTGAGCGGTGAGAGCCACAGATCAGGCTGCTGTGTTACAGCTTTCAACAACTCTGCAGCACTGTGCGGTTTATCAATTAAGCATTAAGCATGTTATCTTCAGCACAGCCTGTTGCCGCTTGGCCAAGGCAGTGCTGCAGTGCTGTCAGCTTGTGACTGATGTGGTCATTTCAGAGATGGAGGAGGAGGTGCATGAGCTGAACAATGTGATTACATCGAGGTTAAATTGGTAACGCTGTTTAAAAGTTATTTTTTAAGACAAATGCATTTACCGGGAAATGTCATTTTAACATTTTACAATCTTATCTGGCAATGTGGTGAATGACACATCATCAGACACATCCTGTTTTATTTATGATGGAGGGACTCTGAAAGTCATAAAGCCTATTTTTATAGGGACATCAGACGGCCCTTACTATTTTTAAAAGGCCAGCAGTCGGCCCTAGCCATTGTTAGAGAGCCATCAGCCGACTACGCTTTGTTGTTCCCACTATTAAGAGTTGGTCTCCTATACTGTTGCGTATCCAGTGACTGCAAGGGCTGCCAAAAATTTGGACGCAACCCAATACCCCTTTGAAGAGACATAGAGGAGGATCTCAGTAAAAAAAATGTTCCCATTATAAAGGAGCGGGTCTCCTGTAGTGGTAATGCCCATGCTGTGACTGCAAGGGCTGCCAAAATTTGGGAAAAAACCCCACTAAGAATTTAAAGACACAAAGAGCAGGGCCACAGGAACAAGGTACGACATCTTCCCATTAGAAAGGAGAGAGTCTGCTATACAGTTATAGGGTATGCAGTGAGTCCAACGGCTGACCAATTTTAGGAAAAACCCCACTAAGAATTTAAAGACACACGGAGCAGGGCCACAGTAACAAGGTGCGACATGTTGCCATTAGAAAGGAGAGGGTCTGTTATACTGATATAGGGTATGCAGTGAGTCCAACGGCTGACCAGTTTTAGTAAAAACACCACTAAGAATTTAAAGACACATAGAGCAGGGCCACAGTAACGACAAATTCCCATTAGAAAGGAGAGGGTCTGCTTTACAGTTATAGGGTATGCAGTGAGTCCAACGGCTGAACAATTTTAGCAAAAACACCACTAATAATTTAAAGACACATAGAGCAGGGCCACAGTAACGACAAACTCACATTAGAAAGGAGCGAGTCTGCTATACAGTTATAGGGTATGCAGTGAGTCCCATGGCTGATCAATTTTAGGAAAAACCCCACTAAGAATTTAAAGACACACAGAACAGGGCCACAGTAACAAGGTACGACATGTTCCCATTAGAAAGGAGAGGGTCTGCTATACAGTTATAGGGTATGCAGTGAGTCCAACGGCTGACCAATTTTAGGAAGAACCCCACTAAGAATTTAAAGACACACAGAGCAGGGCCCCAGCAACAAGGTACGACATGTTACCATTAGAAAGGAGAGGGTCTGCTATACAGTTATAGGGTATGCAGTGAGTCGAACGGCTGACCAATTTTAGGAAAAACCCCACTAAGAATTTAAAGACACAGAGAACAGGGCCACAGTAACAAGGTACAACATGTTCCCATTAGAAAGGAGAAAGTCTGCTATACAGTTATAGGGTATGCAGTGAGTCCAACGGCTGACCAATTTTAGGAAAAAACCCACTAAGAATTTAAAGACACACAGAACAGGGCCCCAGTAACAAGGTACGACATGTTCCCATTAGAAAGGAGAGAGTCTGCTATACAGTTATAGGGTATGCAGTGAGTCCAACGACTGACCAATTTTAGGAAAAAACCCACTAAGAATTTAAAGACACACAGAACAGGGCCCCAGTAACAAGGTACGACATGTTCCCATTAGAAAGGAGAGAGTCTGCTATACAGTTATAGGGTATGCAGTGAGTCCAACGGCTGACCAATTTTAGGAAAAACCCCACTAAGAATTTAAAGACACATGGAGCAGGGCCACAGTAACAAGGTACGACATGTTCCCATTAGAAAGGAGAGGGTCTGCTAAATGACAATAATTACATATTAATAAGCATAAATGACAATAATTACATATATCCTGTGTCATATTCAATATCTGTCACCATATATTGCACATATTACCTGAACATTATATTAACAAAAGAAGTCACTAGGCTGGGCTCATGTCCACATCAGATCTTAATAAATGACTGTCAAATTGTAGTCTAGGTAGATTATATATAGGAGACTCCATATGTCCATGAGTCCACTCATCTCAGAGATACATATCACAGACTGATCCTGGTTATCAATACATCGCTATACTCTCAATGTCTTTTCATCAATTATTCATCACCATGTCTATCAAAAAAGTCCATTATTCAAAGAGTGGTGACTAGTGTTGAGCATTCCGATACTGAAATATCGGGTATCGGCCGATATTCGCGGTATCGGAATTCCGATGCTTAATTCCGATACTTTTACAATATCGAATACCGGAATCGGAAGTTCCCATAATGCCTGCGCTCTGCAGTGTCTCTGAAGGATGACAAGCTGGATGGCAGCGCTCAGCTGAGATCCAGCCTGTCATCAGAATGCCATCCCAGCGTGGGAGAATTCTCCTGATTGTTTAAAAGCCGGTGGGCGGTAAAAAGCCGCCGGCTTTTAAACAATCACACAGCCCCATTCTGCTTCCCCGCAGCCTCCTACCCCGATCCTCCGCTCCCCTCGCCACCTCCCATCCCGATCGTAAGTTAGGACCGAGCGGGGAGTGAAGAACCCGGGCGAGGAAGCCGGCAGTGAAAAGACTTCACCGCCGGCTTTCCCGTTCTGTGCTGCGCTTTCCCGCCGGTTATTTCAAATGAACAGCTGAGGTATCAGGTGATGCCGATCAGCTGTTCATTTGAAGTCGCCGCGGTGCCCTCAGAGGGTTCATGTGAGTTCATGCTTGACTGCATTGCATGAACTCACATGAACTTTCCCACGGCCGCACAGGTCAGCCTCACCTCCCAGACCGGTCATGATTGGTGTGTGTGGGTGTCTGTGCGGGTGTGCGCGGTGTGTGCTGTGTCTGTGCGATGTCTGCGAGTGTGTGCGGTGTCTGTGCGATGTCTGCGAGTGTGTGCGTGCAGGCAGACATAGGCCGATGTGACACTACTACTCCCATCGGCCTATGTCTGTCCCCGTCCACTCATGCCAGCAGGATCAGCTCGATGGGAGCAGTAGTTCCCATCAGCCTGATCCTGCTATTTAAATTGCCCTACTGTGTCCCCAATAAATTTTAAATACATGTCATTGGTGGCCAGTGGTTACCTACAATAAATTAGTTCATACATTACCTGTCCCTGCCGATCGCCACCTAAAATAAAGTAAAAAATAAAAAACTACACCTATACTCACCTAGACACCTAATTCCCCGAAGCCATCGATCTCCTGTAATAAAATATAAAATAATAAACCACAACCTTATCCTTACCCCTCCGTAGTAGTCCACGAGTGTCCCACGATGATCTCCAGTTCAGAGCAGCCACATAGAATGTGACCGCTCTGAACCGCTGCCGCCGCTAGAATGATGGGGCCATAAAGCAGCCCCGTCATTGCATAAGCGGGTTCGCCGGAGTTCAGGCAGCGCTGCTCCGGTCAGATCCTTTACGGCCCTGCTGTATCGTGAGAAATTCCCACGGTACAGCAGTGCCGTAAAGGAGGTCTCCGGAGCTGCGCTGCCTGAATGCACTCCGGTGACCTCAGTCAGTGGCTCCCGCTGCCGGGAGCGGACGTGTTCCCGGCAGTGTGAGCTTACAGCAGCAATGACAGCTGTCACCATCTCCAGATGTGACAGCTGTGCATGGGAGATCAGCCCAGGAACGTGGACAGGTAACTATTTTTTTTTAGTAAACTAAGAATTAAATAAAATGGTGTGTTTTATTTCAAATAAATTATTTTTTTCTGGGTGTAGTGTGTGTTTTCTTTTTAACACTTTGTAGGTTAGTAATGGGGGTGTCTTATAGACGCCCATCATTACTAACCTGGGCTTCATGGCACCTGGCGCTGACATGAACCCCAGCCCCATTACCCCCTGCCACCACACCAGGGCAGCGTGGAAGAGCGAGGCTAAGTGCCAGAATTGGCGCATCCTATGGATGCGCCATTTCTGGGGCGGCTGATGGCTGGTGTTTCTAGCCTGGGAGTGGGCCAATATTCATGGCACCCTTCCTGGGCTATTAATATCAGCCCCCAGCTGTCTGCCTAGCCTTTGCTAGCTATTAAAATAGGGGGGACCCCACGTCATTTTTTTGGGGGGGTCCCCCATTTTAATAGCTAGTAAAGGCTAGGTATTCAGCTGGGGGCTGATATTAGTAGTCTGGGAAGCTCCGTGGGTATTACCCCCTTCCCAGGCTTCAAACATCTGCCCCAGCCGTCTGCTTAACCTCCGCTAGAGACTAAAATTATGGGGCATCCCACGCCAATTTTTTTTTTAAATAAATCCTTTATTTTAGCACTAAATGACATTTGAGGAGTTAGTAAAGATGCAGTCCCTAAATTATTATTTATTTCTTAATTAATTTTTCCCAAAAATTTTGACGAGGGCTTTGCCATATTTTTGTATGCCAGCCAGGTACAGCATCCAGCTTCTATGAACGCGCCATTTTCTGGGGTTGCTGCGGACTGCAATTTGCAGTGGGGGGGAGGCCCAGAAAGCTTGGGTCTCCCTGCGCTGCAGATTCCATCCCCCAGCTGCCTAGTTGTACCTGGCTGGACACAAAAATAGGGAGAAGCCCCACGTATTTTTTTTTTAAATTATTTCATGAAATATTTTTTTTAAAAAAGGGCTTCCCGATATTGTTGTGTCCGGCCAGGTACAAATAGGCAGCTGGTGGTTGGGGGCAGCCCGTTCCTGCCTGCTGTACCTGGCTGGACACAAATATAGTGCGAAGCCCCACGTCAATTTTTTTTTAATTATTTCAGGAAATTCATGAAATAATTTAAAAAAAATTGACGTGGGGCTTCGCACTATATTTGTGTCCAGCCAGGTACAGCAGGCAGGAACGGACTGCCCCCAACCACCAGCTGCCTATTTGTACCTGGCCGGACACAACAATATAGGGAAGCCCTTTTTTTCTTAATTATTTCATGAATTTCATGAAATAATTAAAAAAAAAAATACGTGGAGCTTCGCCCTATTTTTGTGTCCAGCCAGGTACAACTAGGCAGCTGGGGGCTGGAATCTGCAGCGCAGGGAGGCCCAAGCTTTCTGGGCCCCACCCGCTGCAAATTGCAGTCTGCAGCCACCCCGGAAAATGGCGCGTTCATAGAAGCGCCATCTTCTGGCGCTGTACCTAACTCATCCAGGGCCCTGGTGCGGTGGCTCACTGGGTAATAAAGGGGTTAAGGCCAGCTTGGCATTATCAGCTGGCCCTAAGCCCGAAATTCATGGGGTCACGCCAATATTAGACATGACCACCATGAATTTCTAGTAAAGTATTTAAAAAAAACACAACACCCAGAATAAAGTCCTTTAATTGAAATAAACACACAATTCTTTATTGTTCTAAATTAAACCATACCTACCATCACGCCCATTCCAGCTGAAGCCAACGATCTCCTGCAATAAAAGAAAAATAATAAACCAACCTCATCCTTACCTTCCCATGGATCCCACGACAGCTTCAGCTCTGCTACATCGAGATGACAGGCTGGACCGCAGCAGAACGCTGCCATCCAGCCTGTCATCCCGCAGACACTGAGAAGCGCAGGCATGCTTGCGCTCCTCAGTGTCTCGCTGTGACGTCATCCAGATGAGCCGAGTTCATGTCCAATGAACTCAGCTCACCTCATGCACGTCACTGACAGCGTGGGAAAATTCTCCTGCACTCAGCGCTTCAGCGTGAGAATGCACGTCACTGACAGCGTGGGAAAATTCTCACGCTGAAGCGCTGAGTGCAGGAGAATTCTCCCACGCTGTCAGTGACGTGCATGAGGTGAGCTGAGTTCATTGTCGGTGTTATGTTCTGCTACCAAAGCTAAGGAAAGAGAGGAGATCTGTCCCTACTATAAGACTCAGCTGAATCCCTACGATGTAACAGGGAACCTGATCCTGCGATCAGACCTGCTAAAGTCCTAATCTAGTCTGTACGGAGACCTATAGATTTGGGGAGGGAATCCCTACAAGTACTAAGGACTGGGAGGAATATGGGACACCTCCTAACAGAAATAGCAGCAGACAGACGAACAAACAAAATAGATAGAACCTAGAGGTCCGTAGACCAAGCAAACTAACAGAGTTAGATACAGAGCACAGGCTAGCTAGAAAGTAGATATACAAGTAAGTCCAGCCTGTAAATTCTCTAAGGAAAGATTTTTTTTTGTTCCATCATGGTGTCGGTTCAGGATTTGGCTAAACACCTGCAGGGACTCTCTCTGGAAGTGGCCGAGCACCGTCAGCACGTGAGTAACTGTCCTGGAGCATATTTCTTGGAGCCTAAGGTATGTTTGCCGGATTTATTTTTTGGTGAACATCGAGAATTTTTTTCATTTAAAAATGCTTGCTTATTGTATTTTCGTTTGAGACCCAAGTCCTCTGGGGATGAATCCCAGCGCGTAGGGTTCATAATGTCACTTTTGCGCAAAGAGCCTCAGGAGTGGGCCTTTTCTTTGCAACCTAGTGATACATGCTTCAGATCAGTGGATAGTTTTTTTTTCTGCTTTAGGACTATTATATGATGATCCTGACCGTGTGGCATCAGCTGAGACTGAGTTGAGACGTTTAAAACAAGGATCAGGTAATATGGAAAAATATTGTACACATTTTCGTCGTTGGTCCACTCAAACAGGGTGGAACGATTCTGCTCTGAAAAGTCTATTTCTTGCTGGGCTCAGTGAAAAGGTTAAAGACCTGCTAATTGCTTATCCTACACCTGAGGATTTGCAACAGGCTATGCAATTAGCTATATGGCTGGACTTACTGTTATGTTCTGCTACCAAAGCTAAGGAAAGAGAGGAGATCTGTCCCTACTATAAGACTCAGCTGAATCCCTACGATGTAACAGGGAACCTGATCCTGCGATCAGACCTGCTAAAGTCCTAATCTAGTCTGTACGGAGACCTATAGATTTGGGGAGGGAATCCCTACAAGTACTAAGGACTGGGAGGAATATGGGACACCTCCTAACAGAAATAGCAGCAGACAGACGAACAAACAAAATAGATAGAACCTAGAGGTCCGTAGACCAAGCAAACTAACAGAGTTAGATACAGAGCACAGGTTAGCTAGAAAGTAGATATACAATGAAGTCCAGCAAAGCCAGTAGGGCGGAGCAGGATTAAATAGGCCAACAAGGTCATGTGACCAGCAAAGGAAAAAAAAACCTAACAGCAAGGTTCTAACAGTCGGCTCATCTGGATGCCGTCACAGAGAGACACAGGAGCGCAAGCATGCCTGCGCTTCTCAGTGTCTGCGGGATGACAGGCTGGATGGCAGCTCTCTCCTGCGGTCCAGCCTGTCATCTCGATGTAGCAGAGCTGGAGCCATCGTGGGAACCATGGAAAGGTAAGGATGATGTTGCTTTATTATTTTTCTTTTATTGCAGGAGATCATTGGCTTCAGCTGGAATGGGCGTGATGGTAAGTATGGTTTAATTTAGAACAATAAAGAATTGTGTGTTTATTTCAATTAAAGGACTTTATTCTGGGTGTTTGTGTTTTTTTTTTAACTTTGACTATGGGGTTAGTAATGGGGGTGTCTTATAGACGCCTCTCCATTACTAACCTGGGCTTGATGTCAGCTGGTATTATAAGCTGACATCAACCCCAACCCTATTACCCCACTGCCACCGCTACAGGGCAGTGGGAAGAGCGAGGCTAAGTGCCAGAGTTGGCGCATCCTATGGATGCGCCATTTCTGGGGCGGCTGATGGCTGGTGTTTCTAGCCTGGGAGGGGGCCAATATTCATGGCACCCTTCCTGGGCTATTAATATCAGCCCCCAGCTGTCTGCCTAGCCTTTGCTAGCTATTAAATTAGGGGGAACCCCACGTCATTTTTTTTGGGGGGGTCCCCCATTTTAATAGCTAGTAAAGGCTAAGTATTCCGCTGGGGGCTGATATTAGCAGCCTGGGAAGCTGCGTGGGTATTACCCCCTTCCCAAGCTTCAAACATCTGCCCCAGCTGTCTGCTTAACCTCCGCTAGAGACTAAAATTGAGGGGAACCCCACGCCAATTTTTTTTTAAATAAATCCTTTATTTTAACACTAAATGGCAAGTACATTAAGCAACACTGTCACTGTACTTCATATATATGTGACTGACATGTTTCTATCTATCTAATCTATGTATGATTCTCTATTCCTTCTAATCTAACTTGTCGGGTACAGATGCTGAATTGCCGGCCGGCTTTCTTAAAGAGACGGTGCATTAAAACACTATTATTTTTTTAAATAAATCCTTTACACTAAATGACAAGTACAGTAAGCAACACTGTCACTGTACTTCATATATATGTGACTGACATGTTTCTATCTATCTAATCTATGTGTGAAGCTCTATTCTGTCTGTTATAAATTGTCGGGTACCGCTGCTGAATTGCCGGCCGGCTTTTTTAAAGAGACGGTGCACGAAAACACTAATATTTTTTTTAATAAATCCTTTGCACTAAATGACAAGTACATTAAGCAACACTGTCACTGTACTTCATATATATGTGACTGACATGTTTCTATCTATCTAATCTATGTGTGAAGCTCTATTCTTTCTGTTGTAAATTGTCGGGTACCGGTGTATGCGCTGATGAATTGCCGGCTTTTCGCATAATACATTCTACATTATTCTTAGTTGTTTTACTTCATGTAGAATTAACCTACAAGGAAAGAAAGGGTTTATTTTCATTCCGATATTTGTGTCCCATTGACTTGCATTGGTTTCCGGTATCGGAATCGGCGATATCCGATACTTTTTGAGTATCGGTCCGATCCAATCCGATACGATATTTCCTGATATCGGAAGGTATCGCTCAACACTAGTGGTGACACCAAGGTCAGTAGTTTAAACAATTATTATTGGGATCCACTCTAGAAAAAATAGATGACTCCATGCAGGTGTCTGTCATATACAAGATGTCCACACATGACACGGAAGAAGGTAGGGATCATCGGATATTAATGTCTCTCAATCAGAAGATACAGAATTCTAAAGAATAAAGAAAAACACACACTAATTAAAATAAAATAAAATAAGAGAAACAAGTAGAGAGAGGGTAGTTCTAAACAAAAGAGGAAAAACTAAGTTTTTCATTTAATCTCTTCGGTGTCACTGTATCGAGTGTAACGATCCAGCGACACTCCATTTGGGCAAGGAGGCGCTTAAGATCACCTCCCCTGATACCACAGTGAATTCTATCTATGCTTTGGACCTTGAAAGAATATGGATCACAGCTATGAACAGATCTAAAATGTCTCGGTATTGTTTTAAGCCCCATCGGGTCCAAACTTCTTTGGCTGCCAAAATGTTTCGTACATGCTCCCTCGTTCGGATCCTTAACTCACAGGAGGTAAAGCCTTTATAAATTAAGTTACAAGCACATGTAGCATAATATACTACATATGCGGTGCTGCATGAAATATGGTGTATTATCTTGAACTGTTTTGCACCGTCTGATGATTGAAAATCATACGCCCTCACCATATTCCTGCAGCCCGCACAGTCGCCGCACGGAAAAAAGCCCCATCTGGGGCCCCTGGACCTGAACAGGGGAGCAGGCTGAGCCACATAATGGTTCCTCACCAATAAGTCCTTGATGTTCTTGTTTCTTCTTGAGGTTAAGTAGGCGCGATCAGATAGGGTCATGGCCAATGTGGAGTCCGTCGTCAGGATGTTCCGGTGTCTCTCTAAAATGTGGTGGATGGTATTCCACTCGGAGTTATACGTCGAGATGAAGCGTATAGGATTGTCAGTCGATCTCCTTTCCATATTTTTACTCAACAGCTGTGTCCTAGGAGTTTTTTTTGGCTCTAATATATCCCTTGTTGATGCATCTCCTGCTATACGCTTGAGATAAAAATCGTTCTCGTAGATCTGCTGCTTGATATTCAAGTCTTACGTCAGAGGAGCAATTCCTCCTCATCTGCAAGAATTGACCAGTTGGAATGGCTCGAATTGTCGTAGGCTTTTGCGCAGAAGACGCATTCAACAAGGAGTTTACGGATGATTCCTTCCTGAAAACATCCGTTTCTATATATCCATCCTTTGCCATGTTAAGTTGAATGTCAAGGAAATCGATTGAGTGTTTATGGTATCTATATGTGAGCCTAATTTTGGAGCTGTTGCGGTTCAAAAAAGTCATGAATTCCCCAAATTCTGACTCCGACCCCTGCCAGATGATCAACAGGTCATCAATATATTGGTACCAGCACTGCACATGGGAGTCAGCGAGCACGCCGCTGCCGAAGATCTCCCTTCCCCAGTACCCCAAAGTGAGATTAGCATACGACAGCGTGCACGCCAGGCCCATGGCAGTGCCCCGTTTTTGAAGAAGAAATCTGTCCTTAAAAGTGAAGAAGTTATGGGTTAATATAAACCGCAACAGCTCCAAGAGAAGGTCACACATACAGTTATATGAAAAAGTTTGGGCACCCCTATTAATCTTAAGCTTAATGTTTTATAAAAATTGGTGTTTTTGCAACAGTTATTTCAGTTTGATATATGTAATAGCTGTTGGACACAGTAATGTTTCTGCCTTGAAATGAGGTTTATTGTACTAACAGAAAATGTGCAATCTGCATTCAAACAAAATTTGACAGGTGCATAAGTATGGGCACCTCACCAGAAAAGTGACATTAATATTTAGTAGATCCTCCTTTTGCAAAAATAACAGCCTCTAGTCGCTTCCTGTAGCTTTTAATGATTTCCTGGATCCTGGATGAAGGTATTTTTGACCATTCCTCTTTACAAAACAATTCCAGTTCAGTTAAGTTTGATGGTCGCCGAACATGAACAGCCCTCTTCAAATGATCCCACAGATGTTCAATGATATTCAGGTCTGGGGACTGGGATGGCCATTCCAGAACATTGTAATTGTTCCTCTGCATTAATGCCTGAGTAGATTTGGAGCGGTGTTTTGGATCATTGTCTTGCTGAAAGATCCATCCCCTGCATAACTTCAACTTTATCACTGATTCTTGAACATTATTGTCAAGAATCTGCTGATACTGAGTGGAATCCATGCATCCCTCAACTTTAACAAGATTCCCGGTGCCGGCATTGGCCACACAGCCCCAAAGCATGATGGGACCTCCACCAAATTTTACTGTGGGTAGCAAGTGTTTTTCTTGGAATGCTGTGTTTTTTTTGCCGCCATGCATAACGCCTTTTTGTATGACCAAACAACTCAATCTTGGTTTCATCAGTCCACAGGACCTTCTTCCAAAAAGAAATTGGCTTCTCCAAATGTGCTTTTGCATACCTCAGCCGACTCTGTTTGTGGCGTGCTTGCAGAAACGTCTTCTTTCGCATCACTCTCCCATACAGCTTCTCCTTGTGCAAAGTACGTTGTATAGTTGACCGATGCACAGTGACACCATCTGCAGCAAGTTGATGCTGCAGCTCTCTGGAGGTGGTCTGAGGATTGTCCTTGACTGATCTCACCATTCTTCTTCTCTGCCTTTCTGATGTTTCTCTTGGCCTGCCACTTCTGGCCTTAACAAGAACTGTCCCTGTGTTCTTCCATTTCCTTACTATGTTCCTCACAGTGGAAACTGACAGGTTAAATCTCTGAGACAGCTTTTTGTATCCTTCCCCTGAACAACTATGTTGAATAATCTTTGTTTTCAGATCATTTGACACTTGTTTTGAGGAGCCCATGATGCCACTCTTCAGAGGAAATTCAAACAGGAGAACAACTTGCAAGTGGCCACTTTAAGTAGCTTTTCTCATGATTGCATACACCTGGCTATGAAGTTCAAAGCTCAATGAGGTTACAAAACCAAAAAAAGTGCTTTAATAAGTCAGTAAAAAGTAGGTAGGAGTATTTAAAACAAGAAAATGATAAGGGTGCCCATACTTATGCACCTGTCAAATTTTGTTTGAATGCAGATTGCACATTTTCTGTTAGTACAATAAACCTCATATCAAGGCAGAAACATTACTGTGTCCAACAGTTATTACATATATCAAACTGAAATAGCTGTTGCAAAAACACCAATTTTAAGAAAACATTAAGCTTAAGATTAATAGGGGTGCCCAAACTTTTTCATATAACTGTATATTGATCCAAACCACTTGTACTCAGAAAGAATTTAGTAGCTTCTAAGCCATCAGTTTGACGTATACACGTGTAGAGGGACTCCACATCGGCCACGACAAAATACATGTCGGACTCAATACATATTTCATCCATTTTTTCCAGGATGTCCATTGTGTCACTGACATAGGAGGGCAGCGTCTCCACAATGGCGTGCAAGTAATGTTCAATAAATTTGCACACTGGGTCACACAACCCTCCCATGCCAGAGACAATAGGACGCCCCGGTGGCTCACACATATTTTTGTGGACCTTTGACAGCAAATAAAAAGTAGGTATGTTTGGTTGGGTTGCCAAAAGTCCTTCCAAAATACGCTTAGGTATAATACCCCTATCCACTACTATCTCAAGTATGTGATGTAATTCCCTAGTGTAAGACACCACTGGGTTATTAGGAAGTACTGTACATGTTTCTTTGTTTTTTAATTGTTTAAATGCCTCCTTTTCATACAGGTGGTTGGGCCATCTAACAACATTTTCCCCCTTGTCAGCTGGTTTAATCATTACATCCTTCAAAGATTGAAGTTCCTTCAATGCCACCCGCTGTTGTCGAGTGAGATTGTCCCTACATGTTGTATTTGAGATTCTCCAAAAATCAATGACCATCCGAGTAAAAATCTCAATCTGTGGACAAAGTGACAAGGGGGGAAATGTTGTAGATCTGGGCAAAGTATGTAAACCCACCTGTATAATACAAGGTTTGCTCCTTCAATAAATCTTCAAGAGCCAATAGAGCCTCAAATTCCTCTTTCGTAGTAAAGCCCTGTTCATATTTAGACTTATTATGGAGTTTGTGCAGTATCAGCTTCCTTGAAAAGAGATCTAGATCCTTCATAGCTGTGAAAAAATGAAATCTATTAGTAGGTACAAAATTCAGTCTGAGGCATAGTAGTTCACGCTGTGCATCAGATAAAATATGCGATGAGAGATTAATTACCTCATATTGCTGCGTGTTTTCCTCTCACGTTGTTGTACTATAGGATTTTTAGGCTTAGTGCTATTTTTTCCTTGATTAGTTTTAAGATGTTTCAAAATATGACTAGCCTCAGTCGATCCCCCTGCTTGCACACCTTCTTCATATGATGATGTAGAGGAAAATGATCCAAATCTGATGGAGCTTGATCTTGTTTTCAAATTTGATTTTCTCCATCTATATACGTGTTCATTCTGAAAGTCCAACACGTCACGCTGATATTTTTTTTTGTTTTTATAGATAGGATCTCTTTCTCCCACTTTTTAAAGTCTTTATCTATATCTGCATTAAATGCTAATAGTGACTCAGGGGAAAGTTGTTTTTTTTATTCCTCGTGTCAAATCTATATTCACATCCAATTCACTGATGGTCATTTCATTGGATTGGCTGAGGAGTTCCATAAACCCTTTTGAGCAGGTTGCAGACAGGGTCTCCCATTTATTCTTAAAGACCTCATCTATAATTGGAAAGGAGGGAAACACCTGCACACGCAGGCCGCGTGGTATCAGTCCCTTTGAAATGTATTTTTCAAGGAATGATTTGTTCCACCACAAGCGAACACGCTTATTTAGTAACTCTTTCAGTTTATTAGTAAGATCCCTCATCTCTACATTGTTAGAATTTAAAATAGTTAGATATAGGTACTACAGGAGTATACATATATCCATCTGAACTAATAGTCCTTCTGAGGACAAATCCAGCTACATATATTCAATGGTGATAGCAGGAGTAAAGCCCCCATCTCACATAGCGAGATTGCTAGCGAGATCACTATTGTGTCACGGTTTTGGTGACGCAACAGCGACCTCACCAGCGATGTCGCTATGTGTGACACTTTGCAACGATCAGGCCCCTGCTGTGAGGTCGCTGATCGGTGCAAAGTGTCCTGGACCATTTTTTGGTCGTTGCTCTCCCGCTGGTCAGCACACATCGCTGTGTGTGACCAGCGGGAGCAGCGATCAGGCTGGTAACCATGATAAACATCGGCTTACTAGGGGCACACGCACACCTAGTAACCCGTTGTTTATCATGGTTACGAGCCTGCTAAAGTGAGCGGTAACCTCCCGCTCACCGTAGCAGAGTGGTAACCATGATAAACAACGGGTTACTAGGTGCGTGTGTGCCCCTAGTAACCCGATGTTTACCATAGTTACCAGCCTGCTCCTGCTTCAGCAGGCTCGTAACCAGGAGCAGGACATCGTGGAAAGATTCTTTCCACGATGTCGCTGCTCCCCTGATCGTTGGTGAGCCTGCCTGTTTGACAGCTCGCCAGCGACCACATAGCGACGCAGCAACGATCCCTGACAGATCGTATCGTTGTCGGGATCGTTGCAGCGTCGCTAAGTGTGTCGGGGCCTTAAGGCAGGCAGGGTTTGTGGCAGTGTATATAGCACAAGAGGGTCCATTGCATGTTCTGTCTGCTCCTGCTGTTACAGATATCTGTAGACATAGCCCCAGATATCAGGGGCCAGGGCTAATTTTTTTTATCTTAATCCTTATTATTTGCTTAAAAAGCAATCCAGAGTACACCATTTTACTGCTCCATTTGCTTAGCAGAATACAGCCAGATTTTTTTGATTTTATTCGCATTACTGTATTGTGGAAGCAGAGAAACTTTTTTCAATGATCAGACGTGATCCCATGTTACTGCAGTACAGAAATTTTGTGGAGAGTGCCAAATATTACACTCCATTTAAAGTCAGCCAGCTGTGTTTTGTTGAACCAATTGACACTTGGTTGCTAACAAATACCATACGATTAGGCGACAGCATGAAACTGTGGCCATCAGACGTGATCCCATATGACTGCCGTATTAGTACAGAAATTTTGTGGAGCGTGACAAATATTACACTCCATTTAAAGTCAGCCACCTGTGTTTTGTTGAACCAATTGACACTTGGTCGCTGACAAATACCATACTATTAGGCAACTGCCTGAAACCGTGGCCATTAGACGTTATCCCATATGACTGCCCTAATAATCCAGCAATTATTGTGAGCGTGTCAAATATTACACTCCATTTAAAGTATTGAAGTTGAGGGTTCAAACCTATTCTCAGTTGGCTGCTGACAAATAGCATATCTGTGAACAATGTTGTCAGAGTATTACGCCATTTTTGCGGACAGACAAAAAAAAAACATACAAAAAACAAGCTAAAATGGAAAAAAAGTTAAGAAACATTCTTTCCAGGGTAATAACTTGTATATAAGGCCAAATAAAAAAAAAAAATGAAGTTATGGACTGTGGAAGACATTTATGAGACAAGAATGAACACTCATGTGTAGATGGTGATGATACCACCTAGCAGCAGCACCTGTTCATATTGTAAATGCATCTGACAGCGTTATCAATAGGGAATAGAAATAATCTTAATTTTTTTTTGGCAGCACCAGCAGCACGCAGTGTAAGGCAATAATACCTGGCTAGATAGGTGTAATATGCTATCCATACTGCGATACCTCACCAGTAAAAGAATTTCAGATAAGACAGTTAATATTCTAGAACATAGAATCTATTTGAATTGTCCTTCCCATTATTAAGGAGAGTGTCTCCTATACTGTTATTGCATATGCAACAATTTCAAGGGCTGACAAAAATTAGGACGCACTCCAATACACATTTGAAGAGACATTAAAAAAAAAATACAAACACAGTAGAATCTTTCTTTAGTATATAAACCAGACTCGCCAATGTAACCTCAATGTAATCACATTGTTCAGCTGCTGCACCTCCTCCTCCAGTTTGGCCTCCATCTCCAAAATGACCACATCAGTCACAAGCTGAAAGCACTGCAGCACTGCCTTGGCCAAGCAGCAACAGGCTGTGCTGAAGATAACATGCTTAATGCTTAGGTGACAAATCGCCCACCGCTGTAGAGTTGTTGAAAGCTGTAACACAGCAGCCTGATCTGTGTCTCTCACCGCTGAACATACAGCCAGGTATGGTCGTGTGTGACAATGGGCGGAACCTGGTGACGGAGAAATGAAAGCCGGAGTAGATATGGTTTCCCTCTATGCCAGTCCTTTCACCGAGCTAAAGAATATGGCTGTGGTAAAATACAACTCCCACTGAGAAGCAATTTCAGACTGAAAATCATTGGGCCCACCAGAGGAATTGATTCTGAGGGCTCACCTTTCTCCCCCTCTCAAGAGCCCAATAGCAGCTGCAAAGTTTGCGCTATCAAGAACTCTCCTGATGGAGAAGCCAGGGCCCATCGAGGATTCTCTGGTTGGACCGTCCAACCATGCCGAGAAGCAGTCCTGGCTAAGAAAAGTGTGTGGGGAGGTTCCCGGACACTCTATGGCTGATTTTTCACTGAGGTGGAAACCCACGCAAACAAGGGGAGAACATACAAAATCCTTGCAGATGTCCTTGCTGGGTTTTGAACCCAGGAACCCAGCACTGCAAGGCTTCAGTGCTAACCAATGAACCAATATGCTGCCGTTCACCCTCTGATATCTAACAGGCTGGAGAAACTTGCACCTACTGCCACTCTATCTTCAGCTCCTTTGTGAGAAACTAATGTATTTGGGCAGCCACTCAGTCTACCAAATAAAATTCCTGAGAAGAAAATTGGGGATGGCTTCGCTACTGGTACTCGAGGCAGTGCTAATACCATGGTGTCGTACTATAGTTTACTGGAAATATTCTAGGCTGGTAGGAGGCAAGCAGATTCCCACAGAAAAGTACCAGCAGTAATGTTCAGGGACCTGCGCTTGTGGAAGGCAGAGACGATACCGGGAGAAAAAGTGTTGGCTGGGGACCGAGTATGGACACCCGATCGCTGCCACAATGAGGTTGTGGACAGCTTCCACCTCCACGAGCCTAAAAGGCCACATTTCAAGTGCAAGCAGCTGCCCAGAAATGTGGCAGTTTACTATTGCGGTCGGTGGGTGGGTAGCTGGCTGCATACTTGCGCTTGCATTCCAAGTAACAGAAAACGAAGCAAATGGTGGCCTCTATCATCATCATGGCCTCACCTCGGCACTATGAACTCTCCTGAAGGAAAAGCCAGGGCCCACCGGAGGAGTCTCTGGTACTCTGGTGGGCCCGTCCAACCCTGCCGAGAAGCAACTCTGGCTGTGGGAAGGTTCCTGGACACTCTATGACTGCATTTTTACTGTGCACTGGCTCCAGCAATCCATAAGATTGCAATCTATGATCCCTTTATTGGCTCCCCATTGGCCAGAGACTTCAGTTCAAAATCGTAACTATGACATGCAAAGCCATCCACAACCTGTCTGCTCCATATATCTGTGACCTAGTCTCTCGTACATACCAGCACGCAACCTTCGATCCTCACAAGATCTCTTTCTCTAATCCCATCTTCTCTCCTCTTCCCACAATTGCATACAAGATTTTTCCTGTGCATCCCTTCTACTCTTGGACTGTGTGCCCCAACATATCAGACTCTCCCCTACTGTTGAAACCTTTAAAAGGAAGTTGAAGACCCATCTCTTCCGACAAGACTACAACCTGCAGTAACCCTCACTCCACCATACCGCTGCACGACCAGCTGTACCCTCACCTACTGTATCCTCACCCATCCCTTATAGACTGTTTGTCGCCCTCACTGGCAGGGTCCTGTCTGCTCTTGTACCAGTCAGTGACTTCTTTTCACATGTAAAGCGCAATGGAATAAATGGTGCTATAATAATGAATAATAATAATTATACTACTTGTACTCTGGGTCAATTGATGGCACTTTCCTGGTGACTGCCCCTAAATTGATGGGTTTTGGCAGCTTTTGGTCCCGTTTGAAGGTGCTGTGTATACGTTTGGTTTTTGCACCCATTGAATCCAATGGCGTTTGGCAATGCTCGGCGAATATTCGACAATTACATTGGCGAATATTTCAAAAATGACTCTGAAATGTAATCTGAAACTAATATGGAAATATTTGCTCGTCTCTAATCAGAAACACCCTTAAAAAAATTATGTGGGTGTTGCATCACGGTCTCCCTGGTGATATGGTGGTGGAGGATGAGGAGATGGAGGAGGGTGACATAAAATAGAACAATTACTGAAGAGTATACCAATGTCTGGGTGTGAAAGGGTGCATGGAAATAGACCCCCCAAAAAATAACCACTGGATTTGAGTTTATGTTTGATGCTATCATCTGGTGGTGTTGAGAAGTCTGGCCCAATTCAGCCCTTGTTCATTTTAATAAGAGTCAGCCTGTGTGCATTTTCAGTTGACAGGCGGATGCGCCTATCACTTTTATCAGTTATAATGCCCGCAGCGGCAGTAAAAACTATCTCTGACAAAACGCTAGCGGCCTGGACCTCCAAGGCGTAGAAAGACAGTTCATGCCACGTGTCCAGCTTGCATCTTCCAAAACTGTTCCCTCCTTGCCAGAGTACCCCATATATCAGGGACTGGGCACTGGGAGGGTCTAAGAAAACTGTCCCAGACCTTTGACAGCGTTCTCCTGCCTCTGCCGCATCTGGTTTGTGTCTTCCTCGCTTGTACTCCTTGGTTGTCCAATAAACTGTCTGACCGTGACCTGTGCCGCCAGCGTTGTCAGATGGGAATTTTTTTTTGTTATAATTCTTCAACAAGAAGCTGATCTTAATATCTCCCAAAATGAACTCCTTCAGTTTCCTCCCTCTACTAACCTACATATACCTGACTTTGCAATTTCCTTTAGGTGCTGCCACCATAACTCCCACTCGGCACGCCTGCTATCTTGGAGTCATATTTGACACACAACTTTCCTTTATTCAACTTGGAAAATCACTCACTCGCACATATCACCTGCACCTTAAAAACTTCTCCTGAAGTCGACCTGTTCTCACCTTTGATACTGCAAAAACTGTTACTGTCACTCTTATACACTAGTGCAACTCTCTTCTAATCGGTCTCCGTCTAAACAAACTGTCTCCTCTCCAATCCCTTCTGAAGGCAGCAGCCAGCGTTATATTTATATCAAGCCGCTTCACCGACGCCTCTACCCTGTACCAGTCATTGCACGGGTTAGGTTAAACAATCACTACAGAATACAATACAAACTCATCTCTCTCACCCACCAAGCTGTCCAGAGTTCTGCACCGGCCTATATCACCCTGTACAGTTCATTGCTCCGCCTGCAATGCCTCCTCTTTAATTGTGAGCAGCGAGCGTTTCATTAGACAGAGAAGCAGGATGGTGATGCTAATTATGACGTCATCGCCGCTCACCATCTTGGTGGAGTCCTCAAAGTTTTGCAGGAGGGCACAGATGTCAGACATCCATGCCCACTCATCAGCTCTTATGTGCAGAGGCTGACCTGAATGCCGACGGACGTGTTGAAGCTGGTACTCAAAACTGCTCTCTGCTGCTCAAAATCATTCCAAACATCTGCAATATTGATTTCCAATGCGTAGTCACATCGCACACCAGTCGGTGAGCTGGAAGCTGCAAATGCTGCAGAAGCCCTGCCAGGGCGGCGGAAGCTGTAGCTGACTTCCTGAAATGGGCACACACGCTGCGTACATTCACAAGCAGATCTGGCAGATCCATGTAGATTTTGAGAAACTGCAGAACCACTAAGTTGAGCACATGGGCCAGGCATGGTACATGTGCGAGCTTGCCTAGATTCAGAGCTGACACCGGGTTCTCTGATACAGCTTTCAACAACTCTGCAACGGTGTGCGGTTTGTCGCCTAAGCATACAGTCCTGCTTATTGTTATTGCCACACACGCAGTTTAAGTAAATAATCTGGAATGTGTCCTGAAAAAAATAATCAAGAGATAGAGGCTGAAGAGGAGGAGGTGGTGCAAGAGCTGTAGAATGTAGGGGTAACCCTGATTGACCCAGGGCCCGCAATCCTCTGTGTCGGGAGGAAGTGTTCCGTCCCAGGGTCCCACTTGGTCCCGGCTTCCACAATATTAACCCAGTGGATTGCATCAGTGAGATGAACCGTCCCTGGCCACATTCACTTGTCCACGTGTTAGTGGTTAGGCGGTCCTTTCCAGTAAGTGCACTGGGGAGGGCACTGGTAATGTTCTGGGACTCGTGCTTGTGGAAAGTGTAGACGATACTGGGAGAAATAGTGGCGGCTGGGGACCGAGAATGGACACCCGGCACCCGCCGCCATGAGGTTGTTGAAAGCTTCCACCTCCACCTAAAAGGCAACATTTCAAGTGCAAGCAGTCCAGAAATGTGACTGTTTAGGATTGCAGCCTGTGGGTGGGTGGGTGGTTGGCTGCATACTTGCGCTTGCATTCCTAGTAACAAGACTAAGCAGATGGTGGCCTCTATCATCATCACAACCTCACCTTGGCACTCTGAATGCTCCTGAAGGAGAAGCCAGGGCCAACCAGAGGATTCTCCTGTTTTCTGGTGGGCCCGTCCAACCCTGCCAAGAAGCAGCCCTTGCTAAGAAAAGTGTATGGGAAAGTTCCTGGACACTCTATGGCTGCTTTTTTACTGAGGGGGAAACCCACGCAAACACGGGTAGAAGAAACAAAATCCTTGCAGATGTCCTTGGTGGGATTTGAACCCTGGACCCCAGTGCTGCAATGCTTTAGTGCTAATCACTGAGCCACTGTGCTGCCCTCTCTGTTCTCCCTCTGATATCTAACATGCTGGACAAACTTGCACCTACTGCCACTCAGTATCTTCAGCTCCTTTGTGAGAAACTAATGTATTTGGGCATCCACTCAGTCTGGCAAGTAAAATTCCTGAGTAGGAAATTGTGGATGGCTTCGCTTCTGGTACTGGGTGCCAATACCAAACTACTGAAAATACTCCAGGCTGGTTGGAGCTAAGCTGATTCCCACAGAAAAGTACCAGAAGCAAGCTAAGGAGATGGTGGCCTCTTTAATCATCATGACCTCACCTCGGCACTATGAACTCTCCTGATGGAGAAGCCAGGGCCCACCAGAGGAGTCTTTGGTTCTTTGGTGGGCCAATCCAACCCTGCTGAGAAGCAGCCATGGCTAAGAAAAGTGTGTGGGAAGGTTCCCGGACACTCTATGGCTGTTTTTTTTTTTTTTTTTTTATACTGTGGACTGGCTCAGTACTGTCCCTGGCCACATTCACCTGTCCATGTGTTTGTGGTTAGGCAGTCCTTCCTAGTAAGTGCACTGGGGAGGGCACAAGTAATTTTCTGGGACCCACGCTTGTGGAAGACGGAGACGATACCGGGAGAAATAGAGGCGGCTGGGGACAGAGTATGGACACCCGGCCGATGCTGGCATGAGGTTGTGAAAAGCTTCCGCCTCCACGATCCTAAAAGGTAACATTTCAAATGCAAGCAAGCAGTCCAGAAATGTGGCAGATTAATACTGCGGCCTGTGTGTGGGTGATTGGCTGCATACTTGCGCTTGCATTCCAAGTAACACAAATCTAAGGAGATGGATGATCCAACCATCAAGAATATTTTGGTCGTTGTCTAGGAGACCGAGCACAATATTAACCCAGTGACAGGCGTCAGTGAGATGTACCATCCCTGGCCACGTTCACTTATCCACGTGTTTGTGGTTAGGCGGTCCTTGCCACTTAAGTGCACTGGAAAGGGCATAGGTAATTTTCTGGGACCTGCGCATGTGGAAGGCGGAGACGATACTGGGAGAAATAGTGGCGGTTGGGGACCGACTGTGGACACCCGGCCGCAGCCACCATGAGGTTGTGGAAAGCTTCGGCCTCCACGAGCCTAAAAGGCAAAATTTCAAGTGCAAGCAGTCCAGAAATGTGGCAGTTTAGTATTGCAACCTGTGGGTGGATGGGTGTCTGGCTGCATACTTGCATTCCAAGGACTGTGGTAGGGACAACTGAACGCTGCAAAGGGACAAGGACGTGGACGGTGATGGTTGCAAGTCTACAATGACAGGTGCAGGGTGGGAGGCATCTTCTCATGCACCATGGACAGGGGATTGGCGTGCATGCACAACAGCGGAAGAGGCAGTGATGTCACCCGCAGACCCTGTTTCTGGACCTTGGTGTTTGGCCCAGCTTGTCAGGTGCTTTGCTGTCATGTGCCTGAGCATGCTGGTGGTGGTCAGGCTGGTAGTTTTGGTGCTCTTGCTGATGCTGGCCTGGCAGATGTTGCAAATAGCCTTTTTGGGGTTATCTAAACAGTTTTTAAAAAAGAACCAGACTCGGGAAGACCTAACAGTTGTACTGGCAACTTTGGTTGAGTTGATGTTTCGGGGAGCAGTTGCCCGCCTTGTGTCTGTGGCCACCACACTGCTTGTTCCTGCCTGTTGTGGTGCTACGCCTCCCTTCCCCTGTGTGCTGCTGTCCTCGCTCTACCTGTCCCCTTGCCAGGTTGGGTTAGTGACTTCATCTTCCACCGCTTCGTTTTCAACTTCCGCACCCTGGTTCTCAAACTTACTTTCTGTCCATTGTGCCTCATCGTTATCCACCTCTTGCGACAGTATTTGCACTTTCCCACCGTCACCTTCGGGTGACCATGGCTCCTCAAATTGCTACATGTGATTTTCTGTTGCCCTGCTCGAACCTGGCCGGTCGAGAGGCCCAAATTTACCGATGGAAAAGTGAACAGCTCTTGAGGTAACCCTGGACTCTAATCTCTTCTTCAAACCACATATCCAAGCTCTTTCCACTTCCAAGCGGACCGAGCAAGAGGCCCGAATCTATAAATGGAAAGATGAACAAAACAGCTCTCCAAAGTGTCCAAGTGTGGGATCAGTTGTCTCAGGGCACTCGGAATGGTGGGAGGAAGGAGGATCAGTGTGAGGAAGATGCCGACTCCAAGTAAAAAAATTCTCTCGGATCCGCACATTCAACCACAAATCTACAAAAACACTAGTGCACGCGCTCTTCATCTCCCTTCTCGACGACTGCAACCTCCTACTCTGTGGCCTCCCTTCTAACGCTCTCGCATTCCTCCAATCTATCCTAAACTATGTTGCCTGACTAATTCATCTGTCCCCTCGCTATTCCCTGGCCTCTCCTCTCTGTCAATCCCTTCACTGGCTCCCCATTACCCAGACACTCCAGTTCAAAACCCTAACCTTGGCATGCAAAGCTATCCACAACCTGTCTCCTCCATACATTTGTGACCTAGTCTCCCAGTACTTACATGCACGCAATCTCCGATCCTCACAAGATCTCCTTTTCTACTCCCCTCTTATCTCCTCTTCCCACAATTGCATACAAGATTTCTCCCGTGCATCCCCCTTTCTCTGGAACTCTCTACCTCACCATTTCTGACTCTCACCTACTGTTGAAACCTTTAAAAGGAAGCTGAAGACCCACCTCTTGCGACATGCGTACAACCTGCAATAACCCTAGCTCGACCATACCGCTTCAAGAGCAGCTGTATCCTCACCTACTGTATCCTCACCTATGCCTTGTAGACTGAGCCTTCGCGGGCAGCGTGCTCTCCTCTCCTGTAACAGTCGCTGTTATATTTTTGTTCAAGATTATTGTAATTTTTTTTGCAATGTATACCCCTTTTTCACATGTAAAATGCCATGCAATAAATGGCGATAAAGTAATAATAATAATGCGATCCAGACTCACATCTACTGAGACTGGACCATGTGGAACACAGTGTGGTGGTGGCAAAGTGACTGGAAGCATTATCTGGCTCTGGCTTCAATAGTGATGTTCTGCGGCCCCCTAGAAATTGGGACAGGAAGGTAGTTTGACATGATGTGGGTGTATGTTGTGCTCCCTCAGCGGGCACAATTTCATTTTGCCCATGGCCTCTGCGTGCACTATCACCATCACCATAACGTCCACTTCCCCATCCCTTGACACACACCTTGCCCATTTTCAATGGAGTTTAAGATTTGTCACGTTGCCAAAAATGTCTGTATTATTACCGCAGTGATATAGGATCACGTCTGATGAGATGACCACAGTTTTAGGCAGTGCCCTTGGAGTCAGAGATGCTTTCAGCCCCAGGGGTTTTCTTCATGCTCTTCCCATGTCACACACCACATGGCCAGATAAGATTGTAAAATGTTAAAATGACATTTCCTGGTGAGTGCATTTGTCTTGGTTGAAAGCAATGCAAAAGAGCAAAAACACATCAAAAACGCTACGTGTGAACATAGCCCAAGGTGTGGAGGAGAATTTTTGTTTTTGGTTATTTATTTTGCCTTATATACAAGTCATTGTCCTGGAAAGGATGTTCCTTAACATATTTCCCAGGAAAATCCATTTAGGTTTCATTTTTGTATGTTTTATCATGAGTCCGTAAAAGTGCCGTAATACCTCTGACAACGTTGTTGACAGCAGTGAGCTGGGAGTCAGAAATGCTTCCATGGTCTTCCCCATGTCATTTCAGCACTGTTCCCATCAATTTGGGCAATTTTTAGGCCCCCTGCAGACCGCCAGAGGGGAGCCGCCGGAAAAATGCTCGAGTTTCCCATAGACTTACATTGGGCTCGTTACTCGGTCCGTGCACTGGAGCATTCCAATTTACGAGTACCCGAGCATTTTAGTGCTCGCTCATCACTAGTCATTTATCAAAATAATTTTTTTTAACTCCTACTTAAAAATGGCAAATCCAAAAACAAACAAACAGAATGCTGCACTTCCCCACAAAAATTCAATAAAATGCTATGAAAAGGTTCTATATACCCCAAAGTGATACCAAAATAAATATATACCTGCAAAAAAAATAAAAATAAATAAAATCCACCACAAGGCTATGTTGACAGAAAAATAAAACGTATGGCTCTTGGAATAAGGGTATGTGCCGCCTGTGGCCCTGACGCTGCTGAATGGCTGCGCAGCTTCTGCCCTCATTTATGCAAATGAGCTGCTCAATTTTTTTTTTTTACATGCGGACTTTCCTCATAGATTTTAACCGGTTCCCGACCGCCCACTGTAGATAAACGTCCGCGCTGCCTGGGCTCTGTGCTCAGGACCCCCAGGGTCCTGCAAGCACTGCGATTCCGGTGCAGAGCGTTAGCTCTGACAGGGTACATCATCGGGACCTGATTAGATCAGGTTCCAGTGATGTTAACCCTTTGCTGTCTTCTATATGCTGCGATCTATAGTGATCGCGGCATATAGGAGACAGCAGGAAGAGAGGGGGTCGTCTTACTTACCTCCGAAGACCTCCGTTTCGTTTGAGGACCTGGGGTTGCTATGGCAGCTGGAGGTCACATGACCGCCTCCAGCTCTGCCATATATGGTGTCCTTCCTGTCTGGCTTCAGCCTGTATGTAGCTGATGCCAGACAGGAGACTGACTGAAACAGTCAGTGAAGATCTCATGTAATGTAATATATGTCTATTACATTACATGAGATCAGTGATCAGAAAAATAAAAATTAATGTCCCATACAGGGACTAAGTAAAAATGTAAAAAAAAGTAAAAAAAAAGTTTTTAAACTATTAAAAACAAAAAATCACAAAATAAATAAAAATAAATAAATAAAATATTAAACCAATAAATCCGTATATTATTACAAAACCAAAAAAAGTACACATATTTGGTATCGCCGCGTCCGAAACAACCCGAGCTATAAAACTGTCACACTAATTAACTCCTTCTGTGCACACCGTAATAAAAATAAATAAAAAACGGAGCAAAAAAATATGCTTTTTCATCATATCGCCAAACAAAAAGTGGAGAAAAAATGCGATCAAAAAGCAGAATAGAAATAAAAATGGTACCACTGAAAACTTCATCTTGTTCCGCAAAAAAAAGCCGCCATACAGCTCCATCAGCCGAAAAATAAAAAAGTTATAGCGCTCAGAATAAAGCAATGCAAAAAAAATATTTTTTTTTCTATAAAATTGTTTTATTGTGTAAAAGCGCCAAAACATAAAAAAAATACAGTAAGTGTAGTATCGCTGTAAACGTACTGACCCGAAGAATAACGCTGCCTGGTCACTTTTACCACACGCAGAACGGCATAAAAAAAACCTCAAAAAACAATTCCTGAAGTATTTGTTTTTGTTAACTTTACCTCCCAAAAAACGGAATAGAAAGCGATCAAAAAATGTCACGCACCCAAAAATGGTTCCAATAAAAATGTCAACTCGTCCCGCAAAAAACAAGCCGTCACATGACTCTATCGGCCGAAATATGGAAAAATTATAGCTCTCAAAATATGGTGATGCAAAAACTAGATTTTGCAAAAAAAGCGTATTTTAGTGTGTGACAGCTGTCAGTCATAAAAACCCGATATAAATCTGGTATCTCTGTAATCGCACCGACCCGAAGAATAAAGTAATCTAATCAGTTATATCACACTAGGAACGGCATAAAAAATAAATAAAACAAATATTATTCACCTGCTACTGATTTGTTTATTATGTCTCCCAAAGATCCCAGTAAGGCTCTGCTCACATTTATCCTGTGCTCTGCGCTGAGCACTTACACCAGAGTTTCCGTGTAAATCTCTGAAATACGTGATTCAGCCAGAACCCATGATGGAAGATTCCCTGTAGTGAGGCAGATATAGGCCACTGTGGACGCCGTCTAGCCTGGGATCCCACGGTGTCATTTGTTTTAGGCGTGCATAAAAGTGCGGTTGGCCACAGTTTTGTGCACTTCTGCAAAAAAGGACACCACTAAACATAGGCCAGACGGAGTCCAGAGTAACTCTGCTGCCTCATTATAGTGAATGGATCCTGCAGGGGTTTCATCTGAATTACATCACTTGGAAATTTAGATGGAAACCCCGATGTAAGTGCTCAGCCTAGAGCGCCGGATAAATGTTACGTAAAATGTTCCCAATAAAAGCTTCAACTCAGTCCTCAAAAAAAGCTAGTCCCCACTCAGGTCCATCATCTGTTAAAAATATAAGGGACTTCCAAGTTACTTGTAGCAGAAAGGCTCTGGAAAAACAAAATGGTCCTTGCCCCCCAAAAGAAATTCAGAAAATTTTGTGCTCCCAAATCCAAATGCCTATTCTACAATAATTTGTTCTCCAATTGTCAAATAGCGCTCCTTCCCCCTCAAATCTCACCGTATGGCTAAGTGGTACGATACAGCCACATATGGGGTATTGACACTTTTAGAAGAAATTGTGTGACACATTTCGGCACCATTTTTACCCATTGCCCTGTGTGAAAATGTAAAATCTGAGGCTAAAACATTTTTTTGTGGTAAAAATATAATTATGCTTTTTTCACTGCCCAATGGTATAAATAGAAAAATTAAAAAATGCTCACTACTTCCCTAGATGAATTCCTTGAGAGGTGTAGTTTACAAAATGGGGTCACTTGTGGGGGTTTCTGCTGTTTTGGCATGTCAGCGACTCTTCAAATGTGACATGGTGTCTGCTGCCTATCCCAGCCAACATAGCGCTTCTTTCTCTTCCGAACCCTGCCGTACACCAAAGCAGTGGTTTTCCCCCACATATGGGGTATCGGCGTACTCAGGAGAAATTGTACAACAAATTTCATGGTGCAATTTATCCTGTTACCCTTATGATAATGCAAAATTAGGGAATGAAAAACATTTTTTATGGGAAAAATGTGAAAATTTTATTTTTACGGCTCAATATTATAAACTTCTGTGAAGCAGCTGGGGGTGCAAGGTGCTCACCACACATCTAGATAAGTTCCCTAAGGGGTATAGTTTCCAAAATGGTGGCACTTGTGGGGGGTTACCACTGTTTAGGCACATTAGGGGCTCCCCAAATGTGACATGGCGTCCGCTAATTATTCAAACAAATTTTACATTCAAAAAGTCAAATGGCGCTCCTTCCCTTTCAAACCCTGCCATGTGCCCAAACAGTAATTTGCCTCCACATATGGGGTATCGGCGTGTTCAGGAGAAATTGCACAACAAATTTCATGGTGCAATTTATCCTGTTACCCTTATGATAATACAAAATTAGGGAATGAAAAACATTTTTTGAGGGAAAAATGTGAAAATTTTATTTTTACGGATCAATATTATAAACTTCTGTGAAGCAGCTGGGGGTGCAAGGTGCTCACCACACATCTAGATAAGTTCCCTAAGGGGTCTAGTTTCCAAAATGGTGGCACTTGTGGGGGGTTTCCACTGTTTAGGCACATTAGGGGCTCTCCAAATGTGACATGGCGTCCGCTAATTATTCAAACAAATTTTACATTCAAAAAGTCAAATGGCACTCCTTCCCTTTCAAACCCTGCCATGTGCCCAAACAGTAATTTGCCTCCACATATGGGGTATCAGCGTGTTCAGGAGAAATTCCATAACAAATTTCATGGTGCAATTTATCCTATTAACCTTATGATAATGCAAAATTAAGGGATGAAAAACAGTTTTGTGGGAAAAATGTGAAAATTTTATTTTTACAGCTCAATATTATAAGCTTCTGTGAAGCACCTTGGGGTTCAAGGTGCTCACCACACATCTAGATAAGTTCCCTAAGGGGTCTAGTTTCCAAAATGGTGTCACTTGTGGGGGGGGTTTCCACTGTTTAGGCACATCAGGAGCTCTCCAAACGCAACATAGCGTCTGCTAATTATTCAGGACAAATTTTACATTCAAAAAGTCTAATGGCGCTCCTTCCCTTCCGAACCCTGCCGTGCGCCCAAACAGTGGTTTTCCCTCACATATGGGGTATCAGCACGCTCAAGAGAAATTGCAAAAAACAATTTGGGGTCCATTTTTTCATGTTACCCCTGTGAAAATAAAAAAAATTGGGTCTAAAGTAACATTTTTGTGAAAAAAGTTAAATGTTAATTTTTTTCTTCCACATTCCAAAAATTCCTGTGAAGCACCTGAAGGGTTAATAAAGTTCTTGAATGTGGTTTTGAGCACTTTGAGGGGTGCAGTTTTTAGAATGGTGTCACTTTTGGGTATTTTCTGTCATAAAGACCCCTCAAAGTGACTTCAAATAAGATGTGGTCCCTAAAAAAATGTTTTTGTAAATTTTGTTGGAAAAATGAGAAATCGCTGGTCAACTTTTAACCCTTATAGCTCCCTAACAAAAAAAAATTTTGGTTCCAAAATTGTGCTGATGTAAAGTAGACATGTGGGAAATGTTATTTATTAACTATTTTGTGTGACATATCTCTCTGATTTAAGGGCATGAAAATTCAAAGTTTGAAAATTGCAAAATTTTCAAAATTTTCGCCAAATTTCCGATTTTTTCACAAATAAACACAAGTTATATCGAAGAAATTTTACCACTATCATGAAGTACAATATGTCATGAAAAAACAGTCTCAGAATCAGGGGAATACGTTGAAGCGTTCCAGAGTAATTACTTCATAAACTGGCAGTGGTCAGAATTGAAAAAATTGGCCCGGTCACGAAGGCAAAAACAGGCTCTGGCGCGAAGTGGTTAATCTATGGGGAAAGTCCACTACATGCTACAGGTCTGAAAGATGCATAGTGGACATGGGATTTATAGAAATCCATCCACTATTCTGTAACATCTGTAACATCTGCCCGCTCCGGGTTTGACATTGCATAAACACGCAGCTTCAAACCCGCAGCGGTTCCTGATCGTGGGCACACACCCTAAGGGAAGAAGAAATGCAAAAATAAAAAATAACTGGTCTTGAAGGGGTAAAGTTTTATTTTATGTTGATACATATTCCTGATAAGCTATTTAATTTAGTAGTGTGAAGTTGAACCATAGGCACCATCTACATTATCTTGTGGATGCCATCCTTTTTTGTGTTTTAATTTTTAAATACTTATGCATGTGTTATGATGAGGTTTTGTCTGGGGAAGAAACTGTTTCATTGTCATAAGTTCATGTAAGTTTTTTGCCTTCCCCCAACACTGCTACACATATAATGATACAGACGCTTGTCAAAATTGCACAACTCGACTGTCGGCAGGTTCTGTCTAGTAATAGGCATTGTTTATATAATGAAAGGGAGTAGACCCGGCGCACTTATATGGTTATTTGTCAACTTGACTCACCCCACAAGGGAAAAATTAATTATGTGTACATTCTGCTATGTGAGATGTGCAATGAAGAATATGGCACCATACTGTGCTTTAGACAAGAGATGGCTAACGCACATAAATCACCAGGGAAATGGTTATAACTATAGCAACTTCTATGGGCCCCAGAGGTAGAAGGGAACCACCAAAGTGCAAGAACATAGTACCTATTTGAAAGGAAGAACAAGTCGGTGGCTTTCTGCTATTTAGCACTACTATGTGGGTTCTCTGAAATTTGCCACTATTATCCACAAGAGACTGAAAAATAATATTTAACATTCACAATGTTGTGCTGTTTTTATCATTATCTTAGATTATACATAGCACAAGCAATATAATGAAAATCAGTCTCTGTCATGCCCCACGACTGGGGAATCATACGGTTTGTCCTCCCTCTCTCCCTGTCTGCCACCCTAGCTGTGATTTCAGTAACCCGTCACGTCTTTCTCATTCTCTGTATGTTAGCCATGTTAAGTAGCTCATGTCTTGCTTCCCTGGTTTAGTACAGGCTTTTTTACCTAGTGTAATTGTGCATAACTACAAGAATCCAGCTTGAAAATAAACCTTCTTCTGAAATCTTCATATGTGCCTCCTGCAGTCGAGTCAAGCTATCTGATGAAATCCCTTTGTGTGAGTATTGGTAGATAGACACATTCATAGAAATGATGTCTCAAGCGCCCTACACTCGCAGTCTAGTTATGGAGTCAGAATAGTCTATGATGTTGTTGCATTTCTTTTGCCTGATGGAAGACCATTATTTAAGGAGGCTTTTCAACTAGAAACATACTATGTGCCATATGTGAGAACTACCACAGTGGTCATCTGAAGAGGAAATGTAAGGTGGTATTGAGAGATGGGTGAATTTATTCAAGTGGAAATGAAGTCAACTTAAATTTTACTCCAGAATGCAGATATTTTGTAATTCACTCAATGTGAATTCAGCAAGATGGCAGCTGACTTAACCATAGAGGGACACAAATAGGTTAAAAAAATAAAAGAATTAATACCTCACCAATTATCTCCTGACCACCATCACTCTCCCACATACGGTTCTTGCCGCGCTGAAAACATGGGAAACAGCTGATTTTGGTATTTTTAATACTTCGTGCTCACAATCAGTATTTGGTGAGTTTTTGATGTTGCAGATTTTTGAAGCATTATTGCATCTATGAGGTAAGTTAGCTTACTTGCGTTGTTTTTCATTGCTTTTTTAAGTGTTTTTTTTACAAGCATTTTTATTGAGTTTTTGACACTGCAGTTTTTGTTTCTATTTGCTAGGTCATGTTTTAAATATAGCTGCTTTGTTTTTGATACTTCCTGGTATTTGGCTTTGACAAAACTTTACTGATATAGTCATGTACGGATTACATGCATTTTTTACTTGCGGATTTTGCACATCTTCTGCAATTCTATGGGGAAACTCCATACATAAAAATCAGCATACCTGCAGGAAAAATAGGCATGTTGCGGATTTCAAACAAGCACCGCAGGTCAGTTTACGATGCATAAAAAAAGCACAGCAAATCCCATCCACTTTGCTGGAACTGTGTCAAAAACTCATCCTGAGAACTTAACCATACACACATAGGATGAATTAGTAAAAAAGTTGAATGGGTTAAACCTCTTTAACTCCAGACATTATAGGGTTTATAGGGGAAACTTGCCCCTTTTCATATTAAAGTGAACCTGACATCTGATACATGCTGCCAAATCCACGGGCAGTATGTAACAGGCACTGGTGGTATGATCTCAGCCAGGTATGTTTGGCTCTGTAATACTGTTATGTTTCAGAGAAAAGCATACTTTAAGGTCCGAAACTGTGCTGTAGACTAGTTGGACAGGCTGGTCCCTGGCGGCTTCTACCCATCCACTGCCTTGGATTAACAGGTCTCTGCCTACGTGTGCATATAGGAAGAGACCTGTCAATTTAGGGGAGTGAGCAGGGAGAACAAGCCGGGGATCTGCCTGTGCTACTAGTTTACAGCGCAGTTTCGGACCTTAAAGTATTTTTTTTTACAGCCAGTGTCTGATACATGATGCCCAGGGATTGGATAGCATGTATCAGATGACAAGTTCACTTCAAGTATCATTTTATTTCAACCTCTCATTTTTCATCTATGTCATTTATTTTCTTTCATAGGACATTACATTTTGTCAGTCCACCAAATTTCATCTAACTTGAATATACCCATAATGTTATTTTTTAGATGGAAAAAAGTTGTGAAACTTAAAATAGTTAAAAATATTTGATAGTTTTTTTCCCCATCTGTAAAGTACGGTAAGTAGTTTCACAATCACATGTAGGTCGTACTATGGAGGATCATTTTTTTTGTCTAGCTGAAGCATTGCTATACAGATATGATTCACACACTTACATTTGTCATAATTAGACAACCTAGTTGCAGGACAGGTTATATTCAGGATTATGCGTCGGCAACATGTGTGTTATACAATTTAAGGGTGTAGACAAGATGTACTTATATGGGTATGTGTAAACTTGATTCACCTAGTAAGGTAAGAGTTCATTATGTTTCCATTCTGTTGTGGGTAATAAGCCTATCCAGATTTAGAAAACAAAGCAAAAGGGAGTGCACGACACCATCCATATACAGGCAGAAGTAAACTTACTTAACCTACTGAATCAGGAAATAGCTACCTGTTGGTAATGGATTCATTTAAAGACAACAAATGCCAATTGGCAATTATAGAGACAATAAATGAAATACCGTAAGTGCTGTATGGAATGCCACAAAAATAGGTAAACAATTATAATAAATAATTGCTATAGATAATAATTTTGTGATCACAAAATGTATTCATTTTTTAATGTTTCAATTGATTTTTTAAGGAGTTGTCTCATGAAGGATTCGTTGGCTTCATTAGAATACTGAGGCTCTGTTCACACTGAGTTTTTCCTTTTTCTGTTCCATGATAGAAGAAAGAAAGTGAAATTAATCAAGTTTTGCTAATGGAACATGGTGGACCCCATTCTAACGTAGGTTCCTGATAAAAAGTGAAATTAGTCTAAGGCTATACTCCAGCGTGAAACAGCCGTTGTCTGCTCTGCTACACCTGCCGCCCTCCCCCTTCTCCCCGCTCCCTCTGCCACAGACATGGTTTTAAGGAAGATATGAAATAAATAAAAACTTTTTATGGACATTGGTGAGTGCCGCTAACTTTCTTTTTCACTGGATCCACAATGAGTTTTTGTGAGTTTTTTTTTACTCTACTTATTTTTGAAAAAATGCACGTAACCTATTTTACTTAATGGGTACAGAAATGGATGCTGAAAATCTGCAACATCAAAAGCTCAGTGGGAACATAGCCTTTGAGGAAGCATTGCACATTTACCCCCTCTCTAAGAACTCTATGCATGTGTGCATGGAGCCTGTACGACTGTGGTCCTTTCTAAATTGCAAAGCCCCATTCTGCTCCACCTGTAAAGGTCAAAGAGTATAAATATCCACAAGCCAAGTATTGGAACTTCTACATATTCCACCTACAAAAGACCTCCCTTTCTAAATCCATTGACATTAAAAGGGATCTAGTCCCTCCTTTGCAGTTGTATCAGCTTCCACTCTTTTGGCACAACACGACATGTCATTTGAATGGGTCTGTGTGTGTCAGTGTCTCCTGTAGGTGTGGAAACTGTCACCACAATACTGGAAATACTGACATGTGAAAGAGCCCTAAAGAGTCTAGTTCTTCCCAAAGGTATTCCATGGGGTTGAGTTCAGGGCTCTGTGCACAAGTTAAGTTTCTCCTCACCAAACTCCCTCAACCAACCCCATAACATTATCCCTTCTGCATCAAACTTTACTGTTGGCACCATCTGGCCAAGCAGATAATGTTCTCCTGGCCTTTCAGGCTCATCCATAATGCCACATAAAGAAGTGTGATTCTTCTCTCCACAGAACATGTTTCCATTGCTCCAGAATCCAGTGGTGGCGGCTTTACACTACTCCATCCAACTCTTGGTACTGTTCTTGGTGATGTAAGGCTGCATGCAGCTGCTCAACCATGAAAACCCATGCCATGATGCTCCCAGGGTGCAGTTTTTGTGCTAATGTTAATACCAAAAAAGGTTTGGAATCTGCAGTTATAGAGTCAGTAGAGGGTTTGGGACTTTTATGCACTATGCTCCTCAGCACTTTGTGACCCCACTCTGTAACTTTATGTGGTCTGCACTTTGTGGCTTAGTTGCTGGGGTTCCTTTCACTTGTCAATAACACCACTCACAGATGATTGTGGAATATTTAGGGAAGAAATGTAATCAACTGTCTTGTTAAAACGGTGACTTCGCGCTGGGATCAGGGAGGTCTATAGAAGGAGCCGTTCTTTCGCAAATCTTAGAGTAAACTGCATGGTAAAAGGCTGGATGTTATAAACCAGTGGTAATGGGACTAAAAGAAAAGCCTGAATTCAGTGATTAAGAGGTCTATCTAGTAAAATTTGTGTGGACAGAACATAAAGGGTGGCGAGCTGCAGTGGCCATGTGACTCACCCCCCCCCCCCCCCCCCCGCTAGATGTTGATGCTCGGAGACACAGTATGGAGTATGGATGAGTGTCACCAGTCTCGGAAAGGAGTATAGTTTTTTCTTTGTTTTCTTACACCTCCATTCACCCATTAAGATTAACTTGCATAGTACACTGTGTTCCAAATTATTATGCAAATAATATTTTCTCAGATTTTCCCAAATTACCTATATGAATTGCAGTCATTGTAATTTTCCAGTCAAATAACTATTAGAGTACAACTGAAAGGTTTTTGTACAAACTGCCTATGATAACAGTATATTTTTTAAAAAATAAAAAACTCAAACTGCACTCAAAATGCATGTTCCAAATTATTATGCACAGCAGAGTTTTCAACCTTTTCATTTTAATAAAGAACAAAAAGATTGTCATGCCCCGTCTCATGCTGCACATAACACATCTGCATCTCTGGCTGCTATGGGCATAAAAGGGGACAAACTTATGGTGTGGCACCCATGCTCCCCTGACCTCAACCCCATTGAGAACCTCTGGAGCATCATCAAAAGGAGTGTCTATGATGGCGGGAGGCAGTTCACATCTAAGCAACAGCTCTGGGAGGGTATTCTGTCCTCATGCAAAACAATTGAAGCAGAAACCATCCAAAACCTGACAAATTCAATGGACGAGAGAGTTCAGAAGCTCCTTTCGAACAAGCGGTCCTATGTGCAAATGTAACATCACCTAGAATAAAGTTGAGTTGAAAACTGTTTGATTTCAGTTTGTAATAACCTGCTAATGCTTATAATTTCAAAAATGAGAATTTTTTTGTTCTTTATTAAAATGAAAAGGTTGAAAACTCTGCTGTGCATAATAATTTGGAACATGCATTTTGAGTGCAGTTTGAGTTTTTTATTTTTTTAAAAATATACTGTTATCATAGGCAGTTTGTACAAAAACCTTTCAATTGTACTCTAATAGTTATTTGACTGGAAAATTACAATGACTGCAATTCATATAGGTAATTTGGGAAAATCTGAGAAAATATTATTTGCATAATAATTTGGAACATAGTGTAGTATAGTAGTAGAGAATCCCTTTAAACAGATGATTGGTTATGTCAGGGGAGCTGAAGCATATAAATTGTCCATATTCACTTTCCCTCCCAATCTGACCATGAGAGTGGAGAAATGCAACTGCACAATGGGTGATACAATGCCGGAGTCGGCCATAGAACGCTCATCCGATAATGTGCATGGGTCATTTTCTAATAAATTAAATGGATACTTCCTGGGTTGATTAAGCAACTGTATCGCCTAGCGTGCAGATGTGTCTTTCCACACCTAATGTGACATCAGATAAAAGCGTATGTCTGGACAAACCCTTTAATGACTGTAATAACATATTGATTATAATTACTGGGATGTGTGTTTTTTATTGCATCTTAGACAACAGTGTTGGGAATATCTGGACATTGTAGGCATTTTGAAAGTGAACTAGATTGGCCTCTGTCTCCCTGTGTTAGTATATACAGTACAGACCAAAAGTTTGGACACACCTTCTCATTTAAATATTTTTCTATATTTTCATGACTTTGAAAATTGTACATTCACACTGAAGGCATCAAAACTATGAATTAACACATGTGGAATTATATACTTAACAAACAAGTGTGAAACAACTGAAAATATGCCTTATATTCTAGGTTCTTCAAAGAAGCCACCTTTTGCTTTGATGACTGCTTTGCACACTCTTGGCATTCTCTTGATGAGCTTCAAGAGGTAGTCACCGGAAATGGTTTTCACTTCACAGGTGTGCCCTGTCAGGTTTAATAAGTGGGATTTCTTGCCTTATAAATGGGGTTGGGACCATCAGTTGTGCTGTGCAGAAGTCAGGTGGATACACAGCTGATAGTCCTACTGAATACACTGTTAGAATTTGTATTATGGCAAGAAAAAAGCAGCTAAGTAAAGAAAAATGAGTGGCCATCATTACTTTAAGAAATGAAGGTCAGTCAGTGAGAAAAATTGGGAAAACTTTGAAAGTGTCCCCAAGTGCAGTTGCAAAAACCATCAAGCACTACAAAGAAACTGGCTCACATGAGGACCGCCCCAGGAAAGGAAGGCCAAGAGTCACCTCTGCTTCTGAGGATAAGTTTTTCTTAGTCACCAGCCTCAGAAATCGCAGGTTAACAGCAGCTCAGATTAGAGACCAGGTCAATGCCAAACAGAATTCTAGCAGCAGACACATCTCTTCAACAACTGTTAAGAGGAGACTTTGTGCAGCAGGCCTTCATGGTAAAATAGCTGCTAGGAAACCACTGCTATGGACAGGCAACAAGCAGAAGAGACTTGTTTGGGCTAAAAAACACAAGAAATGGACATTAGACCAGTGGAAATCTGTGTTTTGGTTTGATGAGTCCAAATTTGAAATCTTTGGTTCCAACCACCATGTCTTTGTGCGACGCAGAAAAGGTGAACAGATGGACTCTACATGCCTGGTTCCCACCGTGAAGCATGGAGGAGGAGGTGTGATGGCGTGGGGTTGCTTTGCTGGTGACACTGTTGGGGATTTATTCAAAATTGAAGGCATACTGAACCAGCATGGCTACCACAGCATCTTGCAGCGGCATGCTATTCCATCCGGTTTGCGTTTAGTTGGGCCATCATTTATTTTTCAACAGGACAATGACCCCAAACACACCTCCAGGCTGTGTAAGGACTATTTGACCAAGAGGGAGAGTGATGGGGTGCTACGCCAGATGATCCGGCCTCCACAGTCACCAGACCTGAACCCAATCGAGATGGTTTGTGGTGAGCTGGACCGCAGAGAGAAGGCAAAAGGGCCAACAAGTGGTAAGCATCTCTGGGAACTCCTTCAAGATTGTTGGAAGACCATTTCCGGTGACTACCTCGTGAAGCTCATCAAGAGAATGCCAAGAGTGTGCAAAGCAGTCATCAAAGCAAAAGGTGGCTACTTTGAAGAACCTAGAATATAAGTCATATTTTCAGTTGTTTCACACTTTTTTGTTAAGTATATAATTTCACATGTGTTAATTTGTAATTTTGATGCCTTCAGTGTGAATGTACAATTTACATAGTCAATAAAATACAGAAAAATCTTTAAATGAGAAGGTGTGTCCAAACTTTTGGTCTGTACTGTACGTAAATACATCTATCTATCTATACATATATACATGCATTTGCATAGTTTCTACTATTGTATATTTGGACAAAATGGTTTCCTGCATGGATATATTAGATAATATCTTAGTTAAAGGGGTTGTCCGGTTATGTGAAACTGACTGATATCATTAGGATAAGTCATCAGCATCAGATCCGTGGGGGTCCGACCTTCACCGTTCAGCTGTTATTACCTCCGCCGGTGGCCGGATGAAAACATTGAATGGCACTTTACTGCACAGCTCTGTTCAATGTATAGTTCGGAGTATTGCAGATCACAAACTAACTTGTTACAACGGTACTATACTCCTACAGGACTGCGCTGTTCTTTCACAAGTGTCTGTAAAGACAGACTGCACCGGCCATGTTTCACACACCTGTGTCTATGGCACTGGAAGTTGTGAAATGATTAAGAGGTGTATCCAAATATTTTTTGAAAAATGTGTTATTAAATTATTAAAAAAAAAAAGAAGAGGAAATTCGAATAATTGGGGGTGAAGAGAGCTGGATGGGAATCTCAGGTTTCTGGGACCTCTCTTTCAAAAGTTGCTGTTAACAGAGAAGCCAAGGGGTTTGTTAACAGGTAGCATTTTAATGCATGTTTTTACATGCGGTTTTTCATGCAGAAAAAATGCCACATTTTACAAAAACTGCAAAATGAATGAGATTTCTAAAATCTCATTCACACGGTGCATTTTTAATTGCTTGCTTTTTTGAAAAGAATGCATTATGTCAATTCTTTCAGCATTTTTACTGCAGTTTTACCTGTTGAGATACAAATGGTTTAGCATAAAAAAAAAACTAAAACACAATGAAGAGTAAGTCCGGGCTGCGGCTGCTCTCTCACTTCCTCTTCATCTTCAGTTCGTACAATGGCGGGGACAGTGACGCCAGCGCTGATTGGGCGCTGGGCTCACGTGTCACAGAGCCCCGGGAACATGAGTGCTGACACCGCTGGAACGGCGCAGGCACAGGAGGCGAGTATAGGCTTTTTTATGTTATCGGGGCCAAATATTTAGATCAAGAAGGGGTTGTCCTAGTAGTGAACAGCCTCTAAAGTTTTCTCAAAGCCAAATATCAGGAAGTTTAAAAAATGAATCAGCTTTATTTACAACATTTATTTTCCAAAAAAAGAGATAAAAACCACAGTGTCAAAAACATGATGAAAACTCATGTAAAAAACTCACTCAATACACAAGTAACCGAAGGTTGTGTGCATACGAATCTACGCTGAATTTTTGGTGAGTTTTTTCTTACAGATCCAGCAAAGTGGATGGGATTTATAAAAATCTCATGCCCACTGTGCTTTTATTTTGCTCAGCGTAAACTTTAAAATCTTTCACATGTCAGTTTCTCTTGCGAGTATGCTCAGTTTTATGTTCAAATTTTTCCCATAGACTTGCATTAATCCAAGGTAAAAAAATGCACGTTTTTAGTGCGTTTGCGCATTAAAGGCGCATGTAATCCGCACATGACTATAACAACAAAGTTTTGTCAAAGCCAAATGCCTGGAAGTAACAAAAACAAAGCAGCTTTGTTTAAAATATGACATGGCAAAAAGAGACAAAAACCAGAGCATCTAAAACACAATAAAAACACATATAAAAAAACACACTCAAAAATGCAATGAAAAAAAAGCAAGTAACTTAAATAACTTAATAAGTACAGAAATAGTGCAGAAAATCTGCAACATCAAACCCCACAAAATACTCATTGTGGGAACGCAAACTAAAGCTATGATCACAAACTGCTTTTTTGCTGCTTTTTTTTCTGCAGCCAAAACCTGACCTCTTGGCAGTAAAAAATGTTTTGCTGTCTTTTTAGGGACTTTCTTTGCTGCGTTTTTCAGGATCCCAAAGTTCAGCATTGCTTTCACCCTACAAGCATGAACAATGCAATGCGTTAGGGTATGTGCCCACGTAGCATTTTTCAAGCGTATATGCTGCGGAATTTCCGTAGCGTAAACGCTTGTGAAACGCTTGGTAATCCGCCCCCCATGGTCCCCAAGGGGAATCTGCAAGTTCTATACCCATGCTGCGGATTTTTCCGCAGCGTTTTTGATGCGCACAAAAATCCGCAGCATGTCAATTAATTTTGGGTTTCCTCAAGCGGAATTGCCTTTGGAATGCAATAAAAAACGCAAGGCTATTCCGCATGTCGAAAACGCGCAATAAACGCACGATAAACGCTTGCGAAATTCCGCATGCATTTTTCTGGGAGAGGACATGCAGAAATGAAGCAGAAATTTTGTGCTTCATTTCTGCAACGTGGGCATATAGCCTTAGGCCACCAATGCAAGACATATGTGAAGCCATAAAATTTTTTTGAAACAAGGGCAATTTGATCAAATTATTTAGTGGAAAAGTATTTTTGTCTCTGAAAAAATAGTGACTATTCTGAACAAAAAAAGTTAATATGAATTCATGAAAAAATACACAGTTGCAAATGTAAAAACAGTGAGGAGAGTTGAGTTGGTCAGACATACAGTGGTGGCCAAAAGTATTGGCACCCCTGCAATTCTGTCAGATAATACTCAGTTTCTTCCTGAAAATGATTGCAATCACAAATTCTTTGGTATTATTATCTTTATTTAATTTGTCTTCAATGAAAAAACACAAAAATAATTGTCCTAAAGCCGAATTGGATACAATTCCACACCAAACCTAAAAAAGGGGGTGGACAAAAGTATTGGCACTGTTTGAAAAATCATGTGATGCTTCTCTAATTCGTGTAATTAACAGCACCTGTAACTTACCTGTGGCACCTAACAGGTGTTGGCAATAACTAAATCACACTTGCAGCAAGTTAACATGGATTAAAGTTGACTCAACCTCTGTCCTGTGTCCTTGTGTGTACCACATTGAGCATGGAGAAAAGAAAGAAGACCAAAGAACTGTCTGAGGACTTGAGAAACCAAATTGTGAGGAAGCATGAGCAATCTCAAGGCTACAAGTCCATCTCCAAAGACCTGAATGTTCCTGTGTCTTCCGTGTCATCAAGAAGTTTAAAGCCCATGGCACTGTGGCTAACCTCCCTAGATGTGGACGGAAAAGAAAAATTGACGAGAGATTTCAATGCAAGATTGTGAGGATGGTGGATAAAGGACCTCGACTAACATCCAAACAAGTTCAAGCTGCCCTGCAGTCCGAGGGTACAACAGTGTCAACCCGTACTATCCGTCGGCGTCTGAATGAAAAGGGACTGTATGGTAGGATACCCAGGAAGACCCCACTTCTTACCCCTAGACATAAAAAAGCCAGGCTGGAGTTTGCCAAAACTTACCTGAGAAAGCCTAAAACATTTTGGAAGAATGTTCTCTGGTCAGATGAGACAAAAGTAGAGCTTTTTGGGAAAAAGCATCAACATAGAGTGTATAGGGAAAAAAAAGAGGCATTCAAAGAAAAGAACACGGTCCCTACAGTCAAACATGGTGGAGGTTCCCTGATGTTTTGGGGTTGCTTTGCTGCCTCTGGCACTGGACTACTTGACCGTGTGCATGGCATTATGAAGTCTGAAGACTACCAACAAATTTTGTAGCATAATGTAGGGCCCAGTGTGAGAAAGCTGGGTCTCCCTCAGAGGTCATGGGTCTTCCAGCAGGACAATGACCCAAAACACACTTCCAAAAGCACTATAAAATGGTTTGAGCGAAAGCACTGGAGACTTCTAAGGTGGCCAGCAATGAGTCCAGACCTGAATCCCATAGAACACCTGTGGAGAGATCTCAAAATGGCAGGGACCTGGAGCAGTTTGCCAAAGAAGAATGGTCTACAATTCCAGTAGAGCATTGTAAGAAACTCATTGATGGTTACCGGAAGTGGTTGTTCGCAGTTATTTTGGCTAAAGGTTGTGCAACCAAGAATTAGGCTGAGGGTGCCAATACTTTTGTGTGGCCCATTTTTGGAGTTTTGTGTGAAATGATCAATGATTTGATTTTTGCTTCATTCTCTTTTGTGTTTTTTCCTTGCAAGCAAATTAAATGAAGATAATAATACCAAAGAATTTGTGATTGCAATCATTTTCAGGAAGAAACTGAGTATTATCTGACAGAATTGCAGGGGTGCCAATACTTTTGGCCACCACTGTAGTTTACCTAAGACATTAGCAGTGCATTGAGTAGGTCAGGCACTGTTTATTTTTTACACATGGGTAGGTCCATTGAATTGGTCAGGTATAGTTCACACTTTAGTCAGACATTCTTTACTTTCACACATTGGTTGGCCATTGAGTTGGACAGGCTTTGTTTACTTTAACACAAATCACAAATTTAATTATCAGTACTAATACTACCAGCCATTCTCAGGTGAGGACACCAAGACATTTTGGTGTAAACTTGAGAAAATCACAAAAATAAATGGGTTTCACATCCTTCTGTACCTAATTTATTCACCAAAACACTGCAAAAACTGATGGCAGCGCGTTTTGCTGCATTTTTCCTGCTTTTTTACACTTACTCATTGATTTCTATGTCTGAAAAAACGCTGCAAAAACGTAGCAAAATTGCTGAAAGAATTGACATGCTGCAGTTTTCAAAAATGCAGCAGTTTTCCAATTGAGTCAGGAAAAAAAATAAAGCTTGTGCATGAGGTTTCTGAAATCTTATAGCTTTTGCTGGTACTGTAAAAGCAGCTTTTAATTTGCATAAAAATATGCAGCAAAAAAATAATCAAAAACACAACTTGTGAACAAAGCCTTAGAGCTAAGGTTAGGGCTCATTTAGATGTCAGCTTTTCATGTACAAGTTCAATCTGTGTTTTTCACAGATAAAACTTATACTTATTATAGTCTGGGGCTGTTACTTCTTTTACACGCTTATATAGCACTATTAATTCCACAGCGCTGTACAGACATTATCATCACTGTCCCATTGGAACTCACAATTTAATTTCCCTATAAGTATGTGTTTGATTAATGGGAGGAAACCGGATTACCCAAAGGAAACCCACCCAAACACTGGGAGAACATACAAACTCCTTGCAGTGATAACCATTAATCTTCTGAGTAACGGATCAAACTCGTCAATGCAAGTCCATAGGTGCGTGAGAAAATAAACAGCACACAGATTCCATCTTTTGCTATCCTATTTTCACTATTTTTACAGGAGAAGCTTGAGAAACCTCCATATTTTTTTTGCTTACGAGAAAAGAGGTTTTATTGATACCACTTTGTGGTAGATATGTCATTTTTAGAATTTCTTATTGTATTTTTTTGGGACATGTGCCAGAATAACCGCAATTCTGGAGTTTTGATTTTTTTTCTTTTTACATTGTTTACTGTGATATTTTTTTCAACTTTTTTTTTATTCTAATTTTTAAGTTCCCCCAGGGGACTAGAACCTCTGATCTCCTGTTTGTTTGAAATTTTCACTATACAGTGCGATGCTATGGTATTGCAGGATATTCAGTCTCCTTTGCAGGTCAGCTTGTGGTATTTAATATTGCCGGCACTTGCTATATGTGGAGCTGGCTTAGCACTCGCGCCTGCTCTCTACACCCTGAGTCACTCTGAAGTGACCGCGGGTAAGGCCGCGCATTGGTATCTATGATCTGGCCCAGCAAGATCCCCACACACAGACTCTATCTTGATAACCGTATCTTTACTCGTATACATTTTTAACACAGCAAAGAAAAAACAATAAATGACAACCGTAATTATGCACAGTAGTAACGTGTACTGATAAGCTGACCCTCACTGTCCCTACTCACACGTTACCAGTCCTTTACTCCAGAAGGATGTGTCCCCCGTCGTAGGCCTGTCTGTCTTTGCAGGAGGGCATCCCAGCCGGAAAAAAAAAACAGGAACAGCAGAATTCATGGAAAGAAAGGAAGGGGTACTTCGGCCTCTCGCCAGAGGTCCCGCTTACAGTCTCTCTGATCCGGATAGAAGCTCTGGTGGGTCCCCTTATGTAGTCCACACTCCAGTAGCAGGGAGTGTAACAGCTGAATCCTTCAGCAGTGCAGAAGCTGGGGAAGGCTCCGAGGATATGGTGTCAGATAGAAGAAATCACGTTGAGAGTCTCTCCTGCGCCACACACGAGGGCCTGCACACCATCCTGGCTCTTTTCACAGACCACAGCAGACTCTCCGCGCGCTTTTTCCTGCTTCCCACTTTGGTCACGTGACTCTCTAGGGCGGGACACAGGAGGCTCAGTCTTTTTCCCTGTCATCACACCCTGCGCAGGTGCAACCTCTGGCCACAAAGGGGCAACATCATCCTGCGTAATCACTTCTGTAACAGGCTCTATTTCAATAATCACAGAACAGCCAGAGCCGGCCAGCTCTCTACAACTCCATGTCAGATATATAAGTCATGGGGCATGAAGGAGCTGATGAATAATATAGGTGTGAAACACCTGCAGTGAGACCTATGTGTACAGAGACTGGAATTGCTGAGATTACACAGACATTCACAGCAGCAGACATTGGTGAATGTTATGCTGCACTTTCTTGTACTACAACTCTCAGTGGACACTGCTCCTCTCTGCATCATAGGGGAGGAGGAGCAGCAGAGGAAGAGACTGATTGGCTGAGCAGGTTGGAGAAGAAGGGTGAAGCTAAGAGGAGTGAGAGAGAAGCCTGGAATCCACCATGTCAGACATGTGAGAGTCTGATCCTGGAGAGCAGGGGACAGAGGCTCAGAGTGAGTGCTAAAAATCCAGCCCCTCAGTGTATGCCGCCTGGCCTAAGCAAGGGACCGATTCTACAATCCATCCCCAGGCCCCAACAGTAAACTTTGTTGTTTTCTTTGGCTGCAGCCACTTATAGTAAAGCAGTGTTAGCTAGGAGTGTATTTGTTGCTATTTAAAGGGAAAGTGTCATCCCTATCTTTAAGGCTAACTGCAAAGCCTTAACTGATTCTTTATGTGTGTAAATTGTGAATACCTTTAGTTTTATTATTACTTGCCATTCCCCTTACCATATTTTCCATTTACCTTCCTCCACAATAAACCTGTTTAAGTTTTCAACCTCATCTCTTTGTGAATATATACGGAGTTTGTACAGGGGTTTCCCAAGTTAACCCTTGGCCGAAGAGGAAGACCCTCCTGCATCCCACTACAACTCCCAGCAAGATTCGGGTGGAGACACTGCGCTATATTGAGGTGAGAACTACCAAAGCATAGGACACAAGATAAGGACAATAGGTTTAGACTATAGGATAGGAAATAGTTAATGGATAGGACTAGCCCAGTGGGTGGGAACTAATACTAGTGAAGAGTGGGCATTTTCTGATAGGATATCAGATAGGAAAGTACCTTGTCAAGGTCAAGTTCAGGTGCAGTGGGCTGCTAGGGCCAGCAACAGATTTGACAGCAAGTACAGAGTCAGATACATGTCAGCAGACACTATCACACATGATAGGTTTAGACACATCAGCTCAGCAGACAATATCACAAATTATGGATTTATTCAGCATGTCAGCAAACATTATCATACATGATAACCTTAGATACAGAAGCTCAGCAGATAGTATCACACATTATTCCAGATTACCACCTGGTCAAAAAGGCTATTTACATCAATGTTGCATAATTTTTATGTATTTTTCTTGCTTATATAGCACCATTAATTCCACAGTGCTTTACAAACATAATTGTCCTACAAACCAGACTGCAAAAAGGTCCAAAAAGTGGGTGTTTGGGGGAAGGCGATTAAACAATATGTAACATCATCCTGAAGCCATGGTTTTCATCATGGGCTCCAGACATGTTCACAGAAATATCGAACACATCACCCCATGACATGTGATATATGTGTGCTGCTCAGATGTCACTTATTACTTTTTTCTTGTCTGTTTGTGTCAGTCATGGAGTTCATCCTCTCTAGGACATAGGTTACACTCTAGATATTCCCTGTGCAGTGTCCCCAGGTTATAAACCTGTTTTAAATTACCTCTCATGAAATTATTTACTGACATTTAGTTTCGCAGCTGTCAAACATTTTCACAGACACTTCCCCTCCCCCCTTATCAGCTGCAGCGTGAGATCATGAGCTAGTCATGTCATGAAACCCTTTAGTTTGCATTTTTATGATAATAACTGGGATACCTGTTCTTTTTCCTTTCTGGAACATGACTGATTTCAGGATATAAGATCTAGACACTGTGCAGAATTAAAGGGAAGTGAGTATTTTGACCATATTATAATTTTTATGTAGATTTTCCAACTCCGCGCTGTATAAACGTGAATGCTTATTGGATGAAGAAGATCAGGTGATTTGTATTTGTGTAATGAGGGAGGATGCAGCCTAAGGATACATCACCTTTTATCAAGGTGCACAGAATTATTAAGCAGCTTGTTTTCCTCAGGCAAAATGGGCCAAAAAGAGATTTCACTGACTCTGAAAAGTTAAAAATTGTTACAAGTCTTACAAAGGAATGCAGCACTCTTGAAATTGGGGTGGGATGATCACAGAACCATCAAAAGTTATGTTGCAAATAGTGATGGGCGAGCACTAAAATGCTCGGGTGCTCGATGCTCGGGTCGAGCAAATTGGAATACTTGGGTTTTTGATGCGTTTTTGCACTTTTGCATTGCTTTCAACCAACACAAATGCATTCACTGGGAAATGTCTTTTTAAGATTTTACAACCTTATCTGGCCATGTGGTGTGTGACACATCATCAAACACATGCATACAGTGCTGAAAAGACATGAGAACAGCATGGGGAAGACCTCTGGAAGCATCTCTGACTCCCAGGTCACTGCCTAAAAGTGTGCCCATCATAAGTGATCCTTGGCGCATGCGAAGATGTCTCCCGCCATGCACCTGTCGTTGCAGACTTGCAACAATCACCGTTCATGTCCTTGTTCTAGAGCAGCGTTCAGTTGTCCCTACCCCATTCCTTGGAAAGCAAGCGCAAGTATGCAGCCAGCCACCCACCCATCCACAAGCTGCAATACTATACTGCCAAATTTTTGACAGCTGCTTTCACTTGAAATGGACCTTTTAGGCTCGTGGAGGCGGAAGCTTTTCATAACCTCATGCCGGCAGCGGCTGGATGTCCATACTTGGTCCCCAGCCGACACTATTTGTCCCGGTGTCGTCTCCGCCTTCCACAAGTACGGGTCCCACAACATTACCCGTGCCCTCCCCAGTGCACGTACTGGGAAGGACCGCCTAACCACAAACCCGTGGACAGGTGAATGTGACCAGGGATGGTACGGAGCCAGTCCATAGCATTTTTTGCTGAGAGTTGTATTTCACCACAGCCATATTCTTTAGCTCAGTGAAAGAACTGGCATAGACGGAAACCGTATCTACTCTGGGTGTCATTTCTCCCAGGAAGTCCTCTAATGCAGCTTGTTGCAGAAGCAATGGCAGTCCGTCCAACATCAACTTGCACTTGTTAGTGGTGCTTTGACACACACACATCTTTTTTTGCACATTTAATTTCTTGACTACAGAGTTGGGCAATGGCCTGATCTGCAATGCGGTTTGAGAAATAACATGAATAAGCACGTTCGATCCACATTAAAAAAGCAGCCATAGAGTGTCCGGGAACCTTCCCCCACACTATTCTTAGCCAGGGCTGCTTCTCAGCAGGGTTGGATGGACCCACCAGAAAAAAGGAGACTCCTCCGGTGGGCCCTGGCTTCTTCTTCAGGAGAGTTCATGGTGCCGAGGTGAGGCCACGATGATGATAGAGGCCACCATCTGCTTAGTTTTCTGTTACTTGGAATGTAAGCGCAAGTATGCAGCCCGCCACCCACCCACCCACTTACCCACAGGCCATAATACTAAACTGTCAGATTTCTGGGCAGCTGCTTGCACTTGAAATTTGGCCTTTTAGGCTCGTGAAGGCGGAAGCTTTTCACAACCTCATGCCGGTGGCGTCCGGGTGTCCATACTCGGTCCCCAGCCGCCACTGTTTCTCCCGGTATCGTCTTCGCCTTCCACAAGCACGGGTCCCACAACATTACCCGTGCCCTCCCCAGTGCACTTACTGGGAAGGACCGCCTAACCACAAACAAGTGGACAGGTGAATGTGGCCAGGGACGGTATGGAGCCAGTCCACAGCTTTTTTTGCTGAGTTGTATTTCACCACAGGTATATTCTTTAGCTTGGTGAAAGGACTTGGGAAACAATATCTACCCAGCTGTTATTTCTCCCAAGAAGTCCTCTAAAGCTGCTTTCACTTTAAATGTGGCCTTTTAGGCTCGTGGAGGCGGAAGCTTTTCACAAACTCATGCCTGTGTCCATACTCGGTCCCCAGCTGTCACTATTTCTCGAGGTGTTGTCTCCGCCTTTTACAAGCGCGGGTCCCTGAACATTACTGCTGGTACTTTTCTGTGGGTATTTGCATGCCTCCTACCTGCGTTGGGAAAGGCAGCGTAACATAAACTCAGCCATGTGTGCCAGACTGCTAACAGGCAAGACTTCCGTGTACTCACCAAGAGGATGACTGACCATGCTCTCCTCCTCCTCTCTATCCTGTGGCCATCCACTCTGAACAGACGGTATGACAGTGCAGGTAGTACCGTCTTTAGTGCATGAAACTAGTTCCTGTTCTTCCTCCTCCTCCTCCTCTTCCCCAATGTCACCCAGTCCACGTTGGGATGAGATGAGACTGGGCTGTGTGTAATCACCCTGTATGGTTCCATGCTCCATCTCATCGTGCTCCGCCTGCAATGCATCCTCTTTGATTGTAAGCAGAGAGTGTTTCAGAGAAACGGGATGGTGACATTAATTACAGCGTCATCGCCGCTCACCATCTTGGTGGAGTCCTCAAAGTTTTGGAGGATGGTACATATGCCTGACATCCATGTTCATTCCTGAGGTCTTATGTGTGGAGTCTGAACTGAATAACGAAGGCCTTGTTGATGCTGGTACTCAACAACTGCCCTCTTCTGCTCACAAATCCTTCCCAACATCTGCAGTGTAGAGTTCTAATGCTTGGGGACATCACATACCAGTCTGTGAGCCGGAAGCTGCAAATGCTGCTGATACATGGCAAGGGTGGCGGAAGCTGTAGGTGACTTTCTAAAATGGGCACACAAGCGGCTTACATTAATAAGCTGATCCGGCAGCTCCAGGTAGGATTTGAGAAACCGCTGAACCACAAGGTTAAGCACATGGGCCAGGCATGGTACATGTGTGAGCTTTCCTCGCCTCAGAGCCGCCACCAGATTCCAGCCATTGTCACACACAACCATGCCTGGCTGTAGGTTCAGAAGTGTGAGCCACAGATCTGCCTGCTGTTTCAAAGCTGTCCACAACTCTTCAGCATTGTGCGAGTTTGTCACCTAAGCATTATAACTTCAGCACAGCCTGTTGCCACTTAGCCGAGCAGTGTTGCAGTGCTTCCAGCTTGTAATTGATGTGGTAATTTCGGAGATGGAGGCTGAAAAGGAGGAGGAGGCTGAGCAGGATGAGGTGCAGTAGCTGTAGACCGTGGGAGCAACCCTGATTGACCTAGGGCGCGCAATTTTGGCGTCGGGAGGATATGTTCCGTCCCAAGGTCCAACTGGGTCCTGGTTTCCACTATGTTAACCTAGTGTGCTGTCAGCGAGATGTACTGCCATTTCTGACCTCCATTAAAAATTTGTTTCTGTGTGTCAATGAAGCAATTGACACCAGATTGCTGTTCAAAATAGGAGAGGTATTTTAAACTGTGGTTTGACTGTCACACGGATCACATTTAAGTTCGCTCCAAATTCAGTCATTTGTAGTGAGCGTGTCCTCCATTTAAAATGGGCAAGGCACGTGGCAAGGGACGGGGAACTGGATGTGATGGTGCATGCAGAGGCCGAGGCCAAGGCCGTGGGCAAGCTGAAATTGTGCCACAACAAACACCCATATCTTTTCATCCGACCTTACTGTCACAATTCCTAGGTGACCGCAGCACACCACTATTGAACCCAGAGCAGTGTCAAAAGGTTGTTGCTTGGATAGCGGATAACGCTTCCAGTCACTTAGCCACCACCACCACCACCCTGTCTTCCACACGGTCAAGTCTCAGTAGGCGTGAGTCTGGACCGCATATTTCTCAACCTGATCCTCCTTCCTCCCACAATGCCGAGTGCCCGGAGACAAATGATCCCACACTTGGACACTCTGAAGAGCTGTTCACTTTTCCATTTATAGATTCGGGCCTTTCGCCCGATCCACTTGAAGCGAGGCAAGAGGAGATCGCAAGTAGCGATGCCCAAATATTTGATCCGCCACGGTCACATGAAGGCGACAGTGGGAAAGTGTCACAAGAGGTGGACGATGATAAAACACAATTGCCAGAAAGTCAGGAGGAGGACCAGAGTGCGGAAGTGGAAGACGAGGTGGTGGATGATATAGTAACTGACCCAACCTGGCAGGAGGACATGTAGAGCGAGGACAGCAGAACACAGGGGGAGGGAGGCAGAGCACCCCAACAGGCAGGAAGAAGCAGTGTGGTGGCCGCAGGCAGAAGGCAGGCAACCATTCCCCGTAACACCAACACGAAGGAAGTTGCCAGTACAACTGTTAGGTCTTCTCGAGTCTGGTTGTTTTTTAAAGACTCTGCCGATAACCCTAAAAAGGCCATTTGCACCACCTGCCAGGCCAGCATCAGCAGGGGTGGCAAAACTAGCAGCCTGACCACCACCAGCATGATCAGGCACATGGCAGCAAAGCACCCGACTTTGTGGGCCAAACCCCAGTGTCCAGGAACAGTGTCTGCAGGTGGCACCATTGCTTATTCCGCTGTTGTGCATGCAAGCCAATCCCCTGACCATGGTGCATGCGAAGTTGCCTCCTGCCCTGCACCTGTTGTTGCACACTCTCAAGTAGCAGCATCAGGAACCACGTCCACATCATTGTCCCAGCGCAGCTTTCAGTTGTCCATACCCCAGTCCTTGGAACCCAAGCGCAAATATGCAGCCAACGCCTCACAGGCCACACTACTAAATTCTCACATTTCTTGACTGCTTGCACTCAAAATTTTGCCTTTTAGGCTCGTGGAGACGGAAGCATTCCACAACCTGATGGCGGTGGCCGTCCCTCGGTACTCGGTCCCCAGCCGCCACTATTTCTCCTGGTGTGCCATCCCCACATTACACAAGCACCTGTCCCAAAACATTAGCCATGCCCTCAACAACGCAGTTACTGGGAAAGTCCACCTAACCACGGACACGTGGAAGCCGGGACCCAGTCGGACCTTGGGGCAGAACATGCCCTCCCGGCGCCAAGGATTGCAGGCCCTAGGTCAATCAGGGTTGCCTCCACGGTCTACAGCTCCTGCACCTCATCCTCCTCAGCCTCCTCCTCCTCTTCAGCCTCCATCTCCGAAATTACCACATCAGTCACAAGCTGGAAGCACTGCCTCGGCCAAGCGGCAACAGGCTGTGCTGAAGCTAGTATGCTTAGGTGACAAACCGCACAATGCTGAAGAGTTGTGGACAGTTCTGAAAGAGCAGGCAGATCTGTGGCTCACACCGCTGAACCTACTTTCAGGCATGGTCATGTATGACATTGGCTGAAACCTGGTGGCGGCTCTGAGGCGAGGCGACTTCACACACTTACCATGCCTGGCCCATGTGCTTAACCTCATGGTTCAGCGGTTTCTCAAATCCTACCCAGAGCTGCCGCATCTGCTTGTTTAAGTACGCCACCTGTGTGCCCATTTTAGAAAGTAAGCTACAGTTTCCGCCGCCCTTGCCGTGTTTCAGCAGCGTTTGATGTCCCCACGCGTTGGAACTCTACACTGCAGATGTTGGGAAGGATTTGTGAGCAGAAGAGGGCAGTTGTTTAGTACCAGCATCAACAAGGCCGTCGGTATTCAGTTCAGACTCCAAACATAAGACCTCAGGGGTGGACATGGATGTTAGACATGTGTACCATCCTCCAAAACTTTGAGGACTCCACCAAGATGGTGAGAGACGATGACGCCATAATTAGCATCACCATCCCGCTTCTCTGTCTTCCGAAATGCTCTCTGCTCACAAGCAAAGAGGATGCATTGCAGGTGGTGCACGATGAGATGGAGCAAGGAACCATAAAGGGTGATTACACACAGCTCAGCCTCATCTCATCCCAACGTGGATTGGGGGACAATGAGGAAGAGGAGGAGGAAGAACAGGAGCTACTTTCATGCGCTATAGACGGTACTACTTGCACAGCTGTCTTACCGTCTGTTCAGCGTGGATGGCCAGAGGACAGGGAGGAGGAGGAGGAGAGCATGGTCAGTCATCCTCTTGGTGAGTACACAGAAGTCTTGCCTGTTAGTAGTCTGGCACGCATGACTCAGTTTATGTTACACTGCCTTTCCCGTGACCCTCGCATTCTCAAAATTTTGGGTGAATGTCATTACTGGTTGGTGACACTTCTAGACCCACGCTACAAGGAAAACTTTATATCTCTTATTCCTGAGGCAGACAGGTCTACAAAAATGGGGCTGTACCAGAAGGCCCTTGTTGCAGAACTATTAAAAAAATTCCCATCTGAAAACGCTGGTGGCAGAGGTCACACTTTGTTGGACAACCAAGGAGTACAGGTGAGAGAGACACAACTTCAATTCAGCAGAGGCAGGGGAACACTGTCAAAGTTCTGGGAGAATTTTCTCCACCCCTCCCATCGCACAAGCCCTGAGGCGCGGGGTACTCTCACAAGGAGTGGAAAGTTTGGAAAGATGCTGAGGGAGTACCTTGCCGACCGTACCAACATCCTCCTTGATTCCTCTGTGCCTCATAATTATTGGGTATCCAAGCTGCATACGTGGAATGAACTGGCTCTCTATGCCTTGGAAGTCCTGGCCTGCCCTGCCGCCAGCGTTTTATCAGAGCGGGTTTTTAGTGCCGCTTGTGGAATTATAACTGATAAGCTCATCCGCCTGTCAACTGAAAATGCTGACAGGCTGACTCTTATTAAAATGAACAAGGGCTGGATTGGGCCAGACTTCTCAACCTCCACCGAATGATAGCAGCGTAATATAAACTCAAATCCAGTGTCTTTTCTTGGGAGGTATATTCCCATGCACCTTTTCACACCCAGACATGGGTATACGCTTCCTGATTTTGGCTATTTGCACTTGTCCTCCTCCTTCTCCTCATCCTCCACCACCATATCACCAGGGTGACCGTGGTCCGTGATGCAACACCCACATCATTTTTTTAAAGGGTGTTTATGATGCCCGTAAAAAAAATTTTTTATACAGTATGTTCATGTATACCCCCCAGGGGTTAATGTTTGTCAGCCCATACACTTAGTGCATGGGCATTACAAGTATATGAGGCCCGCTCCTTTCTACTGGGAACATTTTTTTATGAGGCTCTCCTCCACGTCTCTTCCAAGGGGCATTGGAGTGCCTCCCAATTTTTGGCAATCCTTGCATTCACTGTATAGTCAAACACAATGGGAGACCCACTTCCTAACAATGGCAACATTTTTTTATGAGGCCCTCCTCCAGATAAGGTTGTAAAATGTTAAAATGAAATTTCCTGGTGAATGCATTTGTCACGGTTGAAAGCAATGAAAAAGTGAAAAAACGCATCAAAAACGCTACGTGTGAACATAGGTGTGGAGGAGCATTTTTGTTTTTAGTTATTTATTTTACTTTATATACAAGTCATTATCCTGGAAAGGATGTTCCTTAACATATTTCCCAGGAAAATCCATTTTGGTTTAGTTTTGGTATGTTTTATTGTGAGTCCGTAAAAGTGGCGTAATACCTCTGACAACGTTGTTGACAGAAGTGACCCGGGAGTCAGAAATGCTTCCAGGGGTCTTCCCCATGCTGTTCCCATGTCATTTGAGCTCTATTCCCATTGATTTGGGCAATTTTTAGGCCCTCTGCAGACTGCCGGGGATAGCCGCCTGAAAAATGCTCAAGTTTCCCATAGACTTACATTGGGCTCGTTGCTCGGGTCGAGCACCCGAGTATTCCTATGTGCTCGACCCGAGCATCGAGCACCCGAGCATTTTTGTGCTCGCTCATCACTACTGAAAACATATATGTGATCCGTGCGACGGAGAAAACACAGTGTTAAATAGCTAGCTTTTTAGCGCTGTAATATAGAAAGGACCTGGCTGTATTCTGCAGTGCCAACAAGCAAATGGCGCAGAAAAACTGTGTTCTCTGGATTGCTTTTTAAGAAAATAATGAGGATTAAGATCCCCAAAAAAATATTCCTGGCCTCTGAGACCTGGGCCTATTTCTAGAAATATCTAACTGCAGCAGCAGACAGAACTAGAATGGAGCCTCTAGTGCTATGTGCACTGCAGTCTGCTATATACCCTACCTTCCTGCCTATATACACTGCCTGCCTGATATCTCTGCAGATGGATTAGTCCTCAGATGGACTGTTTGTTGAGATGGATATGTGTCTCTTATATAGTTTGGTACACTACACTAACTAGAAACAAGTAAATCTCTCCCTAGCTCAGCAGCAGCTCTCCCTACACTGTCTGATTCCGGAGTGACTGATGACTGATGAGCATGGCGGCGCCAGGTCTCATATAGACCTGATGACGCTGTGCGGCCAGCTAATCACTGTAATGCCACAACCAACATGGCTACGGCATTACAATGAGTTACAGGCAGTCACTGCATGTTCTAAAGAGCGCCAAACATGAAGGGAGGAGACCTGAGCTCCCGCTGAGCAACCCAGGAAATACTCGGCGAGCGCCGAGCATCTCGAGCAGTGAGATGCTCAGGCGAGCACTGAGCAGTAGCAAGCATGCTCGCTCATCACTAGTTGCAAACAGTCAACAGAGTTGCAAAAAATGTGTGGAGAAAAAAAGACGCACATTAACTGACAAAGATTTAAAGGGAATCTGTCACCCCCTGAGACCTGTCAGACCTCTAATATGGGCATACAGGTGATAGAAATGTGAATCTATACTTACCTGTATGGCCCATATTAGCGGTCTGATTTCTGTGTAATAGCTTTTTATTAAATAATTTATGCTAAGCTTCGCGTCCCCCGGACGCCAAGAAATCTCCACCTACTAGCCCTATTTCCATACTCACCCCACCTACCACCCTAAACTGCGCAGGTGTGGGATCTGGCCGGGAACTGCACGTCACAGGGCCCTGTGACGTGCAGGGGAGGTGGGGTGAGTATGTTAATAGGGCTAGTAGGCAGAGATTTCTTGGCGTCCAGTGGACGCGAAACTTAGCAACAATTATTTAATAAAAAGTTATTGCACAGAAATCAGACCGCTAATATGGGCCACACAGGTAAGTATAGATTCACATTTCTTTCACCTGTATGACCATATTAGAGGTCTGATAGGTCCCAGGGGGTGACAGATTCCCTTTAAGAATCAAATGTGAAGCAACCAGGAAGCCAAAGACATACTTATAGGGAATTTAGATTGTGAGCTCCAATGGGGACAGTGATTATAATGTCTGTAAAGCGCTATGGAATTAATGGTGCTATATAAGTGGGTAAAATAAATAAGACTATAAGCTAAACGTGCAAAGTTTAAGGACATGTTCACACTGTGGCCATTTCACAGACAAACCCAAGAAAAAAAAAAACTGTGCATATATCCTACAGCAACTAAATAAGTTAATAGTAATAGTACATGTAAATAACATAGGGTACTTAGTTATTGCTAATAGTACATGTAAATAGTGTACTTAGTTAACGCTATTTTGATCAAAAAAGCATAAAATCCATTCCACACCAGATGTACCCATCAGGACAGTTCTAACCTTTCTCTAGTATTTAAACCTTACCATGTCTCAAACGACATCAATATGAATAAGGGCAGAGCAGGACCCAGGCCCACATCCATCCATGGAAGCTATACAAAAGAGGGGTGTGGACCCCCTTTCTGAGCTTAGTATTTCATCTGTATACCTTCCTATGGATGAGTGTCTCAGTCGGGGCCCTGTCATGCTCTTTCCTTATTCACATTATCGTTTGACATATGGTAAGGTTTTATTACTAGAGACAGGTTAGGACTGTCCCGATGGGTAAACCTTGTAGTGGTGGGATGGCGTTTACGCTTTTTTTAATTTTTTTTTAATCAAAATAGCGTTAACTAAGCACCCTTTGTTATTTGCATGTTCTAATATTTATTTATCTATTTACCTGCTATAGAGTATATGCTCATCTTGTTTTTTTCTTTTGTTCTTTAGTTTTGTCAAGTAGATGTGGTCCACCGAAGGATGTTCTGTGGCTCGTGGAGCTGTTCAGGAGATGCCGGCTCCTTCTTCCCATATTCAAACGTATTCACGTCTTCGCCAGGACTGGGGCATAGGAGCGCACGTCAGCCCGGGCCCTCCCCCCCCGACGTTCAGCTGCGTGATGTCATTAAGAAGAAGAAATGGCACATCTAATAGTAAGCACTCCATCAAGGAGCTGAAGATTAAAAGCTTTATCATTGTCGATAAGGGGGAGAGGGGATAACTATTACTGTGAGAACACATAATGGGGGTGACAATTGTGAAAGGGGGCACAGTTTTGCGAGAGGCGGCGGGGGCATACTTTATTCAGAGGGGCAGTGTGTGTATGTGTGTGGGGATATTTTAGAGAGGGGCGGTGTGCAGGGAATATTGTGCAGAGGAGCGGTGTAGGGGGGGATATTTTGCAGAGGGGCGGTGTAGGGGGGGGATATTTTGCAGAGGGGCGGTGTGGGGGGGGGGGGGATATTTTGCAGAGGGGCGGTGTGGGGGGGGGTATTTTGCAGAGGGGCGGTGTGGGGGGAGGGATATTTTGCAGAGGGGCGGTGTGGGGGGGGGATATTTTGCAGAGGGGCGGTGTGGGGGGGGATATTTTGCAGAGGGGCGGTGTGGGGGGGGGATATTTTGCAGAGGGGCGGTGTGGGGCGGGGGATATTTTGCAGAGGGGCGGTGTGGGGGGGGGATATTTTGCAGAGGGGCGGTGTGGGGCGGGGATATTTTGCAAAGGGGCGGTGTGGGGGGGATATTTTGCAAAGGGGCGGTGTGGGGGGGGATATTTTGCAGAGGGGCGGTGTGGGGGGGGGATATTTTGCAGAGGGGCGGTGTGGGGGGGGGATATTTTGCAGAGGGGCGGTGTGGGGGGGGGATATTTTGCAGAGGGGCGGTGTGGGGGGGGGATATTTTGCAGAGGGGCGGTGTGGGGGGGGGATATTTTGCAGAGGGGCGGTGTGGGGGGGGGATATTTTGCAGAGGGGCGGTGTGGGGGGGGATATTTTGCAGAGGGGCGGTGTGGGGGGGGGATATTTTGCAGAGGGGCGGTGTGGGGGGGGGATATTTTGCAGAGGGGCGGTGTGGGGGGGGATATTTTGCAGAGGGGCGGTGTGGGGGGGGATATTTTGCAGAGGGGCGGTGTGGGGGGGGGGATATTTTGCAGAGGGGCGGTGTGGGGGGGGATATTTTGCAGAGGGGCGGTGTGGGGGAGGATATTTTGCAGAGGGGCGGTGCAGGGGGGATATTTTGCAGAGGGGCGGTGTGGGAGGGGATATTTTGCAGAGGGGCAATGTGGGGGGGGATATTTTGCAGAGGGGCGGTGTGGGAGGGGATATTTTGCAGAGGGGCAATGTGGGGGGGATATTTTGCAGAGGGGCGGTGTGGGGGGGATATTTTGCAGAGGGGCGGTGTGGGGGGGATATTTTGCAGAGGGGCGGTGTGGGGGGAGATATTTTGCAGAGGGGCGGTGTGGGGGGGGATATCTTGCAGAGGGGTGGTGTGGGGGGGGGATATTTTGCAGAGGGGCGGTGTGGGGGGGGATATTTTGCAGAGGGGCGGTGTGGGGGGGGATATTTTGCAGAGGGGCGGTGTGGGGGGGGGATATTTTGCAGAGGGGCGGTGTGGGGGGGATATTTTGCAGAGGGGCGGTGTGGGGGGGGATATTTTACAGAGGGGCGGTGTGGGGGGGATATTTTGCAGAGGGGCGGTGTGGGGGGGGATATTTTGCAGAGGGGCGGTGTGGGGGGGGATATTTTGCAGAGGGGCGGTGTGGGGGGGCGATATTTTGCAGAGGGGCGGTGTGGGGGGGGATATTTTGCAGAGGGGCGGTGTGGGGGGGGATATTTTGCAGAGGGGCGGTGTGGGGGGGGATATTTTGCAGAGGGGCGGTGTGGGGGGGGATATTTTGCAGAGGGGCGGTGTGGGGGGGGATATTTTGCAGAGGGGCGGTGTGGGGGGGGGATATATTGCAGAGGGGCGGTGTGGGGGGGGGATATATTGCAGAGGGGCGGTGTGGGGGGGGGATATTTTGCAGAGGGGCGGTGTGGGGGGGGGATATTTTGCAGAGGGGCGGTGTGGGGGGGTATCTTGCAGAGGGGCGGTGTGGGGGGGGATATTTTGCAGAGGGGCGGTGTGGGGGGGATATTTTGCAGAGGGGCGGTGTGGGGGGGGATATTTTGCAGAGGGGCGGTGTGGGGGGGGTATTTTGCAGAGGGGCGGTGTGGGGGGGGGGATATTTTGCAGAGGGGCGGTGTGGGGGGGGGATATTTTGCAGAGGGGCGGTGTGGGGGGGGGATATTTTGCAGAGGGGCTGTGTGGGGGGGGGGATATTTTGCAGAGGGGCGGTGTGGGGGGGGGGGATATTTTGCAGAGGGGCGGTGTGGGGGGGGATATTTTGCAGAGGGGCGGTGTGGGGGGGGATATTTTGCAGACGGGGCGGTGTGGGGGGGGGATATTTTGCAGAGGGGCGGTGTGGGGGGGGATATTTTGCAGAGGGGCGGTGTGGGGGGGGGATATTTTGCAGAGGGGCGGTGTGGGGGGGGATATTTTGCAGAGGGGCGGTGTGGGGGGGGATATTTTGCAGAGGGGCGGTGTGGGGGGGGATATTTTGCAGAGGGGCGGTGTGGGGGGGGGGATAGGTTTTTGCAGAGGGGCGGTGTGGGGGGGGGATATTTTGCAGAGGGGCGGTGTGGGGGGGGGATATTTTGCAGAGGGGCGGTGTGGGGGGGGGATATTTTGCAGAGGGGCGGTGTGGGGGGGGGATATTTTGCAGAGGGGCGGTGTGGGGGGGGATATTTTGCAGAGGGGCGGTGTGGGGGGGGGATATTTTGCAGAGGGGCGGTGTGGGGGGGGGATATTTTGCAGAGGGGCGGTGTGGGGCGGGGGATATTTTGCAGAGGGGCGGTGTGGGGGGGGGATATTTTGCAGAGGGGCGGTGTGGGGGGGGGATATTTTGCAGAGGGGCGGTGTGGGGGGGGGATATTTTGCAGAGGGGCGGTGTGGGGGGGGATATTTTGCAGAGGGGCGGTGTGGGGGGGGGATATTTTGCAGAGGGGCGGTGTGGGGGGGGGATATTTTGCAGAGGGGCGGTGTGGGGGGGGGATATTTTGCAGAGGGGCGGTGTGGGGGGGGGATATTTTGCAGAGGGGCGGTGTGGGGGGGATATTTTGCAGAGGGGCGGTGTGGGGGGGGATATTTTGCAGAGGGGCGGTGTGGGGGGGGATATTTTGCAGAGGGGCGGTGTGGGGGGGGATATTTTGCAGAGGGGCGGTGTGGGGGGGATATTTTGCAGAGGGGCGGTGTGGGGGGGGGATATTTTGCAGAGGGGCGGTGTGGGGGGGGATATTTTGCAGAGGGGCGGTGTGGGGGGGGATATTTTGCAGAGGGGCGGTGTGGGGGGGGATATTTTGCAGAGGGGCGGTGTGGGGGGGGATATTTTGCAGAGGGGCGGTGTGGGGGGGGATATTTTGCAGAGGGGCGGTGTGGGGGGGGATATTTTGCAGAGGGGCGGTGTGGGGGGGGGATATTTTGCAGAGGGGCGGTGTGGGGGGGGATATTTTGCAGAGGGGCAGTGTGGGGGGGGATATTTTGCAGAGGGGCGGTGTGGGGGGGATATTTTGCAGAGGGGCGGTGTGGGGGGGGATATTTTGCAGAGGGGCGGTGTGGGGGGGGGATATTTTGCAGAGGGGCGGTGTGGGGGGGATATTTTGCAGAGGGGCGGTGTGGGGGGGATATTTTGCAGAGGGGCGGTGTGGGGGGGATATTTTGCAGAGGGGCGGTGTGGGGGGGGATATTTTGCAGAGGGGCGGTGTGGGGGGGGATATTTTGCAGAGGGGCGGTGTGGGGGCGGATATTTTGCAGAGGGGCGGTGTGGGGGGGATATTTTGCAGAGGGGCGGTGTGGGGGGGATATTTTGCAGAGGGGCGGTGTGGGGGGGATATTTTGCAGAGGGGCGGTGTGGGGGGGGTATTTTGCAGAGGGGCGGTGTGGGGGGGATATTTTGCAGAGGGGCGGTGTGGGGGGGGATATTTTGCAGAGGGGCGGTGTGGGGGGGGATATTTTGCAGAGGGGCGGTGTGGGGGGGATATTTTGCAGAGGGGCGGTGTGGGGGGGGGATATTTTGCAGAGGGGCGGTGTGGGGGGGATATTTTGCAGAGGGGCGGCGTGGGGGGGATATTTTGCAGAGGGGCGGCGTGGGGGGGGATATTTTGCAGAGGGGTGGCGTGGGGGGGATATTTTGCAGAGGGGTGGCGTGGGGGGGGATATTTTGCAGAGGGGTGGCGTGGGGGGGGATATTTTGCAGAGGGGTGGCGTGGGGGGGGATATTTTGCAGAGGGGTGGCGTGGGGGGGGATATTTTGCAGAGGGGTGGCGTGGGGGGGGATATTTTGCAGAGGGGTGGCGTGGGGGGGATATTTTGCAGAGGGGTGGCGTGGGGGGGGATATTTTGCAGAGGGGTGGCGTGGGGGGGGGTATTTTGCAGAGGGGTGGCGTGGGGGGGGATATTTTGCAGAGGGTCGGTGGGGGGGATATTTTGCAGAGGGGCGGTGTGGGGGGATATTTTGCAGAGGGGCGGTGTGGGGGGGATATTTTGCAGAGGGGGGGATATTTTGCAGAGGGGCTGTGTGGGGGGGGTATTTTGCAGAGGGGCGGTGTGGGGGGGGTTATTTTGCAGAGGGGAGGTTTGGGGGGGGATATTTGCAGAGGGGCGGTGTGGGGGGGGGTATTTTGCAGAGAGGCGGCGTGGGGGGGGATATTTTGCATAGGGTCAGCGTGGGGGGGATATTTTGCAGAGGGGCGGTGTGAGGGGGGATATTTTGCAGAGGGGCGGTGTGGGGGGGTATATTGCAGACGGGCGGTGTGGGGGGTATATTTTGCAGAGGGGCGGTGTGAGGGGGGATATTTTGCAGAGGGGCGGTGTGAGGGGGGATATTTTGCAGAGGGGGGGATATTTTGCAGAGGGGCGGTGGGGGGAATATTTTGCAGAGGAGCGGCGTGGGGGGGATATTTTGCAGAGGGGCGGTGTGAGGGGGGATATTTTGCAGAGGGGGGGATATTTTGCAGAGGAGCGGCGTGGGGGGGATATTTTGCAGAGGGGCAGCGTGGGGGGGATATTTTGCAGAGGGGCGGCGTGGGGGGGATATTTTGCAGAGGGGCGGCGTGGGGGGGGATATTTTGCAGAGGGGCGGCGTGGGGGGGGATATTTTGCAGAGGGGCGGCGTGGGGGGGGATATTTTGCAGAGGGGCGGCGTGGGGGGGATATCTTGCAGAGGGGCGGCGTGGGGGGGGATATTTTGCAGAGGGGCGGCGTGGGGGGGGATATTTTGCAGAGGGGCGGCGTGGGGGGGGATATTTTGCAGAGGGGCGGCGTGGGGGGGATATTTTGCAGAGGGGCGGCGTGGGGGGATATTTTGCAGAGGGGCGGTGTGGGGGGGATATTTTGCAGAGGGGCGGTGTGGGGGGGATATTTTGCAGAGGGGCGGCGTGTGGGGGGATACTTTGCAGAGGGGTGGCGTGAGGGGGGATAGTTTGCAGAGGGGTGGCGTGGGGGGGGATATTTTGCAGAGGGGCGGCGTGGGGGGGATATTTTGCAGAGGGGCGGCGTGGGGGGGATATTTTGCAGAGGGGCGGCGTGGGGGGGATATTTTGCAGAGGGGCGGCGTGGGGAGGGGGATATTTTGCAGAGGGGCGGCGTGGGGAGGGGGATATTTTGCAGAGGGGCGGCGTGGGGGGGGGATATTTTGCAGAGGGGCGGCGGGGGGGGGATATTTTGCAGAGGGGCGGCGTGGGGGGGGTATTTTGCAGAGGGGGGGATATTTTGCAGAGGGTCGGTGTGGGGATATTTTGCAGAGGGGCGGTGTGGGGGGGATATTTTGCAGAGGGGCGGTGTGGGGGGGATATTTTGCAGAGGGGGGGATATTTTGCAGAGGGGCTGTGTGGGGGGGGTATTTTGCAGAGGGGCGGTGTGGGGGGGGTATTTTGCAGAGGGGCGGTGTGGGGGGGGGTATTTTGCAGAGGGGCGGTGTGGGGGGGGGTATTTTGCAGAGGGGCGGTGTGGGGGGGGTATTTTGCAGAGGGGCGGTGTGGGGGGGGTATTTTGCAGAGGGGCGGTGTGGGGGGGGGTATTTTGCAGAGGGGCGGTTTGGGGGGGGATATTTGCAGAGGGGCGGTGTGGGGGGGGATATTTTGCAGAGAGGCGGCGTGGGGGGGGATATTTTGCATAGGGTCAGCGTGTGGGGGGGATATTTTGCAGAGGGGCGGTGTGAGGGGGGATATTTTGCAGACGGGCGGTGTGGGGGGGTATATTTTGCAGAGGGGCGGTGTGAGGGGGGATATTTTGCAGAGGGGCGGTGTGAGGGGGGATATTTTGCAGAGGGGGGGATATTTTGCAGAGGGGCGGTGGGGGGGGAATATTTTGCAGAGGAGCGGCGTGGGGGGGATAGTTTGCAGAGGAGCGGCATGGGGGGGGATATTTTGCAGAGGGGCGGCGTGGGGGGGGATATTTTGCAGAGGGGCGGCGTGGGGGGGGATATTTTGCAGAGGGGCGGCGTGGGGGGGGATATTTTGCAGAGGGGCGGCGTGGGGGGGGATATTTTGCAGAGGGGCGGCGTGGGGGGGGATATTTTGCAGAGGGGCGGCGTGGGGGGGGATATTTTGCAGAGGGGCGGCGTGGGGGGGGATATTTTGCAGAGGGGCGGCGTTGGGGGGGGATATTTTGCAGAGGGGCGGCGTGGGGGGGATATTTTGCAGAGGGGAGGCGTGGGGGGGGATATTTTGCAGAGGGGCGGCGTGAGGGGGGATAGTTTGCAGAGGGGCGGCGTGAGGGGGGATAGTTTGCAGAGGGGCGGCGTAGGGGGGATAGTTTGCAGAGGGGCGGCGTGGGGGGGGATATTTTGCAGAGGGGCGGCGTGGGGGGGGATATTTTGCAGAGGGGCGGCGTGGGGGGGGATATTTTGCAGAGGGTCGGCGTGGGGGGATATTTTGCAGAGGGGCGGCGTGGGGGGGGATATTTTGCAGAGGGGCGGCGTGGGGGGGGATATTTTGCAGAGGGGCGGCGTGGGGGGGGATATTTTGCAGAGGGGCGGCGTGGGGGGGGATATTTTGCAGAGGGGCGGCGTGGGGGGGGGATATTTTGCAGAGGGGCGGCGTGGGGGGGGGCATAGTTTGCAGAGGGGCGGCGTGGGGGGGGATAGTTTGCAGAGGGGCGGCGTGGGGGGGGATAGTTTGCAGAGGGGCGGCGTGGGGGGGGATAGTTTGCAGAGGGGCGGCGTGGGGGGGATATTTTGCAGAGGGGCGGCGTGGGGGGGATATTTTGCAGAGGGGCGTTGTGGGGGGGGATATTTTGCAGAGGGGCCGTGTGGGGGGGGAGATATTTTGTAGAGGGGCGGTGTGGGGGGGGGATATTTTGTAGAGGGGCGGTGTGGGGGGGGATATTTTCCAGAGGGGCGGTGTGGGGGGGATATTTTCCAGAGGGGCGGTGTGGGGGGGATATTTTGCAGAGGGGCGGTGTTAGGGGGGGATATTTTGCAGAGGGGGTGATATTTTGCAGAGGGGGGGATATTTGAAGTGGGGCAGTGTGGGGTGAATATTTTGCAGAGGGGGCGGTGTGGGGGTGGGATATTTTGCAGAGGGGCGGTGTGGGGGGGATATTTTACAGAGGGGCGGTGTGGGGGGGGATATTTTGCAGAGGGGGGGATATTTTGCAGAGGGGCGGTGTGGGGGGGGGATATTTTGCAGAGGGGTGGTGTGGGGGGGATATTTTGTAGAGGGGCGGTGTGGGGGGATATTTTGTAGAAGGGCGGTGTGGGGGGGATATTTTCCAGAGGGGCGGTGTGGGGGGGGTATTTTCCAGAGGGGCGGTGTTAGGGGGGGATATTTTGCAGAGGGGCGGTGTGGGGGGGGGATATTTTGCAGAGGGGGTGATATTTTGCAGAGGGGGGATATTTTGAAGTGGGGCAGTGTGGGGTGAATATTTTGCAGAGGGGCGGTGTGGGGGTGGGATATTTTGCAGAGGGGCGGTGTGGGGGGGATATTTTGCAGAGGGGCGGTGTGGGGGGGATATTTTGCAGAGGGGCGGTGTAGGGGGGGATATTTTGCAGAGGGGCGGCGTAGGGGGGGATATTTTGCAGAGGGGCGGTGTAGGGGGGGATATTTTGCAGAGGGGCGGTGTGGGGGGGGATATTTTGCAGAGGGGCGGTGTGGGGGGGGATATTTTGCAGAGGGGCGGTGTGGGGGGGGATATTTTACAGAGGGGCGGTGTGGGGGGGGATATTTTACAGAGGGGCGGTGTGGGGGGGGATATTTTACAGAGGGGCGGAGTGGGGGGGGTATTTTGCAGAGGGGCGGTGTGGGGGGGGATATTTTGCAGAGGGGCGGTGTGGGGGGGGGATATTTTGCAGAGGGGCGGTGTGGGGGGGGGATATTTTGCAGAGGGGCGGTGTGGGGGGGGGATATTTTGCAGAGGGGCGGTGTGGGGGGGGGGATATTTTGCAGAGGGGCGGTGTGGGGGGGGGATATTTTGCAGAGGGGCGGTGTGGGGGGGATATTTTGCAGAGGGGCGGTGTGGGGGGGGATATTTTGCAGAGGGGCGGATATTTTGCAGAGGGGCGGTGTGGGGGGGGATATTTTGCAGAGGGGCGGTGTGGGGGGATATTTTGCAGAGGGGCGGATATTTTGCAGTGGGGCGGTGTGGGGGGGGATATTTTGCAGAGGGGCGGTGTGGGGGGGGGATATTTTGCAGAGGGGCGGTGTGGGGGGGGGATATTTTGCAGAGGGGCGGTGTGGGGGGGGATATTTTGCAGAGGGGCGGTGTGGGGGGGGATATTTTGCAGAGGGGCGGTGTGGGGGGGGATATTTTGCAGAGGGGCGGCGTGGGGGGGTACTTTGCAGAGGGGCGGCGTGGGGGGGATACTTTGCAGAGGGGCGGCGTGGGGGGGATACTTTGCAGAGGGGCGGCGTGGGGGGGATATTTTGCAGAGGGGCGGCGTGGGGGGGGGGATATTTTGCAGAGGGGCGGCGTGGGGGGGGGATATTTTGCAGAGGGGCGGCGTGGGGGGTGATATTTTGCAGAGGGGCGGCGTGGGGGGGGGATATTTTGCAGAGGGGCGGCGTGGGGGGGGATATTTTGCAGAGGGGTGGCGTGGGGGGGGATATTTTGCAGAGGGGCGGCGTGGGGGGGGATATTTTGCAGAGGGGTGGCGTGGGGGGGGATATTTTGCAGAGGGGCGGCGTGGGGGGGGATATTTTGCAGAGGGGCGGCGTGGGGTGGGGATATTTTGCAGAGGGGCGGCGTGGGGTGGGGATATTTTGCAGAGGGGCGGCGTGGGGTGGGGATATTTTGCAGAGGGGCGGCGTGGGGTGGGGATATTTTGCAGAGGGGCGGCGTGGGGGGGGGATATTTTGCAGAGGGCGGCGTGGGGGGGAAATTTTTCAGAGGGGCGGCGTGGGGGGGGGATATTTTGCAGAGGGGCGGCGTGGGGGGGGATATTTTGCAGAGGGGCGGCGTGGGGGGGGATATTTTGCAGAGGGGCGGCGTGGGGGGGGATATTTTGCAGAGGGGCGGCGTGGGGGGGGATATTTTGCAGAGGGGCGGCGTGGGGGGGGATATTTTGCAGAGGGGCGGCGTGGGGGGGATATTTTGCAGAGGGGCGGCGTGGGGGGGGATATTTTGCAGAGGGGCGGCGTGGGGGGGGATATTTTGCAGAGGGGCGGTGTGGGGGGGGATATTTTGCAGAGGGGCGGTGTGGGGGGGATATTTTGCAGAGGGGCGGTGTGGGGGAGATATTTTGCAGAGGGGTGGTGTGGGGGGGATATTTTGCAGAGGGGCGATGTGGGGGGGGATATTTTGCAGAGGGGCGACGTGGGGGGGGATATTTTGCAGAGGGGCGGCGTGGGGGGGGGATATTTTGCAGAGGGGCGGCGTGGGGGGGGGATATTTTGCAGAGGGGCGGCGTGGGGGGGGGGATATTTTGCAGAGGGGCGGCGTGGGGGGGATATTTTGCAGAGGGGCGGCGTGGGGGGGGATATTTTGCAGAGGGGCGGCGTGGGGGGGGATATTTTGCAGAGGGGCGGTGTGGGGGGGGATATTTTGCAGAGGGGCGGTGTGTGGGGGGGTATTTTGCAGAGGGACGGTGTGGGGGGGGATATTTTGCAGAAGGGCGGTGTGGGGGGGGGTATTTTGCAGAGGGTCGGTGTGGGGGGGATATTTTTGCAGAGGGGCGGTGTGGGGGGGGGGATTTTTGCAGAGGGGCGGTGTGGGGGGGGATTTTTGCAGAGGGGCGGTGTGGGGGGGGATTTTTGCAGAGGGGCGGTGTGGGGGGGATTTTTGCAGAGGGGCGGTGTGGGGGGGATTTTTGCAGAGGGGCGGTGTGGGGGGGATTTTTGCAGAGGGGCGGTGTGGGGGGGGATTTTTGCAGAGGGGCGGTGTGGGGGGGATTTTTGCAGAGGGGCGGTGTGGGGGGGGATTTTTGCAGAGGGGCGGTGTGGGGGGGGATTTTTGCAGAGGGGCGGTGTGGGGGGGGATTTTTGCAGAGGGGCGGTGTGGGGGGGGATTTTTGCAGAGGGGCGGTGTGGGGGGGGATTTTTGCAGAGGGGCGGTGTGGGGGGGGATTTTTGCAGAGGGGCGGTGTGGGGGGGGATTTTTGCAGAGGGGCGGTGTGGGGGGGGATTTTTGCAGAGGGGCGGTGGAGGGGGGGATTTTTGCAGAGGGGCGGTGTGGGGGGGGATTTTTGCAGAGGGGCGGTGTGGGGGGGGATTTTTGCATAGGGGCGGTGTGGGGGGGATTTTTGCAGAGGGGCGGTGTGGGGGGGATTTTTGCAGAGGGGCGGTGTGGGGGCGGATTTTTGCAGAGGGGCGGTGTGGGGGCGGATTTTTGCAGAGGGGCGGTGTGGGGGGGGATTTTTGCAGAGGGGCGGTGTGGGGGGGGATTTTTGCAGAGGGGCGGTGTGGGGGGGATATTTTGCAGAGGGGCGGTGTGGGGGGGGATATTTTGCAGAGGGGCGGTGTGGGGGGGGATATTTTGCGGAGGGGCGGATATTTTGCAGAGGGGCGGTGTGGGGGGGGATATTTTGCAGAAGGGCGGTGTGGGGGGGGGGTATTTTGCAGAGGGTCGGTGTGGGGGGGATATTTTTCAGAGGGGCGGTGTGGGGGGAGGATTTTTACAGAGGGGCGGTGTGGGGGGGGATTTTTGCAGAGGGGCGGTGTGGGGGGGGGATTTTTGCAGAGGGGCGGTGTGGGGGGGGGGGATTTTTGCAGAGGGGCGGTGTGGGGGGGGGGATTTTTGCAGAGGGGCGGTGTGGGGGGGGGATTTTTGCAGAGGGGCGGTGTGGGGGGGGGGATTTTTGCAGAGGGGCGGTGTGGGCGGGGGGATTTTTGCAGAGGGGCGGTGTGGGGGGGGGATTTTTGCAGAGGGGCGGTGTGGGGGGGGGGGATTTTTGCAGAGGGGCGGTGTGTGTGGGATTTTGCAGAGGGGTGTGTGGGGGGGGGGATTTTTGCAGAGGGGCGGTGTGGGGGGGGATTTTTGCAGAGGGGCGGTGTGGGGGGGGATTTTTGCAGAGGGGCGGTGTGGGGGGGGGATTTTTGCAGAGGGGCGGTGTGGGGGGGGATTTTTGCAGAGGGGCGGTGTGGGGGGGGGATTTTTGCAGAGGGGCGGTGTGGGGGGGGATTTTTGCAGAGGGGCGGTGTGGGGGGGGATTTTTGCAGAGGGGCGGTGTGGGGGGGGATTTTTGCAGAGGGGCGGTGTGGGGGGGGATTTTTGCAGAGGGGCGGTGTGGGGGGGATTTTTGCAGAGGGGCGGTGTGGGGGGGGATTTTTGCAGAGGGGCGGTGTGGGGGGGGATTTTTGCAGAGGGGCGGTGTGGGGGGGATTTTTGCAGAGGGCGGTGTGGGGGGGGATTTTTGCAGAGGGGCGGTGTGGGGGGGGATTTTTGCAGAGGGGCGGTGTGGGGGGGGATTTTTGCAGAGGGGCGGTGTGGGGGGGGATTTTTGCAGAGGGGCGGTGTGGGGGGGGATTTTTGCAGAGGGGCGGTGTGGGGGGGGATTTTTGCAGAGGGGCGGTGTGGGGGGGGATTTTTGCAGAGGGGCGGTGTGGGGGGGGATTTTTGCAGAGGGGCGGTGTGGGGGGGGATTTTTGCAGAGGGGCGGTGTGGGGGGGGATTTTTGCAGAGGGGCGGTGTGGGGGGGGATTTTTGCAGAGGGGCGGTGTGGGGGGGGATTTTTGCAGAGGGGCGGTGTGGGGGGGGATTTTTGCAGAGGGGCGGTGTGGGGGGGGATTTTTGCAGAGGGGCGGTGTGGGGGGGGATTTTTGCAGAGGGGCGGTGTGGGGGGGGATTTTTGCAGAGGGGCGGTGTGGGGGGGATATTTTGCAGAGGGGCGGATATTTTGCAGAGGGGCGGTGTGGGGGGGGATATTTTGCAGAAGGGCGGTGTGGGGGGGGTATTTTGCAGAGGGTCGGTGTGGGGGGGATATTTTTCAGAGGGGCGGTGTGGGGGGAGGATTTTTACAGAGGGGCGGTGTGGGGGGGGATTTTTGAAGAGGGGCGGTTTGGGGGGGATATTTGCAGAGGGGCGGTGTGGGGGGGATATTTTGCAGAGAGGCGGCGTGGGGGGGGATATTTTGCATAGGGTCAGCGTGGGGGGGGATATTTTGCAGAGGGGTGGTGTGAGGGGGGATATTTTGCAGACGGGCGGTGTGGGGGGGTATATTGCAGACGGGCGGTGTGGGGGGGTATATTGCAGACGGGCGGTGTGGGGGGGTATATTGCAGACGGGCGGTGTGGGGGGGTATATTTTGCAGAGGGGCGGTGTGGGGGGGTATATTTTGCAGAGGGGCGGTGTGGGGGGGTATATTTTGCAGAGGGGCGGTGTGAGGGGGGATATTTTGCAGAGGGGGGGATATTTTGCAGAGGGGCGGTGGGGGGGAATATTTTGCAGAGGAGCGGCGTGGGGGGGATAGTTTGCAGAGGAGCGGCGTGGGGGGGGATATTTTGCAGAGGGGCGGCGTGGGGGGGGATATTTTGCAGAGGGGCGGCGTGGGGGGGGATATTTTGCAGAGGGGCGGCGTGGGGGGGATATTTTGCAGAGGGGCGGCGTGGGGGGGATATTTTGCAGAGGGGCGGCGTGGGGGGGGATATTTTGCAGAGGGGGCGGCGTGGGGGGGGATATTTTGCAGAGGGGCGGCGTGGGGGGGGATATTTTGCAGAGGGGCGGCGTGGGGGGGGGATATTTTGCAGAGGGGCGGCGTGGGGGGGGGATATTTTGCAGAGGGGCGGCGTGGGGGGGGGATATTTTGCAGAGGGGCGGCGTGGGGGGGGGATATTTTGCAGAGGGGCGGCGTGGGTGGGGATATTTTGCAGAGGGGCGGCGTGGGGGGGATATTTTGCAGAGGGGCGGCGTGGGGGGGGGATATTTTGCAGAGGGTCGGCGTGGGGGGGATATTTTGCAGAGGGGCGGCGTGAGGGGGGATAGTTTGCAGAGGGGTGGCATGAGGGGGGATAGTTTGCAGAGGGGTGGCGTGCGGGGGATATTTTGCAGAGGGGCGGCGTGGGGGGGATATTTTGCAGAGGGTCGGCGTGGGGGGGGATATTTTGCAGAGGGGCGGCGTGGGGAGGGGGATATTTTGCAGAGGGGCGGCGTGGGGAGGGGGATATTTTGCAGAGGGGCGGCGTGGGGGGGGGATATTTTGCAGAGGGGCGGCGTGGGGGGGATATTTTGCAGAGGGGCGGCGTGGGGGGGGGATATTTTGCAGAGGGGCGGCGTGGGGGGGGATATTTTGCAGAGGGGCGGCGTGGGGGGGGATATTTTGCAGAGGGGCGGCGTGGGGGGGGATATTTTGCAGAGGGGCGGCGTGGGGGGGGATATTTTGCAGAGGGGCGGCGTGGGGGGGGATATTTTGCAGAGGGGCGGTGTGGGGGGGGATATTTTGCAGAGGGGGGATATTTTGCGGAGGGGCGGTGTGGGGGGGGGATATTTTGCGGAGGGGCGGTGTGGGGGGGATATTTTGCGGAGGGGCGGTGTGGGGGGGATATTTTGCGGAGGAGCGGTGTGGGGGGGTTTTTTTTGCAGAGGGGCGGTGTGGGGGGAGGATATTTTGCAGAGGGGCGGTGTGGGGGGAGGATATTTTGCAGAGGGTCGGTGTGGGGGGAAGATATTTTGCAGAGGGGCGGCGTAGGGGGGATAGTTTGCAGAGGGGCGGCGTGGGGGGGGATATTTTGCAGAGGGGCGGCGTGGGGGGGGATATTTTGCAGAGGGGCGGCGTGGGGGGGGATATTTTGCAGAGGGTCGGCGTGGGGGGGGATATTTTGCAGAGGGGCGGCGTGGGGGGGGATATTTTGCAGAGGGGCGGCGTGGGGGGGGATATTTTGCAGAGGGGCGGCGTGGGGGGGGGATATTTTGCAGAGGGGCGGCGTGGGGGGGGATATTTTGCAGAGGGGCGGCGTGGGGGGGGATATTTTGCAGAGGGGCGGCGTGGGGGGGGGATATTTTGCAGAGGGGCGGCGTGGGGGGGGCATAGTTTGCAGAGGGGCGGCGTGGGGGGGGATAGTTTGCAGAGGGGCGGCGTGGGGGGATAGTTTGCAGAGGGGCGGCGTGGGGGGGGATAGTTTGCAGAGGGGCGGCGTGGGGGGGATATTTTGCAGAGGGGCGGCGTGGGGGGGGATATTTTGCAGAGGGGCGTTGTGGGGGGGGATATTTTGCAGAGGGGCCGTGTGGGGGGGGAGATATTTTGTAGAGGGGCGGTGTGGGGGGGGATATTTTGTAGAGGGGCGGTGTGGGGGGGGATATTTTCCAGAGGGGCGGTGTGGGGGGGATATTTTCCAGAGGGGCGGTGTGGGGGGGATATTTTGCAGAGGGGCGGTGTTAGGGGGGGATATTTTGCAGAGGGGGTGATATTTTGCAGAGGGGGGGATATTTTGAAGTGGGGCAGTGTGGGGTGAATATTTTGCAGAGGGGCGGTGTGGGGGTGGGATATTTTGCAGAGGGGCGGTGTGGGGGGGATATTTTACAGAGGGGCGGTGTGGGGGGGATATTTTGCAGAGGGGGGGATATTTTGCAGAGGGGCGGTGTGGGGGGGGGATATTTTGCAGAGGGGTGGTGTGGGGGGGATATTTTGTAGAGGGGCGGTGTGGGGGGGATATTTTGTAGAAGGGCGGTGTGGGGGGGGATATTTTCCAGAGGGGCGGTGTGGGGGGGGTATTTTCCAGAGGGGCGGTGTTAGGGGGGGATATTTTGCAGAGGGGCGGTGTGGGGGGGGGATATTTTGCAGAGGGGGTGATATTTTGCAGAGGGGGGATATTTTGAAGTGGGGCAGTGTGGGGTGAATATTTTGCAGAGGGGCGGTGTGGGGGTGGGATATTTTGCAGAGGGGCGGTGTGGGGGGGGATATTTTGCAGAGGGGCGGTGTGGGGGGGGATATTTTGCAGAGGGGCGGTGTAGGGGGGGATATTTTGCAGAGGGGCGGCGTAGGGGGGGATATTTTGCAGAGGGGCGGTGTAGGGGGGGATATTTTGCAGAGGGGCGGTGTGGGGGGGATATTTTGCAGAGGGGCGGTGTGGGGGGGATATTTGCAGAGGGGCGGTGTGGGGGGGGATATTTTACAGAGGGGCGGTGTGGGGGGGGATATTTTACAGAGGGGCGGTGTGGGGGGGGATATTTTACAGAGGGGCGGAGTGGGGGGGGTATTTTGCAGAGGGGCGGTGTGGGGGGGATATTTTGCAGAGGGGCGGTGTGGGGGGGGGATATTTTGCAGAGGGGCGGTGTGGGGGGGGGATATTTTGCAGAGGGGCGGTGTGGGGGGGGGGATATTTTGCAGAGGGGCGGTGTGGGGGGGGGATATTTTGCAGAGGGGCGGTGTGGGGGGGATATTTTGCAGAGGGGCGGTGTGGGGGGGGATATTTTGCAGAGGGGCGGATATTTTGCAGAGGGGCGGTGTGGGGGGGGATATTTTGCAGAGGGGCGGATATTTTGCAGTGGGGCGGTGTGGGGGGGGATATTTTGCAGAGGGGCGGTGTGGGGGGGGGATATTTTGCAGAGGGGCGGTGTGGGGGGGGGATATTTTGCAGAGGGGCGGTGTGGGGGGGGATATTTTGCAGAGGGGCGGTGTGGGGGGGGATATTTTGCAGAGGGGCGGTGTGGGGGGGGATATTTTGCAGAGGGGCGGTGTGGGGGGGATATTTTGCAGAGGGGCGGTGTGGGGGGGGATATTTTGCAGAGGGGCGGTGTGGGGGGGGATATTTTGCAGAGGAGCGGTGTGGGGGGGATATTTTGCAGAGGGGCGGTGTGGGGGGGGATATTTTGCAGAGGGGCGGTGTGGGGGGGGATATTTTGCAGAGGGGCGGTGTGGGGGGGATATTTTGCAGAGGGGCGGTGTGGGGGGGGATATTTTGCAGAGGGGCGGTGTGGGGGGGGATACTTTGCAGAGGGGCGGCGTGGGGGGGTACTTTGCAGAGGGGCGGCGTGGGGGGGATACTTTGCAGAGGGGCGGCGTGGGGGGGATACTTTGCAGAGGGGCGGCGTGGGGGGGATATTTTGCAGAGGGGCGGCGTGGGGGGGGGGATATTTTGCAGAGGGGCGGCGTGGGGGGGGGGATATTTTGCAGAGGGGCGGCGTGGGGGTGATATTTTGCAGAGGGGCGGCGTGGGGGGGGATATTTTGCAGAGGGGCGGCGTGGGGGGGGATATTTTGCAGAGGGGTGGCGTGGGGGGGGATATTTTGCAGAGGGGCGGCGTGGGGGGGGATATTTTGCAGAGGGGTGGCGTGGGGGGGGGATATTTTGCAGAGGGGCGGCGTGGGGGGGGATATTTTGCAGAGGGGCGGCGTGGGGTGGGGATATTTTGCAGAGGGGCGGCGTGGGGTGGGGATATTTTGCAGAGGGGCGGCGTGGGGTGGGGATATTTTGCAGAGGGGCGGCGTGGGGTGGGGATATTTTGCAGAGGGGCGGCGTGGGGGGGGATATTTTGCAGAGGGGCGGTGTGGGGGGGGATATTTTGCAGAGGGGCGGCGTGGGGGGGGATATTTTGCAGAGGGGCGGCGTGGGGGGGGATATTTTGCAGAGGGGCGGCGTGGGGGGGGATATTTTGCAGAGGGGCGGCGTGGGGGGGGATATTTTGCAGAGGGGCGGCGTGGGGGGGGATATTTTGCAGAGGGGCGGCGTGGGGGGGGATATTTTGCAGAGGGGCGGCGTGGGGGGGGATATTTTGCAGAGGGGCGGCGTGGGGGGGGATATTTTGCAGAGGGGCGGTGTGGGGGGGGATATTTTGCAGAGGGGCGGTGTGGGGGGGGATATTTTGCAGAGGGGCGGTGTGGGGGAGATATTTTGCAGAGGGGTGGTGTGGGGGGGATATTTTGCAGAGGGGCGATGTGGGGGGGGATATTTTGCAGAGGGGCGACGTGGGGGGGGATATTTTGCAGAGGGGCGGCGTGGGGGGGGGGATATTTTGCAGAGGGGCGGCGTGGGGGGGGGATATTTTGCAGAGGGGCGGCGTGGGGGGGGGATATTTTGCAGAGGGGCGGCGTGGGGGGGGATATTTTGCAGAGGGGCGGCGTGGGGGGGGATATTTTGCAGAGGGGCGGTGTGGGGGGGGATATTTTGCAGAGGGGCGGTGTGTGGGGGGGTATTTTGCAGAGGGACGGTG